>NC_084850.1:100562580-101179723 GCF_033115175.1 Lepus europaeus | reverse complement strand
GAGAGAATCTTCCATCAACTGGTTCACTCCCCAGATGGCTGCACTAGGTGGGGCTGGGCCAGGCCAAAGCCAGGAGCCTGGAAGTCCACTGGGGTCTCCCAGGTGGGAGGCAGGGACTCAAGCACTTGGGCCATCTTCTGGTGCTTTCCCAGGCACTGGATCAGAAGTGGAGCAGCTGTGGCTGGAGTTGTGGGGTAATGGATAAATATGCTGCCTGTGATACTAGCAGCCTATATCGTTCTGGTTTGTATCCCAGCTGCTCCACTGTCGATCCAGCTCCCCATTAATGGCCTGGAAAAGGAACAGAAAATGGCCCAAGTGCTGGGGTCCCTGCCACCTGTGTGTGAAACCTAGATGGAATCCCAGGCTCCTGGCTTTGGCCTGGCTCAGCTCTGGCCATTGGCAGCCATCTGGAGAGTGAACCAGCAGATGGAAGATCTCTCTCTCTCTCTCTCACTCTGCCTTTCAAATAAATAAATAAATCTTTAAAAAACAACAACAACAAAAATTTCACTTCTTGGCCTTTTGGCTAAGGTCAAGTGTAGTAAGCAGACAAACAAAAGGCCCCAAAACTAAAATGCCAGGCCCCAGACTAACCATATTTTGAACAATACCATATTAATTTCAGCTCCAACTAGAACAGACTTCCCGACTATAATGCCTATCTTGTCCCAAACAGAAACCCTAACTTGACCTTAGGAATACCCCTCAGCCCTCCAGGGCCTTTGAACTCCCCCCCCCCACCAAGCTGAACTCCCTCTGAATCCTTGTCTCCTTTCAGACGAAGGAGAGGACCAGGCCGGCGATGAGGATGAAGACGATGAGTGGGACGACTGAGTCACTGCCCACTCCCTACTCTGCTCTCTACTGCCCCTGCCTCCCAGCCCCCACTCTGCACCCCAGACCCCCAAATCCCATTTCTTCCCCGACCCCTACTTTGGCTGCTGTTCTCCCTGCCTGGTCCCCACACTCACCCTCCCAATACCAAGGGCCTTTTTATATATATATATATAAATTCTCAGTCCTCTTCACTCAAGGATTTTTAAGTAAAAAATAAAGTCATGGTCTTTTTGTCTTCCCTAATGTGTTTGATTGCATTTCCAGTGTGAGAATTAGGGGTCCTTTCTCCCCAAAGTCCCTTTTGTGGATCTATCTCATTTTATTTATTTAGCCTCACATGGATATATTCATTTATTTGTTCTTTTATGCCCTCAGCCATTTTGCCTGTATTTCTTTCCACATTTATTTCCAGGCACTACTTCAGGGGCTAGGAATGAAGGAATGAGGAAGAAGTACAGAAAAAGAAATTGCTGCCCTCATAGGGTTGGAATCACTCTCCTAGGGCGACAGACAAGGAAGAAAGAACCAAACAGAAATAAAGGAGAGTTACAGACCATGATGAGTGCTGTGGTATACCATTCAAATGGAGCGCAAAGGGAAGGCGCTTGGAGGAGGTGACAGTTGTATTGAACCTAACGAAACAGAGGATGGGCCATTAGAATATTTGGGAGAAAAAGCAGTCTAAACTTCTGGAATAGCCAGTGCAAAGGCCCTGAGGTAAGACAAACTTGGTGTGAGGCCAGGTGTGGTGATCATGTACTTAATTATTAAAAAAAAAAAAATTGTGCTCAGCTTTCAGTGAGCACAATACTAGATCAAGAACACACTTGATGACCAAATCTCCCTACTCTCTGTGTACACAACTCATACAGCAGGAACCTGTTGGGCAGGATGCTCCTTTCAACTGTAAAATTCAGTTCTGTCCGGTTCCCGGTGCAAACCACTACCCAGTTGCAACAGAAGATCACACAGATCTGGTCCAGAACAGGAGCAAGCCGCCTCAGGCGCTGAGCCTGTTTCCTCATCTCTAAGTGGTGATCACACCATTTAAATGATCCCCACCCCTCCTCATCCTCCTCCTTCTCCTCCAGGACTTGCTCCCTCCCTTCCCCCCAAAAAGGCGTACCTCAAAACTGGCCTTGGGGTATCTGGCCTCGTGGTTAGGACACCTGCATCCCACATCCCACATCTGGGTTCCATGTCCAGTTCCCTTCCCGACTCCAGCTTCCTGCTAATGCAGAACCTCGAGAGGCAGCGGTGATGGCGCAAGTGCTTGGGTCCCTGTCACCCATGTGGAAGACCTGAGTGGAGGTTCTGGCTCTTGGCTTCTGCCTGGGCTAGCCTGGCAGTTGCTAGCATCTGGGGAGTAAACCAGGGCATAGGAGCTCTGTCTGTCTGGTGCTTACAGCTATTTCCAGGGAGTAATTCGAAGCTCTGGCATATCAAAGCCTAGACTTGAGGCCCCTATGCCTTCCTATTTCTGAAATCTAGGGGGTTCAAGTTCTCAAATATTTTCCTTTACAGGAGGAAGAGGAGGGAATAGGGGAGGAAGATGAAGGGGAAGGGGAACCCAGAGAGGGGAGGCCTCTTCTGCAAGACCAGTGGAAGAATTTCTGAGCCATGGAAGCGCGGGTGGCAGTGGGGTGTTGAAGAGGGAGAGAATGAGGGAGATGGTGGGAGCTGTGAGGGAGGGAGATGGAGGGCACGGGAGCTAGCTTTGCCCCTTAAGAATTCCCTGAGGACAAGGACATTTGCCCTGAGCTAGAGAAGGAGGCAGTCTCTAGTTCCGTAATTTTTTCATTTCTTCACCCCTGTCTCCACTTCCCCACCCCACCGCGGGCAGGCAGATGGACACTTGGTCTAGGGAGCAGGGTCTGTCAGTGTCACTTATTTCCCCTCTTCTGGAAGAGAACTTCCATCCCACAACCTCTGAACTGCTGTAAGTGCTGGGTAGAAGAGTTGACTGTGAGGGGCAGGTGCTTGGCACACGCAGTCTAGATGTGCCCACACTCAAGGCCAAAGTGCCTGGGTTCGAGACCCAGTCCTGCTTGCTTGGGTTCCTGCAACCCACTTCGGAGACCTGGATCAAGTTCTGGGCTCCTGACCTTGGCCTATCCCAGCCGCAGCTGTTGTGGACATTTGGGGGAGTGAATCAGCAGATGGAAGAGCATGTTTCTCTCTCTCTCTCTCTCTCTCTCTCTCTCTCTCTTTCTCTCTCTCTCTCTGTTTTCAAATTAAAAAGAAAAAAAAGAACTGTGAACAACTTGCTTGATCCCTCAGGGTCTCAGTTTCCTCAGTCCTTAATATGGGGATAAAAATATTTTCCTCATGGGACTGCACTGGGAATTAAACCAGGCGATTCTGCCAAGTGTCAGGATCCTTGCAGGCTTCTGGAAATGTCAGGTGCTATTTTCACAGCTGTTGTTGTTGTTATCGTTATTGCTGGACTTCAGTGATCCTGAGTCATCATTGACTACAAAATGCACCATTATTTTATGTATTACTAAGAAAGACAAAAAAAAAGTGCTGCCATTTAAATTATGACTCAACCAGTACAGTCATGCATCAATTAAGGATGGGGACATATTCCAAGAAATGCATTGTTAGGTGATTTTCTTGTTGCGTGAACATCATAATGTGTACTTACCCAAACTAAGATGGGTGCAATGTCATTAGGTGACACCATCTTACCGGGCCCACTGCACTTGTAAGATGCAGGCTGATTTCAGTTAAATGATTTAGATGCCCTGGCTGATGATTTTTTAAAAAATATTTTATTTGTTTACTTGAAAGAGTTACAGAGAGGCAGAGGCAGAGAGAGAGAGAGGTCTTCCATCCGCTGGTTCACTCCCCCAGATGGCTGCAATGGCCAGAGCTGGGCTGATCCGAAGCCAGGAGTCAGAAGCTTCTTCCGGGTCTCCCACATGGGTGCAGGGGCTCAAAGACTTGGGCCATCTTCCACTGCTTTCCCAGGCCATAGCAGAGAGCTGGATTGGAAGTGAAACAGCCAGGACTTGAACCAGCACCCATATGGGATGCCGGCACTGCAGGCAGTGGCTTTACTCATTATGCCACAACACTAGCCCTGGCTGATGATGTTTTATAACCCACACTCTGACTCCACATGTATGTTAGCTTGTGAAAAATTCATCACACCATGCACCCATGGTCATGTGCTTTTATGTATGTGTGCTACACTCCAGTATGAGGTGTGCATGAAAATAGGCCAAATCTGTGCCACTTGCAATGAATAAAACTTGCCTTGGCCTGAACTTTGGGCAGAGCAGGATATACAGTAGGAACTAAATTAAGGCTAAATGGACAGATAGCTGGAAATAGGACACAGTCGTAATAGGACAAGCTCTTACCTTTGAGGTCTCCTACAAAGGTGTTAATCCAGAAAGATTCATTTTTCAGATGAGTGGGAAATACCCACGCCAGAATCACTCATTTGAGGTGGTACAGGTGAGAAAATTGCCTGTGGCCACACAGTTGAGTGCCTGGTAGAACCAAGCAGTCAGGTAGCCAGGCTCCAGAACCCAGGCTCTTAAATCTCCTCTCCAGGCCCAGATGGCCAGCGGTCATGTCTTCCATCACTGTCATGTCCCTGGAGGGCCCTGTCTGTCCAAGGAGACTGGGGGGTGGGGGGTGGGACGTGAGAACCAGCATCTACTCTCTGTTCTAAAATAGGGCTAGGGGACTGAAGTAGGACTTAGCTAAGCCCTTGACTGTTGGATTCGTGGCAGGCAGGGTAGAATGTCAGACAGGCCAGCCATGTTCCTGGACTGGTAGGCAGATGGAATATCTGTTGAGTTAACTGCATGACTGTTTGGTGCACTATGTAACACAGGGACTAAGAGGCAGAGGAGCCACAGGAATCAGGCCTGGCCTGAGGGAATGGAGAAATGAAATCTGCCACCAACGGTCCACCTCCACTGAATCACGGCACACAAGGGCCTGGCTCCATGCTCTGCTGGCTGACCTGTCACCCTCTAGATGCTGAGATCAGTGGGCTACTGACTACGATGAGAGGCAGGTGGAATGGGTCACAGGCCAGCTGGCCAGCAGCAAGACCAGCATAGCTGCCTGCCTCGATGGTTCTATGTGGTTATGGGCCGTGTGCCCTAACAGGATGCCAGCCTCTCCCAGGGGTGCGGAAAAGCAGAGGGCAGTGGCTGGTTTGAAGGACCCATGGTCCGTTGCCCGAGGCTGAGATGAGTCGCCTGGGAAAGGCCAGGCTGGCTGAGCCAATGACAGGTGGCATGGAAACATAATTGTCCCTCTAGTTGCTATGGCTCTGCTCTGGGACCTAGCTGGGTGGTGTGCGTGGGGTGTAACCAACGGCAGCTTGTCCTGACCTAATCACAGCCTGCCTGCCTGCCTGCCTGCGGCCAAGGCTGGATGCCGGAGCTGATGAGAGGATCTACCTAGGAGCTGGTCCCAGGGCAAGGGCTGCTTGACTGGCCTGCGCCATTGCGGGGACCGTCTGTGGGAAGGGCAGTCTGGCTAACAGCCGGGGGCCTGCCTCCAGGGAGTCGCAGCTGGCCCAAGGCACAAACGGATGCTGCCATTGACTGACAGAGCATGTGAAGGAGGCGGGGTCTGGCGAGACACCTGCCTGGGGAGACTGACCCATCGCCTATTTGAATAGGGCAACTGATTGGGCAGCTGTCCGTGGCGCTGCTCCACGCTGGGTCACGGCCTGCTTGGGGTTAAAATGTGGTGACGGACTGACTGACGGAGGTAATTGGGGGTCTGACAGGACGGAGAATCCCCCGTACGACTGGCTGACGACGTGATTGGCTACCAGCGTGACAGACAGACCGGCGAACGGGCAGGGCCTCAGGCACCCTCAGCTACCGCTACCGCTGCCGCCGCCGCCGCCCAGACGCACTCTGGGAAAGCGCGGCGAGCACCCGCCTCCGGGACCGAGCCGGGTGGCGGGGAGGGGTCCGGTCACGGCTCGCCGGTTGGTCCTCGCCGGTGCTGCTCGCGGGGAGGCGCGGCCAATAGGCTGCGCGTTCCCGGCCACGCCCGCGCGAGCTCTCTTCTCGCGAGGCCGGCTAGGCCCGAATGTCGTTAGCCGTGGGGAAAGATGGCGGAAAATTTAAAAGGTGAAGCAGTGGCGGCAGAGGCGCGGGCTCGCTGGCCGGGCCGGGTGGGCTGGAGGGGTGGCGTCGCGGGCTCGGGGTCCTGGCGTCCGAGGCCACGGAGCCCGGAGCCGGAAACCCGGCGCAGAAAGGAAGGGGCTCGGGGAGCGCGGGCCTGGCGCGCGGGGCTGGGCGGGGCTGAGGGGAGGGGGCGCGCTCCTCGGAACGCGGTGGCCGCGGGGCTAAGTGGGGACGCGGGAGCGGGGCGCGCGCGTCGCAGATCGCGACCGGAGCGGCGCGCGCACGCGCAGGGGCTTGTCGGGGAGGCCTCGCCCGCGCGCGGGAAAACCGGCCCCCGGTGACCGTTACCCGTACGGTGTCCACGCGAGACGCCGGAAGGGGAGGGAAGAGAAGGGGCGACGGACCCCCAGGGGGGCTCTTCAAGGGAGAGGGTTCCTCCAGCAGAGGGGAATAGGAGCTTCCTTCTTGGGAGAGCCGGACTCCCCCCATGTGCGAGGAAAGCGGGGTGACCATGTTGGGGGAGCTCCTCTGTGTGCGGACAGCTGCGAGGAGTGTGCGTTCCACAAGTGGGAGGGGGACCTCTGCGGGGCAGGAGAGCCCAGCTGTGGTCCGCGCCTGAGCCCGTGGCAGGAGGTGTTAACAGGGACCACTTGAGAGGGTTGGGGGGGGGCGGATTTCACGTGCATGCGAAGGGATTGCATCGCAAGGAGAGGAAAGTGTGGGCCCAGGCTCAGAGTCTCCACTAGGCCTTGCCTAGGGTGTGGGGGGAGCCCACGGAATAATTACGAAAAGCTCTTGTACATTTCTAGATTGACATCTAGGCTGTTTCGTCCTGAGTTTAAATAGGCTGGAGTTTGGTAATGGCAGGCAGGTAGCAAATATTAGACAGTTTTGAAAGACGAAGTGGGACGTGGACTTGAAGTGCCCTGTGACATGCTTTGATAAAATGGCTTCTAAAGCATATTAATTAAGAAGGTGCCTTGCATCAGAAAGAAGGATACATTGTTTTTAAAAATCCGGTCTTGAATGATCTTGGTAGCCCCAGAAAGATTCCAGGGATGTTTCAAAGAATGGATGTCACTAACCTAGATTGCTTTGCCTGTTGCTGACTTCAGAGCGGTTTCACCTTTCACAGAAATGTGGTTGAGACAGAGAGTCAGAATACAGTGTGGAAGAAACATACTTTGTAGGTTTAAAGTACCCAGACTAACCATTCAAGGAAGCTTCCTGTAACATAGTGTCATTCCACAGTCCTGTGTTCATCATTCCAAAATCTCTTGAGTACTGAAAGCTTTTTCTTAAATTTGGCACCATTCATGGCAAAAGGAGATTGATTATAAGGCAGGACTGTCCAGTGAGGTTACCTTATCTTACATCTTTATTTCAACTACTTAATGTGAACCTTTTGCACTTTTGCTACAGAGCTATCAGTACACTTGATTATGGCTTGATGTGCCTGTCCAGGCTGGGAGTGTTTGCAAATGGACAGGACATACCTAGAGCTACACTTCTAAAATCCAAAAAAATGCTGAATTCTAAAGCTCATCTAGCCCAGGAGCTTCAGATAAGGGGTTGAGGACCAGTCTTTCCAGTTATGCCTTTGTTTGGTACCCTGGAGGTTTTAATCCCCTCCCCTCCCCACCCCCTCCCTGGGCAATGCACCCTGCTGAGATGGGGGGGGGGTTTGTCCCTTTCTTTTGCAAAGTGGAAAGAAAGGTGATCCAGAAGCTAGGTTGTTTTAGGACTAGTGTAGAGGGAGTCTGAAGGTCTGGGAAGAATCCTTTAGGCCAATCCCTGTAGCAAATGGCACTTGGCGGCACTTTGAAGTTCACTGCCCCAGGGGTAGCCTTGGGCAGTCAGCACTGGGGTTCCCTGGAGTGGCCGGTTGCTGTTGCAGAATTTTCCACTTTGGGGAAGACCTGTGGGGTCAATTTTACTACGTCTTAGGTAGGACTTGGGGTAGCCCAGTGAGGATTTGGAGCGGCTGGCCAGGTCAGGCTGCCCAGTAATGATTCTTTCCGCCCTGTCGTTCCAGGCTGCAGTGTGTGTTGCAAGTCTTCTTGGAATCAACTGCAGGACCTGTGCCGCCTGGCCAAGCTCTCCTGTCCTGCCCTTGGCATCTCTAAGAGGAACCTCTATGATTTTGAAGTCGAGTACCTGTGTGATTACAAGAAGATCCGCGTGAGTCTGCAGTGACCGGGCCCTAGGGGAAGGGGGTAGATCTTGGGAAGTTGGCTTCCTACTGGGTTATGTGTCCCCCCCCACCCCAATCTGTGCCTAAAAGGGAAATTTCTCTTCTGATCCTGGAAAACTAGGATGAGTAGCCTCTCTCTCCTCCCCATTTTACAGGTAGGAAAACTAAGTGGCTTTCTGAGGGGAGCAGAAGCCAGAATGAATCCCCAAGTAAATGTCTCGTGCCACATCCCTAGGAAGGTAAACCAGTCGCAGAGATTGAGATGCTAAGCCCAGGAGTGAGCTGGTGATAGCTAATGGTCACCGGGCACTTTCAGTGTACCAGGCGCTTCCTCTCAGAGACTCATTTAATCCCTGTGCCTGGAAACTGTTAAGTATTAACTGCTGTCAGAGGAGGTACCCGCAAGAGAGTCAAAAGAACAGGCCGGAGCCAGCAAGCCTTGTGTTTAAATCTGGCTTACCAGAACCCTCTGCACTTTACTTTCCTCATCTGTAAAATGGGGATGATCCATAGCACCTACCTCATAGAGCTTCGTGAGGGTTAAATGAGTAAATATTATTCTAAATTGCTTAGACTACATAATGAATGCTAGAAAAAAAAATATTAGCTCTTATTTTACACACTGTGGCCCAACACATTGAAATAGCATGCCTGAGGCAGCAAAGCTAAGGGAGCTTGAGGGTTTGTACCCAGGCTGTTGAACTAGCATGTGCTGTGGCTGCTGTGTGGAGGGCAGCCTGTAGGGGTGAGGGGGGCCGTGGGAATGGGGGCCCAGGCCAGCCCTGACGGTGATGACAGTCATGAAGGTTTGAAGGGATCAGAGTCTGGATGTATTTTGCAGGGGAGGTTGGCAGGAGGCGCTAAGGGATAGATGTGGGAGGTGGGGCTGCGAGCAAAAGCTGTCAGGAGGGAATGGGTTTGAGAGATTCACTTCCAGATTCAAATTTGGCCAAGTACTAAGGGGGAGAGCAGGATTGGAACTTCGTTCTCTTCCTTGCAGGCCCAGTCCAGAAAAAGGGTGGGGCATGGGGTGGGTGTTAGCTGTCAGCTTTGGATGGAAGCCCACGAGAGCTGGTTGCCCAAGGGTCTTGCCACTCACAGTGCCCCTGTCCGTCCTGGCCCCCCAACAGGAACAGGAGTACTACCTGGTAAAGTGGCGCGGATACCCAGACTCAGAGAGCACCTGGGAGCCCCGACAGAATCTCAAGTGCGTGCGCATCCTCAAGCAGTTCCACAAGGACTTAGAAAGGGAGCTGCTGCGGCGGCACCACCGGTCAAAGCCACCCCGGCACCTGGACCCAAGCTTGGCCAACTATTTGGTACAGAAAGCCAAGCAGAGGCGGGCGCTTCGGCGCTGGGAGCAGGAGCTCAATGCCAAGCGCAACCATCTGGGACGCATCACAGTGGAGAATGAGGTGGACCTCGACGGCCCCCCACGGGCCTTTGTGTACATCAACGAGTACCGGGTTGGGGAGGGCATCACCCTCAACCAGGTAGCCGTGGGCTGCGAGTGCCAGGACTGTCTGTCGGCACCTGCTGGAGGCTGCTGCCCTGGGGCGTCCCTGCACAAGTTTGCCTACAATGACCAGGGCCAGGTGCGGCTACGAGCCGGGCTGCCCATCTATGAGTGCAACTCCCGCTGTCGCTGTGGCTATGACTGCCCCAATCGCGTGGTACAGAAGGGCATCCGCTATGACCTCTGCATCTTCCGCACAGATGATGGGCGTGGCTGGGGTGTGCGCACGCTGGAGAAGATCCGCAAGAACAGCTTCGTCATGGAGTACGTGGGAGAGGTAGGGAGATGGGACTGGGGTGTGTGAGAGTGTGTGTGTGTGTGTGCGTGCGTACTTGCGCACAACTCTTCCCATCATGTGTCTGCAGCATGTGCCCAGAACCTATGGGTAAGGCCTGGCAGGGGCTGGTATTCCAAGCTGGGACATCACAACTTGGCCATGCTAATGGCTAAAGAATGCTGAAGTCCTTCCCAGCGGGGTGGATTTTTCAAGGGTCCCAGGCCGAGCAGAAAGAGAGGAACTGGGGCCCAGGGCAGTGTGGTCTGGCACACGACTGCGGCACCTGGAAGGTGCTTCCTCTTCTCGTCTCCCGCGGGCCAGGCGGGGCGTGCTCCGAAGGAGCCCCTTTCCTGGTCTGCACAGAAGGAGCACGAGCTGGGTGGTGTCGGATGTAGACACGCTTGGGATGGAGGATGCCTACTTCCTCCTCTGGACTTGCAGGCTGCTGGGCCACTGTAGTAGGAGTCCGCAAGGCTTTAGTGGCTGTGCCCATTAAAAGGTAGCTTACTCCTGGAGCAGTCCTGTGTGGCTATGCCTCCTTTCACACAGCGACTCACACACCTAGGCCTTTCCCTCACATGCCTCAGCTGTGTCTTAGAGCCCCGGAGTCACACTAGATCCCTAGCGTTGCCTGGTAGGTGGGCCAAGTAGGGAATAGGGAAGGTGGGTGCTTTTTTTTTTTTAATGATTGATTTATTTGAAAGGCAGGAGACAGAGAGAGAGAGAGAGAGAGATCCATCTTCCATGTGCTGGTTCACTTTCCACATAGCCACAATAGCTGGGGATGGATCAGGCCAAAGCCAGGAGCCAGGAACTCCATCTGGGTCTCCCAAGTGGATGGCGGGGGCCCAAGGATTTGGGCCATCTTCTGTTGCCTTTCAAGGCACATTAGCAGGGAGCTGGATCAGAAGCAGAGGTGCCAGGAGTCAAACCAACACTCCGATATGGGATGCAGGTGTCAACGGTGGCAGCTCAATGCCGGCCCTAGGGGTGGGTTCTAATGGGTCAGACCTGGTCACAGTGCACGTCCCTGCTCCCAATGGCTGGCATTGGTCCTACCTCCAATGCAAGGGAGGCCGGGGCATGTGCTTTAGCCGTGTGTGCATGTGGGAAACACAAGAGATCTGAGTGAATAGCAGGTGTCTACAGCAGGAAGTGTCCTATTCTATGATGGCCATTTAGGGTGGGGCGATTCCTCATGCACTGGGGGACATCTAGGCCTCCCTGGACCTTGAGTGTTTAAACCCATGAGTGTGCCCTGCCAACGTGAAACCCCCCAAACCTCTTATTCCCGTAGGCCCCTGAGGGGTGTACAGCACAGAGGACTCAGACAGTCTGGCTGAGGATTCGCCCACACCCCAAAGAACCCTATGGGTTCCTCGTGCTGGACAAAGGGTCTGATGGTCTGGAGGAAGCAGGTGGCCACACCCAGAGGGTTCCTGACAGCGGGAGCAGGAAAGGTCCTGACACTGTGCGGGAAGAGGGGTCTGTACCCCACACTGGCCCCGACATCCCACAGTGACCCCAGCTTGAGCTTGCCACATTCCAGAGGACCCTGGTGGTCTGGTTTAGGAAATGTCCACACCCGTGCTGTCCTGGGGATCAGAAGGAAGTGGCCTTGTCCTAGGAGGAGGGGTCTAGGCTGTCTGGAAGAGACTGGGTCCACACCCTCAGCGTGCCAACGCTCTGGAGCAGTGTCTAGACGCCATGGGGTGCTGCCAGGCCTGGGGGCTGTCCTGAGCCTCACCATGCTGGGGCCTGGAGGGAAAGCTGTCTACACAAAGGATCCTGACGGCCGAGGGCAGGGGAGCCTGCACCCCACAGGCCGTCTCAGAGTGCCCTGGACTGCTGACTTTCCTTAGTGTCCTTACTCCTTTCCAGGGCCCTTCTCACTCCTGCCCTCAGCCTGCCCGCTGTCTACACATTCTCTTGTGCTATCTCGTGGCCTTCCTCTTGCCATGTTTGGGGACTTCCAGGTCCCCTCTGGCTTGCCCCCCAGACCCAAGGGTCCTTCTGACGGTGCCACAGGTCCCCAAGCACTGCCAAAGCCAAACTCATCTTTCCCACACCCCCTCTGACGAGGCAGCCTGGGAAGATGGGCCCTGGAGCCTGGCTGCCCCGGCTTGAATCCCATCAACTCCAGCACCCATCAGCAGTCACTTAACCTGTCTGTGTCTCAGTTTCCTAATCTGGAAAATGGGAATGATAATAGCACCCACCTCATACGCTAGTTAAAAGTGTTAGACAAGTTACTACATGTGCAGCACTGGGACAAAGCACTTTGAACAGCGTTCAGTACACAATTAGGTAATTTACGTAATTGTTAGCCAGTATGGTCCAAAATGCAGAAAATCCAAGGATTTTTCTCAGCTGTCTGGCCTCAAAACCCAACCTGACCTGACAGGGGCCTATTTGTGGTCTCTATCCCACTTGGGGTGAATATTCATAAATTAGGTTGTAGAAATACGATTTCGCTGGAGGATGTGGTGCTGCCCCAGACGTTGCCAGGGTGTTAGGCTTTGGAGGACACGTCCACCACGCCTGTACACCATGCTGTCCTTCCACTGAGGGGACACAGGAGTCGGCAGCCACAGTGCCCACCGTCTGAGCTGCCCCACCAGCTCCTGCACATTCGGTGGTCGGTGTCACATTCCCGCCCAGCAGGGAATGCAGTCTGGCTGGATCTCTTCACAAGAGCCCCTGTCAGGACCATCATTTCCCCTTCTACAGCTAAGAAAACTGAGGCCCAGAGACCAGTAGTAACTTGCTCAGAGTCACAAAGCTTGTAAAGTGGGTACAGAGAGAACAGGTCCAAGTGTCTAAAACTGGTGCTCTGCCAGGCCTGGGGGCTTTTTGTGGGGGTGGTGTGCCAAGGAAATGGGTGTCAGAGAGACAGAACACTCAGGATCCCCCAGCCAGGAGGGGGCAGAGCAGCAGCTGCCTCCTAGTTTGCTACTTCCTGTTTGCGTCAGCAGCCTTTCCACGCTGCCAGCTTAGAGCCCATCTTCCCCATTCATTCTAAAGAGCCGCTAGGGTACAGAGACGTGGAAGTTTTTCTGCCTGAAATTTTCAAGGTGGCCCCACCACGACCGACCGAGTGGGGCTGAACGGAAGCCAGGGGAGGAACCGTTTGTGCCCTGGAGGGCTTGCAGTGTGACTCACTCCTGGTGAGACTGGGGAAGCAGGTAGGGGCAGAACAGGTGGGACGACAGAGGCCGGGAAGCACACAGGCATACCTCCTGGCTGACGGAGGGGCTTGCAGGGCCAAAGATGGCTCCCTCCCACCCACTCGTCCTGTGTATGAGCCAGGAGAGGCTGCTCCTGCCTTGATCCCAGGAGCAAGCCGGCCAACTCCTGCGGTGGTGGCAAACAGGAGGCTCAGGAAGGCGGCCCAGAGAAGGCGCATTGGAGCTGACTCTCCACAAGGCACGGTGGTACAGGGAGACTGACCTTGATCCACTTTGCCTCGGAACACCCCTGGGGCTCTTGTACCCTGAGGTGGCAGCCCCCACTCTGGCGTCACAGCTCTCTCAGGGTCTGCACCTTGCTCTGCAGGAAGTATTTCTTTTCCGTTGCCCCTCTGACCCTAAGTGCTCTGTTCTGAGCGCTGCCCTGCACGGTGGATATCAGAGTCTGTCTCTTGTCACCATCCTGTAACCCCTGAGGCTGAAAACCAGGCCTTGTTCCTGACTGGCACCCCTGCAAGCTGGGGCTGGGCACAGGGTAGGCCTCAAGAAAAATCCACTGAATGAATGAATGAATGAATGAACGAAACAAAAATTGAGTGTCAGGGAGCCAGGTTTCTCAAGGAAGAACTGGAGCATGGGCCAGTGAGCCGTGTGGGCAGAGGGCTGGATCCAGCATGGGCTGGCGGTGGCAGCGTTAACAGGCAGGGAACAAACAAGAGGACGCCAGCGTGCTTGCCCTGGCTAGAGAAAAGAGGGCAGGCAAGCCCAGAAGCAAGGGCTTGGTCCCTAGCCCACGTGAAGAGGGTGGCCAAGGACCTGGGCCTGTGACAAAGGGAGATGGACAGAAGAAGAGACACGGGGCGGGGGGAAGAGAGTATTTGAGCTGTCATTGGGACCCAGGAAGTACACAGCAGTTACAGCATGTCCGCTGTGTGCTGCACAGTGTTCCGGCAGAGACGGGGAAGGAAACCCAGGGGAGGGCACTCGAGGGTGAGGAGGGACAGTCCCGGGTACTGTGGGACCCTCACCCTGAGCAAGGCATGGTGACCTGCACTTTGGGGGCCTGCCAGAGGCGGCAATTACTGGCCCTGCAGGGGAGAGAGGAGAGCTTGGCAGGGTGGGCCATGCTGGGGTAGAGAATCCACTGACAGCATGTGAGAGATGAGAGCAGGTTGGTGCCGGGACAGTGGGGTGGCTTCGCGCTCGCTAGGACAGCTGGGGAGGAGGAGACTTGGGAGGAGAGGCCACTGCCGTCTTGGCTGCCAGCTGTTGGCGCTGGCACCGTGCGGCCCGTGGAGGCCATTACCCGAACTCTTGTCTCTTTTTCCTGTTATCTCCCCTCCCTCTGCCCATCTCTCTCTGGCATTCTGTCTCAAGGTTTTGGCCTTAGTCTCTTGCCATCTTGGGCTCTGAGAGCTCTTGGCCGTGGACTTTCTCCAGGAGTCTTGGTCTCTTGTCTGGACCTGGGTCTTTCGTGCTACCATCCTATGTGTTCCACCTGACTCTGCCTCTCTCTGTTCTCTTTCCCATTCTCTCTGTCCCTTTGACCCCCATCCCACATCCTCTCTCTTCTCACCATCTGCACAGCCATGCTGTGCTGCTTTCCACACTCCCACTGGCCCTGGATCAGGCTCTCTTGTCCTCATGATGCCCTAGGTCTCCTCATTGCCCGTGATCCGGTGCTACCTGCACACCCGGCCCACTGACGTCCCATGCCCCCCAGGGCCTCTTGCTCTGTCCCGAGGGGATAGGAGGCTCTGGGAAGCCTTACGAGCAGGAATTTTTCTTTTACCCTATCTCTTGTGCCAGCCTCTGCCCCCTTGCAAGGTTCCCCATGCTATCCAGAGGCCTGAGGACAAGTGGGCAGTGCCCTGAGAAGAGCTGACAGACCCTCTGCATGATGGCCCGGCTGTGTCCCCGTGCTCACTGTGCTCTTCAGCAGCGGGGCGGGGGGGGGGGGGTTGGGGGATGAAGGTAGGGGTGGGCAGGCACAGGCTGCCTTTCCTGAACCTTTGTGGCCAATCTCCCCTCCTGCTTGGCCCTTTCCCCAGATCATTACCTCAGAGGAGGCCGAACGGCGGGGCCAGATCTACGACCGCCAGGGCGCCACCTACCTCTTCGACCTGGACTATGTGGAGGACGTGTATACCGTGGATGCCGCCTATTATGGCAACATCTCCCACTTTGTCAACCATAGTGTGGGTACTCCCAGCAGGAGGGCAGGGGGTTGGGAGGGGCAGGCCGGCCGCCTCCTCACCCCGCCCCCACTGTTCTTTCTCGCCCAGTG
This sequence comes from Lepus europaeus, assembly GCF_033115175.1. NCBI lineage: Eukaryota > Metazoa > Chordata > Mammalia > Lagomorpha > Leporidae > Lepus > Lepus europaeus. The sequence goes on along the minus strand of NC_084850.1, from coordinate 101,164,310 downwards.
TGACCCCAACCTGCAGGTGTACAACGTCTTCATAGACAACCTTGACGAACGGCTGCCCCGCATTGCTTTCTTTGCCACAAGAACCATCCGGGCAGGCGAGGAGCTCACCTTTGATTACAACATGCAAGGTAGGGGTGGCAAGGGTTTCTGGGAGCAGACGCACACAGCATCATAGCACATGAGGACCCCTCCTCCAGGCAGCCCTCACCAGTCACTCAGAGAACCAAGGGAAATACTTGGGCAGGGGCTTTAAGATACTCTTCCTGACTCCCATTTCCCATTGCGATTCCTGGTTCCCTGCCTATCCCGGGTGTGTGTGGGGGTCCTTACTCCCACACTCTGAATCCCCAGCCCTGAGACACTCAGAGGGTCTCTCAGGATCCTAACCAGCACTCCAACCTTGTAGTTCCCCCCACCCTTAACCTACTCTGGCCTTAGCCTGTGGACACCTGTATAGCCTCCAGCCAGGTCATTCCTCCATGGCAGGAGAGTCCAGACACCCCACTGGGTGCCCCGGGGGGCTTTCATCACTGACTTCCACCTGAGAGCTCCTCTGGTTGTTTCCTGACAGGCCCTCACCTCCCCCAACAGCCCCCCCCCCACTGGCCTGAACACCCATCCCCCAGGGTTGAGCCCTGGCCCTACCCCCAAGACCTCTCCTACCTCAAATCCCACACTGCTCCCCAGCCCCAAGATCCTGGGGTGGGGGGTGTCTCGCGGTAGAATGGGTAGCAGGACACTTCATCTGACCTTCTAACAACTCTCCTCCCTCCTTCCCTTCCATCGGTGGCTGTGACTCCACAGTGGACCCCGTGGACATGGAGAGCACTCGCATGGACTCCAACTTTGGCCTGGCTGGCCTCCCCGGCTCCCCCAAGAAGCGGGTCCGTATTGAATGCAAGTGTGGGACTGAATCCTGCCGCAAATACCTCTTCTAGCCCTTGGAAGTCTGATGCCAGACTGACTGAGGGGGCCTGAAGCTGCCCACCCCTCCCCCACTGCTGCCCTCCTGTCGGGGAATGACTGCCAGGGCCTCACCTGCCTCCACCTGCCCCCGCCTGCTCCAGCTGCTCCAGGGTCAGGGCTATGGTGAGGACAACTCCAGGTGTCCCCTTTCCCTGCCCCGACTCCACCTGTGGGTTGCACTTAGAAGCCCCGCCCACCTTTTGACGCCAGGGCTTTCTGCAGTTGGGATTCGGGGCCCATGCAGGAGGTCCACTGGGGGTATGCTCCAGCCCAGCTCCCCCAAAAAGATGTGTGTTTTTGCACCTGCTTCTGCCTGGAGCTCGAGGAGTCCGTTGCAGGCCTCCTCCCTGCTGCCCCAACAGCATGGGGAAATAACCCCCAGGGCGGGCCCACACATCAGAGCCCAGCGCCCCCAGCCTGACAGGAAGCTGCTTCCTCGCCACAGAAGCTTTGTCCTAGTGCAAGAAAAGGGGCTCATTCTGCTTCCCACACTGCCTACTGTTGGCCCTAAGAGCTGGCCAGGCTCTGCAGGGCTGCGTGTCTGAGAAGTGGACACCCACATGCCAGGGGAAGGGGAGTGGGTGCCGGTGGCCCACTGGCCAGCGAAAGAAAGGAAGCCCAGACCTTGCCAGCCCTGGCAGTGGGCTGGAACCGAGCTCTGCTTTCACGGAGTACAGAGGGAGATGCCCAGGGGCTCTCGGGAGCCCTGCCCTGGGGCACGACGCCTGCTGGAAGAGCTGGAAGCAAGACCTAGATAATCGGTAGATAGCACTTAGGACAATGATGTGCATTGACTGGGAGGGCGCTGAGGAGGTGCCAGGCACTGGGTAGGGCACCTGGTCCCCGTGGATTGTCTCAGGGAAGCCTTGAAAACCACGGAGGTGGATCCCAGGAAAGGGCCCGTGTGGCAGAAGGTGGAGTACAGGCCGGACATGGGGGGAGGGGAAGGGGAAGTGTCCCTGTCAGGACTTGGTGAGGTGAGAGGGAAGCCACTGCTGCCTGCCAGCCCCAGCTCCAGCCCCAGCCCCAGCCCTTCGCACTCAGCCTGGGCCCACTGCTCTCAGAAGTTACCTGCCTCCCAATGTACAAAAGGCCAAGGTTCTGATGGCTGCCTCGCCCCTCGCTCCCCGCTCCCCCGCGCCCCCGCGCCACGAGGTCTTCTCTAGGAAGCCTTTCCTGACTACCTGTGCCCAAGTGCCCCTCTGTGAGACTATGTGCCCTGCTATCAGATGCCAGGTCTGTGTGTTCGTCTGTGTGTCCGTCCTGTCCCTCCCTACTCCTTAGATGGACCTTCAGGCATGGACTGAATCTGGTTTTCCTCTTGTGTAGCCCTCAGCCCTACCCAGCTTGGAGTAGGCATCAATAAAGTGAGATGTTGACCGAACAAGGTATGGAAGATTGAGGAGCGTGTGTAGGAGGGGGTGGGGGATGATAGCCCAGGGCGCTGCGGTTGCCCAGGGACGTGTCCCTCAGACCTCAGCCATCTGACCCTAACCCTCCCCATTTGGTCCGGCACCGTGTACCCCCTTGTACCATCATCTACATAGCATCTTGACCCAACATAAAGCTCTCCTTATCCTTACATTTTTGAACACACTTAGAAAACAAGCTCAGTCCAGTTAGATAAACAAACCATCGTCACTAGACGTAAACCAAAATAACCAAGCAGAGCCAGGAGCACAGTGGGGATGCAGCAGTGTGGGCCGGATCCTAGCCGGACTCCCTGCTCTCAGAGCCTTCGAACCCTCAGCCTGCCCCCTGCATTCAAAGGGGAAGAGTCGGGTGAAGCTGCTGCAGGTGTTTCTGGAGCACCTGCATGGCAAGCCATGACGCTGCAAATGCGCTCGCTTGCTCGCTTGTCCTCATCAGCCCTCGGCCTGAAGGCGAGCCAGTGCTCTTTGGTTTTGCTCAGAGGCCTCACGTGCTGTGACACATGCGCAGATATCTCAGAGACAGAAGTCCCAAACATCCCAAAAGACCTCTCATGCCCTGTGACCGAGACCCTGCCCCAAATCCCCAGATCTCACGCACGGGACACCTACATACTCAGGCCTTCCAAATCAGCTCCTTAGACCTGAAACACCGCCCCCACACCTCTTGGAGACCACGTACCCTGAGACACACACCCCAAATAATACGCAAGCGTCTGTAAAACAGCTACAGACACCCAAACAGCTCAGATCTCACAGCTGCTTCACTGGGATCGGGACTAAACACGCATCAGAGGACCTACCTTCTGCAGAGGAGATGGACAAACACGACCCAGACCTCACACCCTGGGATATCACCATCCACACTCTATCAGACCTCCACATTGCACATGCTGCCTGGGATAGACCACCCAAACAGCGGGGCTGTCAGGGCCTGCGATACCCGAGAGACCTCACACTCTGCCACAGACCCCCAGATGGTTCTGAAACCCCATACCCTCGCACAGAGACCCCCAGATTGCTCAGAGCCCTTACTCTAGAACATAGTGCCACAAACAACTCACAGTCAAGTCTCAGAAAAACCCCAAGAGCTCCAAGATCCCACATCCTGGAAGCAGCCCACTCAGAGGATTCATACCCTGGGGACAAATGTCTTTGGAGCACCTTCTGAAGCAGGCTCCTAAATCGTTCTGAGTCAGGGCACCTGGGAACAGACAACCAGTGCTTTGTAACCCACTCACCCAGGGCCTTGAAGATTTGCTTAGAGACCTCCGCAGAGCTCAGAGACTTCACAGTCAGGGATAAAGACCCTCCAGTTTCTCAGTGGGCACAAACTCAGGGACAAAGGTGGACAAACAGCCCAGAGATCTCACAGCTACTCAGGCCACCAGACTGCTCAGAGACCTCACATCTTAGATGCCATACTAGAGAGCTCCAAGATCACATACACTCAGGAACACAGGCGCTAGCACAACCAGAACTCACCCCTGAGATGTCATAATTGGATGCAGAATTCCCCAAAATAGCTCAGAGTCGCTGTATACTGAGGCCCCCAAACAGCTCAGAGGCCCCACGCTGTGGTCCACTGAAGAGATCAGAGACCTGAAACTCTGCACGCCAATCCTGTGTATAGCCTAGACACCTCACACTCTATGATAGAGCCCCCAAGTCAGGTCATCCTGGCATAACCCCAGACAGCTTAGAAACCTACCCTAGGCTCAGATCCCCACACAGTTCAGAATCTTCCCACTTTAAACCCAGACCTCCAGAGGACTCAAATACCACATCTTGCACTCAAAACCATTCGTGGAACGTGCACTTTGTACTTATGTCCACAAAGACTTCAGACACCTGACAGTCATGGACACAGATCAACTCAATCTGTGCCAAGCCAGCTACAAACAGCGATCTTAACTGGGACACAGATCCAGAACAGCTTAGGGACCTCACACCGTGGACACAGCCCCCAAACTTCTAACCCGGGAGATGGATGAAAACAGTTCATAGACATCACATCCTGGCTACCAGCACCTTGTGTGATGGGACACAAACTCCCACCCTTCCAACCTGGAAAGTAGACCTACCAAGAGGCCAGAGACCTTGCACAACAGACATTCAGTGCCAAAATGCTCAGAGTTCAACTACGCTCTATGACACAGAGCCCCAGACAGCTCAGTGACATGACATCCTGGGTACAGACCCCCAAACATCTCAGAGACATAAGAAACTGGTAACAGAATGCCATACCGCTCAGAGACCTCCAACCCTGAAAACAGACCCCTAATAAGTCAGACACCTCCATCCCAGGGAATGAGACTCCCCCAACAGAAACTACCTCACCCTTGGAAACAGCCCAACAGCTGAGGGGCCTTGACAGCAAGGGACATAGCAATCAGAGACCTCACACGTTAGCACACAGAGGGTGCAGCACCTCAGAGGCTTGAAACCATCATAATTCACCATCACTAGAAACAGAGGCTGAAACGGCTCAGAAAAATCCCAACAACCCATAATATCACATTGGGACACAGGCCCACACCAGTCTAGAGCAATGACACACTAGGCACAGACACCCACACACATCAGAGTTGTCATTTGAAGGCCACAGACACACTGAAAAGAGAGGCAGCTAAGTAAGAAGCTCAGAGACATCATGTTTTGCACAGAATTAAGAGATTTCACACACCAAATATAGACCCCCCCAAACAGCTCAGAAAACTCACTTCCTGCTCCACACACCCCTATTCAAAGCGCAGAGACCTTGACCCTGGCGGGGGGAGGGGGGAAACAACCTAATGAGACTGAGACTTCCAAAAAGGAATAGAGACTTCACACCTGAAAATATTTCCCAAACAGGTGGAGCAATTCTGAAACCAAAAGAGCTCAAGGACCACGTATCCTAGGACTCAGGTAAGCTGAACAGCTTGGAGAGCTCCTAATGTACACACAGTCCCTGCCAACATCCCCACGAACTCCCCACCCCCGAAATGTAGACCGGGACCCCTCAAATCCAGGATTTTGAAAGCCTTCTGAGCCTTAGGGTGTAGACTCCCCAAAACAAAATTCACAGAATAATTAGGGTAGAGGCAAAACCTGCACTAATTCAGAGACTGCCAATCATGGAACACACACCCACCCAAAGAGATCAGTGACGTCACATCCTAGATATACACCAAGCAACGGCTCAAAGACCTTAGCTCCTGCGACACACACAAACAGCTCAGATGACTCAAATTCTAGGAAGCACACGCCCAAAAAACAGAGACCTCACATCCTGTGACACACACTCACGGAAAGATCAAAAAACCGTACAAGCTGAGATGTCCGCCCACAAGCACTTCAGAGAAATAACATCCTACAAACAGATCATAGATCTCAATCCCTGGGACGTGAGACCTTTAAAATATCAGAGATACACCCACAAACAGATCAGAGCACTCCCACTCTGGGAGCTAAGCCAAAGAACAGGGCAGGACCCCTACGTAGTGGGGCACATGCCCGCAAAGAGCATGGTATTCTACCCAATGGCAGATCATCCACCTGATGATTGGGATGGTTCATGCTCAAGTGAGGACAGTACCAACTACCTGGAAATGCACCCAGAAACCAAGCTGAGCCCTCAAACCCCACAATATACTCTCACTGCCATGTGAGTCACGTGCTGAAAAACACACCCACATACAGGCTGTAGCCCTCAAAACCATGACGTATGCCCAGAAACACCTCCGAGAACTCACACCGTGTGTGGGACATACACCATGGCACAGGTCAGGGAGCTCACATGCTCATACTCATACCCACAAACAAATCGGAGAGCTCAAATCCTGCAACACACAGCCGCAATCAAGTTAGCCACCTCACAGGCCAGGAAAACACCAGAAACAGATCATAGACCTGACACCATGCAACACAGATCCACGGAGAGATCAGATCATACATCAGCATGGACACCAGACACCTCCACCATCAGACACACACACACACACACACACGTCCCGGAGTTCACATCCCGGGAGGTGCCCCGACAACCAAACTGAGGCACCCCAACCTGGGACATCGTGTTCGTTTTCTGTCGCTGCTGAAACAAACCACCACAATCGTTTGGTCGTAAAACAACACAAATTTATTGTCTTACGTTTCCGCAGATGAGAAGCCCGACAAGGAGTTTTACAGGGTAAAAGTCAAGGTGCTGGCAGAGCCGACTTCCTCCTGGAGTTCTTCGGGGAGAGGCCAGTTCCTGGAGCACGCCTGCATTCCTGAGCTCAGTGCCAGACCCCCACCTTCACACCAGCCGCTCCCCCCACCATGTACCCAGCCCTCTCCTCTCTCTCTCTCTGACCTCTGCTAATACTGTAGCATCATCATTTCTCTCTGCTTCTGTCACTGCATTGACTCTTGCCTTTATGCCTCCCTCCTATAAGGATGCTGTGATTCCCATAGGCCTAGCCAGGGACTCTGGGGTTTCTGCCCATCTTAGATGCTCACCCTAATCTAATCTGTAAAACCCCCCTTTCTGTGTAAATTAGCACAATCATGGGTTCCAAGAATTAGGAAGTGGACATCTTTGGGGTGTCATCATCCAGCCACCAGAGCCAAATAGGGCAAACAGTACACAGACCTCACTTGAAGCAGCATACTTCCAAATAGATCGGACATCTCCCACCAATCTAACATAACATCCCCAAAGAGCAGAGTTTCTCATTGTTGGACACACATGAAAAACTGCTCAGCCAAAGGGATCACACAAACAAGACAAGTGTCTGCTAATACTAACTGATAAAATCAAAAAGGGAGAGAACGATCCAACATGGGAAGTGGGAGACACAGCAGACTCATAGAATGGCAGATGTCCTAAATAGCACTCTGGTCTCAGAATCAGCCCTTAAGGCATTTGGATCTGGCTGAAGAGCCTATGAGAGTATTTTAGGCATGGAAAGCCAAGACACTCTGGGAAAAAAAAAAAGAAGACCTAAATGAAAGATCTCAGTGAGTGTGATCCCAGTGGAAAGAACGGGGCCATCAAGGTAGGAGGTACCTTTCTCAGAAGGGAGGAGAGAACTTCCACTTTGACTATGACCCTGTCGGAATAAGATCGAAGTCGGTGAACCCTAAAGGCTTCCATAGCCTCGGAAATTCATGACTAGAGCCTAGGGAGATTACTAACGCCATAAACAAGAGTGTTAAAATGTTAAATCAACATCAAGAGTCACTGTGTACTTACATCCCATGTGGGATCTGTCCTTAATGGGTTGTCCAATGTGAAGTAACACTATAACTAGTACTGAAACAGTATTTTTACAGTTTGTGTTTCTGTGTGGGTGCAAACTGATGAAATCTTTACTTAGTATATACTGAATCGATCTTCTCTATATAAAGATAATTGAAAATGAAAAAAAGAACTTGGTGTTAAATTGGAAATTGCATAGAAAATTAATCAATTTTTTTAAAAAAATCATGTAGGATCTCTGTCCTTAATGTGCTGTACATTGTGATTTAATGCTATAACTAGTACTCCAACAGTATTTTTCACTTTGTGTTGCTATGTGAGAGCAAACTGTTGAAATCTTTACTTAATATATACTAAACTGATCTTCTGTATATAAAGAGAATTGAAAATGAATCTTGATATGAATGGAAGGGGAGAGCGAGCGGGAAAGGGGAGGGTTGCGGGTGGGAGGGAAGTTATGGGGGGGGGAGCCATTGTAATCCATAAGCTGTACTTTGGAAATTTATATTCATTAAATAAAAGATAAAAAAAAGAAAAACAGCTCAGAATCCTCCATCCCTTGGGATTAAACCCATAAACACGTAGAACTTCCCATCTGAGATGTATACACTCAGAGAGGTATGGAGCTGACATCACAGCATCCACACCCACTAGGAGACCAGGGACCTCACATCCTGGGAAATATACCCCCAAACAGATCCAACCTCCAGACCCAAGACATGTACACACACGCACACACACACACACACTGCAAGGAGAAACACTTTCTCAGAGATAAACCCCACCAAACAGGTGATGCATCTCACAAAATGGGACATGGAACAACAAACTCAATAGCCCCCACACCCTCTACAAACTCGCACAGAGATCAGACGCTGCCATCCACATACAGCGATCGACTTGCACCAACAGAGACCTCAAACCCTACAACATGAACCCACAGACAGCTTAGAGACCTGACATCCATGCCGTACACCAACAGTGCATGTAGAGACCTGATCCTGTGAGACATGTACCCACACATAGATCCAGGATCTCATGGCTTGAGGCAGATACACATACACGGATCAGGGATTTAAAATCCTGCAACATAGGCTTATACTCAAGGCAGAGACCTCACATGCTAAGAAAAAGAGCCCCAAGGCCGGCGCTGTGGCTTAACAGGCTAATCCTGTGCCTTGCGGCACCGGCACACCAGGTTCTAGTCCCGGTTGGGGCGCCGGATTCTATCCTGGTTGCCCCTCTTCCAGGCCAGCTCTCTCCTATGGCCCGGGAAGGCAGTGCAGGATGGCCCAAGTCCTTGGGCCCTGCACCCGCATGGGAGACCAGGAGAAGCACCTGGCTCCTGGCTTCGGATCAGCGAGATGCGCCGGCCGCAGCGGCCATTGGAGGGTGAACCAACGGCAAAAAGGAAGACCTTTCTCTCTGTCTCTCTCTCTCACTATCCACTCTGCCTGTCAAATAGAAAGAGAGAAAGAAAGAAAGAAAGAAGGAAGGAAGGAAAGACAGAAAGACAGAAAGAAAGAAAGAGAAAAAGAGCCCCAAACAGGCCATGGATCTGAGGTCTTGCACTCATATAAAGAGATCAGAGATTTTATGTCCTGAGACATACTCCCTGACAGGTCAGCGGTTTTCAAACTAAGGGAAGTAATCCACAAAGCACTCAGTAACTTGCCAGTCTGGACACATACACACCTCATCAGACCAGAATGTATGATATAGACAGATCTGCAAATAAATGACATATGCTTGGAAATATACCTAAAAGACCTCAGAGATCCGACAAGCTGTTCTACACATGCCCCAATAGCTCAGAGAACTCACTTCCTGGGGTGTGCATCCATGAGGAGTCTAGGGAGCAAACATTTCCTAGGGCCATGCTTTCACAAACAGGCCAGAAAGCTCCAGTGCCCGGAGGATATCTCCAGCACAGGTCAAACACCCCAGACATTCCACATCATCAGCACCATCCACAAACAGATCAGGAAAGTCCCATCATGGGACATACACCTACAGACAGATCTGAGACATCAGAGCCTCGACACAGACCCTCACACAGACCTCACATCTTGGTTCATTTGCCTGCAAGTAGACCTGAGAATTCACAACATCAGATGTAGCCCGCATGCCTATCAAGAAGGCCACATCCTGCAACACACACCAACAGATTCAAAACTTCACAATCTGCACATGTAGCCACAAAGCAACCAGAGGCCTCAAATACCACAAATAGTTCAGAGTCCTCACTCTGATTTCAAACTGATCAGGGAGCTGAAATCCTAAGGACATGCGCGGGCAAGTGGATTAGAAGCCTCACAACCTGCACCTGAATCCACAAAGACACCCACAGCCTTCAAACTGCAACACATCGCCACAGACAGATCAGCACTTTCAAAGCTGGAATCATATACGGTAAACCAATCAGCAAGTTCGGATCCTAAGATGTGCTTCCCAAACAATACAGAGCCCATACAGACCTGAGACACGCACCCACAAATAGCTGAAGAGATCTCAAATCCTGCGACCTATACCCACAAGTCAGAGACCTCACAGGCCAGGAAAACACCAGACATAGATCACAAGTGCCCACCAACGGATCCGAGAGATCTCGTGCTGGGACATGTATCAGCAAACATATGAGAGACCTCCACCCTGAGACATACACCCACAAAAAGCTCAGAAACCTCACGCCTTGGCCATACAAACCTAAATCGATCAGACAACCAACATCCTGCTATATATAAGGAGACTTCAAAAAGTTTTTCCAAAAAATGGAATTAATTTCAAGTGTGTTTGGGTGTGAAAAAACTTGAAATTCACAGTATGTGTGTGTGTGTGTGTGTGTATAAAATGTGTTTCCATGAAATTTTTGAAATACCACCCCCCCCCCGTTTTTGTACCAGAATAAATTTATCTTCAATTCCATTTTACCACACTCTTTTGAAAGTGCCCTCATATGCAACCAAGAAAATCAGAAAGTTCTGATCATCAGTAATATCTTCCAAATGGATGAGGCTGAACTTTCTGGAACCTATTCCACGAACTCAAAGACCCACGCATAGGAATGCACTCCCAGAAATCAGCCTAAAGATGTCATATCCTAGGACATTCACACACAGGCAGCTGGAAAACCTCAGATTCTGGGACACACACACACTCTCAAACACTCAGAGCCCTCTCAATGGGGTCCATACACCTAGACACACACCAGAGACTCCCCCCATCAGACACACACGTACACATGGAGTTCACATCGTGGAATGCAACTCAACAAGCAGACAGACACCACGACCTGAGACAACGTACTCCTTTTCAACTGTGGCTATAACAAATCACAATCAGCGTCGTGAAACAAGACTGATTTATGATCTTACCTTTCTGCAGGCCAGAAGACCCAAATGGGTTTTGGAAGGGCGACAATCGAGTACGTCGTCGGCAGAGCTGTAGCACTGCTGGAGGCTCTGTGACCTGGCCATTTCCACTTTCTAGAGCTGCATGCCCTCCTTGACCTGGGGCTCCTTCCTCTGTCTTCAAGGCCAGCAGCAGTTCATCTTCAAACCTCTCTCTCGGATGTCTACTTTGGGCCTCTTTTCGGCTTCTCTGCCTCTCTCCTCTAAGGATCCTGTGATTACACTGTGATTCATACTACCAGACAGAGAGACAGAGACAGAGACAGAGACAGGGAGTCTCACTTTCTGGGACATTAAGCCAGAAACACATCAGGCTTATCTAAACAAAAGGAAACACACTCACAAAGGACTACTGACAAAGTCCAGAGGGAATCCTTACCCCTTGGACTTACACACACCTCAACAGATCAGAGAATTCACAGGTTGGGACATGGAACAAAATTAGATTGGAGCCCTCCCGTCCTGGGACATAACACCCCCAAAAAGCTGTGGGCACAAATTCTGGAACACCAACCTCCAAACAGATCAACAGAACAGAGACATAATCCCCTGCTACATATACCAGCATGGACACCAGACACCTCCACCATCAGACACACACACACACACACACGTCCCGGAGTTCACATCCCGGGAGGTGCCCCGACAACCAAACTGAGGCACCCCAACCTGGGACATCGTGTTCGTTTTCTGTCGCTGCTGAAACAAACCACCACAATCGTTTGGTCGTAAAACAACACAAATTTATTGTCTTACGTTTCCGCAGATGAGAAGCCCGACAAGGAGTTTTACAGGGTAAAAGTCAAGGTGCTGGCAGAGCCGACTTCCTCCTGGAGTTCTTCGGGGAGAGGCCAGTTCCTGGAGGAGCCTGCATTCCTGAGCTCAGTGCCAGACCCCCACCTTCACACCAGCCGCTCCCCCCACCATGTACCCAGCCCTCTCCTCTCTCTCTCTCTGACCTCTGCTAATACTGTAGCATCATCATTTCTCTCTGCTTCTGTCACTGCATTGACTCTTTTTTTTTTTTTTTGACAGGCAGAGTGGATAGTGAGAGAGAGAGAGACAGAGAGAAAGGTCTTCCTTTTTGCCATTGGTTCACCCTCCAATGGCCGCTGTGGCCGGCGCATCGCGCTGATCTGAAGCCAGGAGCCAGGTGCTCCTCCTGGTCTCCCATGTGGGTGCAGGGCCCAAGGACTTGGGCCATCCTGCACTGCCTTCCCGGGCCATAGCAGAGAGCTGGCCTGGAAGAGGGGCAACTGGGATAGAATCCAGTGCCCCAAACGGGACTAGAACCCGGTGTGCCGGCGCCGCAAGGCGGAGGATTAGCCTGTTAAGCCACGGCGCCGGCCACTGCATTGACTCTTGCCTTCATGCCTCCCTCCTATAAGGATGCTGTGATTCCCTTGGGCCTAGCCAGAGACTCTGGGGTAATTTTCCCAGCTGACCTTAATCACACGTGCAGAGTCCACGGGAATGAGCAAAATCATGGGTTCCAGGAAGTAGGAAGAGGACAACTTTGACGTGCTGTTATCCGGCCACCAGGGACAAACACGACAAACAGCCCCCAGACCTCACATGGTGATTATACTGGGCTCACCAGGAAGATCTGGGTGTCTCCTCATCTCACGATGATTCCCAGTCACATGTGCTAGGGACTCTCCACGTGTAAGGTCACAGACTCACACGTTCCAGAGATTAGGACAAGAACATCCTTCAGGGACCTTAACTTCACCAACCTCAGATATACACCCACAAGCAATGGAAAACGTCGCATGGTGAGAACCACGCGCATCTGCAGCTCAGGGATCCCACATCCTGTGTCACACTGTTCCAAAGAGATCTGAGACCTCCCACCCGTGGACACAGAATCCAAAATGAGGGGGAGGCACATGTTCTGTGTCATACACCCACAAAGAGGGGAGGGACACCACAAACTGGGACACATAATCACAAACAGAAGACACCACCCAACCTTGATAAGTACACACAAAAGGATCAGAGATGCCAATGCTGTGATGACATAAAGGCAGATGTAGAATGAAGGGGCCGGCGCTGTGGCGAAGCAGGTAAAGCAGCTGCCTGCAGTGCCGGCATCCCATATGGGTGCTGGTTCGAGTCCTGGCTGCTCCACTTCAGATCCAGCTCTCTGCTATGGCCTGGGAAAGCAGTAGAAGATGGCCCAAGTCCTTGGGCCCCTGCACCCACGTGGGAGACCCAGAAGCTCCTGGCTCCTGGCTTCAGATCGGCTCAGCTCTGGCCATTGCAGCCAACTAGGGAGTGAAACAGCGGATAGAAGACTCTCTCTTTGCCTCTCCTTCTCTCTCTGTGTAACTATGACTTTAAATAAATAAATAAATCTTTTAAAGAATGTAGAATGAAGGCCTATCCAAAGAGATGAAGAGACCACAATTCCTGTAATACACTCCCATAACAGATCAGAGACTGCACATCCAGATACCTCACACCTCAACATACATACTTTTAACAGACTTTATTTATTGTTTTTGAGATTTTATTTCAATTTCTTGTATTTGTTTTAAAGATTTACTTATTTACTTGAAAGTCAGAGTGACACACAGAGAGAAGGAGAGGCAGAGAGAGAGAGAGAGATCTCCCATCCTCTGGTTTACTGTCCCAGATAGCCGCAATGGCTGGAGATGGGCCGATCTGAAGACAGAAGCCAGGAGCTTCTTCCGGGTCTCCCACGTGGGTGCAGGGGCCCAAGGACTTGGACCATCTTCTACTGCTTTCCCAGGCCATAGCAGAGAGATGGATCAGAAGTGGAGCAGCTGGGACCTGAACTGGCGCCCATATGGGATGCCAGAACTGCAGGTGGTGGCTTTACCAACTATGCCACAGAGCCGCACCCAATTTCTTGTGTTTTTGACAGGCACAGTGACAGAGAACAAGAGAGAGAGAGAGAGAGAGAGAGAGAGAGAGATCTTTTATTCACTAATTGTTCACTTCCCAAATAGCCACAACAGTCAGGTGTGGGCCAGGCTGAAGCCAGGAGCCTGGAACTCCATCTGAGTCTCCCATATGGGTGCAGGGGGCCCAAGTACTTGGGTAACTTTTGCTGCCTTCCCAGGCACATTAGCAGGAGATGGATCAAAAGTAGAGCAGCCAAGACTCCAACCAGCACTCTAACACGGGATGCTGGCATTGCAAGTGGCAGCTTCACCCACTTCATTGACAACACCAGCCCCTCACAACTGACTGTAGACTTCACAGCCACCACAGATCACAGACCTTCACGTGCTCGGAAAAACAACTGGAGAGTGATTATAGAGCTGACATCTTGGGAATATACTCCTGGAGGACACAGACCCACAGAAAGATCAGAGCCTTCAAGCCACACTGAACCCACCCACAATGAGCTTCAAATCTCACACCCAGATATGCACACCCAGACACACCAGAGACACCTCATCTCTTCATTCCCAGCTCAGACACCTGTGATTCTGGAAATGCTCCCAAAACCTCTGAAACCTAACAACCTAAGCATAACTCACCCCTCCAGTCAGCCAAGAAACCTCAGACACACAAAAACAGATGAGAGACCTCGTATCCCAAGAGGCACACCTGCTACAACCTTGGTGTCCACACGTCTAGGGACACACACACACACTCTCCAATAGGTCTGAGACCTGTCAGTCCAGTACAAACACCCACACACAGATCAGAGGCCTCCCGCACAACACACACACACACACAGGTCAGGGGAGTCACATGCGGGGATGCCCACCAACAACCAGATGGGCATCAGGCCCTGCACGCCTTGCCACTGTTGGAACAAATCACCCAGTCTTCGTCTTGTGAAGAGCACAGGTTTATTTATTAGATTACATTGACATGGTGTAGTGGCCGCAACATGGGTCTTCGCGATGTTCAAGTCCGGTGTCAACAGAGCTGCCCTGCTCCTGGAGGGCTCCGGGGAAGAGGCCATTTCCTTGCCTTCCTGCAGCTCCCAGAGCTGCCTGCTGCCTTCCCTGCCTTCCTGCACCTTTAAGGGCGACAGCGTTTCATCTGCAGCTCTCCATCCCCTTCCCTGGTCCAGGCTCCCTGCTCACACCTCCTCTGCTGGACAGCTTTAGGGGACCTTTATTCAGCTGCCCCCCCCACATACCTGCACAAACAATTGGAGATTTCACATCGTGGCTAGGCACTCCCCTGAGCGGCATAAAGACTTATAAGGGCACGCGGGAATACACACTCACAAACACTCCCAGTATCACGTCGCTGCCTCCAACTCAGCTGGTGTCATTACTTTGTATTCAGTGACAACAACCATCCTTTCTTGTCTTCCTTTGTCTAAGGACTCACGTGTTTATATTGGACCCACTGGGGAGATCCAAGAAAATCTGCCTGTCTCAAGACGCTGAGTTCAGCCGGCGCTGCGGCTCACTAGGCTAATCCTCTGCCTGTGGCGCCAGTACCCCGGGTTCTAGTTCCGGTTGGGGCACCGGATTCTGTCCCAGTTGCTCCTCTTCCAGTCCAGCTCTCTGCTGTGGCCCGGGAGTGCAGTGGAGGATGGCCCAAGTGCTTGGGCCCTGCACCCCATGGGAGACCGGGATAAGCACCTGGCTCCTGGCTTCGGATCGGCGCAGCATGCTAGCCATGGCAGCCATTTGGGGGGTGAACCAACAGAAGAAAGACCTTTCTCTCTGTCTCTCTCTCTCTCTCTCTCATTGTCTAACTCTGCCTGTCAAAAAAAAAAAAAAAGATGCTGAGTTGAATCCCGTCTGCAAAGTATGCTTTTAACAGGTAAGGTCACATGTTTCAGTTCCAAGGACATGGGCATGTTTAGGGGACCGTAAGTCAGCAGAGTACAACCGCGCACACAATAAAGAGGCTCATTTCACACGACACATACTGCCACAAAGCTCAGAGACCTCAAATCCTGGCACACGCTCCACAAACAGAATAGTCCTCGCACTCTTGATAAACGAGCAGAAGAGATGGTTTAAGAGCCTCATACACTGTGAGACACACTCACAAACAGAACAAAGACCTCCCCTGAGAAATAGCAAGCACAACGGATCGGACACCACAATGATGCAGGTACCTCTGAAACAAGAACTCAGAACACGAGTCACTGTTGTGGTGCAGCAGGTTCAACTGCCACCTGCAATGCTGACATCCCATATTGGAGCACTGGTTCGACTTCTGGCTGCTCCACTTCCGATGCAGCTGCCTGCTAATGTGCCTGGGACACCAGCAAAAGATGGCCCAAATGCCTGGGCTCCTGCCACACACTTGGAGACTGGGACGGAGTTCGTAGCTCCTGGCTTCAACCTGGCTGTTGCGGCCATTTGAGGAGTGTGAGGAGTGAACCAGCAGATGGAAGATCTCTTCTCTCTCTCTCTCTCTCTCTCTCTGTTACTCTGCCTTTCAAATAAAATGAAAATAAAATCTTAAAAAAAAATAAACCTCATGCCTTAGACACTTTAACAAATAATGAGCCGGGACTCAAACCAGTGCCCATATGGGATGCCGGCACTGCAGGCAGCAGCTTTACCCACTGTACCACAGTATTGCCCCCAAACATCAGACTCTTCATGGCATTAGGCAAATACAAAAAAGAACAGAGAGTTTCCATCTTGGGATATGCCTTCACTGGGAACATGTGCATCCCATATTGGTCACGGTGCTTGGGTCCAGTCCTGGCTACTCCGCACATCTCATTTAGCTTCCTACTAATGCACCTGGGAGCCAATTGATGATGATTCTAGTGCCTGGGTTCCTGCCATCCATGTTAGAGACCTCGCTGGTCCTACCTCCTAGGCTTGGCTCAGCCTAGTCCCAGCTGTTATGTGGACGTATAGACAGATTAGAGACCTCATTACCTGGATATGTAGCCACAAAGAGAGCACAGACCTCAAACCCTATGATACACATCCACACAGAAGTCAGAGACGTCATACTCTGAGACATACACCAACTGACGATCAGTGAGCTCACACCATGGGCTGTGCTCAGAGGCCACACAGGAGCAGAAACAGATCAGAGAGAGCAAGCACTGCCAACGTACGCTCACGAGCGTGTCAGAAACCAGGCATGCTATGAAAAGGAGCCCGAAATAGATCATAGACCCGATATCTTGTGACACAGCACCCACAAGGAGATCATAAAAGCTCACTTCTAGGGACACATACCCACAGACATTAGAGGATTCAGACCAAGGGATGTACAGTCACAACATCCTGTGAATCCTACATCCTGTGAGAGCCCTCGCTGCCTGCACATAAAGGGTTCAGATTTGCCACTTGCTGAACTTCATCCCCAGCAGGTGAGCAGACCCAAAAACGTGGGATGCACACCCAGAAACCCGTGCTAACTCTCACCCCCCGAGACACACACACAGCAAACTCAGAAGCCTCACACACTGTGCATTCAACATCAAACAGATCAGAGAACTTACATCTTTGACAAAGTTCATGGACAGAGACATCACATACTAAAAAGTACAGCAATGGGGCCGGCGCTATGGTGTAGTGGGTAAAGCCACCGCCTACAACGTCAGCATCCCATAAGGGCTCCAGTTTGTGTCCTGGCTGCTCCACTTCTTTTGTTTTTGTTTTGTTTTTTATTTTTGACAGGCAGAGTGGACAGTGACACAGAGAGAGAGACAGAGAGAAAGGTCCTCCCTCGCCGTTGGTTCACCCTCCAATGGTCGCCGCGGCCGGCGCACCGCGCCGATCCGATGGCAGAAGCCAGGTGCTTCTCCTGGTCTCCCATGGGGTGCAGGGCCCAAGCACTTGGGCCATCCTCCACTGCACTCCCGGGCCACAGCAGAGAGCTGGCCCGGAAGAGGGGCAACCGGGAGAGAATCCAGCGCCCCGACCAGGGCTAGAACCTGGGGTGCCGGTGCCGCTAGGCAGAGGATTAGCCTGTTGAGCCACGGCGCTGGCCATGCTCCGCTTCTCATCCAGCTCCTTGCTAATGGCCTGGGAAAAGCAGTGGAAAATGACCCAAGTGCCTGGGCCCCTGCTCCCCACATGGGAGACCTGGAAGAAGCTCCTGGCTCCAGACTGGCCATTGTGACCATTTGGGAAGTGAACCAGTGGATAGAAGATTTCTCTCTTTCTCTCTCTCTCTCTTTCAAATAAATAAATAAATAAATATTTAAAAATAAATAAATAAAAAGTACAGCAATGAACAGAGACCTCACATGATGAAACATACAACCACAAAAAGATCATAAGCCTTACACTTTGCGGGGGAAGGTAGTCAGCCTAGCAGTTAAGATGCCTGTATCCATTATTGAACAGAGTACCTGGGTTCAATTCCCAGCTCTGGCTCCTGACTCCAACTTCCTGTTAATGCAGACCCTGGGAAGCAGCAGTGATGGATCAAATAACTAGGTTCCTGCCACCCACAGTGGAGACCTGGATTGAATTCCCAGCTCCTGGCTTTGGCCTCACTTGTTGTGGGCATTTGGGGAGTGAACCAAACAAACCCTCAAATAAATTAAAATTAAAAACAAAACCAAGTAAAAACAAACCTTACATTCTGGACATACATACCTCAAAGAAATCCAACACTTCACTTGCTATGATAAATACCCCCAAACAAATAAGAAATCTCACATTTTGGAAAAATAATTCCCCTAGAAGATCAGAGACCTCAAAACTTGGGATGTACAACCACAAAATGTAGAGAAACACACTTTCCAAACTACACCCATAAATGATCAGAGATCTTAAATCCTGGGAGCTAGACCCACAATGAGATCAGAGGCCTTACAGCATGATATGCATCCAAAACCAGACTAGAAACGCCACCCCTTGAATAAACATAGCTAAACAGATCAGAGACCTCACATCCTGGGACATACATCCACAAACAGTGGACACGATGTGGGACAAGCACTTGCTTTATAGCTAGGGTCCTAACACCTTGGGACATTTATAAGGACAATTTGAACAGATCTGATACCCTTGATGAACATACACAAACCAATCAGAGGCCCTCAGTCTGTGATATATACTCAGAAAGATACAAGAAACCTCACTGGCTAGCATGCTTCCTTCTACTCGGGTCTCATGTCTGCCATCTCAGGAAACAGGCAGATACATTGAAGCTATGCAATATCCGATTTCTCCTTAAAATTTTACCCACTGGTTTTAGCATTCCTCGGGGATCTTGCTTGCAATAGTTACTTCTGTGGTGTTCTGACACTGATTTTCTATTTCCCTCATGCCTTCCTTCTACATTTGTCACTTGGGATTCTTCTTTTTAAAGATTTATTTATTTATTTGAAAGAGTTACACAGAGAGAGAGAAGGGGGTGGTCTTCCATCCGCTGGTTCACTCCTCAATTGGCCTCAACGGCTGGAGCTGCTCCTGGCTTCGGATCGGCGCAACTCTGGCCATTGTGGTCATCTGGGGAGTGAACCAGCAGATGGAAAACCTCTCTCCCTCCCTCTCTCTCTCTCTCTCTATGTGCCTCTCTGCCTCTCTCTGTAACTATGGCTTTCAACTAACTAAATAAATAAATCTTTTTTTAAAAAAAGAAAGAAAAAGAAACCACACAGCCTGAGGCATACGTGCACATAGACTGGAAAACACAAATCCAGCAGTATACATGACAAAGAGAGCAGAGACCCCACAGACTAGGAAATACACTCAGAGAGGAAGCAGAGTGCTCTCAAACTGTGATGTCCCATCCCAACAAGAGAGAGCTCACATCCTTGGGAGTATACTTGCCAAGAAAATAGGGCCCTCCCATCACAGGGCCCACACCTTCAAATGCGAAGGTGGAAAGCCACCAAGGAACAGATGAGATCCCTCACATCCTGGGCCATAGGCCACTGAAAGGAGCAGACAGCATGTGCGGGACATACACTTGCAAACAGATGGGTGATGGCAAACTCTAGGAACTGAATCCACAACTAATCAGAGACCTCCCACTCAGGGACGTGTAATCACCCATAGATCAGAGAACCTCCGTCTCAAATCCTGAGCCATGCACCCACAAACAGGTCAGAGAACTCATGTTCTAGGACATACTTGCAGAAACAGGATGGATGCCTAGGCCAGCGCTGTGGTGTAGCGGGTAAAGACACTGCCTGCAGTGCCAGCATCCCATATGGGCGCTGGTTCGAGTCCCTGCTGCTCCTCTTCTGATCTAGCTCTGTGCTGGTCGCCTGGGAAGGCAGTGAAAGATGGCCCGAGTCCTTGGACCCTGAACCCACATGGGGGACCCAGAAGAAGCTCCTGGATCCTGACTTCAGATCAACCCAGCTCCAGCCATTGTGACCATTTGGGAAGTGAACCAGCAGATGGAAGACCTGTCTCTGCCTCTCTCTCTCTTTCTCTCTCTCTCTCTCTCTCAAACTCTGCTTTTTAAATAAATACCTAACTCTTTTTTTTCCTTTGACAGATTTAGACAGTGAGAGAGAGAGACAGAGAGAAAGGTCTTCCTTCCATTGGTTCACCCTCCAATGGCCGCTGCTGCTGGCGCGCTGTGCTGATCTGAAGCCAGGAACCAGGTGCTTCTCCTGGTCTCCCATGCGGGTGCAGGGCCCAAGCACTTGGGCCATCCTCCACTGCACTCCCGGGCCACAGCAGAGAGCTGGATTGGAAGAGGAGCAACTGGGACAGAATCCGGTGCCCCAACCTGGACTAGAACCAAGGGTGCCAGCGCCGCAGGCGGAGGATTAGCCTAGTGAGCCGCGGCGTCGGCCAATACATAACTCTTTATAATGGCACCAACAGCCAGGTGCCTGGATCTCCAGTCCAAGCACTTGGGCCATATTCTGCTGCTTTCCTTGGTGCATTAGCAGAGAGAGCTGAATCAGAAGTGGAGCAGCTGGGACTTGAACCCATGCTCATAAGGAATGCTAGCACTGCAGGTGATGACTTCGCCCAGTGCGCCACAACGCCAGCCCCTAAACTTATCCTTTAATTCCACTTTTTGCACAAACTTTTTTTAGAAGTACCCTCATACACTCACAAACAGAATGGAAACCATGTATAAACACCCCAAGAGACCAGAGAACTCACATCTTGGAATATTTACCCACAAAAGGAGGAATCTCTCATTCTGGGAAACACTGAGCCAAACATACGAGAGACCTCACAACTTTAGGCGCACACATTGAGATTGTTCAGAGACCTCATCGTGTAATACGTACTCCCATGAATAGAGACCTCTTAGACTGCAACACAGAGCTGTAAGCACACCAGGGACACCCACAAAATCCCAGGGACTTTATATTCTCAGACATACCCTCAGAAACAGCTCAGAGAGCCAAAACTCTGGGACAGAGAGGCCCTCTGCCACCAAACTCAGAAATATTCGTACGTGGCAGCTCAGATGCCCATGTCCTACAGAGTACTTGGGCTCCGGCTCTTGACTCCAGCTTCCCGTTAATGTGGACCCTGGGAGGCAGTGGAGAGGGCTCAAATGATTGGGTCCCTGCCACCCACGTGGGAGACCTGGAGTGAGTTCCCAGGGCTTGGCTCTGGATAGGCTCAGCCTCAGCCATTGTAGGCATTTGGGGAGTGAGCCAGTGGATGACAGCTCTCTCTATGCTTCTCAAATAAATGAATTAAAAAGAGGGGGAAGTGTTTGGTGCAGAAGTTAAGACGTAAGTTGAGATGCCCACATTCCATACTGGAGAGCCTGGGTTCAAGTTCCAGCTCTGCTTCTGATCCAGCTTCTTGTTCTGCACACCCTGGGAGGCAGCAGGAGATGACAAGTACCTGGGTCCCTGCCACCCACGTGGGAGACCTGCATCTAGTTCTAGACTCCTCGGAAGTAAACCTGGTTCGAGACCCAGCTGCTCCACTTCCGATCCGGCTCTCTGCTGTGGCCTGGGAAAGCAGTAGAGGATGGCCCAAGTCCTTGGGCCCCTGCACCCCATGGGAGACCCGGAAGAAGCTCCTGGCTCCTGGCTTTGGATCAGTGTGGCTCCCGCCGTTGCGGCCAACTGGAGTAAACCATCAGAGGGAAGACCTCTCTCTCTGCCTTTCCTCTTTCTGTGTAACTCTGACTTTCAAATAAATCTTTTAAAAAGAAAGTTACAAATATGAGAGGAGGCTGTGGTTAGGGGAGAAAAGTTTGGCACAGCAGTTAAGACTTAACTTGGGACACCCACATCCCATATCAGAGTGCTTGGGTTTCAGCCCTGGCTTGACTTCCAATTTTAGCTTCCTACTAACATGCACCCTGGGAGGCAGCAGATGCCGGCTCAAGTACTTGGGTCCCTGCCACCCACTGAGTTCTGGACTCCTGGATTTTACCTAGTCCATCTCCAACTGTTGAGGGAATTTGGGGAGTGAACGAGTGGATGGAAGATTTCTCTTGGTCTGTTTCTCTACCTTCCAAGTAAAGCTGAAAATAGAGAAATAATTTTTTAAAGATTTATTTCTTTTATTCGAAAGGCAGAGTTACAGAGAGGGAGAGACAGAGACTGAGAGATCTTCCATCTACTGGTTCACAAACCCAGATGGCTGCAACTGCCAGACCTGGGCCGATCTGAAGCCAGGAGCCAGGAGCTTCTCCTGGATTTCCCACATGGGTGCAGGGGCCCAAGCACTTGGACCATCCCAGGCCGTTAACAGGGAGCTGGATTGGAAGTGGAGCTGCCAGGACTCCAACTGGCGCCCAAATGGGATGTCGTTGCCACAGGTAGAGGTTTAACCTACTATGCCATGGTGTGGGCCCTTAAAGAAATAATTTTTAAAAAAGCATTAAGGTGGGGGAGGAGGGTGGCTTTGTGGCACAGTGGGTTAAGTTGCTGTTTGCAGTGCCGGCATCCCATCTGGGTGCCAGTTCGAGTCCCAGCTACTCCACTTCTGACCCAGCTCCCTGCTAATGTGCCTGGGAACATAGTGGAAGATGATCCAAGTGACTGGGCCCTTACCCACGTGAGAAACCCACATGATGCTCCTGGCTGCTGGCTTTGGCTTGCCCTAGCTCTGGTCATTCTGGCCTTTTGAGGAGTGAACCAGCAGATGGAAGATCTCTCCCCCCTCTCTCTGTGACTCTGACTTTCAAATAAATAAATAAATGTTTTAAAAAAAACAACATTAAGGAAAGGTAGGTGAATAGGGTACAGGATTATAATCTTTTTGTAAGTTTAAAGATTTTTAATAAAAAAAACTTTCAGAAAAATGACCAGCACACACATAACAGGGAATTTATAAAACTTCAATACTTGTACATCTTACCAACAATTACAGAGCACAGTATTAAGCCTCTCTAGCAATCACAGATATGTCAAAAATGAAAAATGAAGTTAAATTGTAAGAAAAAAAAAAGCTTTGCACATACAGGGTAAAGAACCATAAAAAGCTTAGAAACTGTACACCCTGGATCAGAGACCCACAAACATCCCAAAAACATAAACCCCCATTATACAGATCTCCCAACACCCCAGTCCGTTCATACATATGATACCCTGAACACATGGGCAGTGTAATAACCACCCTCTGATGAGCTGATTGGAGAATCACTTTCCTACTTCCCTACTCGCAGCCAAACACCCCTCCTGCCTGATGCTTAAAATCCCATCATTAAAAAGTGTACTCCTTTGAGGTAACTCATACCCTCCTGGCCTGCTGCAAAACGGCCACACAGCCCTCAGCTCTCCAGGGCACAAAACCACGCATCTTTCCTTAGTCATTGATGGCCCACTCCCTCACCCTACTCCTCCCCACACACACACCAGCCACACACCTAGTCAGGCCCGGGCCAGAGGGAGCAGAAAGCCTGTAGGTCACCCCCTCTTCTAGGGGAGAGCGTCCGGCCTGGAGATGGATTATGAGATGGCCTTGAACCTTATCTGCTAGACTCAGACCTATAGGTAGCCTGAAAGACACATGCCAGGGACCCTAGAGGAAGGTTTTTCTCAATGCTGTTGTGAATGATGAATCCTGAAATCAATATAATAGGATGCAATAGGCATTGTTCTTAAAAGAATAGGTAGAAGAGAACGGAAAAGATTACCCAACACACTCTGTGCCAACACTTGAGTACAAGCCAATAATGCAGCTTCTTTTATAGGCGTGCAAGTAGAGCTCCTAAACGGGATTCGAACCCATGGTGTCCAGTAGCCCAAAGCCCTGTCTCGGCAATCCCGAACGTCAACCCAGGAGCCATAGCGCCTGCGCCGAACCAGCAGCCAATGGGAGCACAGAGCTGGAAAACCCGACTGGTAGCCTCTCAGAGAATCCAAAAAACCTCGGTGCCCTGGGAAAGCGTGGGGTAGCCAATCTCAAGGTGACTAATTAGAACTCAGGGCACGTTTTGATCCCGCCCTACTCATCCTGGAGCCAATCACTGACCCGCGGCGCTCCACTCCACCCCAGCCCGGCTGTTGATGCGAATCCATAGAGCCAACCCCGACGGGACCAGATTGAAGATCCCGGCGGTGGCGGTTTCCACACAGGTGGAGGCTTTAGGCGGAAGGTGGAAAGCAGGCGGGGGTTGAGGTCGGTCAAGGCAGCGTCACTCTCTCTTCCCTCTGGGGTGGGGGCCGATCCACGCGTGAGATGAGGAGACGTTTCATGTCTCTACACACAAAATGGTCTCTTCCAAAATACGCGACCCCCCTCCCCGGTGGTACGCCCCAGAGCGGACTGTTCCATCTCCTCGTTGCGCAGTGGTATGTCCTGGAGTTGCATTGTCTCATCGTTAACTCAGCCCCACGCCTCACGTTCGCCTTGTCTGTGCGACATAGGAAAGGCTGTTTCATATCAATGTCGCGTGAAATATTTAGTCTTCGATTCACCTTAACACTACTCAGTAAGATCCTTTCACATCTGCCTTCCCCCCCGCCTCACGTCCCCCAATGGACCGTCCTAGCCATGAACCCTGACGATCGTGCAGAGCGCAGAGGCTCAGGCATCCAACCCAGTGCTGCAGAGCCCCGCCCAGGCGTTATCTCCTCGGGCCTCGGCTATTAGTGTGCATTTGTGTGGCAGTATTTATCAAAACAAAGGGTTGACACTGCTTCCTAGTAAAATGTGAACACCATCAGGGCAGCGAACTGTGAATTTCCAGTTCCATGGTGCCTGCCCCTGTAGAATCAGAATCAAAATGGAGTGAGTGTGGCTAAAAGCTAATTGCAGATCTCTTGCTTATGTACATATTAGATCACTAATGACTAAGGGTGTATGTTGTGAAACTATGTGGGCCCAAATTCCCAGGAACTAGGTTGACAGAAATGGGTCCTACACTGATATCTGACAACCATATCTTGGATCTGTTATTGGTTTTTGTTATTATTAACTGTTGTTAACTGTTATTGTTAACTGTTATCTTACAACCATATTCTGGTTTTTTTTTTTTTTATTGCTCACTGAATACCAGGGGCCCGGTTCGAAATTGTGAGCCCTAGTGGACAGAATACTCGGCTGTTGGGGGCCACACTCTGGTAAGGAGTGTTGGTCCCGATCAGTTGCCTTGCCTCTCATATTCAATAAAATTCATGCGTGACTGTCACTGGTTTTTGTAATACTCTATTTTAGCTGATGAGTGGATGTAACACCCCCCCACACACACACACACACAAAAGGGAGTTTGTTAGAGAATGATGCCTTTGGCAATTCCACTTCTAAGTATGTGGTGGGTTTTTTGTTTTTGCTTTTGAAAGACAGAGATCCTCCATCCATTGGTTCATTCCCCAGATGCTCACAACAGCCACGGCCGGGCCACATGGAAGCCAGGAGCCAGAAGCTTCATCCGGGTCTCCTACATGGGTAATAGGGGCCAAGCACTTGAGCCATCATCTGCTGCCACTCCCCACCCCCTAGAGTGTGTATTATCAGGAAGCTGGAGTCAGGAGTGGAGCCAGGACTCGAACCCAGGCACTCTGATAGGGGATGCAGCTGTCTCAAGCAGCAGTTTAACTGCCAAATGCCTGCCCTTCTAAGGAAACGGTCACACACACGAACACAGGTGTGTGCACACAGGAATGTGAGGACCAACCAACCAGGGAGGGAAAGATCAAATGGAAAGAAGTGAGTTGTGTTAGTTATACCATGGGGTATCTGTTGACTGTGCAACAATGAAACATTAACCACAGGAAACATACCCCAGATGGCTCGAGGATTTTTCACATCATTGGACACAGCACAAAAGACCATATCATGGACCAAAGAGTCCAAAACAACCTAGATACTTCACATTCTGGTCAAAGACTGGCAAAAACTTGGAGAGCACACGTAACACAACACACATCATGCTCTGGAGACCTCATGCCTTGGGACAGGGCCCAAAACTGAGGGGAACTTCCACACCATGACAACTCACACCCTGGACACAGACCCTGAAGCAGCTCAGAGACTTCGTGACCTGGCATGCAGATCAACCATGTGGACAGACACCTCGTCCAGTTGACAGACCACAAACGAGTCAGCAGCCTAAACACAGAGAGAATGAAGGTGACGAACCTATGCTAGGTGGAGGACCTACCTAAAGGAATTCTGTTAATGGGGTGGAGGGGAAGCAAGTGGGAAACCATGCTCAACATGACAACCAGCCCACAGGGCATTCTGGGATTTTATATCCAAATAGCTCACAGAGCCCAAACGTGGTGACATGAATCATACCTTCAGGAACACATATTCAAAATCTCAAGAGACCTCAAACCCTTGAAGAGAATTAAATCCCTTTAACAAAGACTCCCAAACACCTCAGATGCCCTGAAACCTGGGACACAGAGTTAAAAAATACATAGAGATCACATATCTTTTTTTTTAAGGTTTATTGATTTTTTTAAAGGCAGAGTTACAGAGAGACAGAGACAGAGGCAGTGAGAGACAGAAGGCATCCTGCTGGTTCACTCCTCAGATGGCTGCAACGGCCGGAGCTGCGCGGATCCGAGCCAGGAGCCAGGAGCTTTCACCGGGTCTCCCATGTGGGTGCAGGGGCCCAAGGACTTGGGCCATCTTCTACTGCTTTCCCAGGCCATAGCAGAGAGCGGGCTTGGAAGTGGAGCAGCCAGGACTCAAACCAGCACCAATATGGGATGCCGGCACTGTAGGCGGCGGCTTTACCCGCTATGCCACAGTGCTATCTCTGAGATCACATATCTTCCACACAAACCTCAAAATGTTTCAGCGGGGCCAGCATTGTGCCATAGCAGGTAAAGTCACTGCCTGCAGCACCGGCATCCCATACGGGTGCCAGTTTGAGTCCCGGATGCTCCACTTCCCATCCAGCTCCCTGCTAATGTTCCTGGGAAAGCAGTAGAAGATGGCCCAAGTGCTTGGGCCCCTGCACCCACGTGGGACACCTGGAAGAAACACCTGGCTCCTGACTTCAGCCTGGCCCAGCCCTAATTACAGCCATTTAGGAAGTGAACCAATGGATGGCAAATCTGTCTCTCTCTCTCTCTGTCTCTCTGTGACTCTGCTTGTCAAATAAATAAATGAATCTTTAAAGAAAAGTTTCAGAGGCCTCATAAGCTGGCATACAGACCCATAAATATCTCAAACTACAGATCCTTAGAGACAAACCAAAAAAAGCCTATGAGACTTCTTACTTAAGGACACAGACATTTAAAGATTTATTTATTTACTTGAAAGTCAGAGGGAGAGAGAGAGAGAGAGGTCTTCCATCCGCTGGTTCACTCCCCAGTTGGCCGCAGTGGCCAGAGCTGCGCCGATCAGAAGCCAGGAGCTTCTTCCGGGTCTCACACATGGGTGCAGGGGCCCAAGCACTTGGGCCATCTTCTACTGCTTTCTCAGGCCATAGCAGAGAGCTGGATTGGAAGTAGAGCAGCCAGGACTCGAACTGGCGCCCATATGGGATGGCGGCACTGCAGGCGGTGGCTTTACCCCACACCTTGGAAAAGAGGCACTGACACAGCTCAGTGACCTTACTGCCTGGAACATTCCCTTAATAGAGCAGACACATCACGCTCTGGAACCGAGATTACCAAAAAGACAGAAACCCCATGCCCGGAAACAGAACTCAAATTACTCCCAGAACTCAGAACCCACAGAAGTTGACCACTTGCACATTAAGGGTGTGAATCCAGGGCTAGCACTGTGGCGTAGCAGGTAAACTTGCTGCCTGCAACCCTGATATCCCATATGGGCTCCGGTTCAAGTCCTGGCTGCTCCACTTCCAATCCAGCTCCCTGCTAACATGCCTGGGAAAGCGGCAGAGGATGGCCCAAGTCCTTGGGCCCCTGCACCCATGTAGGAGACCTGGAAGAAGCTCCTGGCTCCTGGCTTCAGCCTGCTCCAGCCCTGATCATTGCGGCTTCTCTCTCTCTCTAACTCTGCCTTTCAAATAATTTTTTTTTAAAAAGCAGACTGCGAATCCAGAACCCTCAGGTTTCAGACACTCAAAACCTCATAGACTTTATACACTAGACATTGAGCAATGAGATATTTCAGCTGTCCCAACAGCCAGGATTCAATCCCACCATGAGAACAGAAATGTCATACCTTAGGACTTATTGCTATAAGTAACTCTGGAAAGAGACCCCAAATAAGGCAGGGATATCCCCACCAAGAAAGTAATCCCTGATAAGACAGATACATTAAGTGTATTGTTTGTTACATTACCGAAATCATAATTAAAAATACTAGTTTTAGAATTGAATAGGCTAATCCTCCACCTGCGGCGCAGGCACACCGGGTTCTAGTCCCGGTCGGGGCGCTGGATTCTGTCCCGGTTGCCCCTCTTCCAGGCCAGCTCTCTGCTGTGGCCCAGGAAGGCAGTGGAGGATGGCCCAAGTGCTTGGGCCCTGCACCCCATGGGAGACCAGGATAAGCGCCTGGCTGCTGCCATCGGATCAGTGCGGTGTGCCGGCCGCAGCGCGCCAGCCGCGGCGGCCATTGGAGGGTGAACCAACGGTAAAGGAAGACCTTTCTCTCTCTCTCTCTCTCTCTCTCTCTCTCACTGTCCACTCTGCCTGTCAAAAAAAAAAAAAAAAGAATTGGTATCCGTGTGTGAAGAATTGCATTTTTGTAATTTACCAAGCCGATGTGGTTGTATTAAGTTCTCCAGAGAAACAGAACTGTTAGATGATGGATGGATGGAGAGATAGATGATCGATAGATGTTAGGTAGACAAGGAGACCGATTATGGGGATTGGCTCACTCAGTTATGGAGGCTGAGAAGTCCCATGATCTGCCATCTGCAAGCCGAAGACCCAGGAAAGCTGGCCGTGGCATTCAGTCCAAGTCCAAAGGCGTTGAGAGACAGAGGAACCAACGGTGAACTCCCTGTCGAGGCCCAAAGACCTAAGAACTGAGGGAGCTCAGGGTGGGGGGGGGGGCACCGGTGTAAGTCCCAGAGTCAAAAGGCCCATGATCTCAAGTTACGACGACTTCTCAAGGGAAGTGAAAGTGGATGTCCCAGCTCCAGAAGAAAGGAAAAGAATTTGCCCTTCCTTGGCCTTTTTGTTCGCTTTGGGTGGGTCCACCAGCAGATAGGGTGATGTGGGCCTGCCTAGCTTGGCTAGAGGTTCTTTACTCAGTCTACTGATTCAAATGCTAATCTCTTCTGGAAACACCTAGAAATAATGTTTGACCCGCTCTCAAGGTATCTCTGAGCCCAATCAAAATCAGCCATCAAAGTGATGTTCGGCATTGTCTTTCAGATTCGCTTTTCCCCACGAATGGTGAGGTTGAGTCTCTTGTTCTTTGGGCGTGTGGGCACCCTCTTTAGTGATAACGCGAGGTCAGACCTTTGGCCTCCTTCATCCGCTGACTGATTTGCCAACTCTCACACGTGGCGCCACTGATTTTCAGAGCACGGGGTTGAATCCGAGGTGATCACCCACAGTGGGGACTTGTTCACAACTTCGGACCTCGGTCTCCCCTTTGGGTGTTCCCTCAGCCAAGTCCCCTGGAAATACCGAAGGGATTGTCCAGATGTGTCTTTGGGGAGGTAGAGTCTGAGTCATATTGACACGGAAGTGACTTAAGAACCTACTACTGCAGCTGGAAAAGAGCTCCAAGTGCTGGATTTTTGTGATTTATTGAAAAAAAGCTCTATAGGATGCGGGGGACATCCTCGTGGAGCATCGCCCCAGGGCAGCTGATGGAGAACCTGATTTAAGGGCAGCGTTGCAGGCTCCTTTACCTCCTGCGACGACGAATGCAGATTACCTCACTGGGAAAACCTGTTGGACCATGGAATGGCTCTGGTGAATTCTGTCACCACCCATTGGCCATGCTGGCCCCAATGGTTCCCTTCGTGACGACCCAGACAAAATCAGCAAAAGACACCCACCACCTTATGTGTGGCTCAAACGCCATACACACAAAAAATGTATTGAATGAAATGGATATTCTGTATGAAATGAACACCTGAGCCAGGTTCAAGAAGTAGAGCACGAAGATCTCATGTGTTGTTGGTGGTGGTTTTTTTTGTTTTTTGTTTTTTTTTTTTTTTGGCCTCCTTTTTTTTTTTTTTCCTGTAAAGGGCTAATTGGTAAATATTTCAGGCTTTCTCAACTCCTTGGTGTTGAGGCCGGCTTCGTGGCGCAGCGGGTTAAACCGCTGCCTGCGTTGCCGGCGTCCCATATTGGTGTACCGGTTCGAGACTCATCTGGTCCAGCCTCCTTTAGAAAACAGTGGAAAACAGCTACGCATGTGGGAGACCTGGACCAGCTATGGCCATTTAAAGAGTGAACTGGTACGAAAGTTCTCTTTCAAATGCATTAAATCTTTTTTAAAAAACAAAAACAAGGGGCTGGCGTTATGGCGCTGCAGGCTAAAGCCCTGGCCTGAAGCACCGGCATCCCAAATGGGCGCTGGCATCCCAAATGGGTGCCGGTTCACGTCCTGGCTGCTCCACTTCCAATCCAGTTCTCTGCTATGGTCTGGGAAAGCAGTAGTGCTTGGGCCCCTGCACCCATGTGTGAGACCCGGAAGAAGCTCCTGGCTCCTGGCTTCAGATTGGCACAGCTCCAGCCATTGTGGCCAATTGGAGAGTGAACCAACGGATGGAAGACCTCTCTCTCTGTCTCTACCTCTCTCTGTAACTCTTTCAAATAAATAAAATAAATCTTTTTAAAAAAATCTAGATGGTCTCTGCCTGCTAATGTGCACTTTGGGAGGCCATACCACACGGGAGCGCTAGATTGAGTTCCTGGCTCCTGGTCCCAGCTTGGCGCAGTCCCCAGCCATCACAGGCATTTGAGAGGTAAACCAGTAGGTAAGAATCAATCTCTCTCTCTCTCTCTCTCTCTCTCTCATTTCTGTTTCTCTGCCTCTCAAATGTAAAAACAAACAGTGATCTGATATTATATGATGTTTCTCTTTGTGATTTCACTTTTCTTTTCCCTGGTAAATGACAAGGTTGATGTCTCACAGGTTCGTTGGACATTTGGAAAACCTCTTCCATGGTGTGCCTGCTGAAATCTTTTGCCCACCTGGCTATTAGCTACAAAGGAGCTGAAAGATATTTACTTGGTGGCTAACCTCTAAGAAGTAAAACATTCCTCCCTCAATGGCAGTGTCTGCCTTCTGCTGGCGATGTTGGGAGAGCTGACAAGCGGACAGCCACGCGGGCTGGAGGTAGTTACAGCTGCACCTCTGGACGGCTCACTCTGTCCTCCGTGCCACCTGTGCCCACTGCCAGGTTGGCTTCGTTTGTGAGACAGCTGGGCCTTGCAGACACCTGAGTTTGGGACATGCCAGGGCAGCCACGCTTTTCCGAGCCTTCCTCTGCCAGCTGGGCTCTCGGAAAACCTAGAGAAGTCATGAAGGAATGCGGGCACACATTTCCCCAAGTGCCGCGTTCCTCATGTCCTACATGGGCAATGGTTTTCTTCAGCCAGTCCTGGACCCCACTCCACATAGCCTACTCTTCCCTCAGCCACTCAAACCTCTCTCCATTCCAGGGGTCTTGCACACCCCTGACTGCACCTGGCTGTACAGTCCAGATGTGACTGGTGAACATTTCTTCAACTTAAATAAAAGTCTCGGGGCTGGTGCTGTGGTGGAGTGGGTAAAGCCACCACCTGCACTGCCGGCATCGCATACGTGCGCCGGTTGGAGTCCCGGCTGCTGCACCTCCGATCCAGCTCTCTGCTATGGCCTGGGAAAGCAGTAGAAGATGGCCCAAGTCCTTGGGTCATTGCACACACATGGGAGACCTGGAAGAAGCTCCTGGCTCCTGGCTTCAGATCGGCACAGCTCTGGCCATTGTGGCCAATTGGGGAGTGAACCAGCGGATGGAAGACTTCTCTCTCTCTCTCTCTCTCTCTCACTCTCCTTCTCTCTCTAACTCTGACTTCCAAATAAATAAATAAATCTTTTAAAAAATCAAATAAAAGTCTTGATGGCAATATTGGCAGCTCATATCATCACTTAAAAGTTGGGCCATATTCCCACTAATAACACGGTCTAAATAAAACATTCACTACAATTTCATAATCTTTTCATCACAAAGAAATAAATCAATGTTTGGGGTGGTGGCTATGCTAATCACCTTGATTTTTTTTTAAGATTTATTTCTTTGAAACTCAGAGTTACACAGATAGAGAAGGAGAGGCAGAGAGAGAGCTTTCCAACTGCTGGTTCACTCCCCAGATGGCTGCAACAGCCGGAGTTGCGCTGACCCGAAACTAGGAGCGAGGAGCTTGTTCCGGGTCTCCAACGTGGGAAATCGCCCTGATTTGATCATCACACATTGCCACAGCTTGAGGCTTGAGCATGATTCAGCTCCTGACTCATGCTGATGTTTAAACCCCAAACTCTTATGTTAATGGTGCTAACAGGGTGGAAACTTACTCCAATTACTGTTTGGCCGGTGAGACTAGTGGCAGGTTCTTGGGTCACTGGGGCTTTGCTAAGAAGATGGCTTTCTCCAGAGGATTGGTTATAAAGCCTGAGTGGAGGGGGGCTCAAAATGGGCAGTGGGTTAAGCCTCCGCCTGCAGTGCCGGTAACCCATACAGATGCAGGTTCCAGTCCCAGCTGCTCCACTTCCCATCCACCTGGGAAAGGCAGCAGAGGATGGCCCAAGTGTTTGGGCCCCTGCACCCATGTGGGAGACCCAGAAGGAGCTCTGGCTTTGTTGTGGCTATTTTGGGAGTGAACCAGTGGATGGAAGAGAGTTCTCTTCTATCTCTCTCTATATATAACTCTGCCTTTCAAATAATTTTTAAAGATTTATTTATTTTACTTGAAAGTCACAGTTATACAGAGAGAGGAGAAGCAGTGTGTGTGGGGGGGGTCTTCCATCCTCTGGTTCACTCCCCAATTGGCCACAATGGCCAAAATTGTGCAGATCCAAAGCCAGGAGCCAGGAGCTTCCTCTGGGTCTCTCACATGGGTGCAGGGGCCCAAGGTCTTGGGACATCCTTCCACTGCTTTCCCAGGCTGTAGCTGAGAGCTGGATTGGAGTGCAGCATCCAGGACTTGGACTGGCTCTGGCCCCTCAAATAAATTTAAAAAATCTAAACAACTGGGGCCGGCACTATGGCATAGCAGGTAAAACTGCCACCCGCAGTGCTGGCATCCCATATGGGTGCTGGTTGGAGTCCCAGTTGCTCCACTTCCGATCCAGCTCCCTGCTATGGCCTGGGAAAACAGTGGAAGATGGCCCAAGTGCTTGGGCCCCTGCACCCATGTGGGAGACCCAGAAGAAGCTCCTGGTTCCTGGCTTCGGATAGCACAACTCTGGCCATTGTGGCCATCTGGGGAGTGAACCAGCAGATGGAAGACCTCTCTCTCTCTCTCTCTCTCTGTGCCTCTCCTTCTCTCTGTGTGTAACTCTGACTTTTAAGTAAAAAATAAATCTTTAAAAAACATCTAAACAACTTAAAATTGAAAACATACGGGCTGGTGCTGTGGCATAGCAGGTAAAGCCATTGCCTGCAGTGCCGGCATCATACATGGGTACTGGTTGGAGTCCTGGCAGCTATACTTTTGATCCAGCTCTCTGCTATGGCCTGGGAAAGCAGAAGAAGATGGCCCAAGTCCTTGGGCATCTGTACCTGCTTGGGAGACCTGGAAAAAGCTCCTGGCTCCTGGCTTCAGATCAGCCCAGCTCCAGCCATTGTGGCCATTTGGGGAGTGAACCAACAGATGGAAGACCTCTCTCTCTCTCTCTCTCTCTCTCTCTCTCCGTCTCTGCCTCTCTGAAATTCTTCCTTTCAAATAAAATAAACTAATTTGGAGAGGATTGTGATGTTTTCTGGTAAATGAACCCGGTTGAGAGGACTCTGACATGTTTAAGGGTGTTTGATGTATTTCTCAGGAGTGAGTTTTCTAAGCTGTTTGGAGATGCGTATCCCAGGCTGTTGGATCTCTGCTACTTTTGGCATTAGCAGGGAACTAGCAGGGAACTAGCCAGGACTCAAGGTGGCAGCTTAACCAGGTGTGCCACAATCGCTAACCCCCTGTTTATGTTCTTAAAAATTAAAGGGGGGGAGGGGCGTGATGCTATCACATAATGGATAAATCTGCTGTATATAGATAGTGCCAGCATCCCATCTGGGCACTGATTTGAGTCCTGGCTGTTCCATTTCCAATCCAGCTCTCTGCTATGCTCTGGCCATTGTGGAAATTTGGAGAGTGAACCAGCAGATGGAAGATCTCTCTCTCTGTCTCTGTCTCTGTCTCTCTGTCTTTCAAATAAATAAAAAAAAATCTAAAAAAAATTTAAAAGGCTGAGTGGGGCCTATTCTCTCTGCTTCCTGGCTTTCCATATGATGCTTCCATTGCCACCCTTATCAGAGGCCAAATCTTTGTGGCCAAATCTTGCACTTGAGCCTCCAAAATGGAGTTAACTAAACCTACTTTCTTTATAAGTTAGCTAGCTCTGGTATTTTATTGTAATGATGGACAGCTACTACACATTCTGCATATGTGCAATAAAATGTCACACTGCACCTTATAAATATGTACAGTTATTATGTGACAATTAAAAAGATTACAAATCTGTTCCCTCCCAAAATTTAATAATCTTGAGTTAATGGGGAGAGCCATGAAGGGTTTTTTTTCTTTTCTTTAT
The DNA here is from genome assembly GCF_033115175.1 of Lepus europaeus. NCBI lineage: Eukaryota > Metazoa > Chordata > Mammalia > Lagomorpha > Leporidae > Lepus > Lepus europaeus. The sequence goes on along the minus strand of NC_084850.1, from coordinate 101,129,338 downwards.
CTGTAAAATTAACATTGGCAAGTTTTGAAACATTTTTAAGATTTATTTATTTATTTGAAAGGCAGAATGACAGAGAGTGAAAGACAGAGAAAAATCTTCCATCTGCTGGTTCACTCTCCAAATGGTTGCAACAGCTAGGGCTGGGCCACGGTTAAACCAAGAACCTGAAACTCCATCTGGGTCTCCCACGAGGATGGCAGGAACCCTTCCCAGGCACATTAGCAGGGAGCTGGGTCAGAAGCGCAGCAGCTGGGACTCGAACTGGCACTCTGAGGTGAGATGCAGGCCTTGCAAGTGACAGCTTAAACCACTGCGCTACAAAACCAGCTCCGGCAACTTTGAAGCACGTGACTTTGATCCTTTTCATGGCTTACCGAAGGTTCTCCAAACGATAGGATGAGGCTGTCTCAGAGATCAGGGCCAAACTGAATTGTGATTCTTAGAGAAGAAAGCTGCAATGTGCTGGACTATGTCCTAGACAGGGAGGAGTTCTCGGCCTCCTTCCCATGCTTCTGTGCAGCATTCAGGGCTGAGGGCTGGAGAGCCATGTGCTGACTCTGTGGCTTTGACAAAGCCATGTCTCCTTCATTGGCCTCGGTTCTTCCTTCCGTCCAATGGGGAGTTGTAAGCACCCTTTTGACTTGTCATGGGGTCATAGTTTGGCCAGGAAGGTACAAAAGAGTGAACATGAACTGTCTTTGGCGGAATTAAAGCAGCTGTCTGAGGATGTAACACATTTTAAAATTATCACCTGAAGTGGTTTCCTTGGGGCACAGCCAGTGTCTTCCTTTGTGGGGGCTGCCATGGCAGAGGGGGACCAGATTAAACGACGGGAAGTCATTTCCTCACAGTTCTAGAGTCTGGAGGTCCAAGTTCAAGGTGTTGGCAGAGTTGATTTGCGGATGACTGTCTTCTCCCTGGGTCCTACTTGGTCTTTCCTCCCTGTGCTCAATGTCCTCTCCTTACAAGGACACCAGACACTGGATTAGAGCCCACCCTATCAGCCTCATTTTAAAGTCCCAATCTCAGGGCCCGCACTGTGGCACAGCGGATAAAGCCCTTGCCTGCAGTGCCGACATCCCATATGGGTGCCGGTTCGAGTCCCGGCTGCTCCACTTCTGATCCAGCTCCCTGCTAATGTACCAGGGAGTGGATATCAAGGGATACCTGTAGTTAAAAAGGAAATAACGCATAAATAATAAGATAATTATAAATAAATAATAAAATAAATAAACACATTTGCTTAAATAAATAATAAAATAAATAAATACATAAGGAAAAGAGGAGAGGGGAGAAGGGAGAGAGAGGTACCAGGAGAAGGGTCATCCACCTCAGCTTGACGTGTTCTTGCAGGGAAGGTATGCAAACAAAGCCAAGATGCCAAGACTGGGAGAGGGAGGTTAGCTCTGAGCGCCCCCTACAGGTGGCAGTGCAGTGGTGGCCAAAAGCAGGTTGCAAGGCCACCAGGATGATCCACTCTTTTCTCAGGGCCTCCAAGGTAGACAGGAGCAGGGGCTCTAAACAGCGGCAAGGTCAAGGTCCTGAAGGCAGCCGCAGCTCCCCACATAAAGCGGGAGCTCTCCTGGTCTTTTCCCTGGCAGCTCCAGACTCCCACGCGCCCACACACAGTGTCACCTTCCTCCAAGGGCCTGCCAGGCTCACAGGCATTTAGACTTCACCCTCTTTTCTGCCCTCCTCGACCTTCTTCTCAGCCTCAGGGCTGTGAAGTCCACCAGGCATGGTGGGGTCCAGCACCTTCCCCCTCCCCCGGCGCTGCTGCCAGTGAAAGTGAAACTCAGACAGGGTCAAGGTCACTCCGAGTGACAGCGGCAGAGCTGAGGATGAAGCCAATACTCTTTTTGTTTTTACATTTATTTATTTTGGAGGCAGAGTGACAGAGAGGGGGAGACAGAGCTCTTCCATCTGCTGGTCCACTTCCCAAATGGCCACCACGGCCTGGGAGAGCTGAGCGGAATCATAGCAGCTGGGAGTTGAACTAGCACTCCGATGTGGGATGCCAGTGTCGCAGGCAGCGGCTTAACCTGCTGTGCCATACTGCTGGCCCTGGAAACTGGCACCCTCGATGGGACAAACGATTCCCTTGTACACAGACACAGAGTAAGCTCTTCAAGGACAACCTTGGTCCTACCGGGAGGAGAGACGGCCACCCCTGATGGGCGTGTTTGGAAACGGGATCCACGGGGCCTCCAGACTGTTCCTATCAGGCAATCAGTGGGTAGACCCCACAGCCCAGCAAGTCCAGGTCAAAGCCACAGGGAGATCTGGGTCCTATGAGACACTTAACATATCTTGGTGCAGAAACCAGGGTCCAGAGAAGGTGAGGCACAGATCTGCAGTGGGCCAGCCTTGTGGTGCGACAGGTTCAGCTGCTGCCTGCGGCGCCAGTGACTTTGAGTAGTGGCTGATCACTCTTTTTTTTTTTAGGATTTATTTATATATTTATTTATTTATTTATTTATTTATTTATTTGAAAGGTAGAATTACAGAGAGGCAAAAGCAGGGAGAGAGAGACAGAGAGACAGAGAGACAGAGAGAGAGAGAGAGTCAGAGAGACAGAGAGAGAGAGAGGTCTTCCATCTGCTGGTTTACTCCCCAGATGGCTGAAATGGCCGGAGCTGTGCTGATCCGAAGCCAGGAGCCAGGAGCTTCTTCTGGGTCTCCCACATGGGTGCAGGGGCCCAAGCACTTGGGCCATCCTCCACTGCTTTCCCAGGCCACAGCAGAGAGCTGGATCAGAACCAGTGCCCATATGGGATGCTGGCACGGCAGGCAGCGGCCTTACCAGATACGCCACAGTGCCCGCCCCTCCATTCTTCTTAAAAAGCCACCCTGATGACCTTGTCTAATTCTAATCACCTCCAACAAGTCCTGTCTCTAAACACCCCCTTTCAATACCTCAAATTGGGGACTGGGGCCGGCGCCGCGGCTCACTAGGCTAATCCTCCACCTGGCGGCTCCGGCACACCAGGTTCTAGTCCCGGTCGGGGCACCGGTCCTGTCCCGGATGCCCCTCTTCCAGGCCAGCTCTCTGCTGTGGCCAGGGAGTGCAGTGGAGGATGGCCCAAGTCCTTGGGCCCTGCACCCCATGGGAGACCAGGAGAAGCACCTGGCTCCTGCCATCGGATCAGCACGGTGCGCCGGCCGCAGCGCGCCAACCGCGGCGGCCATTGGAGGGTGAACCAACGGCAAAGGAAGACCTTTCTCTCTGTCTCTCTCTCTCACTGTCCACGCTGCCTGTCAAAAAAAAAAAAAAATTGGGGACTGGGTTTCAACATGGGTACACTCACTGAAGCCAAACCGGGGCACCTGGAAGGCCACTGACTTCACACACTAATAACCAATTTGTAATTGTTTTTAAGGATTTATTTGAAAGACAGAGGTACAGAGAGAGAAGGTGAGACACACAGAGAGAAGGAGATCTTCCATCCACTGGTTCACTCCCTAAATGGCCACAGTGGCCGGAGCTGGGCCGATCTGCAGCCAGGAGTCAGGAGCTTCATCCGGGTCGCACATGGGTGGATGGCAAGGGCCCAAGCACATGTGGCATCCTCCTTTGCTTTCCCAGGTGCATTAGCAGGGAGCTGGATTGGAAGTGGAGCAGTTGGGACTCAAACCACCACTTATATAGGATGCCAGTGTCACAGGCAGTGGCTTAACCCTCAGCAGCACAACAGTGGCCCCACTATTAATGGTCTTTTCCTTGCTCTTGTCACGGGCTGCTGTGCGTGTCCCTGGTGGACAGGTGGATGTCCATGTGGTAGCTGTGGGCTTCAGGCTCCATGGGACACTGGAGCTCACAACCTCCAACGTGGACAGAGAACCCAGAAAGTACCACGGTTTCTTGAGGACACACATCATCTGAGCTCAAGTTCATTCCCCAGGGCTGGTCACACGCCTTCCCTCAAGGCCAGAGATGGTGGAAAGTAGAATTTCTGACTGGACAGCTGCTTTGCAACAGCTCAACATCAGGGCAGGCACCGCATGACTTTTGGGGCCATCCAGGCGTCACTGGGCTATTCGGTCAGATGAGCATTAGCTCCATACTGCTGAGCAGGAATCTGAGGCTCACAGCAACCATGTGGCTCGCTTAAGGTTACGTAGCAAGATGTTATGATTACAGGGGCAGGCGCTGTGGTGTAGTGGGTAAAGCCACTGCCTGAAGTGCTGGCAATCCCATATGGGCACTGGTTCGAGTCCTGGCTGCTCCACTTCCGATCCAGCTCTCTGCTATGGCCTGGTATAGCAGTAGAAGATGGCCCAAGTCCTTGGACCCTTGCACCCACGTGGGAGACCCGGAAGAAGCTCCTGGCTCCTGGCTTTGGATTGGTGCAGCTCTGGTCATCTCGGTCAACTGGGGAGTGAACCAGAGGAAGGAAGACCTCTCTCTCTCTGTGTCTCTCCTTCTTTCTGTGTAACTCTGACTTTCAAATAAATAAATAAATCTTTAAAAAAAAACTATGACAGGGTCGGTGCCGTGGCTCAACAGGCTAATCTTCCGCCTAGCGGCGCAGGCACACCGGGTTCTAGTCCCGGTTGGGGCGCAGGATTCTGTCCTGGTTGCCCCTCTTCCAGGCCAGCTCTCTGCTATGGCCCAGGAGTGCAGTGGAGGATGTCCCAAGTCCTTGGGCCCTGCACCCCACGGGAGACCAGGAGAAGCACCTGGCTCCTGCCTTCGGATCAGCGTGGTGCGCCAGCCACAGCACGCCAGCCGCAGCGGCCATTGGAGGGTGAACCAACGGCAAAAGGAAGACCTTTCTCTCTGTCTCTCTCACTGTCCACTCTGCCTGTCAAAAAAAATCTATGACTACAAACTAGGCATCCACTCTCCCAGCTCCCTGCCCTGGGCCACCTTGCCTGCCCCGCTCACTGCTTTGTATTTGAGAGTATTAGGCCTTCTCATCCACATGGTGCTTTAGTTTGCAAACGTGTTTTTCCACACCTATTTATTTATTTGAAAAGTAGACCAACAGAGTGAGAGAGGGAGAGATAGAGTGATTGTTCCACCCACTGGTCTACTCCCCAAATGGCCGCAATAGCCAAGCCTGGGCCAGGCTGAAGCCAGGAGCCAGGAGTTTCTTTCCCAGTTTCCCACATGGGTGGCAGGGGTATCCTCCGCTGCTTTCCCAGGTGCATTAGCAGGGAGCTGGATCAGAAGGGGAGCAGCCGGGACTCGAACTGGTGCCCATATGGGATGCTGTGTGTAGCAAGTGGCAGCTTAGCCCACTGTGTTAAGACGCTGGCCCCTGCAAAACTGTCTTAAGAGCTCCACTTTATTCTCAATACGCCTTGGCAGAGGAGGTGGAAAGCCAGTGAGCTCCATTTTACAGATAAAGAAAATGAGTCCTGGGGTGGGGGACCTTTGTGGCAGTGGTTGTGTCACTGCTCGGGACGCCCACATCCTGTGTCAGAGTGCTTCACTTTGAGTGCTGGCTTTGCTTCCAGTTCCAGCTGATGTGCCTCCTGGGAGGTGAGGATTCAACTTCTTGGGACCCTGCCACTCACATGGGAGACCAGGATCTAGTTTTAGGCTTGTAGCTTTGGCCTGGCCCAGCCCTGGCCATTTGAGGAATAAACCAGTGGATGGAAGATCTCTCTGTCTCTCCCTCTCTCTCTCTCTGTCACTCTGCCTTTCAAATAAATAAAATAAATCTTTTAAAAAAATCTGAAAAGGCAGAGAGGGGCAGAGCAGGTTAAGCCACTGCCTGCAATGCCAGCACTTTGTATGAGTGCCAGTTTGAGTCCCAGCTCCTCCATTTCCAAGATATCTTTCTCTCTGTCACTCTGCCTTCCAAATTGATTAAAAAATAATTTTTTTAAAAAAGGTAGCGAGAGACAGAGGGAGACAGACAGGTATCACCCATCAGCCAAGGAAGTGTGGCAGTGAGCTCATGCTCACCGAATTCACTGGACTTACCACATCTCCCAGCACTCTGAGGTGGCTGGCTTGGTAGAACAATGGAATGGCCCTCTGGAGTCACCGACACAGCACCGGCTAGGTGACAGGACCTGGCGACACAGGGGACAAGGCTCTCCAGAAGGCTGTGTATGCTCTGGGTCAGTGTCCAATGTACGGTGCTGTTTCTCCCACAGCCAGGACTCAGGGGTCCAGGAGTCAAGGGGTGGACAATGGCAGCGGCCCCACTCACCATCGCCCCTAGATACGCTGCCAAAAGTTTGCTCCCTGCTCCTGTTTCATACTCTGCTGACCCAGAGATCTTAGTTCCAGAGGCAAGAGTGCTTCCTCCAAGAGGCACAACAGTGACTCCATTGAACTGGAAGGCAAGGCTGCCACTTCCCACCACGGGCTCCTCATGCCTCTGAGTCAACAGGCCAACAGGAAGTTATAGGGTTGGCAGGGGGGATTGATTCTGAATCCCAAAGGGGGTAAGGAAGAATATTCTGGAATACAGGAGACCCTGTAGGGCATCGCTAAGTATTACCACACACTGTGATTAAGTTCAAGGGAAACTATAATGACCCAAAGCAGGCATAACTATGAATGCCCCAGATCCTTCAAGAATGATGGCTTAGGTCACCCTTTCAGGTAAAATATCATGACTAGCAGGCCAGGGTGCTGGCTGAGGGTAAATGGAATACAGAATTTATAATAGAAGGTAGCTGTGAATACTAGTGATGACCACATGACCTGTTATAGAAATGAAGGCTATAATTATCACAAGTACTTCCTCCTTATTTTGCTGTGAATATGATTGTATGCATATTGAAAATATCTTTGCTTCCTTTCTTCTCTTATTCCCTTATCATGTAACATGAGATATGTTCACCTTAGGGTCAGTGTTGTGGTGCAGTGGGTTAAGCCACCACCTTGTGCATCCCATATTGGAGTGCTGGTTTGAATCTCAGAGGCTCTACTTCTGATCAAGCTCCCTGCCAATGCACCTGGGAAGGCAGTGGAGGATGGCCCAAGTACTTTGGCCACTGCCACCCACATGAGAGACCAGGATGATATTCCTGGAGCCTGGCTTCAAACTGGGCTAAATCCAGCTGTTGCGGGCATTTGGGAAGTGAACCAGTGGATGGAAGATCTCCTCTCTTTCTTTGTCTCTCCCTCTCTCTGTTGTTCTGCCTTTCAAATAAATAAATAAATTTAAAAAAATAGATGTATTGACTTTGTATAATAACATTTAAGTATTGTCAATTTTACATCACAGTATTTAAGTTATGGGTTATTAAGAAGAGTAAATATAGGCTGGCGCCGTGGCTCCATAGGCTAATCTCCGCCTGCAGCACCGGCACACTAGGTTCTAGTCCCAGTCCGGGTGCTGGATTCTGTCCTGGTTGCTCCTCTTCCAGTCCAGCTCTCTGCTGTGGCCCGGGAGTGCAGTGGAGGATGGCCCAAGTGCTTGGGCCCTGGGCCCTGCACCCGCATAGGAGACCAGGAGAAGCACCTGGCTCCTGGCTTCGGATCAGCACAGTGCACCAGCCACAGTGGCCATTAAGGGATGAACCAACAGTCTCTCTCACTGTCCACTCTGCCTGGCTAAAAAAAAAAAAAGAGTAAATATTGCTCAAGGATTGTACCTCCTCTTCTGGGGAAGGGATTAGAGCATTTTCAGTTGTACAGAGGATATCTGTATCAGGCAATGTGGAATTATGACCTTTTTATTGTCTTCATTTGGAGATTAAGTGTAGCTTAATTAAGTTGACAAGGGTTGAAGAGTTGAGGTAGTTAATTTTTGTTAAAGATTTTTTTTAATTTATTTGAAGGCAAAGTTAGAGAGGACGAAGGCGAGGAGAGAGAGAGAGAGAGAGAGAGAGAGAGAGAGAGAGAGAATCTTTCATCTGCTGATTCACTCCCAAATGGCCACAAAGGCTGGGACTAGGCCAGGCTGAAGCCAGGAGCCTGGAGCTTCTTCCAGGTCTGCCACGTGGGTACAGGCGCCAAGCACTTGAGCCATCTTCTGCTGCTTTCCCAGGCACATTAGCAGGGATGCCAGTTTAGCAGATAGAAGCTTAACATGCTGCACCACAACACTGGCCCCATGATAGTTAATTCTGTGTGTCCACTTGACAGGGACACGGGTGTCCTGCTTAAACATTATTTCTGGGTATGTCTGGGAGGGCATTTCCAGATGAGGTTAGCATTGAATTGGTGAACTGAGGAACACGTGGGTTTCATCCAATCCATTGAGGGTATGAATAGATCATAAAGGTTGGGGGAAGGGGAATTGGCTCGCTACCTGACTGCTGAGCAACAAGACCCATATTCTGTCCTCAACTGGAACGTACACCATTTGTCATCTGGTTTTCAGAGCTATGCCACCAGCTCTCCTGCACCTACAACTTCCTGGTGGCAGGTTGTGAAACTTCTCAGTCCTCATAATCATGCGAGCTAATTTCTTATAATAAATCACATATGGTTTCTATTTCTCTTTTGGTTTTGTTTCTCTGGAGACCCCTAACGCATCCAGAATTCCACTTCTACCGCTCGCTGTGCAGAAGGCTGGTGGGCGCAAACGGCTAGGGAGACCTTGTGAATGTCCATCTACAGCCAGTGACTGTTACAGAGTGAAATGAACTAGCTACTAAAACGTGGGGTGAGTGAATTCAGCAAATCTGTTTTGCTTACCTGGTAGATAGCAGGTGCCAGCACCGCAGACATGCATAGTGCATATCACAGACCCTGCCTTCAGCTTCCACCTATTCCACAATAGAAGTGGGATCAGAAGCCTAGAGCAGCCGGGACTTGAACCAGGCACTCCAACATGGGATGTGAGCGTCCCAAGTGGTGGCTAAATCTGCTGTGCCACATGTCGTGTCATAGACCACTGCTGGATGGGACAGAGAATGCGAGCAGCCTGTGGACGGAGGGTGGATGGATGGTGCCTTCTATAGTACATGTCTCGAGCAGGTAAAGCAAGTAAGTATTGGTTATGGTGACTCTGTGTGTGTGTAAGAGCATCTGGAAGGAAACACCAGAAACTCATCCTGGTGGTCATTTTGGGGCCAGGGGATTACCTGCATAATCAATGTACTGGTTTGTTGTTCAAACTTTTTATACAAACCTGTAATCACATAATGTAACTCTCTTTAAATGGAAATCATTTATAGTCATTAAATGATTATAAACAACATCCACAGCGCAAAGCATTTATGAAGGGGAGGAACTAGGCTGCATCTAGGAATGTGGACCAGACAGGTAACCTACAAGAGCTCAGCATACTAGCAGCGTAGAGTAATGGGGCTAATGAATGTTCTCTGACTTTTAGCAGCAAAGGGCGGGGGTGGGATGGAACAGGAAAGAGCCCACGTCACAAGCCCCCAAAGAATTCAAACACATCACCCCCTGGGTTTTCTATCAGAGTTTTTTTTTTATCAGAGTTCACAGAGTCCTTGTACTTATGCCGCCTACCTCCACCACACCCTCTGTCCATCAGTCCATGTCACCACCCCCACCCTGCCTTTATACCTGGCCCTTGATCTCCCCGGAGCTGAGCCAGAAAGTTGTCTGGAAGCCCCAGGGTGAGAACACCCCCCCACACACACACACACTGCTATGCTGCGTCTGCCCTTCAGGCTACCAGTCAGGATGTCGGGCAGGACTTTGGAGAAACAGGTAAACGGGGTGCCCCCCTCCCCGGGATGGGGCTGGGTGCTGAAAGCAAGGTCAGGGATCCACCAACCTGGGTCTGGTAATGTTTCCCTCCTCTGTGGGCTCCCCTGGTGCACAGCCCTCCATTTTCTCCTCTCCTCGCTCTCTTCCTCTTTCAAAGACAAGCAGAGGGCAGCAGAGGCACACAGAAAGGCCCGGCTCCAGCGGCCCCAAGGAGGGCCCCGTGGCACAACGGCAGGGACGTGGGCTCAGGGCTGGCTGTTCCTTCCGGGTGGTTCCAGGGGAGCCCGGTCCCAGCAACAGGTGGAGCGAGCTGCAGGTAGATCCTGGAGCGCGTCCCTGAGTCTGCCATGATTAGGGCTGTGGAGGGGGCCGGCAAACATGGTGCTGACCTTGAGGTTTGCAAGAAGAATTTTGGAGCCCATGGCAGCCTGAAGAGGCCTTAAAGAACACTCCGTAGGAAGATACAATCCTTCCCTACTGCGGAAAGCTGAAGCAGGGCAGGCACCCTCAGCGCCTATTTAAAGGGCCGTTGTGAGCAATAAAATAGAGTCCATTTTGGATAGTGCTCAAAACAGGGCTTAGCACACAGGAAGCCTCATGTAATTACTGTGTTTTTTAAAATAGTTTTTAATATTTATTTATTTATTTGAAAAGCAGAGTTTCAGAGAGGCAGAGGCAGAGAGGGAGAGAGAAGTCTTCCATCCGCTGGTTCATTCCCCAAATGGCTGCAATGTCTGGAGCTGAGCAGATCCGAAGCCAGGAGCCAGGAGCTTCTTCTCAGTCTCCCATGCAGATGCAGGGGCCCAAGGACTTGGGCCATCTTCCATCGCTTTCTCATGCCATTAGCAGAGAGCTGGATTGGAAGTGGAGCAGCCAGGACTTGAACCAGCGCTCATATGGTGTGCCAGGAGTGCAGGTGGCGTCCTTACTGTGTTAAGTCACAGCGCCAGCCCCACTACTATATCTTGATCATATTTTTATAAAGTAGGCTCCTTAGCCTCACCTCCAAGCCCCTACATGATTTGGTCCCTGCCTTCCGCTCTCATTCATCCTTCACTCACTCTGGGATTCAAAGTCTCACTGATTTCTTCCTGTTCCCTAAAAGAGCCATTCCTGTTCATCCTTTTTCTTTTTTTTAAAGATTTTATTCATTTATTTGAGAAGCAGAGCTACACACAGAGAGAGGGAGAGACAGAGAGAAAGGTCCCCAATCCACTGGTTCACTTCCCAAGTGGCTGCAACAGCTGGACCTGGACCGATCCAAAGCCAGGAGCGAGAAGCTTCTTCCAGGTCTCCCATGTGGGTGCAGGGGTCCAAGGACTTGGGCCATCTTTCATTGCTTTCCCAGGCCACAGCAGAGAGCTGGATCAGAAGTGGAGCAGCCGAGACTTGAACTAGCAGTCATATGGGATGCCAGCGCCACAGTTGGAGGCTCAGCCCACTAGGCCACAGCACCGGCCCCCTGCCCATCCTTGAATTTGCTCTGAGGCTGGAAGAGAAGGCAGGATCTAGGGAGTGATCTCGAACTCATAGGGCATTGACTATGGCAGGAATAAGTGGAGTAGATTATCAAAACTGGGAGTATGCAGCTGAAGCAGTGCTCAGGGTAAAATGATGGCTCGAAATGCACACAGCAGAAAAATTTAAAATCAATGACCTGAGATCCCATATCAAGAAGCTGCAAAGGGAACAGCAAATTGAACCCTAAGAAAGCAGAAGGAAGGTGATTATCAAGAGAACAGCAGAAATGGGTGAAATAGAAAGCAAACATACAATCGGAAAATCTAACAACACCAAAGTTGGTTCTTTGAGTATATTAATTAGTGATTTCTGCTTTCTCTGGAGAAAGAGAAAAATATAAAGTACTGATTTCAGAAATGAAAAGAGGGTGCTATCACAGATTCTACGGATGTTGAAAGGTTAATAAGTTTCCTTTTTTTTTTTTTTAACATATGACTTTGTTTTTCATGGGGCCCAAGTGCTGGTCATTTTCTCACTCTACTGCTCCTGTGTCTATGTGGTTCCTCTGTATCCATGAGGACAGCAGAACTCAGCAATTTTGCTAATGCCTTTTCCACTCATGAAAATAGAAACACACAGTATTTTTTAGCTAGGGCTTGGTGAAGTCAATTGTTTAAAGAATGCTGGTTTGAATGGAATTAAACACGGTGGAATAGAAAAGAAAAAAGTAGCATAGAGTCAATAGAATGGAATGGCGTCCAATCGAATTGAATCGAATCAAATAGAATAGAACAGCAGTCAGACTTTGTGCCACACATCGAAGCTGTTCTCATAGTAGGCATTAATCCATTCAACAAATATTATTGAATTAGTTGTTTGGGAAGCAGTGGGGTAGCAAACAGAGTAAGTCGTGCTTTTGGGAAGCTTACATACTAACCTGGGAGACAGGTATTATTTTTAGCCTGTACAAAGTCCCTTTGGCTAAAGGTACAAGGATAGCCCTTATGAGGAACAGGTTAAAGGAGAATGTAGCTTGGCGTTCAAGAGCAATGGATGAGTTTACAGAGACTGGGGGCTGCGGTAAAGGGTTTGGATTTTAACAAGGTGACTACAACATCATCATCATCAATAACCATAGCCTTTTTATAATACTTGATATGTGTCAGACATTGTCCTAGGACCTTAAAAAAACAAATCTAAAAAAAATCTTCACAACATTCCTGTAAGTTATGTATACAAGAGGTTTTCTTTTTATTTATTTATTTATTTATTTATTTATTTATTTATTTTTGACAGGCAGAGTGGACAGTGAGAGAGAGAGAGAGAGAGAGAGAGAAAGGTCTTCCTTTGCCATTGGTTCACCCTCCAATGGCCGCCGCGGCTGGCGTGCTGCAGCTGGCGCACTGCGCTGATCCAAAGCCAAGAGCCAGGTGCTTCTCCTGGTCTCCATGGGGTGCAGGGCCCAAGCACTTGGGCCATCCTCCACTGCACTCCTGGGCCACAGCAGAGAGCTGACCTGGAAGAGGGGCAACCGGGACAGAATCCGGCACCCCAACCGGGACTAGAACCTGGTGTGCTGGCACCGCAGGTGGAGGATTAGCCTATTGAGCCGCGGCACTGGCCTATACAAGAGGTTTTCAAAAGATGCGTGGAAAATACATATTATGAAAAAGTTATGGGCTGGCACCATGGCTCAATAGGCTAATCCTCCACCTGCGGCACCGGCACACCAGGTTCTAGTCCCGGTCGGGGTGCCGGAGTCTGTCCTGGTCGCTCCGCTTCCTGTCCAGCTCTCTGCTGTGGCCCGGGAAGGCAGTGGAGGATGGCCCAAGTGCTTGGGCCCTGCACCCGCATGGGAGACCAGGAGAAGCACCTGGCTCCTGGCTTCGGAGCGGCCATTGGGGGGGTGAAGCAACAGAAAAAAAGGAAGACCTTTTCTCTCTCTCTCTCTCTCTCACTGTCCACTCTGCCTGTCAAAAAAAAAAAAAAAAAGAAAGAAAGAAAAGAAAAAGAAAAAGTTATGTATGCACCAAAGTGAATTTACCTTTTAATTCTACTTTCTGTGAACATTTTGAAGTACCCTCATAAAACCATGCCTATTTTACAGAAGGAGAAATCAAGACACAGAGAAACTACTTAAATGTCAGTCTGGCTCTAGAGGCTATTCTTTTAAACATTATGCTCTACAACCTATAGTGGCTATATATAGTATCTATACCATATAGGTATAGATACCTGCATGGTATCGCAGGCATGTTATCATCCTGCAGCAGAGATAATATAAATATACAAATTACTAAAGAATTCAGGTCAAGAGATAAATCTAATGTCAAGTATGAAAGGCGGAAAGTAGATTTGTAAGCACACCCATCCAGAAACTTCTACTTCCTGTCCTGCCCTTTGTGATCACAGCTGCAGAATGGGAAAGGAGGCTGCGGAAAATTGACCAATAGAGTGCTGGTACTCATGGAGTTGGACTTCCACTGTGTCTGTCATTTCTTGGAAAAGAGATGAATTCCAGTTAAGGAACAACAAGACAGAGTGTGGTCTTAGTCTCCACTCCCCTAATCTTTACCACTATCTACCTGGAAGGAGAGAGAATAAGAAAACAGCAGAGAATGTGCATGGCAGACCCATGGACTCTTGTCAATCCATAGACAGGCAATAAGACTCCACTGACTTTTTCTCAAGGATTTTCTCCTCGAAATGGGGGAGGGGCGGGCATTGGGGCACAGCAGGTTAAGCTGCCACCGGTAACAGCGGCATCCCATATCGAAGAGCCAATGTGAGTCCTGTCTGCTCAACTTCCAATCTGGCTCTCCGCTAATGTTCCTGGAAAGGCTACAGAAGATGGCTCAAGTTCTTGCTTGGGTGTGTGCCACCCATTTGGAAACCACAATGAAGTTCCTGGCACCAGGCTTTGGCCTGGCCCAGCCATTTGAGAGTGAACCACAGGATGGAAGATCTGCCTCTCCTTTTCTCTTTGTCACTCTGCCTTTCAAATAAATAAATATTTTTTAAAAAATCGGGGAGAGGAAGAAGTACAAAAACTGGGGAGGTGAGGGAAGGCAGTCGGTGGCAATGTGGTCTCTTTTGACTTTTTGATATATATATGTTTTTTTTTAGTCATGGAGCAACAGCAGTCAAACCTCTTCCCCAAGTCTTATCCACAGACTCGACCACATTGTGATGACAGTAAAGAGCATCCGAGATACCACCACATTTTATTCCAAGATTCTGGGCATGGAGGTCGTGACGTTCAAGGTAACTGCTTCCTCAAGTGCCAAACTGCAGGTAGACTAAAGATTAAAAAAAAAAAAGGAGGCGATTCCAAACTCTGAATAGTGGAACTTCTAGAGGGAGAAGGGAGAAAAATGAGGGGAGGAAAATTATTACAGAAATTATGCCAGAGAACTCTGTAGTCTTTATGTGGAAAGTGTTGAGTAGCTATCACATGAACACTCACACATGTCCTTACAAAATGTTAACACATCAAGCCAAGAAAGTAGATCCCAAGAGCTTTCAGAGAGATGACAAGCTAGTTCATGTACAAAGGAAAAAGAAATATGCAAATAAAATATCAGATTTCTCAAGAGTCACACCAGATACCAAAAGACAATAGAAAGAGACCTTTAAGATTCTGAGGGAAATTTTTCAACCTAGAATTCTATTTCCAACCAAACTATGAATCAGAGGTGAGTGTAGCATAAGGCATTCTTATGGCATAAAAAGCCTCAGAAAATATGCCCACTTGCTTTGAAAATTACTTAAGGGAGCAGTATATCAACATGAGGAATTAAGCTGGGAATAAGGAAGAAACTTGTATGAAAGTCAGGACTTGGAAGTAGATCCGCAAATCCTGGGTACCTATAGAACAATCAGTCCAGTTTGGAACAGGAGTGAAAAAAAGTATCAGGAGAGATCCAGCGAAAGGTCTCCAGAGATTGAATACTACCCTTGAGAATTTGGAACAATTTCCAATGCAAAGAACACATACACAAAAATATGTCTTACCAAGTTGTCCTTCGATAGGTGAATGGTTAAACAAATTGTGAAACATCTAGACAATGGGATATTATTTAGTGATAAAAAGAAAGTGTCAAGCCACAAAAAAAGATATGGAGGAAAATCAGATGTTTATTGCTAAGTCAAAGAAGCCAACTGGAAAAGTCTATGTGCAGTGTGATTCCCACTATATGACATTTGGAAAATGGCAAAATGATGGAGCCTGTAAAAAGTCGTAGCCAGGGGCTGGGGGAGAGGTGGGATGAATAGAGCAGAGGGGACTTTTAGGGCAGTGAAGCTACTATGAAGGACACAGTAATGGTAGATCCAGATCATTACACATTTGTCCAAACCCATAGAATGGACAACGAGAGTGAATCCTAATGTAAATCGGGGACTCTGGGGGATAATGCTGTTTCAGGGGAGGTTCTTGGTTTGTCACAAATGTACCTCTGTGGTGAGGGATATTGATGGATTGATGGTGGGGACAAGAAGTATATGGAAAATCTCTGTGCTTTCTTCTCAATGTTGCTGTCGAGCAAAACATTTCTAAAAAAAAAGTAATAAAACACACACACACTTTAATTTGAAAGGTCCTATGGAATAGCAAACATGATAAAAAGATAAAAACTAACCTGGAACACTATGCAGAAAATGAATATTATGCCACATCAGACTAGATGTCAGAGGACTGGTCTTGAGGGGCCTGTGCTGTGGTACAGTGGTTAAGCTGTGGCCTGTGCCCCTGGCATCCCACATCAGAATGCTGGTTTGTATTCTGGCTGCTCTGGTTCTGATCTGCTCCTTGTTCGCATACCTGGGAAGGCAGTGGAAGATGGCCCAAGTGCTTGAAACCCCTTGCTACCCACATGGGAGATGAAAATGGAGTTCTGGGCTTCTGGCTTTAACCTGGCCCCAGATTATGGCCATTTGGGAGGATGAACCAGCCAATGGAAAATCTTTTTCTTATTCTGGTCCTCTCTCTTTCACTCTACCCTTCAAACAAATGAAATGCATCATTAATAACAATAAATAAAAGGCAGAGAGACAGAGGGAGACAGACAGATATCTCCCATCTTCTGTTTCCCTGCCCCAATTTATCATAGTGCTGGGCCTGGCTGAAGCCCAGAGCCAGGAGCTGAATCCAGGTGTCCCACGTGGGAGGCAGGGACCCAAGTATTTGAGCCATTACCTGATGCCCTCCCACAGTATGTATTGGCAGCAAGCTGGAATTGAGAATGGAGCCTGTACTTGAACCCAGGCATTGCAATGTGGGATATAGGCATCCAAAGAAATATCTTACCTGTTGCACTTAAATGCCCATCTCACAGCTTTCTTTTTAAACAAAATTTTATTCATTTTAAATTCAGGCAGAGAGTGAGCAAGAGAGATGAAAAGTGACAGAGATCTCCCATCTGCAAGCACAGTCCCCCAAATTCTGCAATATCCACCGCTGCTCCTATCATGTTAAAGCTTAACTTTAGGGGCTGGTGCTGTGGCGTAAAGCTGCCGCCTGCAGTGCTGGCATCCCATATGGGTGTCAGTTCAAGTCCAGGCTGCTCTACTTCCTATCCAGCCTGAGAAAGCAGTAGAAGATGGCCCAAGTCCTTGGGCCCCTGCACCCAGTGTGGGAAACCCAGAGGAGGCTACTAACTCCTGACTTCAGATTGGCTCTGGCCTTTGTGGCCACTTGGGCAGTGAACCAGCGGATGGAAGATCTCTCTCTCTTTCTGCCTTTGCTTCTCTGTAATTCTGCCTTTCAAATAAATAAATAAATTTTTTTTAAAAAAACCTTAACTTTAAAACATACTAGGGGATGGTGTTGTAGCACAGCAGGCTAAGCCACTACTTGCAAGGCCAGCACCCCATAAGGGCACTGGCTCAAGTCCTAGCTGCTCCATTTCTGATCCAGCTCCTGTTAACGCACCTGGGAAGGCAATGGAAGATGGCCCAAGTACTTGGGCCCCTGCCACCCATGTGGGAGACTCAGGTGGTGTTCAGGGGTCCTGGCTTCAGCCTGGTTCAGCCCTGGTGGTTGTGGTCATGTGGGCAGTGAACCATCAGATGGAAGATCTCTCTCTCTCTCTCTCTCTCTCTGTCACTCTTTCAAGTAAATAAGTAAATTTTTAAAAAGCAGAAATAATTAATTAATTAAAAATGGAGAGGGTGCTGTCCATTGTATCACAGGAAGTTAAGCCGCAGCTTACAACTTCAGCAATGCCTATCAGAGCCAGGGTTGGATTCCCAGCTGTTCCAGTCCTGATCCAGCTCCCTGGTAATGTGCCTGGGAAGACAGCAGAAGATGGCCGAAGTTCATGAGTACCTCCCACCCATATGGGAGACCCAGATGGGGTTCAAGGAATCTGGTTCTGGCCTAGTACATCCCCAGCTGCTGTGGGCATTTGGGGAGTAAACCAGCTAATGGAAGATCTTTCTCTGTCCCCTCTGTGTCACTATCAAATAAATAAAAAATAAATCTTAAAAATGCTAATAAAAGGCTGGCACCGTGGCTCAATAGGCTAATCCTCCACCTTGCAGCGCCAGCACATCGGGTTCTAATCCCGGTCAGGGCGCCAGATTCTGTCCCGGTTGCCCCTCTTCCAGGCCAGCTCTCTGCTGTGGCCAGGGAGTGCAGTGGAGGATGGCCCAAGCGCTTGGGCCCTGCACCCCATGGGAGACCAGGAGAAGCACCTGGCTCCTGCCATCGGATCAGCGTGGTGCGCCGGCCGCAGCGCGCCTACCGTGGCGGCCATTGGAGGGTGAACCAATGGCAAAGGAAGACCTTTCTCTCTGTCTCTCTCACTGTCCACTCTGCCTGTCAAAAAAAATGCTAATAAAAGATGATAATGCTGATTTAGTGAAAAGTTAAGAAATAGAATCAGGTCTACAGCATGATACCATTAAAATTTTTTTAAAAAATTTATTTGCAAGGCAGAGAGAGAGAGAGACAGAGATTTTCCATTCACTGGTTCACTCCCAAAGCCTACAACAGCCATGGCTAGACCAGACCAACGGCAGGATCCAAGACTCAATCAGGATCTACCACACTGGTGGCAGTGACACAAGCACTTGAGCCATCACTGCTGTCCCCCAGAATGTGCATCAGCAGGAAGCTGGAATTGGAAGTATCATCCCAGATCATCCCAAGCAGTGGCCTTTTTTCCCCTTAATTTTATTTATTTGAAAGTCAGGGAGAGAGAGAGAGAGAGAGAGAGAGAGAGATCTTCCATCTGCTGGTTCACTCCTCAAATGGCTGCAATGGCCAGCTGGAGCTGAGCCGATCCAAAGCCAGAGCTTCTTCCTGGTCTCCCATGTGGGTGCAGGGCCCCAAGGACTTGGGCCATCTTCTGTTGCTTTCCCAGGCATATTAACAGGAAGCTGGATTGGAAGTGGAGCAGCTGGGACTCAAACCAGCATCCAAATGGGATGCTAGATTTGCAGGGGTAGATTTACTGACTACATCACAATGCCAGCTACAGCCAAGCAATGTCTTAACCACTGTGCCAAACACCCACCCCTACATGGCACCACTTGTAATACAGACATAGAACACAGTACCACTATAATATAGACATTTATAATACAGACATAATAGAATAATATATTTTACAATAACTTATGAAAACCAAAGGATGTACACTAAATACATTATAATGTTTGCCTAAAGTCAGCATGGGAATGGAGAGAAAAAGAAATGCATAAATAATTTAAGAGACTGCCTTGCATGGGCCAATGATGATATTATGAGGCACGCTATGCCTCAACTCCCTGTACTTGGACACACTGGAGTGAAATTACAGAACATCTAGAGTCAAGTCCTAGCTGCTCCTAAACGCCTGGGCTGGCATGGTAGTACAACGGGTTAAGCCACCGCTTGTGAAGCTGGTATCCCACACTGGAGTGCCAGTTTAATTCCTGGTTACTTCACTTCTGATCCAGATGCCTTCCAAAGTACCTGGGAAAGCAGTGAGAAATAGCCCAAATATTTGGGTCTCTTCCACCCATGTTTGAGACCAGGATGGGGTTCCTGGTTTCGGGCTGCTAGCTTCAGCCTGGCCCAACTCTGACTGTGGTAGGCATTTGGGGAGTGAGTCAGCAGAGGGACGTTCTCTCTGTTTTTCCCTCCTTTTGTCACTCTGCCTTTCAAATAAATAAATAATTTTTAAAATACATTTATTTATTTGAAAAGGAGAGTTAGAGAGAGAGAGAGAGAGAGAGAGAATCTTCCATCTGCTGGTTCATTCCCCAAATGGCCACAGTGGCTGGGCTGGGCCAGGCCAAAGCCAGGAGCTAGGAGCTTTATCCGGGTCTTCCACATGTATGGCAGGGGCCCAAGCATTTGGGCCGTCTTCCACTACTTTCTCAGGCACATTAACAGGGAGCTGGATCTGAAGCGGAACAGCCAGGATTCGAACTTGCACCCATATGGTATGCTAGCCTTACAGGTGGTGATTTAACCCACTACACTGTAGTGTTGGTACCATAATTTTTTAAATATTTATTTGAAAGGCAGAGTTATAGGGGTGGGGAAGGGAAAGAGAGAGAGAGAGAGAGAGAGAGAGAGAGAGAGAGAGAATCTTCCAACTGCTGGTTCACTCCCCAAATGGCCACAATAACCGGAGCTGAGCCAGGCCAAAGTTAGGAGCCAAGAGCTTCTTCCAGGTTTCCCAAGTGGGTGCAAGGGCCAAAGTATTTGGGCTGTCTTCTGTTGCTTTTCCAGGTGCATTAGCAGAGAGCTGGATTGGAAGCAGAGCAGCTAGGATTCAAACCGGTGCCCATATAGGATGCCAGTGCTGCAGGTAGTGACATTACCTGCTATGCCACAGCATCACAGCTCCCCCTGCCCCATAATTTTTTTTGACAGGCAGAGTTAGACAGTGAGAGAGAGAGAGACAGAGAGAAAGGTCTTCCTTCCGTTGGTTCACCTCCCAAATGGCCACTACGTCCGGCGTACTGCACAGATCCGAAGCCAGGAGCCAGGCGTTTCCTCCTGGTCTCCCATGCAGGTGCAGGGCCCAAGCACTTGGGCCATCCTCCACTGCCTTCCTGGGCCACAGCAGAGAGCTAGACTGGAAGAGGATCAACGGGGACAGAACCGGCGCCCCATCCGGGTCTAGAACCCGGAGTGCCGGCGCCGCAGGCA
The DNA here is from genome assembly GCF_033115175.1 of Lepus europaeus. Taxonomy (NCBI): domain Eukaryota; kingdom Metazoa; phylum Chordata; class Mammalia; order Lagomorpha; family Leporidae; genus Lepus; species Lepus europaeus. The sequence continues at coordinate 101,109,131 of NC_084850.1, read as the reverse complement.
GAGGATTAGCCTAGTTAGCTGCAGCCCCATAATTTCTTTTTAAACCTAAGGTACTAGCATTGTGGAACAATGGATTAAACCACCAGTTGCAATGCTGGTATCCCATATCAGAGTGCTGATTTGAGTCTCAGCTGTTCTTCTTCTGATCTAGCTCCCTGTTAATGTGGCCGGGACGCAGCAAATGATGATCCAATACTTGGATCCCTGCGACCTCATGAGAGACCTGGATTGGGTTCTGGGCTCCCGATTTTGGCCTGGCTGTTGGGGCCATTTGGGGAGAGAGAGAGTATGGAAGATCTGCCACTCTGCCTTTCAAAATATGCCAATCAATCTTAAAAATAATAAAAACCCAAAAGATGCAGGAGTGGAAGGTGGATGTATCACCAACAAAAGAATGAAAAACAAGAGTAGGTATTTGGCTAGCAGTTAAGTCTTTCATGTCCCACATTGGAATACCTGGCTTTACATACCTGGCTCCAGCTCCTGGTTCCAGCTTCCTGCTAATGCACACTCTGGGAGACAATGATGGTGGCTCAAGTGGTTGGGTCTCTGCTACCCTTATGAAATACATGGATTTAGTTCTGGCCTCCCGGCTTCAGTCTTAGCCTGGTCCCAGCATCGCTGGCATCTGGGAAGTGAACCAGTGCATAGGAGCAGTCTTTTTTGTTTGTCACTTTGCCTTGCAAATAATATTTTTAGAAAATAATGAAAAATTGATTATCATCAGACTTGTTATCAGCAACACCAGATTCCAGGAAGACAATGAAACAAAATATTTTTAAAATTGTGAGAAAATAACTTGCAACCAGGTAAGTATTAAAGTGAAATAAAGTAATTTTCCCATGAGAGAGGATGTAGTGTCCATCATGGTAACCTAAATGAAACAGAAAAATTATAAAAGAAATGGCCGATGTTGAGAAGTACAGGAGAGGGTGGGGGAAAGCAAGGTCAATCAGACACCATCTATAGTTTAGTGAATTTATCAAAAAATAAACATGCAAGAGGGTTCTTTAAAAATTATAAATGCCAAAAGCAGAACCAAAAATGATGATAGGATGCTGTTAGGAGGAAGAGTAACATGGATGAGCTAAATTGTCATTTATCATGGCAGAAAGAGGACAAAGAATATCTAACGTTTCTAAATCAAGAAATAGTAATGCAGCAGTGAGGGATTGTGTTTGGAGGCTCATAGGAGAGAGCTAAGCTACCAGTGGGTTGAGTAAGACTGAGTTTTCTCTTTCTTTTATTGAACAAGCAGAAGTAGGTGGTAGGACTTGGGCAGTGGCTGGGGAGAAGGAAGCCGGAGGAGGAGTAGCTGCAATGGACAGAAAGCCCGGCTCAGTGAGGCAGGAAGTTCCCATAAGCTCCTCCCACACCCTCTACTTCCATCTCCTTGTGTAGTTCATCTGGCAAGGCCCTCATTACATGGCCTTCTAGCAGGGAACGCTGGGAAATGGAGGTTTTTCAAGCTGGGCCTCATTGAAACATGAGTTGTGTTTATAAGAGAAAAGGGAAATGTATATTGGGTAGGTAAATTGTTTTCTCTGCCATGTGTGGTTATAAACATACAATTTGGGATATGGAAATAATAACATAGAGAAGGAATAAATACACAACACACAGACACACACACACACACACAATCAGTTGCCTCACTTAAAGGGAACTAGAGAAAGCAAATGGGCTGCTGGAGGCCAGAAGGAAAATGAGTGAGTCTTTGGTGATGTTGCTGAAGATTTAGTGGAAAAGTCCAGAAAGTTTCATCTTCGCAAATAAACAAATAATGCTGCCATTATAGTAAAGTTTGACATGGATAAATGCCTGGTGGTAGTGGATGAGGAACTTGAGGGTATTTCCCCAGATGGACTTTAAGATGAACTACCTGAGCAACCACCTCACTTCATTGTGTACAGTTATAAATATCAACATGGTGACAGAAGAGTTTCATATCCTCTGTACTTTATTGTCTCCAGTCCTGTTGGTGTAAGCCTGATGATATATGCCAGAAGTAAGAATAAGCTACTTAGGGCCAGAGTCATGGCATAGCAGGTAGAGTCATTGCCTGCAGCACCAGCATCCCATATGGGCACTGGTTCTAATCCTGGCTGCCCTACTTCCAATCCAGCTCCCTGCTAATTCACTTGGGAAAGCAGCAAAGGAAGGCTCAAGTGCTTGGGCCCCTGTCCTCCTGGCTCCTGGCTTCGGATTTATTTATTTATTTGAGAGGCAGAGTTATAGACAGAGAGAGGGAGAAACAGAGAGAAAAGTCTTCCAACCACTGGTTCACTCCCCAGATGGCTGCAACAGCCAGAGCTGGGCTGATCCCAAGCCAGGATCCAGGAGCCAGAAGCTTCTTTCTGGGTCCCCCATGTGGGTGCAGGAGCTCAAGCACTTTGGCCACCTTCTTCTGCTTTCCCCAGGTCATTAGTAGGGAGCTGGATTGGAAGAGAAGCAGCCGGGATATGAACTGGGGCCCATATGGGATACCGATGCTTCAGGTGGGGGCTTAGCCCACTATGCCACAGTGCTGGCCCCTAAATCTTTAAAAAAAGAATAAGCCAGGGTCGGCATTGTGGTGTAGTGGGTAAAGCAGTCGCCTGCAGTGCTGGTATCCCATATGGACGCCGGTTCGAGTCCCAGCTGCTCTACTTCCAATCCAGCTCTCTGATATGGCCTAGGAAAGCAGTAGATGGTCCAAGTCCTTGGACCCCTGCACCCTTGTGGGAGACCTGGAAGAAGCTCCTGGCTCCTGGTTTCAGATTGGCGCAGCCCCGGCCGTTGTGGCCAAGTGGGGAGTGAACCAGTGGATGGAAGACATTCTCTCTCTCTCTCTCTGCCTCTCCTTCTCTCTCTGTGTAACTCTGACTTTCAAATAAATAAATAAATCTTTAAAAAGAGAGAGAGAATAAGCCAGTCGTTGGTTAGCTGAACCAAGGTATTTGAAAGAAGAAATATTGAACACTTAAGTAAAGAATGGTTATGTGAAAAACTGGGATTTTTCCATTAATGTGAACTTTTGTGTTTTTTTTTTAAGATTTATTTATTTATTTGGAAGTCAGAGTTACACAGAGAGAGGAGAGGCAGAGGTTCACTCCCCAATTGGCCACAATGGCAGGAACTGCATCAATCCGAAGTCAGGAGCCAGGAGCTTCTTCCAGGTCTCCCACGCGGGTGCAAGGGCCCAAGGACTTGGGCCATCTTCTACTGCTTTCCCAGGCCATAGCAGAGAGCAGGATCGGAAGAGGAGCAGCCAGGACTAGAACTGGTGCCCATATGAGATGCCGGCGCTTTAGGCCAGGGTGTTAACCTGCTGCGCCACAGTGCCGGCCCCGAACTTTTGTGTTTCTAAAGTATTTATGTATGAACCTGGCCATCCTGGAACCTGACATATTTATTTATGCCTAAAAACGTAGTGTTACTTACAGTTTATTTCCTGCAGTAAATAAAGTTTCTTTATTGTGCAGTTTTAACAAACAGGAAATCATCTTCATAGTAATGAAACTTTGTAAAGTGCTTCCTATTATTTGTAACTGTTAGGTAGATTATTTTTCTCCAGGTACTTTTTGCACTCTTGTAATTAATTTCTATAACTTAATGTTCAGAATTTGTTACTATTTACATACACCATTAAAAAGTGGGTATTAAGGCCGGTGCCATGGCTCAACAGGCTAATCCTCCGCCTTCCGGCGCCGGCACCCCGGGGTTCTAGTCCCGGTCGGGGCGCTGGATTCTGTCGCGCTTGCCCCTCTTCTAGGCCAGCTCTCTGCTGTGGCCCGGGAAGGCAGTGGAGGATGGCCCAAGTGCTTGGGCCCTGCACCCGCATGGGAGACCAGGATAAGTACCTGGCTCCTGCCTTGGGATCAGCACGGTGTGCCGGCCGCAGCGCGCCAGTCGCGGCGGCCATTGGAGGGTGAACCAACGGCAAAAGGAAGACCTTTCTCTCTGTCTCTCTCTCGCACTATCCACTCTGCCTGTCCAAAAAAAAAAAAAAAAAAGAAAAGAAAAAAGAAAGAAAGTGGGTATTAGATTGTGAGAGCAACAGTTGTCTCCTTTTTAAAAAAATATTTATTTGATAGGCAGAGACAGAGAGAAAGGTCTTCCATCTTCTGCTTCACTCCCCAGATGGCTGCAATGGCTGGCACTGGGCTGGGCCAAAGCCAGAAGCTTCATCTGGCTCTCTCACATGGGTGGCAGGGGCCCAAACACTTAGGTCACCTTCTGCTGCTTTTCCCAGGTCATTAGTAGGGAGCGGGAGTGGAAGTGGAGCAGCCAGGACACAAACCAGTGCCCATATGGGATGCTGGCATTGCAGGTGGTGGCTTTACCTGCTACAGTACAACACCAGCTCCTTTTGACAAATACTGGAAATTAGCAGTTTATATATGAAAATAGCATATTATCACTTCTCAAATCATTTTGATTAATTTTGAGTTAAAGACTTGAGTGAGGGGCTGGTGCTGTGGTGTAGTGGGTAAAGCCACTGCCTGCAGTGCTGGCATCCCATATGGGCGCTGGTTCAAGTCCCGGCTGTTCCACTTCTGATGCAGCTCTCTGCTGAGGCCTGGGAAAGCAGTAGAAAATGGCTCTAGTCCTTGGGCCCCTGCACCCGTGTGGGAGACCCAGAAGAAGCTCCTGGCTCCTGGCTTCGGATCAGTGCAGTTCCAGCCATTGCTGCCATTTGGGAGGTGAACCAGCAGATGGAAGATCTCTCTTTCTCTTTAACTCTGTATTTCAAATAAATAAATAAATAATCTTTAAAAAAAGACTTGATTGACCCAAATTTTGAGCCATGAGTAATAATTTACTGTAGCATCATCTGTGCTACAAAGACATTTTGTCTCATCCCATACCTCCTTTGGTTTCCTGTATCTTTTTACTCAAATATAGAACCCATATTCACCAATTACTCATTCTTAAATTTGGGAGTTACATTTTATGATAGAATTACATGAGTATTGGGTTTTCATGTAAAAAACAGATCTCAGGCCGACGCCGTGGCTCAATAGGCTAATCCTCCGCCTGTGGTGCCGGCACACCGGGTTCTAGTCCCGGTTGGGGCACCGGATTCTGTCCCGGTTGCCCCTCTTCCAGTCCAGCTCTCTGCTGTGGCCAGGGAGTGCAGTGGAGGATGGCCCAGGTCCTTGGGCCCTGCACCCGCATGGGAGACCAGGAAAAGCACGTGGCTCCTGGCTTTGGACCAGTGCGGTGTGCCAGCCGCAGCACGCTGACCACAGCGGCCATTGGAGGGTGAACCAACGGTAAAGGAAGACCTTTCTCTCTGTCTCTCTCTCTCTCTCTCACTGTCCACTCTGCCTGTCCAAAAATAAAAAAAAAAAAAACAGATCTTAGTCTTAGCAACTGGTGGATTGTACTAATCAAGGGCTTAATTCCTGAGTATGTTATTTCTAGATAGTTCTTTTTTATTTTTTTAAAGATTTATTTATTTGAAAGTCAGAGTTACAGAGAGAGGAGAGGCCGAGAGAAAGAGAGAGAGAGAGAGGTCTTCCATCTGATGGTTCACTCCCCAATTGACCACAATGGCCAGAGCTGCGCCAGTCTGAAGCCAGGAGCCAGGAGCTTCTTCCAGGTCTCCCATGCAGGTGCAGGGGCCCAAGGACTTGGGCCACCTTCTACTGCTTTCCCAGGCCATAGCAGAGAGCTGGGTCGGAAGTGGAGCAGCTGGGACACGAACTGGCGCCCATATGAGATGCCGGTGCTTCAGGCCAGGGCGCTGCACCACAGGGTCAGTCCCTCTAGATAGTTCTAAATCTAGGTTCTTAACACTTCATTTGTAAAGTATCTCCTAAGGTCTTGTGAACACTAATGATTTTTAAATATGTTAGTACTGTGCCTTTGATTTGTTAGCTTTGAAGTTAATTTAAGACTTTTATACTGCCAGTATTCCTAATATGGTGACATTAATACTTTTTTAAAGGGTCCAGGGAAAACAATTTTCTAATGTGTGTATCTAAAATTTGTAATAAAATCAACTTCAGGCCGGCCCCGTGGCTTAACAGGCTAATCCTCCGCCTTGCGGCGCCAGCACACCAGGTTCTAGTCCCGGCTGGGGTGCCGGATTCTATCCCGGTTGCCCCTCTTCCAGGCCAGCTCTCTGCTATGGCCCGGGAAGGCAGTGGAGGATGGCCCAAGTGCTTGGGCCCTGCACCCGCATGGGAGACCAGGGGGAAACGCCTGGCTCCTGGCTTCGGATCAGCACGATGCGCCGGCCGCAGCGGCCATTGGAGGGTGAACCAACGGCAAAAAGGAAGACTTTCTCTCTATCTCTCTCTCACTATCCACTCTGCCTGTCAAAAAAAAAAAATCAACTTCATACTTTGAAAATTCCAATAAATACAATAAAACCAGTTGCCTTGAGGGACTGAAATTTGGGTTGGGGAAAGGACTGTTTGGTAAATTATTCTACTTTCACTTTTTAACTTCTTTGGGGTAGGCAAAGACTTAGGTCACACTCATCTTAGAAGTTTAATTCCAGGTTGTTTTCTCTCCCCCAAACAGGGAGATCGGAAAGCACTGTGTTTTGGAGAGCAGAAATTTAATCTCCACGAGATGGGAAAGGAATATGAACCCAAAGCCGCCCACCCAATTCCTGGCTCCCTGGACATATGTCTGATCACAGAGGTGCCTTTGGAGGAAATGATCCAGCGCCTCAAGGTGAGTGGGACTTTGTTCTTTTTGAGAAAGCTGTGGCAGACACACATCCAGACAATGCCTACATACAACATCTACTCATGATCTTCCTTGACATAACTTTTTCATGTAAACAAACATATTTAGAAGGTAAACTTTCCTGGGATCAGCACTGTGGCACAGTGGATTAAGACACCACTTGAAACACTGGCATCCCATTTCAGAGTGCAGTTTCGAGTCCCAGCTGCTTTAGTTAGTGATCTAGCTTCCTGCTAATGTGCCTAGGAAAGCAGCAGAAGATGGCCCAAATATTCGGGCCCCTGCCACTCACAAGGGAGATCTGGATGGAGTTCCTGGTTCCTGGCTTCAGCCTGACCCAGCTCCAGCCATCGTGGCCATTTGGGGAGTGAACCAGTGGATAGAAGACCTCTTTTTCCTTCTATCTCTTTCTGCCTCTCAAATAATCTTTAAAAAAATAAAATAAAAAGGAAACTTTTTATCATCCCTGTAAAAAATTATACCTAAATTCCTTTGCATAAATACATTTATATAAAAAGAAATGTTCAATGAAGTACATGAAAAACCCATTATATCTTGCCATAAAGAGAAAATAACTTGGAAAACCAACAGCTATAAAAGCTTAACAATGTCATTAAATTCTAGCCACTTTCAATCCCTGAGTTTTCTGGGCCTGACATCATAAAGGGGGATTTGGCAGGTGGTTCAGGAGATATTAAGGATATTCTTCTTGATATCATCAGAAGCACTGAAAGAGGATTGAAAAGGGAATAAAATTTCTGATTTCTTGTTATATAATTTTGTGTCTCCATACATTTATAATGATTTCCCCTTTTGCGGAACACATACTGAAGTCACGAGTATGTTCTGTACAGATAAGCAGGACTTCTTCCCTGGGAAGTGTCTGCAAAAGACTGGTTTGCATTCTGGCTCTGCCACTTACTGGATGATACTAGGTACTGTTATTAAGCCATTTGACAAATGGAGCAACTGAGGTACAGGGTCATTAGGCCACACAGCTGACAAGGGTCTAGGGAGAATGGTAGGAGGTGGGATTGGAAAAATACAAAGGTATTCTACGGTCTTTTGGGCCACTATAAGGGATTAGATTTTGATCTTACATATGGACTGTGACAAATGACTTTCATCTTCTCCTCCCATTTCAGGCTTATGATGTCTCCATTGAGGAGGGTCCAGTGCCCAGAACAGGGGCAAAAGGGCCTATTATGTCCATCTACTTCCGAGACCCCGACAGAAATCTGATTGAGGTATCCAACTACATCTCATCATGATTGAAGGCAGCCCTCCTCCATTCTGTTTCCTGTGGTGCTGCCCTCTCCCTTCTCTCCTGAAGACCCTTGCCTGGGGCTCAGAGACCTCCGAACATGGAGGGCTTAGGCACTGCAGTGGGGCAAGGGCGGGCTTCAAACAGATTTGGGACCAAACCTCTATGTCTGGAAGGTTTCTATCCAAGCTGCCCCAATAAATGAAGAACCTCTCCATTCATATGAGATCATCATCATTATTGTCTCAGTGCTACGTCTCAGGGGTTGACTAGGGTGTGAGGCCCCTGAGCTGTCTGGTGGGTACGACATCTTAGAGGACCAAACCCAAAATCATCCCCTTGAAATTCAAAGCCCTGAAAGATTTCTCATTGTTAGTAAACACACCTTTCTTCATCTTTTTTTAACTTTTCTCACTCCTCCAACTACTGCCTACTGTTTCCTCCACGCCACAGGCCTCATTGACCCTAGCATTTCTGTGATCTGAGGGGACCTTCCAGGATTAGCTCAGATGCTACTACTCCTTCCTAGAGAGCTTCCTCTGGTGTCATTCTCAGGATATCCCACACTTTCTATCTTTGGATTAATAGGTCAAACTCATCTAAATTGAGTCTCAGCTCCTGATGAGGCAGGTGAGACAAGGTCAAGTTCTTTCTGTTTCTCTCCCATTCCATCACCACCACACCATTCACTCATTCAGTAAACTATAAAACATATATAGAGCACCTACTGTGTGTTAGGCCCTGTTCCAGACATTGGAGAAATGATGTTGAACAAAACATATATGTGTATCTGTGGAATGGATAGAAAAGAAACAAAATTAAGTGAATATTACATATGTTAGAGGTTGATAAATGCTTTAGAGAAAAAAAGAAAATACAGAAAGGAAAGAATGCAGGTGTGAGCATTGTGGCACAGTGGATTAAGCCACCACCTGCAACACAAGAATCCCATACAAGCACTAGTTCAAGTCCCAGCTGCTCTGCTTCCAATCCAGCTCCTTGCTAATGCACCTGGGAAAGCAATAGAATATGGCCCCAGTGCTTGGGACCCTGCCACCCATGTAGGAGACCTGGATGGAGTTCTGGGCTCCTGGCTTCCATCTGGACTGGACTCAGCCATTACGGACATCTAGGGAGTGAACCAGTGGATGGAAAAATCTCTCCCAATGTCTCTCTCTCTCTCTCCCTCCCTCCCTATCACTCTGCCTTTCAAATAAATCTTATTTTAAAGAAAGAAAAGAAGGAATGCAGATAAAAATTGCTGGACCAGTTTACAATATTTAATGGGATAATCTGATCCAGGGAAGCCTGGCTGAGGAGACATCTGGATGTCCATCTAAAGAGCAAAGGGAGTGAACCACACAGCTAGCTTGAGAAGGTAAACCAGGCTCCAAAAACAGCCAGTACAAAGGCCCTGAGGCATTCATGTGACTGTTATGTGTGAAGAATGGCAAAGAAGTCAGTGGGTGAAGCAAGGGGGCCTGATTGAGTATGGCCTCATGAGCCACTGTGAGGGTTCCGGCTTTTACTTTCAAGTGAAGGGAGCCATGGGAGGGTTGTGCACAGAGGAGGGCCATGATCTGACTTCAGATTTAACTGGCTTCCTCTGCTGCTGCATTGGAAAACAAACTATCCATGTAAGGCTAGAAGCGAGAGACCAGGGAGGAGGCCACCGCAGCAGTCCCAGACAGCCATGATGGTGCTGGCAGGGGAGGTGATAAAGAAGTCGTTAGATTCTGGGGATGTTCTGAAGATAGAGACTGGGTGAATTCACCAAGAGAGAAAAAAGTCAGCTAGAGAAGAGGCCCAAGGACATTTAGAGTTCTGAAGAAGAGGAGGTACAAGCAAAGGAATCAGCCCAGGTGGAAAGGGAAGTGTATGGATTCCTGAGTGAGTGAGTGATGTATGTGACTGCTGAAATAAAGGGGTCCCTAATCTTGTGGACTCTGGTCTCTACACAGTCTCTACAGGGTAGTCCGGGTGAACGCCCAGAGATCTCCAAAACTGCTAGGAAAAAAGGAAGTGTAAAAAAAGAAGAAGAAATAAAGGAGGGGTCGGTGCTGTGGCATAGTAGGTAAAGCTGCCACCTGCAATGCCAGCATCCCATACGGGTGCTGGCTCAAGACCCAGATACTCCACTTCTGATCCAGCTCCCTGCTAATATGCCTGGGAAAGCAGCCAAAGATGACCCAAGAGCTTGGGCTCCTATCACCCACATGGGAAACCCAGATGGAGTTACAGGCTCCTGGCTTCAGCCCAGTCCAGCTTGGTCTTTGTGGTCATGTGAGAAGTGGACCAGTAAACAGATGAAAGATCTTTCTTGCTGTATGTGTCTCTCTCTGTAACTCTACCTTTCAAGTAAACAAAGAAATCTTTTAAAAAAGAGAGAGAAAACTTGCTGTGGACCTATATATTATGTTCTCGGATATAGATGATTAACGGAAGGAGGCAGGGAGATGGGTGGATGGATGGATGGGTAGGTGGATAGGTGGAATGATATCTCCTATCCCCTGGAGAAACTTTTTCACATGTGTATGCACAGAGGAATATGACTCTCTGTAAACTGAAGATTTGTTATAATAGGGCAAAAACTAGAAACAATTCAAACATCCATCAGAAGATGAGTGGTTATACAAACTGTGAAATATCCACTCCATGGGATATGACTCAACAATAAAAGGGAATGAATTTATGTGGCCAGCATTATTCCAATAACAAAACTAGACAAAGACAAAAAGAAAACTATATATCATTATCTATTTCAAATTTAGATGCAGAACTCCACAACAAAGTATAAGAAAATAGAATCCAGCAACATAAAAAGAAGGATTGTACACCATGACTGAGTGGGATTTATCCCAGCAAGGCAAGGTTGGTTCCAACATATGAAAATCAATCAATGGAATACTCCATATCAACAGAATAAGAGACAAACACTACATGATCTTCTTGGTAGACGCAGAAAAGCCATTTAACAAAATTCATCACTCCTTCATGATAAAAAAAAAAACCACTCAACAGACTAGGAATAGAAGAGAAACTCCTTGATCAAAGGGCATGTATAGAACCCCACTGCTAACATCAGACTGAATGGTGAAAGACTGAAGGCTTTCTCCTAAGGATCAAGGATGTCCCCTCTCATCACTACCCCCCCTTTTTTTGTAAGACAGAATGTGTGTGTGTGTGTGTGAGAGAGAGAGAGAGAGAGAGATTGATTTTACAACTTCTGGTTCATTCCCCCAAATGGCTGCAACAGCCAGGTCTGGGCCAAGCTGAAACCAAGGGTCAGGAACCTCATCTTGATCTCCTACATGGGTGCAGGGGCCCTAATAATAGGGCCATCTTTCACTGCCTTCCCAGGAACATTAGCAGAAAGCTGGATTGGAAGGAGAGCAGCAGGGACTTGAACCAGCACTCTAATATGGGATGCCAGTGTCTCAAGCAGCAGCTTAACCTGCTGCATCATAATGCCAGCCCTCCCTCTCATCACTTCTATGCAACTTTGTACTGAAGCTTCTAACACGGTAATTATACGTATTAGTTCACTTTTTTGTTACTACAACTAAAATATCTTAGAAGAGTTTCTTAGGAAGGACACTTATTTTTGCTTACAGTTTTGGAGGTTTATGGTCTAATTTTGGATAGCCCCATTGGTTTAGGCATCTGGTGAGGCTGGAGGAGGGAGAGAGACAATCAAATGGCCAGCCAAGAAGAAGAGAAGGAAACCAGGCCAAACTTTGTTTAAATAACCATCTCTTTTGTAAAAACTGCTTTCTAAGAGCAAGCCCTCCCAACCAAGACCTAAACACCTCCCACTAGGCCTACCTCCAAGACATCATAATTGGATCAATTAACCCTTTAACATAAGACTTTGAGATACAAATGCCTGCATGAGTCTGGGGAACCACATCCTGTTCAAACCACAACATTAGGCAAGAAAGAAGAGACATCTGTATTGGAAGAAGTAAAACTATCTCTATTTGCAGATGACATTCTCTCTCTCTCTCTCTCTCTCTCTCTCTCTGTGTGTGTGTGTGTGTGTGTCTGCTCTTTTAAAGATTTATTTATTTGAAAGGCAGAGTCACAGAGAGTGAGGGAGAGACAGAGAGAGAGGATCTTCCATCTGCTGGGTTCTCCAAATGCCCACAACAGCCAGTGCTGGGGCAATAGGAAGCCAGGTACCAAGAACTCCATTTGGGTCTCTCATGTGGTTGCAGGGGCCTGCATACTTGAGCCATATTTTACTAACCTTCCCAGGTGCATTACTAAGCAAAACAGCTGGGACTCAAACCAGCACTCTGACTGTGATGCGGGCATCATAGGCATTGGATAAATTGCTGTACCATAATGCTACCCCCAACATGATCTTGTATATAGAAAATCTTAAGTAATTCATAACAAAACTAACCAATTACTCATATATGGGGGTTCTTCAAAATGTTCATGAAAAAATTAAAGGATGCTTATTTTGGCACAAAAAATGAAATCTGGGGTCAGCGTTGTGGTGTAGCAGGTTAAGCTGCTGTCTACAACATGGGCATCTAATATTGGAGTAATGGTTTGAGTCGTTGCTGCTCTGCTTCCAATCTAGCTCCCAGCTAATGTGCCTGAGAAGGCAGTGGAAGATGACCCAATTGCTTGAGTCCCTACGACCCATGTGAGAGACCTGGATGGAATTTCTTGTGGTTTTTTTTTGTTTGGTTGGTTGGTTGTTTTTTTTTGTTTTGTTTTTTTTTTTTTTTTTTGGACAGGCAGATTTAGACAGTGAGAGAGAGAGAGAGAGAGACAGAGAGAAAGGTCTTCCTTTCCGTTGGTTCATCCCCCAAATGGCCGCTACGGCTGGTGCGCTGTGCCAATCCGAAGCCAGGAGCCAGGTGCTTCCTCCTAGTCTCCCATGCGGGTGCAGGGCCCAAGGACTTGGGCCATCCTCCACTGCCTTCCTGGGCCACAGCAGAGAGCTGGACTGGAAGAGGAGCAACCAGGACTAGAATCCATGGTGCTGGTGCTGCAGGCGGAGGATTTAGCCAAGTGAGCCACAGCGCCAGCCACCTAGATGGAATTTCATGTTTCTGGTTTCGACATGGCCCAGACGTGGTGGTTGGGGCCATTTGGAGAATGAACCAGTAGACAGAAGATTTCACTCTCTCTCTGTGTCTCTCCCCACCTCTCTCTGTCTCCCTCTTCTCTCTGTCACAATGACTTTCAATTAAATAAAAGAAATTCATGTGTAGTTTTTTTCATTATATAGATTTTCCATGAACTTTTTAAAGACTGCTTGAATATGCTCAGCAAGGTTCCAGGATATAAGATTGTATATGGGCCGGCGCCGTGGCTCAACAGGCTAATCCTCCGCCTTGCGGCGCCGGCACACCGGGTTCTAGTCCCGGTCGGGGCACCGATCCTGTCCCGGTTGCCCCTCTTCCAGGCCAGCTCTCTGCTGTGGCCAGGGAGTGCAGTGGAGGATGGCCCAAGTGTTTGGGCTCTGCACCCCATGGGAGACCAGGATAAGCACCTGGCTCCTGCCATCGGAACAGCGCGGTGCACCTGCCGCAGCGCGCTACCGCGGCGGCCATTAGAGGGTGAACCAACGGCAAAGGAAGACCTTTCTCTCTGTCTCTCTCTCTCTCACTGTCCACTCTGCCTGTCAAAAAAAAAAAAAAAAGATTGTATATGATACAGGAGCACCCCAAATTTAATTATATACAATAGTAATTAACAAAAATGAAATTAAGAAAACAATTTTATTTATAATTGCATTGAAATGAATAAAATACTAATTAACAAAAGAAGGGCAAGACTTGTACATTAAGAACTATGAAAGAACTTAAAGACCACCTAAATACATAGAAAGATATCACATGTTCATGGACTGGAAGACTATATAGTGTTAAGATAGCAATATTCTCCAAATTGATCTGTGGACTTAATGCTGTCTTATCCAAATCCCAGCTTGCTCCTTTGCAGCAGTTAACAAGCTCATACAAAAATTCACATGGAAGTACTAGGGACCCAAAGCAGCTGTACCAGTCATGAAAACCAAAAACGGAGTTGGAGGACTCACATTTCTCAATTGAAAAACTACATAGCTAGAGTAATCAAGACTGTGAGACATATATGAGGGTACTTTAACATTTGTGGAAAGAGGTTGACATTTAGCTTAGCATTTAAAATGTCATTTGACTCCTGAGTCTCACATTGGAGTACCTGGGTTTGATGCTCAGTTCTTAGCTCCAGATTCCCACTAATGCAGACTCTGGGATGCAGCTCAAGTAATTGGGTTCTTGTCACTCATGTGGGAGATCTGAATTAAATTCTCAGCTCCCAGCTTCAGCCTTTCCTGGTGCCAGCTATCATGGCCGTTTGAAGAATAAACCAGCAGATAGGAGCGCTCTCTCTCTCTCTCTCTCTCTCTCTCTTTCTCTCTCTCTCTGTCTCTCTCTGCCTCTCCAATGAAAACTTTTCTTAAGTTTGTGGAAAAATAGAATTGACAGATAAGTTTCTTTACTGCAAAAATTCTGAATCCATGCATAGCTTTTCCATAATGTGCGTTTCCATAAACTTTGTGAAGACCCCTGGTAGGCATGAATTTCAAAATGTTTTTGTACCAAAATAGATTTATTCTTTGATTCCACTTGCAACAACTTTTTGAAATACCCTTGTGAGTCAGTGAAATAAAATTGAGAGTCCAGAAATAAACTCACGCATTATAGGCAAGACTGTTCAATGGGGTAAGAAGTCTTAAACAAATGGTGCTAGGACAGTGTCAGGGCCACATACGGGAATAAAGCTGGGGCCTTAGTTTATACCATTACAAAGATAAACTCCAAATGGATCAAAGAGCTCTATGTTAGAACTAAAACCAGAAAACGTTTAGAACATAAGCATAAATCTTAATAAAAAAAAAAACCTCCAGTATCATCTAGTGTTTAGGGGCACATATGTACCTGGTAATGGAGTAAAAATACTCATGAGGAAGATAAACAGCAAGTACAAGACAAGAGAAGGAAGGAGAGAAATGGAATCGGTGCAAGGACTTCAACTATAACTAATATCCTATTTTTTTTCTAAACTAACGCAAGTCAATAAGGCAACATATTAATGTTCCACAAAA
Organism: Lepus europaeus; assembly: GCF_033115175.1. Lineage (NCBI taxonomy): Eukaryota > Metazoa > Chordata > Mammalia > Lagomorpha > Leporidae > Lepus > Lepus europaeus. The sequence goes on along the minus strand of NC_084850.1, from coordinate 101,094,069 downwards.
GTGAACACTTGCTACAACATCTTTCGATGCTTTCTGCATCAAAGAATGCATTCTATTTGTTCTGAGAGCAAATGTTTGACTCTTTAGCCAGACTTTCGTTCATGTTTCTCTTGCACCAAGGTGAGTGGGGCTCTGTCCCCACCCTGGTGAACTTACAGTCCCCAAGAGGCACAGACAGTCCTAATACTATGGGCTTGGATCACGCAGGGAGTCTAGAGGATGTCAGTAGGGAGTGAGCCAGGCAGGGAAGGCTTCTGGGAAGAGAGGACATTGGAGCTGAGGCTCAAATTGAGGTCTGACAGAGAGGACAGGGCGGTCTGGACACCCCACCCCTGCTCCCGCCCCTGTCTACCCCAAAGCCTGGCCTGGCCCCCGCTGATTCTCTTATCTGCCCACTCCCAGTTGCCTCCCTGCTGGCTGAATGTCGCCGCAGACTTGTGGGCTTGTGCCCCCTCCGCAGGGATGGGGGAGGGAATAGGTTAAGGCCTGGGCTCGGAACCTCAGGGTTTCTAGCTCTTGATGGAGGCAGGGCTCTGAGGAACCCCACCATATCCTTTACTCCCTTCCTGAGCCCTTTGTTCCCTGCCAGGAATGAAGAAACGGAGAACGAGTCCAGTGGGCAAACCTTTGTCTTAGACATGGCCCCTAGCCCTTCCCTTTGAGGACAGATTTCCCTACTTTGCCCCCAACATTGCAACTGCAGTTTCTAATAATAACAATGATGAGAGTTACCATTTACAGAGCACACCATACATGGTGTGCCAGGCAGGCATGGTGTTGGGTGGGTACATTCTGTGTGTGTGGCAGCAGCGGGGGGTTAGGGGAGAAAGTTATGATTATACCCATTTTCCAGGTGAAGCAACTGAGGCTCAGAAGGTGGCTTGCCCAGGAACTACATAGCAAATCAGTGTGAGAGTTGAAGCAAGAACTCACGGCCTTGGGCCAACATCTTCTTCTTTTTTTTTTTTTTTTTTTTTCCCATTTACTCCTAGTCTCGAAGACAGGGGCAGTTTTACACATTTTTTCCCACAAGGATCTGCTAAAAATGGGATAAATTTATGCATGAAGAGCACTTAGCTCAGTGCCTGGGGTCAATTGGCAAATGCTACTGCTGCTATTACTCTACTAATACTAGTGGTAAGTACTAGTATCGGAATTTATATTAATGGAGGCCAGCGCTGTAGTGCAGCAGGTTAACCCACCACCTGTATCACCGGCACCCCATATGGGCGCTGGTTCAAGTCCCAACTGCTCCACTTCCCATTCAGCTCCCTGATAATGTGCCTGGGAAAACAGCAGAAGATGGCCCAAGTGTCTGGGCCCCTGCATGTGGGAAACCCGGATGGAGTTCCAGGCTCCTGGCTTCAACATGGCCCAGCTCCAGCTGTTGCAGCCATTTGAGGAGTGAACCAGTGGATGGAAGATCTGTCTCTCCCTCTCTCTAACTCTGCCTTTCAAATAAATAAATAAGAATAAATCTAAAAAAAAAAAGTATCAGGGTCAGCACCATGGCATAGTAGGTTAAGCCTTTGCTGGTGCCAGCATCCCAATGGGTGTTTGTGCCCTGCCTTCTCCTGTTCCCATCCAGCTCTCGGTTTATGGCCTGGGAAAGCAGCAGAGGATAGCTCAATGCTTGGGCCCCTGCACCTACATGGAGACCCAGAAGAAGCTCCTGGATCCTGGCTTTGGATCTGCCCAGCTCTGGCCATTGTAGTCATTAGAGCAGGGAATAAGCGGATGGAAGATATCTCTCTCTCTCTCTCTCTCTCTCTCTCTCTCTGCCTCCTAAATAAATAAACAAATCTTTAAAAATTGTATTAATGCTATTGCTAGAATTAAAGTTTTACAATCAGCATTAAAATTATAGTAGTGTTAGATTACAACTAGTACTAGAATACTAATAGAATTAGTATCAATATTAGCATTAATGCTAGTGTTACCATTGATGTTAGCATATTAGCATTAGAACTAGAATTAGTAGCAGTGTTAGTAAGAAAGTACCAAATGCTACCCACCGTATACAGTAGGTAGTAAATAGACAAGAACACTTAACACTTACAACAAGTTCAGATGCAAGTGAGTTACAATCACCTAACATGGACTAAAATTCATTCAGCTTCCACAGTCAGCCTCGAGTAGTTACCATTACTAGCCCATTTTTATGGATAAGAAACTGAGGCCCAAAGGGGTGAAAGACTCATCCAAGTTAGCCAACCAGTTGGAGCCTAGGGTGGTCTATGAACAAAGGTGGACTGGCTCCACAGTCCATGCCTGGAAACCATGGCCACTTAAATCATAGGTGTCTTTGCCTGTATTGGGCTTCTTACTGATGAGGACTCAACATGGGGCGTGGCACACAGCAGGGGCGCAATAAATGGGAAGTTGTGGCCTTACACTCTCTCTCCTCCCCCAAACTCTCATTTTGTGTTTGAGAACACTGATGCTCAGAGGGGTACATGAAGGGGTGAACTCTCTGTGAAGGAGGGCCAGTGAGTGAGCAGACAGACCCCACTGGCCCAGGGCTCTGTCCTTGCCCTCTCTGTAGAGCTCCCTATCCCTCATAGTGCTGGGACCAGGACTGGGGAGTCTTACGCCCTGCTCCATGGGACCCAGCTTGTGTGTGTGTGTCAGATGATTTTATAGGGAGAAAATTTTCAGCACAGGCTAGGCACAGGTCAGGGTGATTCATTGCTTTTTGTTGTTGACATTTAGGTGAGACAGAGCAGGAGGAGGGAACAGGGTAGAGGCCCAGTGACCACCCCCTGGGGGGGGGTCTCTCACCTGCCCAGGCTGAGGGTAGGGCCACAGGTCACACAGATCCACATCAATCCACATCCACATCCCCTCCCACCCCAGCACCACCTGCCCTGGGCTTACCCCAGTCTGCCTCCTGGGGTCTCGGACTTCCTCAGACTCTGTCCCTGAATATTCCTGTCTCTGTCCCTGTACAATACATTCCTGTCCTCTGTCCCATCTCTGTCTCCCTTCTCAGTTTCTCCACCTGTGTCTTTGGACTCTGTCACTTTCAGGTATTTTTGCCTTCTGTTCATCTCTCTCATTCTCTTTGCCTCTCCTCTCTTTGCCTCTCTTTTCTTTCTACGTCCTCTGCCTCCTTCCACCTCTCCATTTAATCCCTCTCTCTCTTATTCTCTGCCTCCCCATTTCCATCTCTCTCCACTTATCTCTGGCCCTGGCCCTGTCTTTCTGTCTCTCCCTCTCTAGCCCTTCCCCTCCCCAACTTAGCCCACTGCTTCAGAGGAACCAGGCCCTAGTCCCACCTCAATTTCCCGCCTCCAAGGCAGCATGGCGGGCAAGAAGCTGAGGCCACTGCCACTGTCCCTGGGTGGCCCCCCTCCCCGCACCCTGCCCCCCATCCCAAGACAGCCTGTTACTGTGGCGCCAACAGCCACAGTCGCCACCATCTGATAAGACTTATCTGCTGCCCCAAGGCAGGCCAGAGCTGGCGCAAGCCCCAGTGGGGCACTGAGCAAGTGTGCCCCTGCCTCCTGCCAGCTCTGGCCCCTAGGCTGGGGGCTAGCTCATCAAGGTATTCCACAGGCTTTGGCTCCAATCCCACCAAACCTGTCTGAGCCTCATAGTCTCACCTGCAAAATGGGTACAGCTATATCCTTCCTGTCTGCGCAGCCAGAAGGACTCACATACATAAGGACGTAGCCCACTCCTGGCCCAACACCCAGCAGGAGGTAGGAGCGTCACTCACTGAAAAGCCTAGTAGAGTCATGAAACCCTATCTGCTATTTTCATTTTATCTTGGTTTTAGCCCACCAGGCTTTGCTGGACACTGAAGTCCACGGGAATCCAAGTCCAGCAGGTCCAAAGATCCATGGGTGAGCAGGTAGAGTGGAGGAGGGGCTCCAGTGCCCAGGAGGTGCCCCACAAACAGGGGGCACATCCCCTCCCCTGGACTGCCCCACCCACTAGGGCAGCAGCCACTCCCTGGGGAGGAGGGAGGAGGGAGAGGGGAGGGAGGGAAGGAGGGAGGAAGGGAGCCTCAAAGGCCAAGGCCAGTCAGGACACCCTTTGGGATCACACTGAGCTCACCACATCCCCAAGGCGGCTGAACCCTCTGCACCGACCAGCCCAGGTCAGTCTCAGCTCCCAGAGAGCCCCTAGCAAGGCAAACTCTGGCCTGCTGCCCCTAACCTCATGGCTACTTTCCCAGCCTACCGCTGGTCCCCAAAGTGTCAGCCACCTCTGAAAGCCCTTCACAGCTCCTCAGACCCACCTCTGCCTTTCCCATCCCCATTTCTATCTTAGATCTACCCCTCCAAAGCCCACTTCTCCCTGCCCTGACTCCCATCTGCTCCTTCTATGAAATTGGTCCTCTGCTCCCTCAACTTTGCTTCTCATACCCCTCAGATCTGAGCTCTAAATGCCAATTCTGGCTCCACAAAATATACCTTTATCTACTAAATCCTATCTCTGCTCCAAATCTGATTTTCAATCACCTAAACATGTCTCTATCTTCCTGAGCTCTTCTCCAAACCTCACTTTGCCCCCACTAAGGCTATTTCTGCTCTTAAATACCCGATCTGTGCCACGACAATACCCTCGTCTCTGCCCCAAGCCCCCTTGCTGATCTTCCAAACCTGCCTTTGATCCGCCAAAGACTAGCTACATCCTCTAACCCTCACCTTTGCCTCTTTCATTTGTTCTATTCTCTCTTGTTTCCCAAACCATCTCTCTTCTAAAATGTCTTTGATCCTCCAAATAGTGATTCTATACCCACAACGTTTTTTCTGCCATAAGAACCCTCATGTCTGCCTTCCCTAAACTTCAGCTCTTGGTCCCCCTGAAATCCTCTAACCCCAATCCTCCCTCTACCTCTGTTCTACCTTGGCTTCTCAAACTCTTCTTGTGCTCCCGTAACTCATCTCTAACCATCAGCCACATTTTTGTCCACCAAAACTCATCTTTGACTCTGAAACTCTCTGCTCCAACAAAACCTGTGGACTCCCCCACTTTTCTGACCCTCAGATTCACTCTCTGATCACCAACTTACATCTCTAACTTTTCAACTCTCTAACTTTACCTCTTATTCCTTAACCTCATCTCTATTTTCCTAACTTCTTCTGAGCTCCAAATATCTCTGAACTCCCAAGCTTGTCTCTGCTTCTCAAACCCCATATTTACTTCCCCTAAACTCTATGTCCATACCCCAAACCTCTCTGACTTAACCCATGAGACCCTCAAACTCTACCTCTAAACTTCCAAGGCAAATATCTTTCCCCAGATGCTACCTCTGTTCCATCAGCCCTGAGACCCTCCCTCAAGGACCAGGATAGGGGTGTTACCTGGGGTAAGGGGCTGGGGCCAGGGAGAGTTGAGGGTGCCGGCTGGGCTGCTGCCTGTCGCGGTTGGGGCAGCACTTACTCTAGCGGGGCAGCTGATAAGGAGCTTTCCTATCCCCTGGCCTCCAGATAAACTTTATCTCTGTCCGGAGAGTGATAACTGAAGGGGGGGGGGCTGGGCCCCTGCCACCGGAGGGGTGGGTAGCCCTGGACCCACCAAAGAGGTGGGGTATAGGGGTGGAGGCAGTGGGGCTGGATGGAGGTTGTGAGTAGTAAAGTGAGGTTGAGGAGACAAGGGAATAGTTATAGAAGCAAGAGTTGCACAGTGAGAAAAGGGAGATAGAAATAGAGATGAGGAGAGACATCAAGAGACATGAAGGGAGAGGAGAAACAGAGAGCATGCCAAACAAGAGAAACAGTAGGTAGCAGAAAATAAGACCTAGCAGCAGAGGAAGGAGAGAGTGTGCATGTGACAGATACAAACATGTAGAGCCAGAGACTAACAGAGAATCAGAGACAGAGATGAAAGAGACAGAGACCAGGATAGGGAGCAGACACTGTTTTGAGGAATAGATAGTGGGAAACCTGGGGCCTTCTCTTTCCAAGCACCACCTCCAACCCTGGGTCCAACCCTCAGCCTGTCTACACAATGGTCATGTGGCAGGGGCGAATTGGAGGTGGCCTGCTTCACCTGCATCATCCCACCCAACAGTCAGGGAGACTGAGCAGTAAGGGGCAGGGTTAAGTGTCTCAATTCCTCTTCCAGTGCTGAGTGCAGTGGGATAAGGCCAAGGACATGAAAATAGTAAGACAATCATCGAAATAAGGTCAGAGTCAAAGGGAAAGAGAGAGAAATAGAGGGAAGAGACAACAGGTGTAAAGATACAGAGGTGGAAAGTTGCAGGCATTCAGAAAGATGAGTGGATAGGGAGAAAGCATGAGTAGCAGAGAGCGATATGGGAGGGGGAGAGGAGACAAATAGAGAGACAATCAGAGAGATATGAACAGATAGAAAAAGGGAGAGAAAACATTAGACATTCATATAAGCATTGAAAAAGAGAGGACAAAGTACATCATAGAATCCTGGAAAGATGGGGAAGAAATACAGAGTCAAACTTCAGGAGAAACCAAGTTGGGGAAAAAAAGAGACCCAAGGAGACAGAGGAGGTAAAGATGGCAACATACACAGGCAATACAAAGGCAAATGGTCGCCACACGAGTCTGTCACTGTTAGTCCCTGTGATATAGCAGACAGGGAACCTGAGGTTCAGGGATGGTTGGAAGGTGCCTGGAAGCAGAATCATGGCCACCCTCCCACCTGTCACCCTCTTCAGAGGAAGCCAGTGGCCTTGGGGTGATTTCAAAAGTTGGGCGGGGATAGCAGAGATAAGCAGTGGGGGGACTGACCCCCCCTGGAGCAGGGAGGAACTGAGGGGCCCTCTGTCTGCAGACCCAACGGAGGCGGGGGTGGGGGGGAGTCAAGTCGGAAACCATGGGGTTTCTGAGAAAGCCAGAGGGCAAGATGCAACAGATAGGGGTAAGGTTGTGGAGCTCAAGAGAGTGAACCCCAAGGTCCTGGGGGGTAGCTAAGGGGCTCAAGGGACCCTAGTTCTGCACCCCATCTGACCCTCACCCAGCATCTTCTAGAGGGGGAGGAGAGGAAGGATGGGGGCAGGGAGAATATGAAGAGGAAGTAGAGGAGAGAAGATGAGGAAAGAAAATAAGGCATAAGCAGAAAAAGCAGAGGGAGAGAAGAAAAAGGAGGGGGCAGAGAAGGGAAAGGAGCATGGGTCAGGGGAATGGAGGAGATGGAGAGTGGGGAAGAGGGTGATGAGGTGTATGGAAAAGGAGAAGAGAGAGGGAACAAGGAAGGGATGGGGGAAAGAAAGACAGCAAGGAGGACAAGATGGTAGGGGAGTAGATAAAGGAAGAGGGAGAGGAGAATGAGAAAGGAGTGGAAAGGAAGAGGAGGAAGACAAAGGAGTCAAATGAGAGGAAGGAAAAAATGAATAGAGGAGGAAGCAGAGGAGAGTAGAGGTGGATGGAGGAGCGAAGAAAGACAAACGAGCACAAAGAGAATGGTAGAAGAAGAAAAGTGGGAGCTTAAGAAGTGTGAGGATATAGTAGAAGACAAGAAAGAGATAATAGAGTGGGAAGGGAGGAAGAAGAGGACAATAGTAAGTGCAAAGAATATGGAGAGAGGGGAGGGGAGGAGGATTCTTGTGTTTGAGGACTCTTCTTGTCCTCACAGGTGAAAATCCAGAGGCCCCATGGAGTTCCCTGGCCTGGGAGCCCTGGGGACCTCAGAGCCTCTGCCCCAGTTTGTGGATCCAGCCCTGGTATCCTCAACACCAGAGTCAGGGACCTTCTTCCCCTCTGGGCCTGAAGGCTTGGATGCAGCAGCCTCCTCCACTGCCCCGAGCACAGCCACTGCTGCAGCTGCCGCGTTGGCCTACTACAGGGATGCAGAGGCCTACCGACACTCCTCAGGTAATGCCCCTGGCATCAGCTGGATGTCACTAGGGTTGCCATGGAGCCACTTAGCTAGATCAGACTCCCACTTGGAGGTCATCTCGGAGATGGCTGAAGCTTTCCATGAGGATGTGCTAACCACTTTCCCTAGTCCTGACCTGGGAATTCCAATGCTCCTCAACCTGCCAAACTGAAAAGCAATATGGGAGGTGTGCAGTGATTGCCCTAGCTGTCAAGTGATTATGGAGTTCCAAATCCCAACAGTCATCTTCAAAATGCATTTGGATGTGCTTAGAGTTACCGCAGTTGTCATAGTGACCAGTGGGGCTCAAGAGCTACGAATCACCCAATAGCCAGCAGCTATTGGTAACCTGTGGTAACCTGTGGTAACCTGTGGAAAGGTTGGTTGGAAACTTGGCCACCATGTTGGGATTGTTATGCAGCATTGCACCCTGAAAGTGAGATGACTATAAACTGATCTCTTCTTTCCTCCTTCCTTCCCCTACCTGACCCCTGACAGTCTTTCAGGTGTACCCACTGTTCAACTCTATGGAGGGGATCCCAGGGGGCTCACCATATGCTGGCTGGGCCTACGGCAAGACAGGGCTCTATCCTGCCTCAACTGTGTGCCCCACCCGCGAGGACTCCCCTCCCCAGGCCCCAGAAGATCCAGATGGGAAAGCCAGCACCAGCTTCCTGGAGACCCTGAAGACAGAGCGGCTGAGTCCAGATCTCTTGACCCTGGGGCCTGCACTGCCTTCGTCTCTCCCTGTCCCCAGCAATGCTTATGGGAGCCCCGATTTTTCAACTACTTTCTTTTCTCCTACTGGGAGCCCCCTCAATTCAGCAGCCTATTCCTCCCCCAAGCTTCGTGGAACTCTGCCCTTGCCTCCCTGTGGTGAGGGTCTCAAAAAAGGGACAGGGAGGTTGAGGTGGAAGGGGGTAGCCAAGCAAACTTGAGCTGAGCCTGGCTTCCCCCTTCCTCTCCATTCACCCCACCAGAGGCCAGGGAATGTGTGAACTGCGGAGCAACAGCCACCCCTCTATGGCGGAGGGACAGGACAGGCCACTACCTGTGCAATGCCTGTGGCCTCTATCACAAGATGAATGGGCAGAACAGGCCCCTCATCCGACCTAAGAAACGCCTGGTAAGACTACAGTCCCACCTCTCCTTACCCAAGAGCTAGAGTGCTCTCATCCTGTGCAGGAACTCATGTCCTCATGCTTATAGAAAACTACTGCTTCCACCCTGAATAGGAACCTCTGTCCTAACCCTATGGAAACCCTTACCCTCATCCCTCTATATGGACAACTCCTGCCCTTGTCCCAGCTAGGGACTTCTGCCCTTTCCAATACAGGAACCCAGCTCTGTAGAGGAATCCCATCCTCAGCCTATCCATATAGGCTCTGAACAGGAACCCTTGTCCTCAAGCTGTACAGAAACCTTTGTCCTCCCCCTGTGTGGCAGTGTTTTCATCTCTGGCTTCGTGCTGAAATCACCCAAGGGCACTTCAAAAACGCTGGAGCCTGCCTCCTTTCCCCTAGCTGTTCTGACTTAATTGAACCACAGTGCTGCTTGTGCATCAGGATTTTTTAACTCCCCAAGTGATTCTGAGATGTGGCCAAAGTATAGCCCCTCACAGGACAAAAAATGAAAAAAAAATCTCTATCCAGTACAGGAACCTCTCACCCTATATAGAAACCCTTGCCTTCAACCTGGTCCTCACCCCTTGGGTCTTTCTGACAGGCCCTGTAAGACCCATACCCTCATTTCCACCTCCCTAGGGCACTGCTCTTACATCCTTTCTTCCCCTAGATTGTCAGCAAACGGGCAGGTACTCAGTGCACCAACTGCCAGACAACCACGACGACACTGTGGCGGAGAAATGCCAGTGGGGACCCCGTGTGCAATGCCTGCGGCCTCTACTACAAGCTACACCAGGTGTCACCTTGCCCCCCGAGCCAACCTCCTCTGCCCCACACCATGCTTCCCCTCCCCCATTCTATTCCTGTTTCATCGATTCTCCTGTTCCCCTCACAACGCTTCCTTCTCTCATCTCCCCTTCTTTCTCTTCCTCTCCATTCCCTCCTTGCTTCCCTTTCTCCTTTCTCTTCCTTCCTCCATTCTACTCCTTCCTTCTCTCTTCTGTTATTTTCCTTTCTTCCATCATCTCCTTCCTCCCCTCCACTCTCTTTTATTTCTCCTTCTTGCTCCTTTCTTCACCTCCTGTCTCCTCCTTCCCTCCCTCTGCCCCACCTCCAAGTCACCAGCTAACTGCCACTCTCCTGCCCCACACCTTGGGCAGCTGCTATCAGCCTGGAAAGCTTTACCAAGCTCTGAATTCCTCACAACCTCAGGATTCCTTAGAATGGCATCTCTGCCATCCCTGCGGGGCAACCCCTAGTTCCTGAACCAATTAATTCCCAATTCCTACAGAAGTGGAGTGAAGAGGGTGTTCCCGGTACAGACATAGACAGGCAAACAGTTGGAGCTGGGGAACATGCACGACCTCCCTTTTGGCAGGTGAACCGCCCACTGACCATGCGAAAGGATGGAATCCAGACTCGGAACCGCAAGGCATCTGGAAAAGGGAAAAAGAAGAGGGGATCAAGTCTGGGAGGCGCAGGAGCAGCCGAAGGACCAGCGGGTGGCTTCATGGTGGTGGCTGGGGGCAGCAGTAGTGGGAATTGTGGAGAGGCAGCCTCAGGCTTAACATTGGGCCCTCCGGGTACTGCCCATCTCTACCAAGGCCTGGGCCCCATGGTACTGTCAGGGCCTGTTAGCCACCTCATGCCTTTCCCTGGACCACTGTTGGGATCACCCACAGGCTCCTTCCCCACGGGCTCTGTACCTCCTACCACCAGCACTACTGTGGTGGCTCCACTCAGCTCATGATGGTACAGAGTATGGCCCCTGGGGCCAGGGGTGGTGCCCCCTCCTCTTGCAGCCAGCAATCTGTACAACCTAACTCTCTGGGCCTGATACTTCTTGGTCTGGCCCTTCAAAGCTTTTGTAAAATAAAATTACCAAAGTCCTGATATTAGAGCTATATGTGTGTGACTGAAAATAAACAGCAGTGTCAGGCAGGGTGGGTAGTAGCATCTTCATTCTTTGATGGCTATATATGACTGAAATGTATGATTGTATGAAGCTGGGTGAGATGACATGTATGACATTTTGTTCCTGGAGGGTTTTGATATGCCATTTTACCAGTAGATGTGGAACTTTGTGTGACAGCATCTAGGAGGTTCCGTATGTCCCACTGAGAGATGGCGTTGTGACCAAGAGGGAGTGGGGAATGGTGGGTGCCACGCCAAGTGACTGGATGAGGGCATGTGGAAGTGTGTGTGCCATGGGGGGGTGAAGAGGAAGTCTGTGTGGTTATATTCATGTGACTGTGCGTGACTCTGGGTGATCTTTGAGACAGTGTGACAGCATATGTACTAGGCTGAATACTGTTGGAATGTTGAACAATAACTGAGTATTAGAGTATACGGAGGGGTAACAGCATGACTGTGGTGGCAATGTGTGCCATGGTGGATCAGGTAATGGCAGGATTTCTCTGCAAGTCTCTGCACTTGTACAGGTATGTACGGGTGTTCATATTGTATGAGTGGCAGACAAGGTGAGTAGCTTTGTGTACATCTGCGGTGGTATCAACATGTACAGTTCTTGACAGGAGAAGTTGAAGACTCTCTTCCAAAGGACAAGACACATTCAGGAAAGGAAAGTTCAGGGTGAAAAGACCAGAGCTGGAGTGTGGGGTTGTCCATGGGTCCTCACTTATCTCTCTCAATCCAGCTTGGCCTGCAGCCCTGTGGGTAGAGAATGAGAAGGGAGATGAGGAAGACAAAATGGCCTCTGGGGATTGATATTCAGATCCTGGTAGGTGGGGAGCTCTGCACAGTGCCACCTCCCTCCCCAGCACTCCTGCTCACCTGGGTGAACTGCTGCCCTACAGTGAAATCTGCTTTTCAGTTTAACCAACACTTATCTAGGTACATTCTCCAAGCAGGGGACATCCCAAGGCAGACAGGAAAAGTGGCTTACCTGAGGCCACACAGCTAACAGTGAGAGGCTGAGCTAGGCAGTCTGGCCCTGGAGTCCATGCCTAGCCCCTCTCCAACCCAGCTACTCACCAGAGCCAGCAGCACTGGTTCCTCAGAATGCTCATTGTGGAGCAGGAGACAAGCTAGGGAGCTTCAGTGGCTTTAGTTCATCAACACTAAAATTTTATGGAAAAATACTCAGAGGAAAGTATACTCATACTCATTCTACTCATCAAACATCAAGGCTCAGAGCTGATGAGTAACTTGCCCCGACTACCCCGAGTTTAAGGAGTAGATTTTGGATGGCGTGACCCCCACTCCCACTCCAGCAAGTGTCACTCACACCTAATTGAGCTACTTCTCTTATGGAGCCCCAGAGATGAGGGTTGTTGAAGGGTGGGAGTGGGGGTCCTGTAGATTCTGAATGTAGGAATGGGCATGCAGCTATCCTGTACAGAATGCCTGTCAGCTGGTCACCATACCAATACCACTGAGTGGTCCACTGCAGAACCATAGTAGCCTATGATCATTGCAGGGACTGTCCAGAATGGCCCTGACCCTGTAAAAACCACCTGCCCGGCTTCCCCAACAAATACCCAGCCCTCACCCCCTATTGGAGGCCCAGTCCTCACTTTAGACAACAATCTCTCTGAGAACCCATGCTAGATACATGCTGGGCCCTGTCTTGTTCGGGAGCCTCAGCCTCACCCCCTATAAGAACAATCACCCTAATCTGGTACCAGAGGCTACCTCTGGAGCTCTAAGGGAACTCCTTATCTAGATACCAACCAGAAACCCAACTTGATACTGGACACTGGACAGACCACCAGCCCTTACCTTGCATAGGAGAAACATCCGCTTTACTCCACTTAGCAATCTCTGCACTGATGACGTAAGGAGGTCCCTGAACCACCCTGGTGGAAGGTTTGTCCTGACCCTCTGCATGAGCCTTGAGCTCTCTATATGAATTCTGTCTTGGCCTCAGACAAGAACACCTCTGCCCTCTAGGTAGCATTTCAGAAACACTTCACTCAAGGGCAGGTGTTTGGCACAGAGGCTAAGAAACCCCATGGGATGTCTGTATCCCATATCACAGTACCTGGTTTTAGTACTGGCTCTGCTTCTGATTCTTGCTTCCTGCTAATGCACACCCTGGGAAGGCAGCAGATTATAGCTCAAGAACTTGAGTCCCTGCCACCCACATAGGAGACCCAGATTGAGTTCCTGTATCCTAGCTTTGGCCTGGCCCAGTCCCAGCTGTTGTAGGCATGTGGAAGAGTGAAGCAGCAAATGGAAGACCTCTCTTTCTCTTTCAAATAAAATGAAAAGAAATTTTAAAAAACACCTCATTAAAAAAAAAAAAAAACTAGTTCTGAACCAAGGATTTGGCGCTCTCTACTGAAGTCCCTACCCTCAATCTCTTTAGGAACCCTGACTGCATGTGGAAGCGCTTGCCCTCTTTATTGGTAATGACCCTTGATGGTGCCCTGCACAACAATCCCTGATTTTTTAAAAAGATTTATCTATTTTAAAGACAGAGTTACAGAGAGGCAGAGGCAGAGAGAGAAAAATCTTGCATCTGCTGGTTCATCCCCCAAATGGCTGCAATGGCTGAAGCTGGACTGACCCAAAGCCAAGAGCTTCTTTCAGGTCTCCCACATGGGTACAGGAGCCCAAGTACTTGAGCTATCTTCTACTTTCCCAGGTGCATTAGCAGGGAGCTGGATTGGAAGTGGAGCAGTTGGGACTTGAACCAGCACCCATATGGGATACCAGTGCCACAGGCAGTAGCTGTACACACTACGCCACAGCATCAGCCCCAACAATCCCTAATCTTACACCCTACCCCATAGAATACACAAGAACCCACAATACAACTCTCTATTTGAATCTCAGTCTTGAACTAGTATAGAAAATCCTTTGAGGCCGGTGCTATGGCACAGCGGGTTAAAGCCCTGGCCTGAAGCCTGGCATCCCATATGGGCACTGGTTCTAGTCCCAGCTGCTCTCTTCCAATTCAGCTCTCTGCTATGGCCTGGGATAGCAGTAGAGGATGGCCCAAGTCCTTAGGCCCCTGCACCCATATGGGAGACTCGGAGGAAGCTCCTGGCTCCTGGCTTCGGATCAGTGTAGCTCCGGCTGTTGCAGCCATCTGGGGAGTGAACCAGTAGATGGAAGACCTCTCTCTGTAACTCTGTATTTCAAATAAATAAAAATAAATCTAAAAAAAAAAGAAAATCCTTTCCTGACCCCTTGGCAAGGACACTTGTCCTAACCCTCTAACTTAAGCCTTGCCCTCATCATATACAGGTACCTTTGGCCTCACTTGGCACAGGACCCATTGTTCAGGTGCCATCTGTTCATGCATGCTGCATGAGGCTCCTGTCCTCACCCTGCACTGGCTCCACTGTCCTGCCACTCCACAGGAAGCTTGGCCCCTCTGACTGTACCTGAATCTCTGACCAGACTCTGTAAAAAATCTCTTTCCTGAACCTCAACAGAAATCTTTCATTCATTTATTGAAATGGGTGATCTGATCCTTTATAGGAACCTCTGACCTTACTCTCAGGAAACACTCTCTTTAAAAAAAAAAGATTTATTTATTTATTTGAAAGTCAGAGTTACACAGAGAGAGGAGAGGGAGAGGGAGAGGGAGAGGAAGAGAGAGAGGGGAGGGGGAGGGGGAGGGGGAGGGAGAGGGAGAGGGAGAAGGAGAGGGAGGGGGAGAGGGAGAGGGAGACGGAGGTGTCTTCCATCTGCTGTTCACCCCCTAATTGGCTGCAATGGCTGAAGCTGCGCCAATCTGAAGCCAGGAACCAGGAGGTTCTTCCAGGTCTCCCACGCAGGTGCAGGGGCCCAAGGACTTGGGCCATCTTCTACTGCTTTCCCAGGCCACAGCAGAGAGCTGGATAGGAAGTGAAACAGCTGGGACACAAACCGGCGCCCATATGGGATGCCAGCGCTTCAGGCCAGGGCATTAACCCGCTGTGCCACAGTGCCGGCCCCAGGAAACACTCTCTTGACCCTGCGTGGGAAGCCCTGATGGGATTCTCCGTAATAGCCTCTGCACTGGCCTTGCCCTGGAAGCTGCACCCTCACCCTACACGGAATAATCGTTCTCAATCAACAGGAGAAACACTAACCTGAATCTCTGAAAGAACTGCTGTCCTAACCTGCACAGGACTACTCTCTATGACTCTCAGCAGGAACTTAGTCTCTGAAGAGGTACAGAAAACCCTGCCCTCACACTCAACAGCAACCTGACTTGCCTCTTTAAAAGGAATCCAAAAAATAAATTGTATGAAAACATCTACTGTAGAGCAATGTCTGTTCTGATCTTGTTAAAACAACTTATAATCTGAATCACCATGAATACCTATCTGGAACCTGTGCAAGAATCCCTGGCCTGACTCCTAGTGGGATTACCTGATTTGTCTGTCTTCAGGTATCTAGCTCTGATCTTGCACAGAAATACCTGGTCTGGGGCTGACACTGTAGTGTAGCAGGTAAAGCCACTGCCCGCAGTGCCAGCATCCCACACAGATGCCAGTACAAGTCCTGGTTGTTCCTCTTCCAATCCAGCCCTCTCTATGGCCTGGGAAAGCAACAGAAGGTGGGCCAAGTCCTTGGGCCCCTGTACCCATGTGGGAGACCCGGAAGAAGTTCATGGCTCCTGGCTTTGGATTGGCCCAACTCTGGCCATTGCAGCCAATTGCGGAGTGAACCAGCAGATGGAAGACTTCTTTCCCTCTGCTTCAGCTTCTCTGTAACTCTGCCTTTCAATTAAACAAATCTTTAAAAAAAGAAAGAAAGAAATACCTGGTTTGTGTACATTGTGGTCCTCTGGCTTATCTACAGAAAACTATTATCTTGGCCTCAAAAGGAACGTCTCATCATAATCTGTATAGGAAAAAATGCCTTCACACTCTTCCCCCTCATTTATAATGTTCCCACCTCTCTTATTATCCTACAAACCTGCCTCATCATGGAACAGAATTGTTCTTCTGCTCTCAATCAGGAAACACTAACTTGGCCCTGTATAGAGAAACCTCTGCCCATATACAGTAAAAGAATCCCCGTTCCAAAGCTTTAAAGAGAATTCTCTATCACAGTGCTGTCTAACAGAGAGATCTTTCATCCACTGGTTCACTCCTAAAATGTCCACAACAGCTGGGGTTGGGCCAGATGGAAACCAGGATCCAAGAACTCCATCCAGATTTCTCACATGGGCAGCAAAACCCCAAGTACTTGGAACATCATCTGCTGCCTCTCAGGTATATTAGCAGGAATCTAGATGGGAAGTGGAGGCAGGACTCAGTCCCAGGCAATGCAGTATGGGATGCAAGCATCCCAAGTGGCAGCTTAACCTGGTGTACCATAATGCTTGTTCCTCAAATGTAGAACTTTAGATTTTCATGTAGCTGCATTAAAAAGAGAAAAAAGAAACTGGTGAGAATAAGTTTAATAATACACTAGTATATGAATAAATTTTCCATTACCCAACATCTAAACATTATCATTTCAGCCAGCAAGTAATCAATATAAAAAGAGATTTTGGAGGCCGGCACTGTAGTGTAGCAGATAAAGCCCCCACCTGCAGTGCCAGCATCTCATATGGGTGTCGGTTTGGGTCCCAGCTGCTCTACTTCCAATCCAGCTCTCTGCTATGGCGTGGGACAGCAGTAGAAGATGGCCCAAGTCCTTGGGCCCCTGCACCCACATGGGAGACCTGGAAGAAACTCCTGGCTCCTGGCATCAGATAGACCCAGCTCCGGCTGTTGTGGTCATTTGGGGAGTGAACCAGCAGATGGAAGACCTCTCTCTCTCTCTCTCTCTCTCTCTCTGTACATTTACAGCGCATCTCAACTTGGACTAGCCACATTTCTAGGACAGTCACCTTTTCTTCCTGAGCTTACTTATACCTTTTCCAACCTCTCTTGCTGTTAGTTATGGACATGTGGTAGAATTTTGATCAAGACTATGGGCAGAAGGGACATACACCACTCTCAAGCCTGCCCACAGGAACCTCTCATGCAGTTCCCCAGTACCTCCCTCTTTTTCCATCTACCAGTGAAAAGTTAGAACTCCAAGGACCTACAGGAGAGCAAGCCACAAAGTAGAAGTGGCCTGGGCCCCTGAATGACCAGCAGCAAATATTCATATTGGATTTGGTATGAATAAGAAATAAACATTTACCTATTAAGCTGGGTTTGTTAGAGCAGCAGGTGTAATTTTGCCTAATTAATAATAATCTCTTGACCTGAATCTAGACACAAACACCTGATCTTAGTATCCACATGAACATAAGCTCCAAAGCTGTATAGAAACAAACACCTGTGCTGACCTAGCATCTGACCACCTGATCTCTTTGTAGGAACATGTCATGATGCAGGATGAGAAATCGCACCCCAAACTTGTTCAGGAACCCATAGAGTTCTCTACAAATAACTGTCTTCTTCTGTACAGAAACCCTTCCTCTGCTCAGCACAGGAACAACACTATGGAAACCGTACCAATCCCATGCCGCACTCTATCCAGGAACAATTTGCTCGATTCCTAGAGTAACACTGGAAGTGCCCTGACCTTGTCCATGAATCACTGTACTCATGCCTCACACAAAAGTAGGACCTCTGCTCAGGAAAAAAAGAGAATAGAGAACCAAAGTTCTCATCTTGAAAAAGAATCCTGGCCGGCACCATGGCTCAATAAGCTAATCCTCCGCCTTGCGGCGCCGGTTGGGGCGCCAGATTCTGCCCCGGTTGCTCCTCTTCCAGTCCAGCTCTCTGCTATGGCCCAGGAGTGCAGTGGAGGATGGCCCTAGTGCTTGGGCCCTGCACCCCATGGGAGACCAGGTGAAGCACCTGACTCCTGGCTTCGGATCAGCGCGGTGCACCACCCGCAGCGGCCATTGGGGGTGAACCAACGGTAAAGGAAGACCTTTCTCTCTGTCTCTCTCTCTCTCTCACTGTCCACTCTGCCTGTCAGAGAGAGAGAGAGAGAGAGAGAGAGAGAGAGAGAGAGAGAGAACCTACCAACTATGCCACAGAGATGTTACATGGCCTGCAAAGCCTAATTACTTTCTAGCCCTGTATAGAGCACATTTGCTGACACTTGCTCTTGTGGGTATATCTGTTCTGACTACAGAAAAACAGGTCTTGGGGCTGGTGCTGTGACATAGCCGGTAAAGCCACCGCTGCCTGCGGTGCCAGCATCCCATATAGGCAACAGTTCAAGACCTGGCTGCTCCACTTTCGATCCAGCTCTCTGCTGTGGCCTGGGAAAGCAGTGGAAGATGGCCCAAGTCCTTGGGGCTCTGAACCCACATGGGAGACCGGGAGGAAGCTCCTGGCTCTTGGCTTCGGATCGGCACAGCTCCAGCCATTGTGGCCAATTGGGGAGAGAACCAACGGGTGGAAGACCTCTCTCTCTCTCTCTCTCTCTCTCTCTCTCTGCCTCTCCTTTCTTTGTGTAACTCTTTCAAATAAATAAATAAATATTTAAAAAGAAAAATGAGCATTGACCCTTTGCAAGACTTCCTAGTCTATTGCTTTGCAGGCATCATAACCCCAGAATGTTCCTCAGCGTGTACTACTGTGTTTTCTTTCGCTTGTTTAAAGGTCTTCCATCTGTGAACCTCCTGTTCTGAACCAAGTCATGTTGAGGCAGGAAAAAAGCAAAAGAGGAGGCTGGAACTGGCGTTTTCAAGACGATCAGAGGGCCCCATTACTGGGTGGCAGGGCTGTCAATCTGTTCGTTACTCAGCGATGCTGAACCCCCAGACCGCTTATCTCTCCAGCCCCAGCTTACAGCCCGGTAGGAAATGGTGGAGAAGGAGGGAGGGAGATTAGGACAAACTGGCCTCCTGCGGGGGCTATTTAGATTCAGGGTGCAAGTTGTGGGGGGTGGGAGGCGGACACAGGGACAACTCCCCCTACCTGCCAGGCACATACAGCTTGGGGGCAAGGTTACCTGCTGCAGGGGACAGAAAGAGCGAGCAGCCGCCTACGAATACCCCAAGCGCTATGATTATCACATTTTCCAGATGAGGAAATTGAGCAGAGCTGTTTCAGCAACTTGTTCAAGGTCACATGGGTAAGCCCGTAACCTCAGCCGTCTTATCTACAAAACAGCCTTAACAATGGGAACTACCTCCTAAAACTGTTTTCTGACAATGCCTTTCGCCATCACACTAATGAACGCTACTGTTACTTCCACTAAGACCGCTTCCACGCCAGGGCCCATTTTGCGGCAGAATATTAATAGCTAACATTCGGTGTTTCCTGTGTGCCACCGCGAGAACATTAACTTAGAACGCCCTGACAACATTTATCACTCCCGTTGTGGCTACCAACTTCGCCCTCAGCCTATACACTAGCCCGCCTGTGCTACGTCATCACCACGCGCCGCGCAGCAAACCGCGGGAAGACGGCCAAACACGCTTCCCTCCTAACTCCCTCGTTTTCTCGCTTGCTCTCCGAACCACCGCGCCGCACAGTTGGCGCCGGTCCGCAGGGTTTGTTAAGTGACTGGACAGAAACAGAGGGGGACAGTGGCTATAGCAGCCAGGGGAATCCACGGGGGGAGGAGCCTCGACGGGGGAGGGACGAGGGTGAGCCAGAGCACCGCCTCAGAGCGCTGGCGCGTACTTTATACGCGCACAAACGGCTCGCGTTGCGTTCTGACGCGCCGGCCTGAAGTCACGTTGGCCCTCGCGAGGCGTGCGGCCCTGAGGCACCGTCCCCGCTGTGGGCGGGACGTGGGCGGGCAATAAGGGGGGGTAGGACCAATGGAAACGAAAAGTTCCGGCACCCGCTGCCCTACAGGTCGTCGAGAAGTTGGCGGCGGCCGCAGAGGGCGGAGTTTGAGTAGTGGGCCGCGCCTAGAGAGCGGCTCTGGAAGAATTGGCCGGCATCGACAGCAAGGGCGGGAAGTAGGCGGAGGCCGGCGGGAGGCGGCTCGGGACTGGCTGAGGGGTTTTGGCGAAACGTTAGGGGTAGGGTTTAGGCGGGGGGAAAGGAAGCGGCGGTGAGGAGCCGGGCTTGTGGAAACGCTAGGGGCGTGATCTGGCGGAGTGGAAGGTACCGGTCCGGCCCGAGAAGGGGTGGAGCCAAGTAATCGTTAAGGGTGGAGTCGAGGCCGGGGCTGGGTCTGGCTGAGAGAAAGGGTGGGTGATTATCCCCGGGTGATAGGCCGGGAAAGGCAGGTTTGTGGAGGGCCGGGATCTGGGCGAGGCTTAGAGGAATGAAAGGGTTTAAGGGAGTGCGGCTTGGTAGAGTGAAAGGGGCGGTGATTGGCTAGGAAGGGCAGGCCTTAGCTAGAACTGATCCGAGGGGGTTCGGGGTTCATGGCTCAGTGAAAGGACAAGACTGAGGGAAAGAAGAGTCGTGGAAAGGGGGCGGATCTGGTGGCACGGGCGGCACCCGGCGGTACGGACACCTCAGTGGCGGCAGAGGGCCTGGAGACAGGCAGAGTTGAGAAGGCGGCGGGGAAGGAGATATTGTAAGGGAGCCGAGTCTAGGGGTCGGGGTCCTCAGGACACTCCGGCAGCCTCACAGCCACGATCCCCACCTCCTCTCCCCTCCCAGAACCGCATCAGGGCCGAAATCTCCCCCACCATGACCTCCACTGGCCCGGAGTCCACCACAGCCAGGTCCCGAAGGAGTAGGCACAACCCCCAGTCGTCCCCTCAGGACTCCAGCGGCACCCCGGTGAGGCCCCAGACCTGCCCTGATGAGAGGGAGAGGGAGAGGGGGAGGGAGAGGGGGAGGGAGCAGCCATCCATACGCTGACTCTGACCCTTCTCTCTGATTGGCAGAAACGAAGTGTTAAGAAGGGCGCTTTACCTCGCTGCAGTCCCAACCTGACAGAGATAAAGAAGAAAGGCAAAATGAAGAAGCTCAGCCAAGCAGCCGAAGAATACCTAATCACGGGGCTGCAAGAGCTGGTGAGAGGGGCCTGGCCGCGATTTAGCCTCCTGTGACAGTCTAAACCCCGAGGTTCCCCACCCTGGACAGCATGGGATGTTCCCTCTGACTCAGGCCCCCAGATAGATCTGTCTCCCTCCCCCCTCTCCCCCCCCACCACCCCACCCCCACCCCCACCCCCCGCTGCAGGATCTGGACTCTGAGGCCAAGACGCCGGTTGGCACTGGTTTGGTGTTCGATGATCAGCTCAATGAATTCCACTGCCTCTGGGATGACAGGTGAGGCGGGGTCCTCCAGGCAGTGCCCAAACAGGGGCAGATACACACACTTCGAGCCCCTTAGCAAGAACTAAGGCTTCCTTACAGCAGCCTGGAGACTGGTAGCAGATGACTTAGGGAGGCGAGGCTCACGGGTGAAAGGGTTCTCTTTTAACCACCAGACATTTATGGAGTGCCTATTGTGTGCCTAGAGTTGACGAGAGAAATGTACCAAACAAGACAGGCAGGGGCCTTTCTCAGGAAGCTGATCAGTAAGTAGGAGGGTCGACCGTTAAGCTGCCAACAGTGGCTTGTGCGTTGTTTAATGAAGATGGACTTAAGACTAGGGGATCTAAGAGGGTCGGGTAGAGGACCCTAGACTAGCAAGAAGCCATCCTTGAGGAAGGGGCGTTTGTGCGAAACTGAAGGATCACACCTCCTATTTACCCTGTGTTTCAAAAGGATCAACAACTTTTGACTTTGTGTCTGAGATATATTTAGTATTTGATCTCCTCTCACTACTTCCACTGATATCACCCACCTAGACTTGCAGAGTCCTCCTCATTGGTCCCCTGCTGCCAGCCTCATGCCTCATGTTCACACAGAACCCTAAAAACATATGCATGAGTTGATGTTCTCTCTCTAAAAATACTTCAAGGACAGACCATTGCCCTCAAAGTAAAGTCCAAATTCTTCACTCTGGCCTCTGAAGTTGCACGTGACCCAGCTGCACATTACTTTTGTGACCTCATCAGCCAGTCCTCCCCCTCATTTGTTTCCCTTCAACATCACTCACACCACTCCTCTCGCAGCTCTTTTCAACATGCTAGGTACCCTCTGGCCTTGAATTTTGACTCTGGCTGAGCCCAGTTCTCCTCTCCCAGCCAACTATCATATCTTAAGGAAACTTTCTTAAAGAAGGTTCTGCCTGCATGCTGCCCTACCTCCCCCCCTCCCATCTTAGGTGTTTTCCTAGCCCGTGACATTGTTTGTTAATTATTATACTTAGGTGTTAACCAGGTTAGTATCTATCTCCCCTGGCCCAACCTTACACTAATTCATGAGGGTGAAAGATTTTGTTAAGGGATATATATTTACCATCTGTTGAGCTAGAGATATAGCAGTAAACAAAACAAAACAAAAATCCTGCCTTCATGGGGGACCGGAGAAGAGAGTCAATGTATAAACCGAACTGATTTCTGCCTAGTTTATTGTCCAGTTAACTTAAATGATCTTTTAAAAGTTGGCATTGTAAAAAAACAACTTCCAAAAAGCTTTCTGACATAGAATTGAGACAATATTATCTTTATTCATGAGTTGGAAACTGGGAAGAGGCTACTTGAAATAAATGTTCTGAGTGGGGCCATTAGGATGTCTTGCAGCTACATGGTCAGTCAGTACCACTGATATTGATCAGCCTGCATGTAGCAGGGCTCCCTTAATTGGATCTGGGGACTTGATCTTATTTTTAATCCTCTCAGCTTTCAATATATTGCCTAGAAGACTCAATTACTATATGGTATGTGGTTGTTTAGGGGGAGAAATATAACTAGACAGTTTGTCGGCTTTTCAGTTAAAAAAGACACAATTCATATGTTATGTCATCTTTTTTTGTTTTTTTTTTTGTTTTGTTTTGTTTTGTTTTTGACAGGCAGAGTGGACAGTGAGAGAGAGAGACAGAGAGAAAGGTCTTCCTTTTGCTGTTGGTTCACCCTCCAATGGCCGCCATGGTAGGCACGCTGCGGCCAGCGCACCGCGCTGATCCGATGGCAGGAGCCAGGTGCTTCTCCTGGTCTCCCATGGGGTGCAGGGCCCAAGCACCTGGGCCATCCTCCATTGCACTCCCTGGCCACAGCAGAGAGCTGGCCTGGAAGAGGGGCAACCGGGACAGGATCGGTGCCCCGACCGGGACTAGAACCCGGTGTGCCGGCACCGCAAGGCAGAGGATTAGCCTAGTGAGCCACTTATGTCATCTTTTTATAATCACTGTTCCCATGTGCGGAACACTCTTCACTCTACTTGTGTGTCAAAAGAAGCTTTAACATTAAAATAGATGACAAAACTCAGAAAACATCCATTATGAATTTGAGATACTTTCCAATAAAAGTAAGTTATAATAATAAAAATAATTTTGACTTGAGTCTAGTTTAATTTCTTAAAAGGACAGTGTTCAAACCAAAAGTAAATGCTACTGTGTGTGAGAAAGAGAACTAGGGCAAGAGGGAGCGAAGTAGCACAGTGGAGGGACTCCAGTCTTAAACAGGACGGTCAGAGAAGGCCTCACTGACACTTGAGTGGAGATCTGAAGGAGACGAGGGAGGGAAGCATCTGGAGGAGAGCATTCTAGGCAGGACAACAATGAGACTGAAGTCCCTGTGGCAGCCTGAAGAGTACGTGGTTCCACTGAACCAGAGAAGAAATCTGAATAGGTGGAGCTAAGCAAGGGAAGGGGAGAGTGGTAGGATGTGGGTTCAGAGGTGGGGGGAGTCATGGGGAGGACTGGCTTTTACTGTTAGTAGTATGGGAACCGTGAGAGGATTTTGAGTGGCCAAGACGCGTGATCTGATCAGGGTTTTAACCAATGTCTGGTTGCTGTATGTAGAACGGACTGCTGGGGGACCAAGGGCAGAAGCTGGAAGGGTGGATGGAGAGATGTGGCGAGAGCAGACCTGGGGCTCCCCAGTGGCCCAATATATGCATTTTCATCTCCCCAGTTTCCCAGAAGGTCCTGAGCGGCTCCATGCCATCAAGGAGCAACTGATACAGGAGGGCATCCTGGATCGCTGTGTATCCTTTCACGTGAGTCCCCCAGTCAGTGCAGGGTAGAGGGCAGGGATCTGGCAGGACTTGGGCACAGCCTGTGCCTGAGCCGTTTATTCCTCATGTCTCCTCAGGCGCGGTTTGCAGAAAAGGAGGAGCTGATGTTGGTTCACAGGTGAAGGCTTGGGAGCCTTGCAGGGATGGGGAGGAGGCTGCCTTGGACCAGCATGGGCAGGCTGGATGCTTTGGGAAGGAATGTTGTGGACTCTGGTCAGCCTTGGGCAAGTCGCTGGGCCTGTCTGAATCTGTATCATCACTTGTAACAAAGGGGCTAAGTAAACCTAAGTTCCTCGGGAAGATTCCATGTGTGTCTGGTGCTCAGAATGGGCCCTGATCTATCCTCAGTCCCTGCTGAGCATTGTTATTGTCATCAGGTTGTGTAAACAGATGGTGGGTGTATGGACAGGGGTCAGAGGGCTGCAGGAATCGAGAATAAGAGGCCTGGAGCACTATCGCTCAAGGAAAGCTCTCTTGGCAGAGGGAAGATATGAGCTGAGCTCTAGGAGGAGAAAAAGTAAGTGAGATGCAGAGGAAGGCTGAAGGGAGGAGGAACAGACAACTGGAACAGTCTGGCCAAGGGCCTGGGAGTAGGATTTGGTATAGCCAGAGCAGGGGGGGCAGGGTACATTACTGGCAATGGCTAGGGGAAAAGCAGGGAATGTGTCCTATATCCCAGCTGGTCCCTCGTGGTGATAGCTGGGAAGGCATCATTTGACCACATGTAGAAGGCTCACCTGGGGAGGGGACAGGGCCCTGAATCTCATCCTCTGTCTGTCCACAGCCTAGAATACATTGATCTGATGGAGTCAACTCAGTACATGAAAGAAGGGGAACTCCGTGTCCTAGCAGACACCTATGACTCAGTTTATCTGCATCCGGTATGGATGAGAACTGGGGGGGCAAGCAGTCGCTGCAGTCCTGGGGTCCCTGGAAGAAGCCAAGTGAACAGGGTTGTTCCCTCATTTATTCATACTCTGGCTCCCCACTGTCTCTCCAGAACTCATACTCCTGTGCCTGCCTGGCTTCAGGTTCCGTCCTCAGGCTGGTGGATGCAATCCTGGGGGCTGAGATCCGCAATGGCATGGCCATCATCAGGTAGGACCCTCTAGCATTTCACATTTCACACTTCACACTTTTTAAAAGTCCTTCCTTCAAGTGTAAATTAAATATATTAGTACGGTATGTAATATAGGCATGGATTCAAGAATCAAAAGGTATCAAAGGGAAAGGATATAATAAAAAATCTTTTTTCCACTCTTGTCACTCAGACACCTACTTCCCTTCCTGGGAGGGAGTCAATATAACCAGTGCTTTGTGTATCCTTTTACAAATATTCTTATTCAAGGAATAAATACTACATTTCATTGATTCTTTGGTGTACGTTTGAAAATCTCAGTGACATCTCAGAATTTTATTAGCACCATTTTCTGCTTTGTTGTTGGCAAACATGGTGCATATTGTCATGGTTGGCATCTCTGAATTGATGGAATGCAGAAGATAGAGCCCTTCTCCTCCCCTCCCCTTTGTCACCCACAGATGGTAGCACTTGACACACTGCCTTCTGCACCATGCTCTTTCACTTAGCTATCTTGGAAAGCTTTCTCTAACACTATACACCTTAGACCCTGCTAGAACACCACTGCATCCTTGCACTTTCAGTGAACTAGTTTTTTATCAATGAGTATTTTGGTTTTGCCCAATCATTTGCAGTTTCAAAAAGGCCACAGCAAGTATCTGCAAGCGTGTTATTTCCCCTCTTTCTTATATAGAAGTTGTGGGCTCAATCCCCACTGCAGAAAGACTGGGCATGAGAATGTGTACATTGATAACTTGAGTGAACATTTTCAAATCTCTTTGGTAGAGAGAGCAGTAGGTTGGCAGGGGAGGTGAGAATTCTAGGGCCCCAGTTCCTCAGTTGCTAACAGATTTGCAGGTATTGGCATTGGAGGAGTTGGTCCAGGATCAAGGAGCTAGGGGAGTCAGAGTCCTTCTCTGCAGATGAGAACCTCCCCCCTCAGTGACCTTCTTTGTTCTGCCCAGGCCTCCTGGACACCACGCCCAGCACAGTCTTATGGATGGGTATTGCATGTTCAATCACGTGGCTGTGGCTGCTCGTTATGCTCAACAGAAGCATGGCATACAGAGGTCAGTGGCAGAGGGCGGGTGTGATGGGGGTGGCACAGGGTGGCCTGTCTGGGTCTGGGCTCTTCCCCCAGATTCATTTTAATCCCCTTGTACAGAACCCCCTCTTTTTCTTATAGGGTCCTTATTGTTGACTGGGATATACACCACGGTCAAGGAACACAGTTCATGTTTGACCAGGACCCCAGGTACATGCTAGGTGCTAGACTCCCAACTGCCCTCTACTGTTACAGGTTCAGCCAGAAAGAGCCCAGAAGGGGAAGGTGTTCACATGTATTAGGCCTGCCCTTGGCCCAGGACCAACACTGCTCCGTGTGTCTGCTCTCTTGTCTTATTTCATTCAGTGGCAGGGACTTCTGGGTTCCCTGTTTTACAGATAGAGGAACTAAGGTGTACAGATTAAGAGGTCTCAGAGAGAAGAAGGGGCAACAATGGGATCTGACCCCTGTTCACTAATGGACCCTTGAACTGGATAAACCTCAAATTATTATTTTATCTCTTCTGATTGTGATAATATTACAAAGTACTTTTAAAAATACAGAAATGTCTAAGGCAGAGAGTCTCATAGTTTCCATCACCTCATAGTTCCCATCACTTCAGAAATAATTATTGGCAGTTTAGGTTATATACTTAGATATATGAATATTCATTGTTATTAACACTACACAAATTAACAGAATAATCCTCCACACACTCTTCAGCAACTTGCTTTTTCATTTCACAGCATATTGCAGATACCCTGTCCCATTAGTGCCTCTAAAAGCATCTTCTCCTTTGTAAAAACTGTACATGATTCCATTGTGTTGTTGAACCTCTGGTCATTTAACCCCAGGACATTAAGGTGCTTCTGTTTTTCCATTTATAGCACAAACACAATTGTAAATATATGATTTTTCAATTTTCTAAGCATAGCTGGAGAATAAATTTCTAGCAGTGAATTGCTAGGTCAGAGGGGCAGTGGGCTTAAAAGTCTGGAATATACTGTCAGGCTTCCCTGTGGAAAGGGATTGAATGAGTTTGTATGGGTAGGGCACATCACTAAGTAGGAGTCATTTTATCCAGCATTCTATCCAACTAACCACGTAGCACCTACACAAGGTCTGTGGGATCCTGAGCTCCTGTGGCCCCTTACCCAACCTAGATAGTTCTTTAGAAAGTTATTTAATATTTCCCAGCATTCAGTGTTGCTGACAGGTATCTGATTTCAGTCTGCTCATTCCTTTCCAATTGTAATCTGTTTTCCTTTCTGCCACATTGTATGTTCTTCCCTTTATCCCTAGTGTTCTAAACTTTTACTCCAACCCCCCCATTCTGCTTTAGCACGTTTTATATCTAAAGACTCCTGGAAACTCCATGAGCTCTTTGGTCTTTTTTTCTACTGTGTTTTCTCTGTTCTCTTTTTCTACAATCCTGTAGTCAGATGTTAGACTTCCTGCATTGATTCTCTATGTCTCTCTCTCTCTCTCTTTTTTTTTATCTTGTGTTTTCTGTGTCTTTTTTTCTTTGGCACTGTGTCCTAGAAGATTCCCTCAACTTTTCCTTAAAGCCCTTCTGTTGAATTAGGTATTTAAACATTCCTTTTAATCTCCAAAAGCACTTTTTTCCTCTCAATTTCTATGCCGTCTCATTCCAGATACTGTTTTGATAGAGTACTGAGTTGTAAGTAAAAGTGCTTTAAGTTTCTTTAGGAAATGTGGGCTAGAACTCTGGGCATTAGATAGGATCTTGGCAAATGCCCGAAAAAGCAGGCATGGGGCTTCTTTATTTTTCTTTTATTCCCTTGACCTTGCCAAAAGTCTGTCTATTTTACTTACCTTTTCCAAGCTGGTTTTTGGCCTTTTATGATAATCTCTACTGAGTTATTGTATTTTTATGATTTTTTAATTTTTTTAAATATTTATTTATTTGAATTTGCTCAGTTTACAGGGAGAGAGAGAGAGAGAGAGAGAGAGAGAGAGATCTTTCATCCACTGGCCAGGAGCCAGAAGCTTCTTCTAGGTCTCCCGCATGGGTGCAGGGGCCCAAGGACTTGGGCCATCTTCCACTGCTTTCCCAGGCCATAGCAGAGAGCTGGATCGGAAAGTAGAGCAGCTAGGGCTTGAACCAGTGCCCATATGGGATGCCAGTGTCAGAAGCAGCAGCTTTACCTGCTACACCACAATGCCAACCCCTGATTTTTTTTTTTAATTTTTGACAGGCAGAGTGGACAGTGAGAGAGAGAGAGAGACAGAGAGAAAGGTCTTCCTTTTTGCCGATGGTTCACCCTCCAATGGCCGCCGCGGCCAGCGCACTGCGCTGATCCGAAGCCAGGAGCCAGGTGCTTCTCCTGGTCTCCCATAGGGTGCAGGGCCCAAGCACTTGGGCCATCCTCCACTGTACTCCCAGGCCATAGCAGAGAGCTGGACTGGAAGAGGGGCAACCAGGACAGAATCTGGCGCCCCGACTGGGACTAGAACCCGGTGTGCTTGGCCGGCACCGTGGCTTAACAGGCTAATCCTCCGCCTTGCGGTGCCGGCACACCGGGTTCTAGTCCCGGTTGGGGCGCCAGATTCTGTCCTGGTTGCCCCTCTTCCAGTCCAGCTCTCTGCTATGGCCCGGGAAGGTAGTGGAGGATGGCCCAATTCCTTGGGCCCTGCACCTGCATGGGAGACCAGGAGAAGCACCTGGCTCCTGGCTTCGGATCAGCGAGATGCGCTGGCCACAGCGGCCATTGGAGGGTGAACCAACAGCAAAAAGGAAGACCTTTCTCTCTGTCTCTCTCACTATCCACTCTGCCTGTCCAAAAAAAAAAAAGAACCCGGTGTGCCAGCGCCACAAGGCGGAGGATTAGCCTGTTGAGCCACAGCGCCGGCCAACCCCTGATTTTTTAATTTAAAAATTATATTTATGTATTTGAAAGTGGGGTGGCGGTGGCTCTTATCTCCTGGTTCAGTCTCCAAATGCCTACAACCTCAGGACTGGGCCAGGCCAAAATCAGCATCTAGAAACCTAATCTAGGTCTTCCATGTGGGTAGTAGGAGCCTAACTACTTGGGCTATCACTACTGCTTTCCCAGGGTCTACATTAGCAGGAAGCTGGAATCAAGAGCCAATCACAGGGGCCAGCGCTGTGGCTCAGTGGGTTAATGCCCTGGCCTGAGGCGCCGGCATCCCATATGGGTGCCAGTTTAGTCCCGCTGCTCCACTTCCGTTCCAGCTCTCTGCTATGGCCTGGGAAAGCAGTAGAAGATGGCCCAAGTGCTTGGGCCCCTGCACCCACGTGGGAGACCAGGAAGGAGCTCTTGGCTCCTGGCTTCGGATTGGCGCAGCTCTGGCCGTTGTGGCCATCTGGGGAGTGAGCCATCGGATAGAAGACCACTCTCTCTCTCTCTCTGCCTCTCCTCTCTCTGTGTAACTCTGACTTTCAAATAAATAAATAAATAAATAAATCTTTAAAAAAAAAAAAAGAGCCAGTCACAGGTAGCAAACCAGGCACTCTGATGTGGGACTCAGATGTCCTAACCAGTATCTTAACTGCCAGGCCAAATAACTGTCCCTGTTGTACTTTTTTATACTTCATTAATTTTTCTGATTTTATCCTTAGTACTTTCTGCCTCCCATATTTTTATTTTGTTCATTTCTGGCTTATTTTTTTTAAAGGCAGCCATTTTACTTTCTTGCTTACTTTATATGTTAGATCTTGCCCTTCTCTTTGAAAAGTGGAGAAAGAGAGAGACAGGTAAACTAAAGATAAGTAGTTAAGGGTCTGGTGTTGTGGCGCAACAGGTTAAGCTGCTGCTTGCAATGCCAGCATCCCTTATCAGAGTGCCCATTCAGTCCTGGCTGCTCCACTTCCAATCCAGCTTCCTACTAATATGCCTGGTAAGTCAGTGGATGTTGGCCCAATTACTTGGGCCCCTGCTACCCATGTGGGAGACCCAGATAGAGTTCCTGGCTCCTGGCTTCAGCCTGCCCCAACCCTGACCATCGCAGCCATTCAGAGAGTCAAACAGCAGATGGGGAGTCAGTCTCTCTCTCTCTCTCTCTCTCTCTCTCTCTCTCTCTCTTTATGTTTTTCCCTCTCTGTCACTCTGCCTTTCAAATCAATTAATGAATATTTTTAAAATGAAGCTAAATAATTAAAAGAAACAAGTAAATTTGATGAATTAGTCCTTCAGTGAATTAGCTATTCATAATTGATTTGTGTGCATTGACCTGGTTCTGCACTTGATTTCTCCAGAAGTGAAAACTCAGGTCATTTTGGGTGCCCTCCCCAACCTGATCAGCATGGAAGAGGGCCTTTTGTTGCCCCCAGAGCTTCAAAGTATCCTCTCCAGTATCCTCTCTTACTGTATGACATGATTTCTCCCATTCTGTGATCTATCTGGGTTGATAATCATTGGAAATTCATTTACTATCTTTCTTTTTCAAGATGTATTTTATGGCCGGCGCCGCAGCTCAATAGGCTAATCCTCTGCCTGCGGCGCCGGCACACCTGGTTCTAGTCCCGATCAGGGCACCGGATTCTGTCCCGGTTGCCCCTCTTCCAGGCCAGCCCTCTGCTATGGCCCGGGAGTGCAGTGGAGGATGGCCCAAGTGCTTGGGCCCTGCACCCTATGGGAGACCAGGAGAAGCACCTGGCTCCTGGCTTCGGATCAGCGCGGTGCACCAGCCGCAGCGCAACGGCCGCGGCGGCCATTGGAGGGTGAACCATCGGCAAAAAGGAAGACCTTTCTCTCTGTCTCTCTCTCACTGTCCACTCTGTCAAAAAAAAATGTATTTTATTTATTTGAAAGGCAAAATTACAGAGAGTCAGGAAGAGAGAGAGGTCTTCCATCTGTTGGTTCACTTCCCAAATGGCTGCAACAACCAGAGCTACACTTATCTGAAGCTAGGAGCCAGGTGCCTCTTCCCAGTCTCCCATGTGGGTGCAGGGGCCCAAGGACTTGGGCCATCTTCTACTGCTTTCCCAGGCCATAGCAGAGAGCTGGATTGGAAGTGCAGCAGCCGGGACTTGAACTGGCACCCATATGGGATGCCAGCACTGCAGGCAGTGGCTTTACCTGCTACACCACAGAGATGGCCCCTTTTACTGTCTTAATTGGAATGGCAGAACGAATATTTATCTCTCAGTGTCAAAAATAAAGCAATCATTTCCCACCCCATTCAAGACCAAAACTTTTGCATAGGTTTCATTCTGCAATTCCAAGATACTTCCCTCAGTTTTTTTTTTTTTAAGATTTATTTTGTTTATTTGAAAGAGTTACAGAGAGAGGTAGAAACAGAGAGAGAGGTCTTCCATCCGCTAGTTCACTCCCCAAATGGCCGCAACAGCTGGAGCTGGGCTGATCTGAAGCCAGGAGCCAGGAGCTTCTTCCAGGTCTCCCAAGTGTATTCAGGGGCCCAAGCACATGGGCCATCCTCTGCTGCTTTCCCAGGTACATTAACAGGGAGCTGGATAGGAAGTGGAGCAGCTGGGACTTGAACTAGCATCCATATGAGATGCTAGCACTGCAGCCCTGGGATTTAACCTGCTGTGCCATAGCGCCAGCCCCTTTGCCTCAGTTTTAAGAATCCTTTTATGGGCCAGCACTGTGGCTTAGTGGGTAAAAGCCCCACCTGCAGTACTGGCACCCCATATGGGTGTTGGTTCTAGTCCCAGCTGCACCTCTTTCGATCCAGCTCTCTGCTATGGCCTGGGAAAGTAATGGAAGATGTCCCAAGTCCTTGCACGCACATGGGAGACCTGGAAGAAGCTCCTGGCTCCTGGCTTCAGATTGGCCCAGCTCTGGCTTTTGTGGCCATTTGTGGAGTGAACCAACAGATGGAAGACTTCTCTTTCTGTCTACCTCTGCCTCTGGCTCTCTGTAATTCGGCCTTTCAAATAAATAAATAAATCATTTTTCTTAAAAAAAAGAATCCTTTTATATCAAGTACATTAAATCTCACAGTTACCTTTTCAACATTTGTAAAAATGTGACTCTTAAATTTGGCTACATTGATTGCTTACTATTACTTGCATTTCCCTATAAAAGAGGAAAGTTGCTGCTTTATTAACTTCTTTCTGGAGCAAGGAAAGGAGTGGATGAACAGATGAATAGATGGATGGATGGGAGGATAGATGATAGATTATTTATTTTGCTTTCCCCAGTCAGAAGTAATCTATCCCCTAGCCCCCTACTGGGCTTTCTGTCAGAACACATTTCCTCACTATCTGTTTTCCATGCCAGTCCCTGTTACCCTTCTGAATGTTCACTTTCTCCCCTATAAAACAGACAGTACAGTAGTAGAGAAGACCCATAAGGTGTTGGCAAGGAGGAACTACTCCTGCACTGGCCTTACGACAGCCGCAGCCACTTCCACACACAGAACCAAGTTTTTCCCCTCCTCACTCCTGGCCATAGGTCTCACCACTTCCTTTGAATCACTAAGCTCCCCAGACTGGCCTGAGGTCCCCTGAACTAAGGGCCTCATGCCCCATGTGGACTTCCAGAGTCACATGTCTTGTCCTGCTTTTCCTACCTTGGTCACAAGGGCAAGTAATGGGCAGATATGGTCTAGAGTTCCCCACAGGATCAGAAGCCCTCAGGGACTGGGATAGATCCCATAGCTCTTGGGGTCTCAGAGCTGAGCCTGCAATTGGGTGAGTACTGAGGAAACAGTGATGTTTGCTGAGGAAGGGGTTCCATTAAGAGACCAAATGAAAGAGTGAGTGAGATGTTAGAAAAACAGATGGAAGAGTTAGTGAATGGGAAGATAAATAAATTAGCAGGTGAATGAAAGGATAAATTAATGGAAGAGTGGATGTACAAATTAAAGAATGGGGAAATTATAAATGAAAAGAATGAATGAGAGGTTGGATGTAGAAATGAGTGGTTGAGTAAAGTGTGGCAGCTGTGTTTTGGGGGTGTCTGGGGGGATTGACTCTCTTTTCCAACTCCATCACCTCTTTTTTCTTTCTGCATCCAGTGTTTTATATTTCTCCATCCACCGCTATGAGCAAGGTCGATTCTGGCCCCATCTTCCAGCCTCTAACTGGTCCACCACAGGTTTCGGCCAAGGTCAAGGATATACCATCAATGTGCCTTGGAACCAGGTCAATGTCTGCCCACTCTCTACCCCCAAGTGAGGCCCAGCCCTGCCCTTCCATCAGCACCAGGGCACAGGTAGCTGACCACCCCCCATAATGGCTCTGTCTGCAGGTGGGGATGCGGGATGCTGACTACATTGCTGCGTTCCTGCACATCCTGCTGCCAGTCGCCTTTGAGGTCCTAGGGGTCTGGAAAGTGTTGGGTGAGGGACGACGTTGAGGGATGGTCATGAGGACAAGTAGCCTCATGTAATTCATTCCTCCCTCAGTTCCAACCTCAGCTGGTCCTTGTGGCTGCTGGATTTGATGCTCTCCAAGGGGACCCCAAGGTAAGGCAACCTCCCTGAGGTTCTAGGTGGGCAGAAGGGGCTGTCCAGGAGCAGACTGACTTTATTTGTCTCCCCAGGGCGAGATGGCTGCCACTCCAGCTGGGTTCGCCCAGCTAACCCACCTGCTCATGGGTCTGGCAGGAGGCAAGCTGATCCTGTCTCTGGAGGTGAGTGACTCACTTTCATCTCTCAGTTTGCAGACCCTGTCCGTGGAGGGCTTAAGAACAAAGCTTTTGAGTCCAGCAGGAATTCCCAGCCCAGCATTGCCACCTACTAGCTGGATAGCCTAGCATAAGTCAGTTACCTTCCATGTGGGCATAATGATAATGATAATCATCAGTGAATTAAATAAGGTCCTCTATGTTCCTGTTGCTTAACGTACAGTATATACCCTAGTATTACTGTTTTTCACTGTTACTTTTCCCTGGTCTGGTCCTTTCCTCAACCCCCAACTCCTTCCCTCAGGGTGGCTACAACCTCCGTTCCCTGGCTGAGGGTGTCAGTGCCTCGCTCCATACCCTTCTGGGAGACCCTTGCCCCATGCTGGAGTCCCCTGGTATCCCCTGCCAAAGGTGAGCTCAAATGGAAGAGGGGAAAAGCAGGACTCTCACTGCCCACCTCGGAGGCCATTTCATCACAATTGCCCCTTCCCTGCCCTCCAGTGCCCAGAATTCACTCTCCTGTACTTTGGGAGCCCTTGAGCCCTTCTGGGAATTCCTTGTGCGATCAGGTAGGAAGCGGGGAGTGGGCTTGATGGGCTGGGCATGGAATGAGCTATGGAGGAACCTCAGGCTGTCTCCATTGGGCCCTGGTTTCAGGCCTCCCACCCCCTTCATAACTTTGGGTCAGCTGAGTTCCAGAGTATTACAGGGATCTAGCTTGGGAGAGCAAGGTGAATGTGACCTCCTCTTGTAGTTGAGACCATCGAGGAAGACAGCATGGAGGAGGACAGCATGGAGGAGAGTGAGGAGTCCGGATTCTGGGAGCCCCCGGTGCTGCCTATGCTGACATGGCCGGTGCTGCAGGCTCGCACAGGGCTGGTCTATGACCAGCGGATGATGAGTCACTGCAACTTATGGGACAAGTATGCAGTCAGAGGGCTGGGATGTGGGGTATGTGGCTGCCTCCCCCACAGGCACTCAGCCCCTATCTCTGGTTCTCCTACACTAATAGCCACCATCCCGAGACACCCCAGCGTATCTTGCGTATCATGTGCCATCTGGAAGAGTTGGGCCTTGCTGGACGCTGCCTCAACCTACCAGCACGACCTGCCACCGATGCTGAGCTGCTCACTTGCCACAGGTCACATCTTTGGGCCCAGGGTTGAAGCTGTGACTGTGGCCACGATTGGGACTCAGGAGTGGGAGCTTAGGGTTACGCTCACCTGTGTGGGAGCTGCTGCCGGACTGAGAAGGGTCCAAGTTCTGGTCTGGGAGCAGGCTCCAGGGAGGAAACAGAGCCACCTCACTGTCCACTGGCTGCCCCTCTTTGTGCCCCCAGTGCTGAGTATGTGGAGCGTCTCCGGGCCACGCAGAAGATGAAGACCCGGGAACTACATCGTGAGGGTGCCAACTTTGACTCAATCTACATCTGCCCCAGCACCTTCACCTGCGCACAGCTTGCCACTGGCACCGTCTGCCGCCTGGTGGAGGCTGTGCTGGAAGGAGAGGTGCGGCCTC
Source organism: Lepus europaeus (assembly GCF_033115175.1). Lineage (NCBI taxonomy): Eukaryota > Metazoa > Chordata > Mammalia > Lagomorpha > Leporidae > Lepus > Lepus europaeus. Next base: position 101,059,016 of record NC_084850.1, on the reverse strand, counting down.
TGGCCTGCCACGTGGGGCTACCCACAGTGGCTCGGAGACAGTTGGGCTGGGCCTGAGAAAAGGGGCTGTGGGGAGGGGTCATTGCTTGCTAGGTGGGCCACCTAGAGGGTGGAGGTTCCCTCACAGTTGGGTGAAGTAGTGAAAGGAAGTGTAGTGAAGAACGGGGAAGGTAGGTAAGAGAGCAACCTTTCTCCCCGCACTCCCCCAGGTTTTGAATGGCGTTGCCCTGGTACGCCCCCCAGGACACCATGCTGAGCAGGATGCCGCTTGTGGTTTCTGCTTTTTCAACTCTGTGGCCGTGGCTGCTCGCCATGCCCAGGCCATCAGTGGACGTGCCCTGCGGTAAGACTTTCTGATTCTTGTGGGGACCTGGATGTCCCCCAGCCCAAAGTATAGTCAGCAAGCTCCATGTACAGCTCCCAGGACTTACTTGGAAATAAGCAGGGGTCAACTGCTCAGCACTTACCCAAAAAAGGACAACAAAGGAGGCTGGTCAGTGCCTACCTGGTCAGATTGGGGCACCTGGGCGCTTTAAGCCAGGTCTCAGGTCCCACCCTAGCATTTATGGTCCTCAAAGGCCATCCCGACAGAACCCAGGTTGAGGCTCCAGTGCTTCCTCTTGAAGACATGGGGTCTAGTCCTTAGCACTTAGCTTCCCAGCGCCCAGCCCTGAGAGCTTACTCAAGCCCAGAGTGCAGCCCTCAGACCTAGCCCTCATCCTTACACAATAGGACCCAAAAGCCAGATGCTCAGTGCTTTCTCAAGAGACACAAGATCCTGTTCCTTAGCACCAAATGTCCCTGCAGACCCTAGGGGTCTATACCCAGCCTTTTCCCATGGGGTGAATGTCCTGGAATACTGAGGAGCTGTCCCCTTCCTAGGGTCCTGATTGTGGATTGGGACATCCATCATGGTAATGGGACTCAGCACATTTTTGAGGATGACCCCAGGTGAGGTACTGGGGCTGGGGGCAGGAGTGTGGTCAGGGAGGTGGGCGAACCATGCCTCACTGGGGGCTAGGGGACCCCTAACCATGGCCCTCTTTCTGCCCTATCCCCGGCAGTGTGCTCTACATATCCCTGCACCGCTATGATCAGGGCACCTTCTTCCCCGTGGGGGATGAGGGTGCCTGCAGCCAGATAGGCCGGGCTGCAGGCACAGGTTTCACTGTCAACGTGGCCTGGAATGGGTCCCGCATAGGGGATGCTGACTACCTGACGGCCTGGCATCGTCTGGTGCTTCCCATTGCATACGAGGTATGACTCAGGATATGTGTGACGCACCCGTGCTGATAGTAGCACGTGGCTACCTTCTCGGGAGTATACGTATGTGTCTGACTGATCACGTCAGGAGACTGATTATGTGAGACAGCCTGTGGGTGGCTACAGGGATGGCTTTCAGGGGAGGGGGATTGACTGTGACAGCCTTACATGCCTGTCTGTGCACAAGCGGCTTGCGGGTGAGTGCCTTCCCGTGTAACATTGTACGCGTGGGCTTCTGTGTGAGGACTCTCTGGATGTGTGGCAGTGGCCTGTGTGGATGTGTCTGCCATCATGAATGCCTGTCTGGTGTGAGGGTGACCGTGGGTCACACTGTCTCTGGAATTGTGTATGCAAGGAAGGGCAGGGATTTGAGCATGTATGTATACCCCTCTGTGCAGGTGGCTATCTGTCACCACCTCTTTTCTGCATGCTGAGTGGGATAGGTCATTGGTTGCTGCTCTCTCTGTGACAGCCTGTATGGAACTCTCTGGATGTTGAAGGCTGTGTGGGACATCTATCTTTGTGTCTGTCTGTTAGTCCAGGCTTTTTGCATGTGCCTCTGATAGGGGAATGTGGCCTGGCTGTGGCTGCCTTCTCTGTGTGAGCTGGGATGACTGTGGTGCCTACGTGATTAACCCTGCAAAGCTGGGCGTGGGTGTGCACCTTTAGATCTGTGTGTGTGCCTGACTATTCATGGGTAGCCAGAGCCACCTTCTGTGTGTGTGCAAATGTGTGTGCAGGTGACTGCCTCCCGTGGACACAACAGCACATGAGACCATTGTGACCATGGACCATTTTCACTTCTGAGGAACTTTGCGTGACCAGTGTGAATGAATGATCCTGGCATTCACAGGACTGTCTCTGTGAGAGTATGTGTGGCTGTATATCATCATCTTGTCCTGTGTGTGGCACTTCCACCGTCCACACAAGTGTGTGTGTGTGTGTGTACGTCTATTTAGCACTGTGTGTATAAAATCCTGTGTCTTGCACCTGTGTGTCCCATGTTTGACCCTGGAGTGCATGTGGATGGAGATATGTGTCTGTCTCTCCATTTCTCATGTCACCATCTCTTGACATCTGAGTCTCCATGTATCATGTCTCTGTATTTCATGACTCTGCCTCATGTCCCTGTCTGTCCATGTTAGTGTTACCATGTCTTTAAGTTCATGTCTGGTGTGTCCACATCTCTAGCAAACTGCATTGTGTCTCTGCTTCTCCCATCTCTAATTCTCTATCTCCTGTGTTTCCCTGCCTTCCCCTTCCTGGTTGTCAGGTCTCTGTTCTTGCATCTCCCAGCCCCTGTCTCCGTCACTTGAGTTGCATCTCCATGTCTTCATCTTTCCTTGTCTCCCACATCTTTGGGTCTCCACGTCTCTAAGTCTCATCACTAACTTCCTACCAAAGCCAACCCCTGAATAAGCACACATCTCTTCTCTCCCTACTCAGTTTAACCCAGAACTGGTACTGGTCTCTGCGGGCTTTGATGCTGCACGAGGAGACCCACTGGGGGGCTGCCAGGTGTCACCTGAGGGTTATGCCCACCTCACCCACCTGCTGATGGGCCTTGCTGGTGGCCGCATTGTCCTTATCCTAGAGGTAAATCGCTTTTGGTCCCTGTCCCCATGGTGGGAGGGTACTTTGGAAGAGTTGGCTGCATCACTTGGGGCAGTTTTCCAAAGATCCCCTTTGAGTGTCCCCACATAGGATTGTTGGCACATACTAGGCACTAAAAAGAACACCACCCACATTAACAGCTGTAATTCAGTTCTCACTATATACAGAGACAAAGCAGCTTTATGAGGTAGAATCTATTCACCTCAACATTTTCCTCTCTGAAGAGCAGGAAAATTGGAGCGTGGGGAGGTGACATGCCTAGCCTGAGGCCACACATTTAATAGCAGGGCCAGTGCTTGAACTCATGCAGGTTGGCTCCAGAGTCTGCTCATTACCACCACCTGAACTGCCTCTAACACACTCCTGGGACAAAGTAAAATCACTGAGCTTTTGTAAATCTCTCAGTGCCCCCACCCTTTGTGCCTCAGTTTCTTTGTCTGTAAGATGGGGCTGCCTAATCCTGGAAGAGTGCTGGGCTGTGGTAAGCGCTAGGTGAATGCAGTATCTGACTGTCGTCCATTGTTCAGACTTGAATGTCTCCCTCTCAGCAATGGTGCTGTGCTGTAATTTTCACTACACATGAGGAAAGTAAGTCACAGAGAAAGGAAGTGGCTTGCAAAAAGTCCCACTTGTAGTGTGTCCAGGACTTCTTGGGACAGGGCAGCATTGCAGTTAAGAACATGGACGATTTTGTCAGCTAGTCCAGGTGCAGACTCTGGCACTGCCGCCTCAGCTGTTGTGACCTCAGATAAGTCCTCTAACCACTCTGAGCCTGTTTCTCTATCTGCAAAAAGAATAGAGACTAGGAGTACTATAGAGCGGGGGTGGGGAACAGTCAGCCCATGGGCCATGTAAGGCTTGCAAAACCATTTGGTTTGGGCCCTGCCAAGGCAACTGCAGGCAAGACTCAAGATTCAATCAATCTATAGCAGGCTCATCTTTAAGTTGATAATTTTGTATAGCCCGCAAATGAAGTTATAAATATCCAAATAGCCCTTGGCAGAGAGAAGGTTCTCCACCCCTGCTATATAGCATATGAAGAAGGTCAGGACAGTGCATGCAGAGAGAACGACCAGTTGTTCCCATACTAAATCAAGGCAGGGGCATTTTTTCCCCTGAACTTCTTAAACTTTTGTTTATAAAATTTATTTGAAAGGCAAAGAAAGAGGCATAAAGAGATCTCCCATCCACCAGTGCACTCCATAAATGCCTGCAAAAGTCAGGCCAGGCTGAAGTCATGAGTCTGGAACTCCAGCTGAGTCTCCCATATGGGTTGCAAGGACTCAACTACTTAAACCATCACCCGCTGCCTGCCAGAATGTACACCAACAAGAAGCTGGAGTTAGGTGCCAGAGCTGGGACTTAACCCAGGCACTCTGATATGGGATGCGGACATACCAAGCAGGGTCTTGTGCAGGTCACATCAGTGGTTTCTGCATGGTGTGAGGCCAAGTGTTCTTGAACAATGTGAAGACAGATTTATGTGTAGCATGAGGACAGATACCTGTATAAATTGAGTACTTGTGGTTGTGAGGATCAGGCCAGTTAATGTGCCTGAGGCCTTTAAATTAGGGCTGGGGTTCTGGCATTCTGGTGCAACAGGTTAAGTTGCCTCTTGTGACACCAGCATCCCATATCAGACCACTGGATTTAGTCTTAGCTCCTCCACTTCTGATCCAGCTCCCCACTAATGCACTTGGGAAAGCAGCAAAAGATGGCCTGAGTATTTGGGCCCTTGCCACCTACATGGGAGACCTGGATGGAGTTTGGGCTCCTGGCTTTGGCATGGCCAAGCCCCAGCCATTGTGGCCATTTGGGGAGTGTACCAGTAGATGGACTGATCTCTCTCTCTCTCCACTCCCCTCCCCTCTATGTCACTCTGCCTTTCAAATAAATCCTTTAAAAAATAGTGCCTGGTACACAGCAAACACTCAATGTCAGCTGTTACTGACACTATTGTCAGTATTGTTACTGTTACATTACTAAGGCTACTATCAGTACTGTTACTGCTACATTACTATTACCAGTATTGTTACTGTTACTTTGCACTTTACAACACAATTTACCTTCCTCCACAAACCATCCCATATGATGTGTATTGTCCACCTTACAGGTATGGGTTCTATGCACTTGTTCCCAGCACCCCCCACCATCTCCAGGCTTGGAGGCTGCAGGAGAGGAAGGGTTGGGAGATAAGACATCTTGCCCTCCAAATTCCCTGATGAGCCCCTACCATCCCTGTCCTTCTCCTTTTCCTCATAAAGGGTGGCTATAACCTAACATCCATCTCGGAGTCTATGGCTGCCTGCACCCGCTCCCTTCTTGGAGACCCACCACCCATGCTGGCCCTGCTGCGGCCCCCACAATCAGGGGCCCTGGCCTCAATCACTGAGACCATCCAGGTCCATCGCAAATACTGGCGCAGCCTGTGGGTCATGAGTGAGTGGACATGGGGGATTGGGGACAGTGGGGGGACTCAGGGAAGGAGGGAGTTGGGGGGAGGGATGAGAGGCAGGAAAGAGAACACCCACACTCAAGGATCTCCCTCCATGATTTCAGAGGTAGAAGACAAGGAGGGACTATTCAGTTTTAAGTCGGCTACCAAGAAGCCACCTCGACCAGCTAATCCTGGGCCAGCTGAGGGGATGACCACACCAAAAAAGAATGTTCTGGAAGCAGGCACGGGGAAGGCCACCTCAGCCCTATCCGCAGGAGAGTCCATTCCAGGCCATACTGAATCAGAGACAGCTGTGATGTTCACTGAGGCCCATTCCTCACAGGCAGCCACAAGGTTAGCCACGCTGTACCACACCACCTCAGAGGTGGGCATGGGAGGAGCCATGCTGGACCAGACCACCTGGGAAGCAGCCACAGGGGTAGCCACACCAGACCAGACCACCTCAGAGGAGTCTGTGGGCGGAACCTCACTGGACCAGACCACCTCAGAGGTTTCCCTGGGGGAAGCCATGCTGGACAGTATCATTTCAGAGGAAGGAGACACGCTGAACCAGAACACCTCAGAGGAGGCTGTGAGGGCAGCCAAGCTGATCCAAACTCCTCTAGCCTCAAGCATAGATAACCAGACGCCCCCAACCTCACCTGTGCCAGGAGCCATATCCCAGATATCCCCTAGTCAGCTGACTAGGAGTCTCAGAACCTTGAAACTAGGCGATGAAGCTCAGGTAAGGCCCACAACACCCAGGTAGAGGGAAGAAGGGCCAAGAATCTGGCCTCTTCGGTACACCTTTTGCTTCTGTGTGTCCAGAAGACCTCAGAATCTCAGATTCCGGAAGAGGAGGGCCTACTAGCAGAGGCAGCTGGAGGTCGGGATGTGGATGATGTGACACTGATGCAGGGATCAGGGCACCTTGCTGACACTGACCAGGTGAGCTCAGGGAGAGGCTGGGTTGCAGCTTCCTTTTACCTATCCGTGTCTTCAGGTAGGAGATGTGATGCAGGAACATATAGTGGGGGAATAGGACCCCCCCCCAGCTGACTCAGTTTCATCCACTCCAGGCCATGTTTTATGCTGTGACACCAATGTCCTGGTGTCCCCATTTGGTGGCAGTATGCCCCAAACCCGCAACAGGCCTGAATGTGACTCAACCTTGTCAAGACTGTGGAACACTCGAGGAAAATTGGGTGTGTCTGTCTTGCTATCAGGTATGGCGCAGAGGAGGGGAATGGGGTGGAGGCTGGTCCAGGAACAAACTTTGGTAGGTGCTGACCCCTGCCTGATACTCCCCAACCTCAGGTCTACTGCAGCCGTTTCGTCAATGCCCATATGATCCAACACCATGAAGCCTCTGGACACCCACTGGTCCTCAGCTACGTTGACCTGTCTGCCTGGTGTTACCTCTGCCAGGCCTATGTCCACCACCAGGTGGGCCCCGGGCAGACCCTCTAATGTGCACACTCATGCCCCACACACGTACATGCACTCCTGGTGTGGTGGGTAAGGGGAGAGCACAGATCCCTTTGCATGATTGCCTCATGATCATTTTTTATATTGTGGGGGCTGCGGGATAGCCCAGGAGACAGAGTGGTTGAAGACTGGAGTGGGGGCAAGCCTCCCGGCTGAGGCAGAGTGTTCTGCACTCTCTCTCACCTACCCTGTTCTTGCTACTCCTCAGGCTCTCCTAGATGTGAAGAACACGGTCCACCAGAACAAGTTTGGGGAGGACATGCCCCACCCACACTAAGTCCCAGAACGTGCTCCCTCTTCTCCACCTTCTGAGGCCCAAGACAGACCAGCCTTAGTTCATTCCAAGCTCTACCTTGGATGAGGGGGAGCCTCTCTCTCCATCTCGACTTAAATATCCTTTGCAACTCCTCAAGGGTGCTTATTTAAGTGTATATACCTTTAAAAAGACTGCGATTATCAGTTGTGGATTTTCCCCTGCCCACTACCTGCTCAAGGGACAACACTACCCCACCCCACAAGGAAAAGAGGAGCTCAGTGGTTCCAAAGGGTTGCTGCAATCACAAAGGCTAACATTGGAGGAAGGGGGGAATAACTGGCAGGTGTGGAGGGGTTGTGTATGTAATAAACTATGAAGTTACAAAACGTGGAGAAAGCCTTTTAACTTTGAGTGGGTAGAGAATCCTACATCCCAGGCCAATGAGAAATGAAGGAATATGGAATGGGTCTTCATCGCTTCAACCTTTCCCTCACCACCCATTGCACAAAAAACCAACTTATTGAAAATATACCAGGCAGCTCCAATAGAGTAAGTGGTAGAAACCATTAGAAAATGAATATCTGATTTAGAAATATGAGGATACTCCAAAAAGTTCATGGAAAATAGAATTTATAGGTATGTCTAGTTTGGTGCAAAAATTTGAAATCCATGCATACGAGGGGTCTTCACAAAGTTCATACAGGGGCTGACACTGTAGTGCAGCAGCTTAAGCCTCTGCCTACAGCGCTGGCATCCCAAATGGGTGCTGGTTCAAGTCCCAGATGCTCCTTTTTCTGATCCAGCTCCCTGCTAGTGTGCCTGGGAAAGCAGTGGAGGATGGCCCAAGTCCCTGGGCCTCTGTACCTACATGGGAGACCTAGAAGAAGTTCCTGGCTCTTGGCTTCAACCTGGCCCAGCCCCAGATGTTATGGCCATTTGGGGAGTGAACCAGCAGATGGAAGATCTCTTTCTCTTTCTCTCTCTGTAACTCTGCCTTTCAAATAAATAAATCTTTTTTAAAATGTTCATGCAAATACATATTATGGGGGCAGGAGTTTGGCACAGCAGTTAAGATACTGCTCTGGATGCCCACATCCCATATCTGTGTGCCTGGGTTTAGATCCCAGCTCTGCTAATTTTAGCTTCCTGATAATAAGCACACTGGGAGAGAGCAGATGATGACTCAAATATTTGGATCCCTACCACCCATGTGAAAGACCCAGATTGAGTTCCAGGTTCCTGAACGCTGACTGGGCATTTGGGGAGTGAATCAGCAGATGAAAGACTGTCTCTCTGCTTTTCTGCTTTTGAAGTAAATATATTTTTAAAGATTATTTATTTGAAAGGTAGAGTTACAGAGAGAGAGAGAGACAGAGAAATCTTCCATCCGCTAGTTCACTCCCCAAATGGCTGCAATGGCCAGAGCTGCACCGATCCAAAGGCAAGAGCCAGGAGCTTCTTCCGGGTCTCCCACGTAGGTGCAAGGGTCCAAGGACTTGGGCTATCTTCTACTGCTTTCCCAGGCACATTAGCAGGGAGCTGGATCAGAAGTGGACTCGAACTGGTGCCCATATATGATTCTGGCATTGCAGGCGGCAGCTTTACCTCCACAGCACCGGCCTCAGTAAAAATATTTTTAAAAGATGCATACTGTGAGCAAACTATACATGGATTTCAATTTTTTTTTCCACCAAAATGAGCTTTTACTTCTATGTTGAACTTTTTAAAGTACCCTCAATGCAGGCCTCACAGCCAATCCTAGCCATGCCCTAGGCTGAGAAGACAAGGTATCAAAAAGTATCCTAACCAGGGCTGTTTCCATATAGGTCTCTTTGGCCTGATTGCGGGGGAGGGTGGAGGGGTCCAAGCTTAACTTGGATGTGGTAGTCCTGGATGGCATCCTGGGGTAAGGTGTGCCTACCACTAACCAGAGGTGGGGGATGGGAAGATAATTTTGGAATTTCATTTCCCCTACATAATGAGAATTGCTCTGGCAGCTCAAGAGGGTAAATAAGGGCTGAGGGTTCAGGGACTTTTCAGTATGGCCACCTTATCCCAAAATGACCACTTGAGAGCCCTGCCCAATCAAGAAGAGGAGGAACAAATGTGGAAAGGCAAGAGGGCTTCAGCCAGCCCCAATTTAAGAATGTCCTCCTCCATCAACCCCCGTTACATCTCACTCACCAGATCTATCATGTGGTTACCAGAGCTGCAAAGGAGTCTGGGAAATGTTTAGCTGGACAGTCAACTACCCCAAATTAGGTTCTTTCTGTCGTGACTGAATAACCCTTACCCTGCAACCATTTCCCTCCAGGAACAGACTCCATGCCTTCCTGAGCTAGCAGAAAGCCCAGGTGAGGTGGCACGGGTTTCACAGCCTCAAAGAGCCTCTCACAAAATGGTTCCCAAAGCCTGACTTTCCAGGCCAAAAACTGACACTCCCTGCACACAAGGGACAAACACCAAATTACATCCACAATGAGGGCAGGGAAGGAAAGCCAAGGAGAGTCATGTCGGGACACAGTGGGCACGGGGAGGGGCTGGGGGGGAACCCATGGTGGGACAGGGGCCAGCAGGTGTGCAGGGCTATGACCCCAAACTCCCAGCAGGCAGTGGGTGGCAGCTGCGCATGACCACTCCCCAATCCCCATTCCTGGTGGGGTTGAGAGCAGCTTTGCTCCCCTTCCCCCACCCTGCTGCAGACCTTGTCCCAGCTCACCTGCCTCTCCCAGGACACAGGTGAGCAGGCCGCTTGGCCCCAACTAAGCTTTGTCAGTCTGGGGCACTGAGTCTGGGGGAATCCCATTCACAACGCGTCTCCCTTTCCCCTGAGCGAGCCCCTTCCTGGCCCAGGTCTAAAGGGCCCACCTCTCGCCGGGGGCTGGGTGGAGAAAGGAGAATGGGCCCACCCTGCGCCCTGCCTGTGGAAGCTGTGCAGGCTGAGAGTTTTTAGGATCAGCCCTCGCCACCTTGAGCTTCCTCCTTCACCAACTTTCTAGAGGAAAACGCGGCCCGGTGAGGCCGGCCTGCCAGTCCCCTCAGGGTCCTGTCAGGGCTCATGGGAGGTGGCAGCAGAAAGTTGGAGTGAACGTGGAATTCAAAGGCACAGCGCGTTTCCCAACATCCTTGGGGCACCCGAGCTATTTGGGGTGTCCCACCCTTGCCCACTATCTCTCCCTGGCCCTGCAGCCCTGCCAGTGAGCACCCCTCAGTTCACCTTTCCCGTCAGATCTGTGAAACCAGAGCACCCGGGTAGGCTGCTCAAAGTGGCGGTCTGCGGGGTCCGCGGGGTCTCCGGGGGCCCTAGGGTGCTGGCAACCACAGGCTCTCACCACAGTAAGTGCTCTGTGTTGCTTGAGCCACAGGCTGAGTCCTCTATCCTGTGGTATCGATGACCTTGGGCCAGTCCCTGTCACTTCACCGCTCCCAGCCTGGCTGTCTCTTATCAATAAAGCAGGCAGGGACAGTCGCCTCGGCCTCTGTCCCTTCTGCCCCTGTGTTGCTGGGAGTAGGTGAGCGCGGGGAACCTCGGGATCACCTGGAGCGTCCTGGGCTCTTCTGGGCAGGGGGTCATAGTCACCACCACCTAGGTCTGGAGGGAGGAGCCTGTCTCTCACCTCTCTAGATTTCCAGCTGCTCAGTCCCCAGGCTTAGGAGGCAGCCTTGACCTCTGCTTTTTAAGCGCTAAAGCAAGCCTATAGGTTCCACCTTCAGAATATACCAGAATCCCACCTCTCTTCTCCAGGGGGCACTGTCACCACACAGTGGCCTCCTCGATGCTGCACCTCTCTCTTCCCTCCACAGTCTGACCTCCAAGCTGGGTCTCCTCCCTTTTTCTGTCCCTAAGTGTTAGAGACGTTGAAGGCCTCATCCTGCCCCCCTCCCCTTCCTAGGCAAGCATATCCAATGACCATTTCCGTGGGTGATCGTGTGCCTAGCTGGGGGATTGCCAGCCTAGGCCAAGCAGGAGGGTAGGAGGGTGTGGTACACCATGCCTCCTAGGATGGCCTGAGTGCTGGCAGGGGGCAAGAGCCCCAGGCACATCCCTCCCCCGCCTTGAAGGGTCTTGTACAAATTGTCAATCAGGTAAACAACTCCCGGGTGTGGCCCTGGCCCATTAGGACCACCTGGAAATCTACCTGGCCTACATGATGTTCAAGCTGATAGGAGAAGCAAGCGGTGCCGATATCGGCTCTATCCTGTGGAATTGGTGTTGTCCGGAATTAGCTATGCCCCTTCTGCCTGCCCTTTAAAAGGTGCACTTGATCGTTAATAAAGTGGACGTGTTCACCAAAACTTGTCTCTGGTGTTTCTTGTCAAAGAACGCCACCGCCTCACCACTCCGGCAGTGTGTGGGCCTCTCAGGACGGGCTGAGCCTGCACATTTCCAGGGTCCCTCTGGGCTGAGGATGCCACAGCTGGATCTCCAGCTGGAACCTTGTCTCCCACCCCCGACTTACAGATCTCAAATTCAACAGGACTTTTCCAGGGTCACCTCGACGCCACCATCTGTCTCTTTCTGTGCCACTTCTGCCACAGTCTCCAGACAGAGTTGTGCTAACAGCCATTCTGGTGCACTTTTCATGGCCACCCTCTGACCCAGTCGACATGGAGGTGTATTCAATGTGCTAATGGTGATTCATTGTTAATAGCCAAGCCTAATTGAACACCTGCTGTGTGCCTAGCCCCTTCTAACATGCAAGATAATTTCCTTGCTTTTCATTTATTATCTCTCTCACTGCAAGAATTTAATCATCACTGCTCAATTTTTTTAAGATTTATTTATTTATTTGAAAGGCAGAGTGATGGGGTGGGGGTAGGGCGACAGACAGAACAAGAGTGAGAGCAAGAGAGAAATCTTTTTGCTGGTTCACTCCCCAAATGACCTCAACAGTCAAGGCTGGGCCAGGTTGAAGCCAGAAGCCTGGAACTCCATTTGTGGGTGATGTAAGGCCACCACAAAACACACCAAACACCGGAGTAAGGGAAAGGGTTTATTGGAGAAAATCCAGCAGACTGGAGGGAAGGGGTGAAGAAGGAGAAAGAAACAGAGAGAGGGACGGAGGGAGTGAGCGAGAGAGCAAGTGCGAGTGCCACGTGTTCAGGAACAGTTTCCTTTTAGAACTTTGCCAGAGGACGGCCAGGGAAGTAGAAGAAGCAAATCCTATTAGGGTGGGGGTGGAGCTTGTCGGTGGTTGGGTCACGTGGCCACCTGGCTTCCAGCAATGCCAGAAGGGGCTAGAGCCTAGGATGGTGTCAGGGTGTAGATCACGCCGTAGATAAGACTGAGCCATTTTACTAATAGGTGACAGGGGCCCAAGTACTTGGACCATCTTCCACTGCTTTCCAAGGATGCATTAGCAGGAAGCTAGATGGGAAGCATTCGTGCCCAGACTCTGCCAGGCACCCTGAGATGGGATGTTGGTGTCACAAGCAGTGACTGACCTGCTAGGTCATGTCACCATCCCCACTTGTGTCTGTTTGACTCACTGCCATATCAGAATGTCTGGCATGCAGGAAGAGTCTTTTTTTTTTTTTTTTTGGACAGGCAGAGTGGATAGTGAGAGAGAGAGACAGAGAGAAAGGTCTTCCTTTTTGCCGTTGGTTCACCCTCCAATGGCCGCTGCGGCCGGCGCATCGCGCTGATCCGAAGCCAGGAGCCAGGTGCTTCTCCTGGTCTCCCATGCGGGTGCAGGGCCCAAGCACTTGGGCCATCCTCCACTGCCTTCCCGGGCCATAGCAGAGAGCTGGCCTGGAAGAGGGGCAACAGGGACAGAATCTGGCGCCCCGACCAGGACTAGAACCCGGTGTGCCGGTGCCACAAGGCAGAGGATTAGTCTGTTAAGCCACGGCGCCGGCCAGGAAGATTCTTATATTAGTGAATGAGGATTAAATTCTCATAAAAATGCATAACACTTAACTGAGCACCTTTGGCTGAAATGTATTTTACTTATTTGTTTCTTGTCTGTCTCCAGACAACTATGCAGACTTATAGACAACAATGTGGAATGTAACTTTCACCAGGGCCAGATTTGTTGTCTGTTTTTTTTTTTTGTTTGTTTTTGTTTTTGTTTTTGCCTACCCTTATGTCTTTTCTGCATAGTAGGTTCTCAAAATATACATATGTAGAATAATAAAGACTAAATTCTGATGATAGTGGCTAACGGACTACATGATTCAGTTATTTATTTGGCTGTCGGTCTCTCTGCCTTTTAGAACATAAATCCCTGGGGGTGGGACTGTTTGGGGAGGTGCTGAGCCAGGTATGGTTCAGTGGTGATCACAAGATCCTGCCCTCCCTCTCAATGGGCAGAGTCTCATTGGGGGCTGATGAAAATATTCTAAAATTGCATTATGTTGATGGTTGTGCAATCCCGTGAATGTTAAAGTCCATTGAATGTATACTTTAACTGGGTAAGCTTTATGAGATGTAAATTATATCTCAGTAAAGCTGTTTTGGGGGCCAGTGTTGTGACACAACTACTTAAGCTGCCTCTTGGGATGCCCGCATCCCACACTGGAGCACCTATTCGAATCCCAGATGCTTCACTTCCGATCCAACTTCCTGCTAATGAACCTGGGAGGCAAGTACTTAGGTCCCTGCTGCCCATGTGGGAGACTCGGAGTTCCTAGCTCCTGACTTTTGTGTGGCCCAGTCCTAGTCTCTCTCTCTCTCTCTCTCTCTCTCTCTCTCTCCCTTCCTCTCTTTCTCTCTCCCTCCATCTCCCTCTCCTCCTCTCCCCCTCCCTCTCCTCCCCTACCTCTCCTTTCCCTGCCCCTCCCTCTCCCCTACCCCTCCCTCTCCTCCCCCTCTCCTCCTCTCCCCCTTCCTCTCCTCTTCTCCCCCTCCCTCTCCTCCCCCTACCTGTCCCTCTCCCTCTATCCCCCTACTTTCTTGTGTGTGTGTGTGTGTGTGTGACTCTGCCTTTCAGGTAAATAAATCTTTTTTTTTTTTTTTCAGATTTTATTTATTTGACAGGTAGAGTTACAGACAGCGAGAAAGAGAGAAAGAAAGGTCTTCCTTCCGTTGGTTCACCCCCCAAATGGCCACTACGGCCAGCGCTGTACCGATCTGAAGGCAGGAGCCAGGTGCTTTTCCCTGGTCTCCCACGTGGGTGCAGGCGCCCAAGCACTTGGGCCATCCTCCACTGCCCTCCCGGGCCACAGCAGAGAGCTGGACAAGAAGAGGAGCAGCCAGGACTAGAACCTGGCGCCCATATGGGATGCCGGCGCTGCAGGCGGAGGATTAACCAAGTGAGCCACGGTGCCGGGCCCAGGTAAATAAATCTTTAACAAAAATAAAGCTGTTTGAAAAATGCTGCCTTCACAGATTTTGTCATAGAAGAGAGAAAGAACACAAGCAATCATACAGCATACCAGAACGTGGTGAGGACACACTACACAGTCAGTAGATGTTGATTCAATGACATCCAGTGGCACCTTGCCCCCACATGGTCTCCCCTAACTTCTCTCTCCCCATTGTCTTTCTTCTCTTCCCACTTGCAGAACCTGCTGTCCACATTTCTCCCCTAAACTGCCTGTTGGGGGCATGGCACTGCCAACAAAGTCTAGCATCTTCGACCTGGGCCAACGTATACGGAGCCTTAGCTCCTAGGAGGGAAGCCACTGGGCTCAGGCACGCTACAGGGGTGTTGGCAAAAAAGCTGCCTGAATACAAGGCAGTGATGGTGGGTGAGAGTGCACTGGCGATCCCGCTAACCCATCAATGCTTTCTGGAAAACCCGCCATCCAGGATTCCTACTGGAAGGAGGTGGCCCTGGGCCATGAGGGATGTTTTATGAATGCGCCGGACCCAGCAGGGCGGGCCACTCACAGGACCCTGCATGACCGCTGTATGGCTATTGGTGCTGGTGTGCTGGTGGCCTTTGCTCTCGTTGATCCCTCAAGAGCTACAACTCTTTGGCCCAGCTGCAACAGGTGTGTGCCGCTGGGATCCTCACCACACCCAGCCCCTCGTTCTTGTGGGCAACAAACGTGACCTTGTGACCACTGCTGGAGATGCTCACGCAGCGGCTGCAGCCCTTGCCAAGAGCTGGGGGACCCCCTTGGTGGAGACCTCAGCCAAGACACAGCAAGGTGTGGAGGAGGTCTTTTCCCTGCTCTGGGGCCTTAAGGTCTTGGTCAAGAAAAGCGGACCCTCCCCCAGCTCAGGGTAAAAGACCTTTCTCTCTCAGTGTCTAACTCTGCCTGTCAAAAAAAAAAAAAGTTGATTCCCTTAACATGAGACCCCGCCTTGCTTTGAGCAACCAGCTTCGTGGTTCACCGTGAATGTAATGGTGATACCGCTCTTGTTTTCATTTGGGGAGGGGCTTTCTTGATAACATGGGGGTGTCTGCTGGTAAGTGTGTCTTGTAAAGTTGGTAAATTTTTTTTTTGTGCAAAATCAAATAAATGGTGTTCTTAGGTTTCGAAGCTGCCAAGTGTTATGTGGGTGAGAGTGAGACTGGGTACAATGTTACTTGAATGATGAGAATTCTTTCATTCAGGAAATTGGGGGAGTGCACTGTATCTCAGCCCTGCTTAGGGTACAAGGGATGTAGAAACCAACAAGACACTTAAAAGTCTCTGCCTGGGGGCTGGTGCTATGGTGTAGCGAGCAACCTGTGGTGCCGGCATCCCATACGAGCAGCAGTTCGAGTCCCGGTTGCTCCACTTCTGCTCCAGCTCCCTGCTGATGGCCTGGGAAAGCAGCAGAAGATGGTTCAAGTCCTTGGGTCCCTGCCTCCCATATAGGAGACCCAGATGCAGTTCCTGGCTCCTGGCTTCAGCCTGGAGCTTTGTGGCCATTTAGGGAGTAGAACAGAAGGTGGGAGATGGCCAGGATCCAGCTGCCACCACAACTACCAATATCTTCAGGGACTGTGGCAAGGGTATAGCTAGGCCTCTAATAGCATATAACTGACTATGCAGGCATTTAACTAGTACAGCTCAAGCTAACAGATACAAACAAAGTAGATCCTGTGATCCTATTCTTCTACCTTTACAAATTTATTTATTTATTTGAAAGGTAGAGTGATGGAGAGAGAGAGAGAATGAGAATATTCTGGTTCACTCCTCAAATGCTTGCAACAGCTGGGGCTGGGCCAGGCTGAAGTCAGAAGCCAGGAACTCCATCCGGGTCTGCCACATGGGCGATAGGGACACAAGCACTTGGGGCCATCCTCTGCTGCTTTCCCAGGTACGTTAGCAGGAAGCTGGATCCTAAGTGGAGGTGCCTGGACTCCAACTGGCACTCTGATATAGGATGTGGGTGTTCCTCTTCCCAAGCCTCACAAGCAGCCACCGGTCCCCACAAGGACAGACTGCGAGATGCTGGTGCAAGCCCTGAAGGTGGCCCCAAAGCCTCCTGGGTACCCCCGCCTGAGCTCCCCCGCCCCCCGCCATGCTGGGGTACTCACAATGGGGGCACAGATTCCAAGTGGGCATAGACTGACCAGGGATATCTTTAATGTTTGGAAACCCAGGGTGGGGGCCCTCTGTTCTCATCTAAGAACGGCCTTCACTAAGCCCAGCCTGTCAGACCCTAGAAACAACCACTCAGACAGACAAACGCAGAGTTGCTTCAGATGGTGTTTATTGTGGGGTCAGGGGGCAGGGATCTGGGGGTTGTGAGGGCAGCCACCTTGGTTGGGCTGGCTGGGGTAATCGGGTGGGGAGCTGGCTGGGTGTAGGAGTGATCGGGGCGCTCCTGGGTCCCAGGGCGCACTGGATGCAGGCGGTACTCAGGGTGGTAGGAGGCGACGCGCTGGGGCCTGGGATGCGGGAGTCTCCAAGCGTTTCACGCGCAGCAGCGCCCCCAGTACGCCTTCAGGGGGCACCTCAGGGCCCAGATCCTGGTCAGCGGCCCGGCGGAGGCGGCGTGGAGCGCTCACAGCCTCAGAGTCCGCGTTTCCGGTGAGGATCCGCCCTAGCAAGTACCTGCAGGAGCATAGCGCAGTGAAGACGTGGTCACTTGTCCCCTCCCGGGCCTGTAACCCCATACTGCCTGGGAACCTGGCCGTCTTCAGCCCCGACCCCACCGCTTTCAGGAAACAGATAGTCCCGCCCCCCATCCTAAAACTATGTCTTCGCCACCTCCCTCTTTCTACAGAAAGCAGGCATCAGGGTCTCCCTCCCCAGCACCGGGAGTCCACCTTCCCCTACTGTTCCCCTTGCTAAGCATCTTTACCTCTACACCCTGGATCTAGGATCTCACTTCCTTCTAGGGCCCCCTCCCTCGTCCTCCCAGAACACAGGCGCCCACACCATGCCGGTCACCTCAGAAGCTCAGGATCCACGTCAGGCGTCTCGTCGCCGGCGTCCTCCACATCCGGGCCCGTGGGGCCGTCGTCGTAGACTGGGGGCCGGGGTCGGAGCGCCGCCGCGGGCACGGGCGCGGGAACAAGCTGGGCTGCGAGGGCTGCGGGGTCCAGGCGAGCGCGGAGCAGGGCGCGGGCGAGCTGCGCCGCGGGCGCGTCGGGATCGTCGTCCAGGCCGAGAGCCGGGTCCGAGGAGCGGGGGGCGCCCCAGACGCGCAGCAGCTGCGCCAAGACTCGCGCCTGCTGATCCTCGGCCTCCTGCGCCTCGGCTCGCGCCCGCTCCTGCCGTTCAGCCTCCAGCAGGTGCGCCAGCGCCCGCGCCAGCTCCTGCACCGCACCTGCCGCCTCTCCTCGGGGCACTGCTCGCCGGAAGCGGCGGGCAGCGCCAGTCTCAGCCATGGACGACGATGCTGCGCTCAGACCGCGGGGCTCCTGCGGGAAGATGAAGTGGGGTTAAAGATGAAGTCGGCATCCATCAGGTCAGGGGTCCCTAACCTGGGGATTCCGTAGACCTGAAGCATTGCAGATGTGGCTCCCCAAGTATCCCCCAGACATCTCCAGAGCCACCGGAAACCACCACATATCTTCAGATATCCTTAAGACCTCCAGAGACACACCTACACACACACACACAGAGTTACTGCCTTAGTGACTGCCCGAAGGGGCCCAGGGGCCGCTGGAGACCGGGTTGGAAATGGAAACTCTCACCTGGCTGGTGGGAATTCAATTAGTAAAATAATTTTGAAGAGCAGTTTGGCAATGTTTAAAAAGAAGCTACGGCCCACTCTTGGGGTGCTACACCCCAGAGTAGCAATTGCACATATGCTAGTAGGCAGGAGTTCATAAAAGATTACAGCAGCACCATTTGTAACAGCATAAAAGGGGGGAGGGGAGAAAGGCCTGGAAGCAACCCAATGTACGTCGTCGACATATTAAGAATGGCTGGCTAATCCTCCGCCTTGCGGCGCCGGCACACCGGGTTCTAGTCCCGGTTGGGGCGCCGGATTCTATCCCGGTTGCCCCTCTTCCAGGCCAGCTCTCTGCTATGGCCCGGGAAGGCAGTGGAAGATGGCCCAAGTCCTTGGGCCCTGCACCTGCATGGGAGACCAGGAGAAGCACCTGGCTCCCGGCTTTGGATCAGCGAGATGCGCCGGCCGCAGTGGCCATTGGAGGGTGAACCAACGGCAAAAAGGAAGACCTTTCTCTCTGTCTCTCTCTCTTACTATCCACTCTGCCTGTCCAAAAAAAAAAAAAAAAAAGAATGGCTGGATGAATCATGCTATAGGATGTAATATTACGCAGCAGTAAAAATGAAATGGATTATAGCCACCCACTTCAATATGGATGGCGTTCACCGCCTAAGGGGAAGAAAAGAAAAAAAAAAAAAAAGAAGCAAGTTCCAGAAATCCACTGCGGACTGCCTGATGCTACCAGACACCCTGAGGACTTCATAGTGACCCCTAGTGACTACCAGGAGCCAGATACCCAGTATAATTCCATTTCCATGATGTTCCTGAACAGGAGAAATGAAACAATAGATTATTTAGAGGTCTATCCATATGTGATAAGGTGCAAAAAAAAAAAAGTATAGGGCCAATAGACAGAAAGTATAGGATGATTATGGGGCAAGGAGGGACTGACCTGGGGGGAATTTGACTGACCCAGGGAATTTTACTGGTCATGCTCTTTTAAGGTGAGTGGTGGGTACCCAGGGGAGTTATTTTTTTCATTATTTTGCACATAGTTCATGTATGTTAAATACATTATTATTTAGGTAGGATATTTAAAATTTTTAAAATTTTCGCTTGACGCCTGTCACCCCTCAGGCCCCAGAGGGACGACCCAGTCATGGAAAATCATAGCCTCACACACACTCAAACGGGCTGATGCGGCCTTCAGATGTCGCACATGCAACCCACTGCTTCTACATCCACGCGAAAGGAACTGCACATGCTCACAGCCAGGGCTGCTCACGCAGTTCCAGGCTCCGTGCTACTCAGGTGCAAGGCGACGCACCACGGCTCTGGACACAATGCAGCACAGAGACATCATGGCTCCCCTCCCCACGATGACACAGCTCCACAAAGACAGAGAGGAATGGCCTCGTGAGCACACGCACCAACTCCCAGGCACGCAGTGCAGCCGAACCAACATGAACATGCACACAGAGATGCAAAGACCCCTCCCTCCGGAAGAAAAACGAAATGGCACAGGCACAACCACACGGAAAGACACGCCCATGGACCACACCAGCACACAGGATTCACAAATGCGTGCCCACGGAGAAAGTCACACACACAAGCAGCCCCGGTATCACACACACTACACCCTGGGACACAACAACGTCACCTTTGGGGGATGCTTGGAAGCGGTCAAACCAAAAGACACACACTTCCAAGGACAAGACACCCCCACACCGCTGTCATCACGTCACGCACCAACAAAATGACACGCACACACCCTTTCTTAATTTGCCCTGGTGCCATGGACAGCGCCGCGGGTCGCGGGCGGGGCGGGGCCGAGCCTGGCCTGGGATGCGGGAGGGGTGGGCAGGGCGCGGCTGCCCTGCGAAGCCCAGGATAAGGCCACCTATACACGCAGAGACCAAGCTCAGACACAGCCTGAGTGCTGGAGCTTGAGCCACCCTGTCTTTCCGCACGTCTTGGGAGGGAGCTGACTCCAGCGGGAGTGCGGTCCCTACCCTTGCCCATAGCATCCTGGCCCTCAGCATCCTTTCCCCCTCCCCCACATTCCCATGCGAGAGGGAGATCTCACCTTTATCGGGCGCGCGCAGAGTGCACAGGGTGCCCGAAGAAGGCCCAACAGCAGCAGCACCAGAAGGCCGACGCCCCCGGCCCGCGGCCCGCAGAGCAGCGGCGACCCCGCCATGCTGCCCCAGCGAGCCGGGCTCCGGACGGGCGGACTGGCTGGCAAGTGCGCAGCGCTGGGGCCAACGGGCAAGGCTGCGGTGCTTTGCGGCTGCGCACGCCCAGGAGCCGGGCCCCCTCCTGCCCACTCCCTCCCTCCAATCTACGCAGGCGCAGCCTCGGGGCTCTAGCAGCCCCTCCACCTGGCTGGTCTCCATGGAGATGCCCAGGGGCAAGGTGGAGAGCTGGAGCCTGCACTGGCGGTTGTCATGGCAGTCGGAGGGCAGTTGCCGGAGCAACAGACCTTGCTATCGCCTTAGCAGACAAGCAGAGAAAACTGACTCGGTGGAGTGGAGTAGGGTCTGGTTCACCACCTCTCCCTCCTTGAGGAGGAGATGGGTTTGATTTTATTCACTGGTTACAGCATTACTGATTGCCTGCTGAGGGCTAGGCCCTTCACAGGGAGTTGGGTTCTATCCAGGTGATGTGACCACGTTCAGTTCAGTTCTCTATTCTTGGCTGAACTGCGCAAAGACGTTACTAACCTCAGAGTGATGTTAAAGGTTTTGCAAGAAGGACATTCAGTAGGAGCTCAGTAAATGCTATTTTGGGAGGAGTGGGGCATTGGGCCTAGCAGGTAACACACCAGTTAGGACACCTGTGTCACATATTGGAGTCCCTCGGTTCAAGCTCTAGCTCCTGACTCCAGCTTTGGCTGATGTATACCCTGGAAGGCAGGCTCAAGTCCTTGGGCCCCTGCCGCCCATGTGGGAGACTGGGATGGAGTTCCCAGGTCCTGGCTTCAGCCTGGCCCTGTCCCAGATGTTTTTGGCATTTGGAGAGTGAACCAGTGAACGGGAGCTCTCTGTCTCTCTGCCTCTCAAATAAATTTAAAATATAAACAATATATAAAAAAACCGTTGGGCCAGCGCTGTGGCTCACTTGGTTAATCCTCCGCCTGTGGCACCGGCATCCCATATGGGCGCCGAGTTCTAGTCCGGGTTGCTCCTCTTCCAGGCCAGCTCTCTACTGTGGCCCGGGAGGGCAGTGGAGGATGGCCCAAGTGCTTGGGCCCTGCACCCCATGGGAGACCAGGAGGAAGCACCTGGCTCCTGGCTTTGGATTGGCACAGCTCCAGCCGTAGTGGCCATTTGGGGGGTGAACCAATGGAAGGAAGACCTCTCTCTCTCTCTCTCTCTCTCTCTCTCTCTCACTGTCTGTGTCAAAATAAATTGTAAAAAATTCTTTAAAAAATCGTTAAGGATAGTAACATAGCATAACTTATATAAAGAAAAGACTCATCTGTGTTGCTGTGGGAGGATCTATTCAACAGATTTTAATTGTCTCCATCTCTTGAGTATTAAAATAATTTTATAATAAGGATTGGTGTTGTGGCGCAGCAGGCTGAGCCAACACACACTCTCTCTCTTTCTCTCTCTCTCCCTCTCTCTCTCTTTCTTTCTTTTGCTACATAGAGAGGGAGACAGAGAGAGAGAGATTGATCTTCCATCTGTTGGGTTCACTCTCCAGATGGACACAACAGCTGGGGCTGGGCTGGGCAGAAGCCAGGTGCCTACTATTCCATCCAGGTCTCCTATGGGTCTTCAAGCACTTGGGTCATGTTCTGCTGCTTTCCCAGGCACATAGGCAGGGAGCTGGATCAGAAATGGAACAGCCAGGACTCAAAACGTCACCCACATGGGATGCTGGCATCTCAGGTGATGGCTTAGTCTTATGGGTCACAACACCAGCCCCATAAGCCACCACTTTCAACACCAGCATCCCATATCAAAGTGCTGATTAGAGCCCTAGTTGCTCTGTTTCTGATTCAGCTTCCTGCTAATGTGCTTAGGAAGGCAGCAGCTGATGGTTCCCATGTGGGAAACTCAAGTGGAGTTCTAGGCTCCTGGCTTTGGCCTGGCCCAGACCTGGTTGTGGCAGCCATTTGAGGAGTGAACCAGCAATTGAAAGATCCTTCCCCTCATCTCTCTCTCTCTCTCTCTACTCCTCTCTATCTCTATCTCTCTCTGTCTCTCTCTTTTCCTCTCTCTGACACTCTGCCTTTCAAATAAATATATCTTTTTAAAAACACAAATGACTTTAAAATGAACACCCTTATGCATATCCCCCTTGCCGACCTGAAGACTATACACTCAGGAATGTGTAATGGACATGCACTTAGCATGGCTCTCGTGCCACCCCCCCACCTCTGCTGTTCACAGCCTTACATAATCCCCCCCAAGTGTGCATGACCAAAGATGATTGGCTAGATGTGATTACATGTCTGTGATGCTGTGAAAAATAAGGTTGAATGAGCAGACTCTTGCTCCCTTGCTGTGTTTGATGAAGCAAGTGGCCAGTTGGGGAATTTTTTAAATATTTATTTATTTATTTGAAAGGCAGAATTACCAGAGAGAGGTCTTCCATCTGCTGGTTCACTCCGCAGATGGCTGCAATGGCTGGAGCTGCGCCGACCTGAAGCGAGGAGCCAGGAGCTTCTTCTGGGTCTCCCATGTGGGTGCAGAGGCCCAAGGACTTGGGCCATCTTCTACTGCTTTCCCAGGCCATAGCAGAGAGCTGGATCAGAAGTGGAGCAGCCAGGACTCAAACCGGCACCCTTATGAGATGCTGGCACTGCAGGCAGCTGCTTTGCCTCTCCCTCCCACTTCTCTGTCACTCTGCATTTCAAATACAGACATATATACATAAATCTTTTTAAAAATGGGCAAATGATTTGAACAGGCATTTCTCAAAACAAAATATTCAAATGGCTAACAACTACCTGAAAATACTCAACATCATTGATCACCACGGAAATGCAAATCAAAACTACAGTTAACATATAAACTCATCCAGTTAGAATGGTTGGTTTTTTAAAGATTTGTTTTATTTATTTTAAAGGCACAGAGAGAGAGAGAGAGAGAGATCTCATCCACTGGCTCATTCCCTAAATGGCTACAACAGTTAGAACTGGGCTAATCTAAAGCCAGGATCCAGGATCTCCCACATGGGGTCTCCTCTGGGTCTCCCACATGGGGGCAGGGGCCCAAGGACTTGGGGCATTTTCTACTGCTTTCCCAGGCCATAGCAGAGAGCTGGATCAGAAGTGGAGCAGCCAGGACTCAAACCGGCGCCCTTATGAGATGCTGGCACTGCAGGCAGCTGCTTTACCTCTCCCTCCCACTTCTCTGTCACTCTGCATTTCAAATACAGACATATATACATAAATCTTTTTAAAAATGGGCAAATGATTTGAACAGGCATTTCTCAAAACAAAATATTCAAATGGCTAACAACTACCTGAAAATACTCAACATCATTGATCACCACGGAAATGCAAATCAAAACTACAGTTAACATATAAACTCATCCAGTTAGAATGGTTGGTTTTTTAAAGATTTGTTTTATTTATTTTAAAGGCACAGAGAGAGAGAGAGAGAGAGAGAGAGAGAGAGAGAGAGATTTCATCCACTGGCTCATTCCCTAAATGGCTACAACAGTTAGAACTGGGCTAATCTAAAGCCAGGATCCAGGATCTCCCACATGGGGTCTCCTCTGGGTCTCCCACATGGGGGCAGGGGCCCAAGGACTTGGGGCATTTTCTACTGCTTTCCTAGGCCATAGCAGAGAGCTGGATCAGAAGTGGAGCAGCCAGGACTCGAACCAGCACCCATAAGGGATGCCAGCAGTTTAAGCTGCTATATGCCACTGTACCAGCTCCTAAAATGGCTGTTATTAGAAAAACACAAAAACCACTCCAGCTTTCTTTGAGTTACCATCATTCAGCAGAATCTCTGCAATGGTGAAGGCCAGAATAGCTTCCAATCATGTCCCATGGCCGGACTTTGTCTAACTGTAACAGACTCCTTTTTAAAAAAATTTTATTATATATATAATATATATTTCATTTTATTTGACAGCGAGGGAGAGAGAGAGAGAGAGAGAGAGAGAGAGAGAGAGAGAGAGAGAGAATATCTTCCATTTATCTGCTGGTTCACTACCCAAATGGCTACAGCAACCAGGATGGACTGTGCTGAAGCCAGGAGCTTCTTCCGGGTCTCCCATGTGAGTGTAGGGGCCCAAGCACTTGGGCCATCTTCTACTGCTTTTCCAGGTGCATCAGCAGGAAGCTGGATCAGAAGTGGAGCACTCAGGACTCGAACTGGTGCCCGTGTGGGATGCCGGCACTGTAGACAGTGGCTTAACCTGCTGTGTCACAGGGTTGGAGCTCCAAAGCTGTCTTTTTTTTTTTTTTTGACAGGCAGAGGGGACAGTGAGAGAGAGAGAGAGAGAGAGAGAGAGAGAGAGAGAGAGAAAGGTCTTCCTTTTTCCATTGGTTCACCCTCCAATGGCCGCTGCGGCCGGTGCACCGCGCTGATCCAAAGCCAGGAGCCAGGTGCTTCTCCTGGTCTCCCATGGGGTGCAGGGCCCAAGCACTTGGGCCATCCTCCACTGCCTTTCCGGGCCACAGCAGAGAGCTGGCCTGGAAGAGGAGCAACCGGGACAGAATCCGGCGCCCCGACCAGGACTGGAACCCGGTGTGCTGGCGCCGCAGGCAGAGGATTAGCCTAGTGAGCCATGGCGCCAGCCCAAAGCTGTCTTAACCACTGCCCCAAATGCCCATCCCAGACTCCATTTTTGTTGTTTGCTGACAGCTTTGAGGCTTCACCTCTCCCATGTACCCCCTGGGTATGTTGATGAGAAAGCCTTGGTGCTCCCTGGTTTGACACTGGCAAAATGTTCAGAGCACCCAAGTGCCAGTCTGACTGTGGGACCCCCTCACTCCAGCCCGACCCCCTATCCACAGCAATTCTTTCCCTGGTCTCTCCAGACCTTTCCAGATCAGCTTGGGAGCCAGCCATGCTCTCTGCAGAACGTCTCACAATGTAATAAACTTGTTGTTCCTTCTGGGTATGTGTGTAGCGTCATCAGACTTGAGATCCAAACCAGATTTGGTGTTTGTATGAGTGTGTGTGTGTGGGGGGGGTCTATCCCACCTTTGCAAGTTAACCACAACACTGACCTTGACCAAAAGGGATGAGGAAGAGAAATGAAGTCCCTGACATTCAGGAGCTGGCCTGATTCATCATCACATGATCCTGTGTGTTGTGAGGAGCTGGCTTAACACACTTTGTGGTTATGGTCTCCTGCTATGCTCCTGAACGTGAACTATCCCATACAACATCAACATCAGACAAAACTGCTCTGTGACTGGGATAGAGCAAGAGAAAAACAGGGGCTGGCGCCATGGCACTGCTGGTAAAGCTGCCGTCTGCAGCACCAGCATCCCATATGGATGCCGGTTCGAATCCTGGCTGCTCCACTTCTGATCCAGCTCTCTGCTGTGGCCTGGGAAAGCAATGGAAGATGGCCCAAGTGCTTTGCTTGGGCCCCTGCACCCATGTGGGAGACCTGGAAGAAGTTCCTGGCTTCAGATCAGCACAGCTTCAATCGTTGCAGCCAACTGGGGAGTGAACCAGTGAATGGAAGATCTCTCTCTCTCTCTCTCTTTCTGTAACTCTGACTTTCAAATAAATAAATAAATCTTTTTTAAAAAAGTTATTTATTTATTTATTTGAGAGAGAGAGAGAGAGAGATCCCATCCACTAGCTCCGCTCCCACACAGGAGCCAGGAATGCCATCAAGGTCTTATAGGTAGGTGGCAGAAATGCAACTACTTGGCCGGCGCCGTGGCTCAACAGGCTAATCTTCCGCGTTGCGGCGCCGGCACACCGGGTTCTAGTCCTGGTCGGGGCGCCGGATTCTGTCCCGGTTGCCCCTCTTCCAGGCCAGCTCTCTGCTGTGGCCCGGAAAGGCAGTGGAGGATGGCCCAAGTGCTTGGGCCCTGCACCCCATGGGAGACCAGGAGAAGCACCTGGCTCCTGGCTTTGGATCAGCACGATGCGCTGGCTGCAGCGGCCATTGGAGGGTGAACCAACGGCAAAGGAAGACCTTTCTCTCTGTCTCTCTCTCTCTCTGTCACTATCCACTCTGCCTGTCAAAAAAAAAAAATGCAACTACATGAGCCATCACCTCTGCCTCTCAGGGCCTGCATTCAGTAGGGAGCTGGAGTCAGGAGCCAGAGCTGACCCAGGTGTTCGGATCCTTGGCATGCAAGGTTTTAACTATTAGGTCAAATCCCCCCCAACTCCCACCTGCCATACCGCTTGACAGCCTTTTAAAGTGAGATGGCCCATGGTTCCCCATGGTGCATATTTTCTCTCACTGCAATGAGCTAATAAATCCACTCTGTTAAGTTGCTGGTCTGGGAGGGAGGGAGTGTATGGTGGGAAGTATCACTATGCTCTTAAAACTGCATATATGAAATACAAAAAAAGGCTATTGCAAAAATTAAAGGATAAAAAGAAAGGAAATAAGGAGGGGGGATGGGGAAGGGAGCAAACGAGGCAAGTATGCCTTTTTTTTTTTTTTTTTTTTTTTTTTGGACAGGCAGAGTTGAGAGACAGAGAAAGGTCTTCCTTCCATTGGTTCACCCCCAAATGGCTGCCACGGCCGGCGCGCTGCGCTGATCCGAAGCCAGGAGCCAGGCGCCCCCTCCTGGTCTCCCATGCGGGTGCAGGGCCCAAGCACCTGGGCCACAGCAGAGAGCTGGACTGGAAGAGGAGCAACCAGGACAGGACCGGTGCCCCAACTGGGACAAGAACCCAGGGTGCCGGTGCCACAGGTGGAGGATTAGCCAAGTGAGCCGTGGCGCCGGCCAAGTATGGCTATTTTCTTAGAATTGTATCTATGAGGGGTCGGCACTGTGGCGCAGCAGGTTAACGCCCTGGCCTGAAGCACTGGCATCCCATGTGGACACCGGTTCTAGTCCTGGCTGCTCCTCTTCCGATCCAGCTCTCTGCTATGGCCTGGGATAGCAGTGGAAGATGGCCCAGGTCCTTGGGCCCCTGCACCCACGTGGGAGACCAGAACAAACTCCTGGCTTCAGATCGGCATAGCTCTGGCCGTTGCAGTTATCTGGAGAGTGAACCTTGGAAGACTCTCTCTCTCTCTCTTTCAGCCTCTCCTCTCTCTGTGTAACTCTGACTTTCAAATAAATAAGTAAATCTTTAAAAAATTGTATCTATGAAAAACATGAAAGCTCTTTTCTTTATATTATTTTTTAAAAAACTGAAGATTGCTGGTCTGTTCCCCTGTGGTCTTTGGCTGGAGGGCAGCTGGCCATCCACATCCACAAGTTCGTTAAACATCTACAGATCCAACCAACCATGGGTCAAAGGTATCCCCCCAAAATGCATCTGTACTGAACAAACAGATTCTTCAAACTGGTTAATTCACTTATTACTCACAGCAAAAATCAGCCAGGACGATATGTTGCAAGGATTCCTTACGCCCCATTTCGCACTAGGCCAGATGGCTCCTGTGCATCTCGTAGGTTGCAGCAGCAGTGAGGAGCCTGAAATTAGGAGACTCTAAACTTTGTTTGTTTGTTTTGACAGGCAGAGTGGACAGTGAGAGAGAGAGACAGAGAGAAAGGTCTTCCTTTGCCATTGGTTCACCCTCCAATGGCCACTGCGGCCGGCGCACCGCGCTGATGCGAAGGCAGGAGCCAGGCGCTTCTCCTGGTCTCCTATGCAGGTGCAGGGCCCAAGGACTTGGGCCATCCTCCACTGCCTTTCCGGGCCACAGCAGAGAGCTGGCCTGGAAGAGGGGCAACCGGGACAGAATCCGGCGCCCCGACCGGGACTAGAACCATATGGGGTGCTGGCGCTGCAGGCTGGGGCTTTACCCACTATGCCACAGGTTCGGCCCCAAGACTAAACTTTTATAAGGCTGCTGGCACATGTGCCTGTCATCTTCTCTGTGGAGAGAGATTACCCTGGAATGAGAGAGATCTCCTGGTGGGGTGTTGGGGGGACATTTCTGAGTTTAAACCCTACTGGAGGTATACAGTATCTCTGACTACCAAGGCTGCCTCTCTGTTCCAGCATGCTCTTTGCTAAAAGGCATGGACCACAAGGAATGTGAGCAATCCATGGAGACCTAGCTCCGAACACTTTGCTCTTTCGTTTTCCATTATTTGAATGCGCCAGTGTTAGTTTCTCCATCCTTTGATGGACGTGCATTCAAAGTACTTTTTGTTTGGAGCTAGTATGAGTCACACTGCTATAAACACTCCTTTCTGTCTTTGGCTAACATTGGCACACATGTCCATGTGGTATCTACCTGGAAGTAGCGCCATGGTGAGGGGTGTGTAGATGGGCAGCTCTAAGAGGTATTGCCCACTCGTTCTCCAAAGCAATTGTTGTATCTATTAAGCTCCCACCAGCTGTGAATGACACTCCCCATGTCCAGGGGTTTATACTAACACTCGGTATCATAAAATTTAAAAATTTTTTTGTCCATCGAATTGAATGAACCACGGTTCCCTATTTACTGTGCACATATTTTCATATGCATATTATCCATTTAGATGTGTTTGCTTTTTTGGATAGTGATAGAAACAAGTTTGTTTTGTTTTGTTTTGTTTTACTTTTGAAAACTTATTTGAAAGGCAAAGAGAGAGCAAGAGAGAGAGCAAGAGCGAGCGAGCAAGAGAACTCCCATCTGCTAGTTTGCTCCCCAACTGCCAGCAATGGCCAGGTTTGGGTGGGAGGAACCCGATTACTTGGGCCATCACAGATGCCTCATAGAGTCTGCATTAGCAGGAAGCTGGAGTCAGGAGCCAGAGACAGGTATTGAACTCAGGGATGCAGGTGTCTTAACTGGTGTCTTAGACACTAAGCTAAACATCCACCCTATTATTTCTATTTATTCATTTATTTATAGAGGAATAGAGATAAAGAGAGATTCCCCCACCTGCTGGTTCACTCTGAAAATGCCCACGATGGCTGGGGCTGGGCTGTCCTGAAGCAGGGAGCTAGGAACTCAATCCAGGTCTCCCACATGGGTGGGTGGGATCCAATTACTTGAGCCATCACCACTGTCTTCCAGGGTCTGCATTAGCAAGAAAAGTTTCCTCTTTTGTGTAATACTTTCCCATACCCTTTGCCTGATTTTCAATTGGGTACCTTGTCTTTTTCTTATTGTTTCTTAGGAGCCCTTTACATATTGTGGCTATTGACCTTGAGTCAATTATACGTGCCTTGAATTTGAGTATGTCTTTTTGGGTCAATGTATCTGTATGTTTATCTGGCCTCACAAAAACCATCAAACTCTTGCTGTGGCTGAGGAAAGCAAGGGAATATTTTCTATGGCTCTAGGGATATGGATTTAACCAACAAAAAGCATTAAACCTGGAGGTACCCCCATAGCCAGGTTGAGGGATAAAGTAAGAGTACCATGCACAGTTAACACCTGAGGACCACACAGCACCTGCTGTATCTCAAGATGCCTCTGTGAACAAAATGGCCTCCAAGGAATCTCACTCTCCACATAACCTCTTCGAGCATAGGAGTCAGACTTCAGCCTCAGGGAAATGAGACGTGTGCAGAAAAATCCATGCAAACTGAAATGACTGAGGCAATAGGGTTAAGTGGGGACAGAGGCTAAAGGAATTGTGATTTTGTTTTCTAGAAGGAAAACACAGCATGGGCATTATTTCATTGGAATTTTTTAAAATGTCCTTTGGCTCCATCCTTTATATTTTGCAAGAAAAATTCAGCGTCATGAGTCGGATTATTTTTTTCTTCTTTCTAACGCTCACCTAATGATATTCCCAAGCCTAGCCTTAGTAATGAGTGTCTCTTGTAATTAGCTAAAAGCATCTCTGCTTCCTTC
This sequence comes from Lepus europaeus, assembly GCF_033115175.1. Taxonomy (NCBI): domain Eukaryota; kingdom Metazoa; phylum Chordata; class Mammalia; order Lagomorpha; family Leporidae; genus Lepus; species Lepus europaeus. The sequence continues at coordinate 101,029,032 of NC_084850.1, read as the reverse complement.
AGCTGTGGAGGGGTACATTCCATCCTGCATCATAGAACCAGAAACCGTGCCGAGGACATTTGTGCTGAGTGCTCATAGGACTAGAGAGCCATGTGCCAATGCTCGGTCCCCAGGCCAACTCGACTTCCATTAAGGGTAAGCATGTTCTTGAAAGCATTGTTTGAGGTTGGCAGTGTGGTGCAGTAGGCTAACCTTCCGCCTGCGGCACCAGCATCCCATGTGGGCGCCGGTTAGAGACCTGGCTGCTCCACTTCCATCCAGCTCTCTGCTGTGGCCTGGGAAAGCAGTAGAAGATGGCCCAAATTGTTAGGCCCCTGCACCCACGTGGGAGACCCGGAAGAAGCTCCTTGTTCCTGGCTTTGGATTGGCCTAGCTTCGGCCACTGCGGCCATCTGGGGAGTGAACTCTACCTCTCAAATAAATTTTAAAAATAATAATAATAAAGACTTTAAAAAAAAGATTACTTTGATGAAGGGGACTCTGAAATTGTCACGATGGCCTGGAGTAACCTTCCAGTGACCACTATAATTGCAACTTATAATTATAATTGCAATTGAGTGTATTGTCCGGGCACTGACGTTCTACGTGATGTCTCTGGAGCACTAAGCACACACAGAAGGTTTTTTTTTTTAAATTTATTTATATACTTGAAAGTCAGAGTTACACAAAAAGAGAAGGAGAGACAGAGAGAAAGGTCTTCCACCCTCTGGTTCACTCCACAGATGGCTGCAACAACCGGAGCTGTGCCAATCTGAAGCCAGGAGCTTCTTCCAGGTCTCCCATGTGGGTGCAGGGGCCCAAGGACTTGGGCAACCTTCTACTGCTTTACCCACTACGCCATAGTGCCAGCCCCAAGGTTTATTTTTTTTTTAAGATTTATTTTTTAAATTTATTTGAAAGAGAGTTACAGAGAGTGGTAGAGACAGAGAGATGGCCGCAATGGCCGGAGCTGCGCCGATCCAAAGCCAGGAGCCAGGAGCTTCTTCCTGGTCTCCCACGTGGGTGCAGGGGCTGAGGAAGTCTCCTCCCCGCAAGAACACTGGCTTCTTGAATCAACCGCTTCCCATGCATCAGTTTTTGTCTCTTGGGTATCGGTGGTTGGTGCCTAATTTTGAACGACAGCATAGCTGTGGACACCTTGCTTAACCTCTCGGTGTTTCTGTTCCCTTATATCCAGATGAGGATAGCAGAAGGAAAGTTTCTCCGTCACATTGGATGTGACCATTGGCGCACCCCACCCCCCTACCTTCTCTTTCACATGCTTGCTAATTTGATGACACTGCAGATTTCCCAGAGGCTGCCCTAAGCGGGCTTGTGTAGCAAACATGACTACACCACCATGTTTATTGCAGCACTGTTCACAACAGCCAAGATAAGGGATCAAGCAAGGCATCCAGCATCATATGATTTGATAATGGCAATGTGTTGGGGTCAGTGCTGTGGCATAGCGGGTAAAGCCACCGCCTACAGTGCTGGCATCCCTTATGGGTGCCAGTTTGAGTCCTGGCTGCTCTACTTCCAATCCAGCTCTCTACGATGGCCTGAGAAAGCAGTGGAAGATGGCCTAATTCCTTGGGCCCCTGCACCCACGTGCGAGACAGGGAGGAAGCTCCTGGCTCCTGGCTCCTGCCTGGCCCAGCCCTGCTCCTTGTGGCCATTTGGAGAGTGAATCAATGGATGGAAGATTCTCTGTCTCTCCTCTCTCTCTGTAACTCGGGCTTTCAAATAAATAAATAAATATTTAAAAACAAAAAAGAGAAAATGGGTCATATATACATGATGGAATACTATTAAGCCATAAAAAAGAATGAAATCCTGTCATTTGCAGCAAAATGCATGGAACTGGAGGACATCGTGTGAAGTAAGCCAGACACAGACAGACAAAACATCTGTCTGAATAGAGAATGGTGATCCTCAGAGGCTGGAAGGGAGGGGGATTAGGTAGAGTTGATTGAAAACATGGGAGGTGGGTGCTGTGGTGTAGTAGGCTAGCTCTCCCCCTGTGGTGCCTGCATCTCATATGGGCACCGGTTGGTGTCCCAGCTGCTCCTCTTCCCATCCAGCTCCCTGTTTATGGTCTGGGAAAGCAGTGGAAGATAGCCCAAGTCCTTGGGCCCCTACACCCACGTGGGAGACCCGGAAGAAGCTCCTGGCTTTGGATCGGCCCAACTCCAGCTGCTTCAGCCATTTGGGAAGTGAACTAGCAGATGGAAGACTCTCCCTTTCTCTCCCTCTGTAAGTCTACTTCTCAAATAAATAATTTTTTTAATAATCTTTTTTTTTGACAGGCAGAGTGGACAGTGAGAGAGAGAGAGACAGAGAGAAAGGTCTTCCTTTTCCGTTGGTTCACCCCTCAATGGCCGCTGTGGCCGGCGCACCGCGCTGATCCAAAGCCAGGAGCCAGGTGCTTCTCCTGGTTTCCCATGGGGTGCAGGGCCCGAGCACTTGGGCCATCCTCCACTGCACTCCCTGGCCACAGCAGAGAGCTGGCCTGGAAGAGGGGCAACCGGGACAGAATCTGGTGCCCCGACTGGGACGAGAACCTGGGGTGCTGGCGCCGCAGACGGAGGATTAGCCTATTGAGCCACAGTGCCGGCCCTCAAATAAATAAATATTAAAAAGAAAGAAGAAGCGGGCCAGCACTGTGGCCTAGTAGGCTAAGCCTCCTCCTGTGATGCCAGCATCCCATATTGGCATGAGTTTGAGTCCCAGCTGCTCTTCTTCTGATCTAGCTCTGCTTACAGCCTGGGAAAGCAGTGGAAGATGGCCCAAATGCTTGGGCTCCTGAACCCGCATGGGAAACCCGGAGAAAGCTCTTGGCTCCTGGTTTCAGTTCAGCCCAGCTCCATCCATTGTGGCCATTTGGGGGCATGAACCAGCAGATGGAAGACCTTTCTCTCTGTCTCTCTCAATCTCTGTAACTCTGCCTCTCAAATAAATAAATAAATCTTTAAAAAATTAATTTCCTCTTTAAAAAAAGAAAACAGGGGAAGCTGGGTGTGGTTCATTAATTGTGACAAGTTTATTATACTAATAAGAGGTGTTAATAGGCAAAGCTGGGTGTGTTTTATAGATTGTGACAAATATATCATAATAATATGCTAACAAGGCCGGCACCGCGGCTCAATAGGCTAATCCTCCACCTTGCAGCGCCGGCACACCGGGTTCTAGTCCCGGTTGGGGCACCAGATTCTGTCCTGGTTGCCCCTCTTCCAGGCCAGCTCTCTGCTGTGGCCCGGGAGTGCAGTGGAGGATGGCCCAAGTCCTTGGGCCCTGCACCCCATGGGAGACCAGGAGAAGCACCTGGCTCCTGGCTTCGGATCAGCGCAGTGCGCCAGCCAGCACGGCGGCCATTGGAGGGTGAACCAACGGCAAGGGAGGACCTTTCTCTCTGTCTCTCTCTCTCTCTCTGTCCACTCTGCCTGTCAAAAAAAAATATGCTAACATTGGGGAAGCTGGGTGTAGGGTACATGAAAATTATTTGTACTACTTTATAAATTTTGTTTGGTAAATTTAAAACTTTTCTGAAATCAAAGTTTTTTAAAAATATTTATTTTATTTATTTGAAAGACAGAGTTAGAGAGAGATAGAGCAGAGAGAGAGGTCTTCCATCTGCTGGTTCACTCCCCAGATGGCTGCAATGGCCGGAGCTGCGCCGTTCTGAAGCCAGGAGCCAGGAGCTTCCTCCAGGTCTCCCACATGGGTGCAGGGGCCCAAGGACCTGGGCCATCCTCACTGTTATCCCAGGCCATAGCAGAGAACTGGATCTGAAGAGGAGCAGCTGGGACTCGAACCGGCACCCATATGGGATGCTGGCGCTTTAGGCCAGGGCTTTAACCCGCTGCGCCATAGCACCAGTCCCCAAAGTTTGTTTGTTTGTTTGTTTTTAAATGAACAATGTTTCCCACTTCTCAACATCAGAGAGCTGATCTCTAAAGGTCACTTTGCAGGTGCTGCAGGGTGGGGGTGAAAGGGGCAGGGCTTGGGCCTGGCACTGTGGCTTAGTGGGCTAAGCAGCCGCCTGTAGTGCAGGCATCTCTTATGGGCACCGGTTCGAGTCCTGGCTGCTCTACTTCTGATCCAGCCTGGGAAAGCAGTGGAGGGTGGCTCAAGTCCTTTGGCCTCTGCACCCGCGTGGGAGACCCAGAAGAATCTCCTGGCTCTGTGCTGCCCCACCCCTCTGGCAACTGCCACTGAAGGGATGAAGAAATGGGAACACTCAGAGCAGCACACGCAGGCTCAAGGTAAAGTGTGCACTTGGGACTTTCTCCTTTTCTCTCCCCCTCTCTGCTTTGATTCAGTCTCTCACTTCTCTCTGCCTCTTTTCCCTGCCTTCTCTTTTTAAAATATATAATGTTCTGGGGCTGGCGCTGTGGCGCAGCGGGTTAACACCCTGGCCTGAAGTGCCAGCATCCCATATGGGCGCCGGTTCTAGTCCCGGCTGCTCTACTTCCAATCCAGCTCTTTGCTATGGCCTGAGTCCTTGGGCCCCTGCACCCACGTGAGAAACCTAGAAGAAGCTCCTGGATCCTGGCTTCGGATCGGTGCAGCTCCAGCTGTTGCAGCTCCAGCCGTTGCAGCCAACTGGGGAGTGAACCAGCACATGGAAGACCTCTCTCTCTCTGCCTCTCCTCTCTCTGTGTAACTGTGACTCTCAAGTAAAAAATAAATCTTAAAAAAAAAGATATGAAACAGTGAAAATGATTATATGTATATATATGTATATATATATATATATATAATGTTCTATTATACTATTTCTTAAAAGAATTATGAAGCTTTCGACTGCTGGATTTGGCCTGGCCCATTCCCAGCCATTGTGGCTATTTGGAGAGTGAACCAGCTGATGGAAGACCCCTTTCTCTGTAACTGCCTTTCAAAGAAGCAAATCTTTCAGGAGACTGAAACTCCATCAGGGTCTCCCACACACGTGTGTGCAGGGGCCCAAGCACTTGGGCCATCTTCCACTGCTTTCCCAGGCCATAGCAGAGAGCTGGACAGGAAGTGGAGTAGCCAGGACTAGAACCTGTACCCATATGGGATGCTGATGTGGGAAGTGGTAGCTTAAGCTGCTATGCCACAATGCCCAGCCCTGCTTTTGCTCTCTTAATCTCTCCCCTTCTCACTTTCATCCTGTTTATCGTCTTCCTGCCCTTTTCTCTGCTGGTATCTCTGCCTCTCTGTGCACTCTGGCTTCTCTCTGTCTTGTCAGCTTTCTTCCTGTCTGTCTCTCCCTAGTTGCTCAGGGTCTCTTCCTGAGAAAGTGGAGAGGATGAGGCCACACCTTACTGTCGGGGCTGGGCCCTTTGGTCTCCCCTAATTCTGCCCATTTCCTTAAGGGCCCCACCCACTCACAAAATAGTCTCCCTTGTCTCCCTGTCTCAGACAGGTGGCAAATCTGAGGTCCACAGGGGAGTGTGAGAGCCACCAGCTAGGGAGGCCCAAGCAAAAAAATAAAAATTAAAAAAAAATGGGAGAAGAGGGCTGTGAGACAGTTCAAGACAGAGGCAGAGATGGGCTAAGGCAGGGAGGAAGATGCTGGCATGAAATCAGAGATGAGATCAAGACCAGCACAGACAGCAGGATACTGGTGAGCTGCCTGCCTCAGGGGAGGGGGAGGCTCCAGTGGAGGGTAAGAGGGCAGGTGGCCTGACAGATCCCTGTGGGTCCAGTCCCTGACCGCAGCTCACATGTCCACGGCAGCCCACCAGAAACACCCTCTCCTCGCTCCCTCCAGCCTCTATTAGTATCTGTCGCTGTTCTCTCTCATCTCCTGCATTTCTGACCAGCCCACGACTTCTGGTTATTTCCGTCTCTTGCCATTTCTCTCTTGCTGGTCCCTACGTTCAGATCTCTCTCTCTCTCCATCTCCCGCTTTCTCTCCGACTCTGAAGTCTTTCGTGGTGCAAACAGCTGACGGTCTGAGAGCATTCCCTTCTCCCAGAACACAAGCCAACTGGCGTGAGGTCTGGGTTAGGCCAGGGGACACGGCCTCCTCGCCCGGGTCTCAGCTCTGGAGGCACGGATGGCACAGGGAGCCCCAGCTCAGAGCCAGGTGAGGCCAGGGGATGCGGCTCTGCCTCTGTGCCCAGCGCCTCGGCATCCATGCAGCCACCCAACTCTGTCCCCAGGCCCCAGCTGCGATTTCTAGACCTGGTCCTTCGCTTCAAAACCTAGTACGGGGGCCGGCGCCACGGCTCAATAGGCTAATCCTCCGCCTTGCGGCGCCGGCACACCAGGTTCTAGTCCCGGTTGGGGCACCGGATTCTGTCCCGGTTGCCCCTCTTCCAGGCCAGCTCTCTGCTATGGCCTGGGAGTGCAGTGGAGGATGGCCCAAGTGCTTGGGTCCTGCACCCCATGGGAGACCAGAAGCACCTGGCTCCTGGCTTCGGATCAGCGCGATGCGCCGGCCGCAGCAGCCATTGGAGGGTGAACCAACGGCAAAAGGAAGACCTTTCTCTCTGTCTCTCTCTCACTGTCCACTCTGCCTGTCAAAAATAAATAAATAAATAAAATTTTAAAAAAACCTAGTATGGGGCGCCACACGTGGTCAAGCCTCCTGCGCCATGGGAGGCAGAACCATTCCAGGGTCCCGCAGGTCTAGCGACCCACCAGCCGTGGGGACTGTGACCCAGGATCCGAGGGAGGGGTGGGGGGGCACTGAGCGCCGGGGGTTTGAGGAACCTGGAGAGGCGGGGCTTGAAGATGGGAAGAGGCAGTGTTGAGGTGTAGACTGCAGCAGCCAAGAGGCCAGCGCCCAGAGATGGGGAAGGGGGTGGAGCCTGGAGACATCAGGGCCTGAGCAGCCCAAGGGGCGGTGCTTGATAGCAGCGGAGCAGGGCGTGGAAACCATGGTGGACAGGGCCTGGAGGAGCCTAGAGGGCGCGCCACAGAAGAGTCACCGCCTGGGCTACCTTGGGTCTCATTGGCACCTTGGTCCCACAGAAGCCACCTGGGCCCTTCTGCTGGAGGGCCTGGGGAGCCAGGCGTTCGAGGCCAGGCCTCTGAGGATTGCCAGGAACTCACTCGCTCTCTGCAGCCCCGTGGCCCAAATGCCGTTTCCACGAAAGGGCCAGGTTTTACTTCTCCCATGAGGCTTTTTGCACTGGAGCAGAATAGGCAGAGGAAACCTTGACTCCTCAGAAAGCTCTGCGCCTCCCTGTGCCATTTGAACCCCAAGGGAGACAACGTTTTCCCACTTGTGTAGAGGTTGCCACAGAAGGGACACGTTGGAGGTTTGGGGCTGATTGTCCATGCAGAAGAATCACTTTTTTGAAACTCCCCCAGCCCAACATGAAAACTCATTTCTGGTTTGGTTGTCCTTGCTCTTAAAGAAACAACCTGCCGTCCTTCTTCACCCCTTCCCTCCGGTTTGTCTGGTTCCCCCACCAATAAACTCTTTCCCTTTAAAAAAAAAATCTTCCAACACTGCGCATGTGCGAGCAGCAAAGTGGCTCTGGGATGGAAGGGAACACTGACATGGGGCTTTGTTCGATGATGAACTGGGTCTCCCAGAGCCCTGTGTCCACGGTCAGCCCACACAGATGCAGGGTGATTTTCGGAAGCAGGGTGACTGGTATCCAACGACTTTCCCAGCTTCGGCATCAGGGGCTTGTGGAGGCCGAGTGAGGGGTCCTGGTGTGCTTGCACATCTGGGGGTCAGGCGTACAATGTGCAGACCCACTGCCCACTGCCTAGCAATCTTAGTGTTAACTTGCTTTTTCCCCAAGTCTGTGGCTCCACCTGTTTAGGATCATTACTCGGCCCCCACCCCCCTCTTAACTCGCATACCCCATGTACATCCTCATTCATTCCACTGCCATCTACTACACATCACTGGCTGTGGGGCTGCAAGGCCTAGGGCTGCTGAGTCCCCGGAGAGGGCCCCGCCCCTTGTCCCAAGGAGGGGCCCTCACGGTGGCTCAAGGAGTCCATACGCAGGCGTTTCAAAACCGGCTTTAAATACTTGTCAGGGTGCCACACGAGGGAGCTGGGTTGAGAGCTTGTACATGTGAGTGTGGGGCTGGGGTGCCCTGAGAGAGAAAAAGGGGACCCATCTGTCAGGGCAGCTGGGATGCCCCACCCCCACCCTGGGACCAGGGAGCAGAGCAGAGGCCCTCTCGGGAGGGTCCCGGGGCTAAGTGGGAGCCAGCCCTCCCTTCGAGGTAGATCACTGGGGAGGGAACTGAGCGCAGCTCCCACGGCGGCGGTGGTAGGCAGTCGCTTCTTCAGTGGTGTTACTGATAGCTGGGATAGCCTGGCGCCGGGGTGCCCTCCTTAGAGGCCAGCTGGCTGGGGTCTTCCAGGAACGGGGGTGCTGGGGAGGAGAGAAGCAGGTGAGGATAAGGGGGAGGGACTGGGTGGAGCCTTCCCGTCCTCTCCCTGACCCCCGGCCAGCAGGTACTCACCATTGCGGAACTGCTGCGCAGTGTAGCGAGTGAGGAGGATGCCGACCCCCTCGATGAGAGCCAACAGGATGCCTCCCATCATCGCAGAGCCCACCATGGCCAAAGGGCCACCTTGCAAGGGAAGGGACAGAGCAACAGGTAAGGTGGGCAGAGGAGCATGAAGAGGCTGGAGCTGGGGGCGGGGGGGTGCGGGGTGGGACTCACTGCGGGCAGCCAGCACAGCCCCAGTCAATGCGCCGCTGGTGATGGAGTTCCAGGGGTCCTCTTTGCCCCGCAGCCGGACCAGGCCACAGTCGATGGTGGAGAACAGGCCCCCCCACACGGCAAAGCTCCCTGCAGAGGGAAAGCCACCCAATCAGTGTTCCCAGGGCAATCTTAGAAGTCACATCTCAGGGACCGGGGGACTCCCAGCCTGCAAGCTCTGGCAAAGAATGGGAGCAAACCCCAGACACAAAGGCAGACAGGGAAGAGTCCCTGTCTGACCCCATCCTGCACCGGCAACCTTCCCGGCTCCGTTATGGGGAGCTGAAAAACGTACGGCAGCAGATTTATCATCTAGATGGCTTTTAACAGAACAGCTGTGTTCTTCATAATCACAACATGGAGCTGGAATTCTAATCTGGGTTTCAGGGAGAAGACAACAAGTCAGGAAAGCTGGGGAATAATGATATGATACCGGTTGGCCACACACACGGGAGACCTGGCTGGAGCTCCCAATTCCTGTCTTTGGCCTTGACCTGGCTGTTGCGGGCATTTGGGGAGTGAACCAGCAGATGGGATCACACACTCTATCTCTGCCTATCAGATAAATACATTTTTTAAAAAACAAGACACAGGTTGAATAGCCCTAATCCACAATTCTGAAATATTCCAAAACCTAAAACTTTCTTGACCACCAACATGGTGTGACAAAGTGGAGAATTCTACACCTGACCTCATGTGACAAGTTATGGTCAAAATGCAGGTGCACTAAAGATACTGCATAAACCCTTCATACTATGTGTATATGGTATATACAAAACATATGCAGATTTCATTTTTTCCTTTATTTTTAAAAGATTTATTTATTTGAAAGACAGAGAGAGAGATATATATATCTTCCATCTGCTGGATCACTCCCCAAATGGCTGCCACAACTGGGCCTGGAACTCCACCTAGGTCCCTATCAGGGTGCAGGAGCCCAGGCACCCAGATCATCTTCCACTGCTTTCCCAGATGCATTGCAGGGAGCTGGATGGGAAGTGGAGCAGCTGGGACTCAAACCAGTGCCCATATGGGATGCTGGTATAGCAGACAGTGGCTTAACCCACTGCGCCCCAAGGCAAACCCAGGTGTTCACGTTTAGACTTGGGTCTCATCTCCAAGATATCTCATTATGTAGATGCAAATATTTCAAACTATGAAACCTGAAAGGAGGGTGGAACAGACTGAATAAGACACTCTGGTGATCACCTCCCCAGAGAAACACTAATTTGAAAGCTATTTGCAGGGCTGGTGCTGTGGCGCAGCGGGCTAAGTCACCATTTGCAATGCCAGCATCCATATCCGAGTGCTGGTTCAACTCCTGGCTGTTCCACTTTCGATCCAGCTCCCTGCTAATGTGCCTGGGAAAGCAGTAAAAGATAGTCATGTGTGGCTGGCACACCGTGGCTTAACAGGCTAATCCTCCTCCTTGCGGCGCCGGCACACCGGGTTCTAGTCCGGTTGGGGCACCGGATTCTATCCCGGTTGCCCCTCTTCCAGGCCAGCTCTCTGCTGTGGCCTGGGAAGGCAGTGGAGGATGGCCCAAGTCCTTGGGCCCTGCACCCGCTTGGGAGACCAGGAGAAGCACCTGGCTCCTGGCTTCGGATCAGCACTATGTGCTGGCCGCAGCGGCCATTGGAGGGTGAACCAACGGCAAAAAGGAAGACCTTTCTCTCTGTCTCTCTCTCACTATCCACTCTGCCTGTCAAAAAAAAAATTAAAAAAAAGCAGTAAAAGATAGCCATGTGTGAAACCCAGAAGAAGCACCTGGCTTCGATCAATGCTCTGGCTGTTGCAGCCATCTGGAGAGTGAACCAGTGGATGAAGACCCCTCTCTCTGTCTGTCTCTTCCTCTCTCTCTAACTCTTACAAATAAATAAATAAAATAAATCTTTGAAAAAAAAAGAATTCAAGAAGGAAAGCGTTGCCCAGATTACCCACCCCCTATCTCCAAGTAGTTCAGCATGGGGAGCAACACCTCCCACTTTGGGCAGGAAGATGGAATTTAGTCTAATCTTGAGACTTGAATCCCAGTATTGGGCCCACCACAAAAAAAAAATAGCTGTTTTATAGCTTTTTAAGGAAGCTCAATGAATGTAGAGAGAACACAGAGAAATAATTCAATACTCTAACAGAGACGTGCCGGAGACAGGGAAATAATTAAACAGAAATCCTTCAACTGACAGTACACACCCACCCCCACCCCCACCCCCACCCCTGCCGCCAGGCTGCCACTGAGACAGGCCCCAGGTGGCTCAGCCTGTGCCACTCTGGGAACCTCCCTCACCACAGGAGCCCTCAAGAAGGCTGCCTGGACAGCTCTGCTCAGAAGCAATGACTGGAATGGGAGACCTCCCACCCGTTGAAGAAGAAAGCCCCCACCTCACTCACCTGCCTGATGACGAGCCCCAGAGAGCCTCTACCTGACTGTAGCCCTGGATTTCCCAGATGACCAGATGACCATCGGAGCAAAACCTGAAAAATCTGCCTAATTATCAATTGACTGGACTCTTTTTTTTTTCCCCTAACCTCCCCCACAGCTACCTCTTTCCCTTTAAAAACCCTTCTTGCTGGCTTGTTGGGTGGGAAGAGCACATTTTGGATTTCCTCAAGACTGCCAGCTTCTTGAAGTCAATTCTTTCCTCTTACCAAAAGGAAAAAAGAAATCATTCAACTGAATAGTAAAGAAAATTAAAAACACGACAGAGGGGCCGGTGTTGTGGCGTAGGGGGTAAAGCTGCCGACTGTGATACCAGCATCCCACATGGGCATCAGTTCATGTCCTGGCTGCTCCACTTGCAAACCAGCTCCCTGCTAATGGCCTGGGAAAAGCAGCGGAAGATGGCCCAAGAGGTCAGGCCCTTGCTACCCACGTGGGAGACCCAGACGAAGCTCCTGACTTCAACCTGGACACTGCAGCCATCTGCGGGAGTGAACCAGTAGATGGAAGATCAATCTCTCTCTCTTTCATTCTCTTTCCTTCTAACTCAATTTTTAAGTATATAAATAAATCTTTAAAAAATACACGATAAAAGGCATCAGTAGCAGAAAAGATCAAACAGAAGAATCAGTGAGCTCAAACACAGGCAATTTGAAGATACACAGTTGGAGAAACAAACAATCAAGGGAAATGAAGAAAGTTTATGAGAACTTTGAAATACATGAAAAAGCAAATAGCCAAGTGATTGAGGCTCAAGAAGAACTTGAGAATGTCAAAGGAGTAGAAAGAATAAATAAAAAAGATAATATCAGGAAACTCCCCAAATCCAGAGAAACATATGACTCTCCAGGCACAGGAAGGTCAAAGGTTACCAATCAGCTTCAACCCAATCCGAGTACCACAAGACATATTCATGAAGCTCTGCAAGGTTTAAGATAGAGAATTCTCAAAGTAGCAAGGAGAAAGAAACCACACACATAAAAGGGTCCCAGTATCCCTGGCCGCAGACTTCTCAGCAGAAACCTTGCAGACCAGGAGGGAATAGGATGAGATTTTTGGAATATTAAAGGAAAAAAAAATTTCTAGCCACTATTGTACCCAGCAAAGCTATTCCTCAGATATGAGGGAGAGTTAAGAACATTTCCAGACTAACAAAAGCTAAGAAATTTATCACCACCAGACCTATGTTACAAGAAATGCTAAAGGATTTCAGGCATGGAAAGCCAAGACACTGTGGCAAAAAATGTTCTGCATGAAGGATCTCTGTGAGTGAGACCCCAGTGGAAAGCAGGGGCCATCAGAGAAGGATGTACTTTTCTCTGAAGGGAGAAGAGAACTTTTACTTTGTTTATGGCCTTGTATAAATACTCAAGGAGTTTGTGGATTCAAAAGGCTCCCATAGCCTAGGCAGCTCATGTCAAGAGCCTCAGGTTGTCACTGACATCATACATAAGAGTGTTCATTATTCAATTAACAACAGGAGTCACTGTGCACTAACTCCCCACGCAGGACCTCTGTCCTCAATGAGTGGTATTATGTGAGATAACTGTAACACTGGCTCTCAGTTTGTGTGTGTGTGTTTGTGTGCAAATAGTTGAAATCTTTACTTAGTATAGAGTTGGTCTTCTTGGCCGGCGCCGCGGCTCAATAGGCTAATCCTCCGCCTAGCGGCGCCGGCACACCGGGTTCTAGTCCCGGTCGGGGCACCGATCCTGTCCCGGTTGCCCCTCTCCAGGCCAGCTCTCTGCTGTGGCCAGGGAGTGCAGTGGAGGATGGCCCAAGTGCTTGGGCCCTGCACCCCATGGGAGACCAGGATAAACACCTGGCTCCTGCCATCGGAACAGCGCGGTGCGCCGGCCGCAGCGCGCTACCGCGGCGGCCATTGGAGGGTGAACCAACGGCAAAAGGAAGACCTTTCTCTCTGTCTCTGTCTCTCACTGTCCACTCTGCCTGTCAAAAAAAAAAATAAATAAATAAAAATAAAAAAAAATAAATAAATAAATAAAAAAAAAATAGAGTTGGTCTTCTGTATACAAAGTTAATTGAAAACGGATCTCAGTGGAGAATGGAACTGGGAATGGGGAAGGGAGGAGGAGGAGGAGAAGTGGGAGTGGGAGTGTGGGTGGGAGGGCGGGTATGCTTGGAAGAATAACTATATTCATAAAGCTGTACTTATGAAATTTGCATTCCTTAAAAAATAAATTAGGGGTGGGCCGGGACTGTGGCGCAGCGGGTTAACGCCCTGGCCTGAAGTGTCGGCATCCCATATGGGCGCTGGTTCGAGTCCCGGCTGTTCCACTTCCGATCCAGCTCTCTGCTATGGCCTCGAAAATCAGTAGAATATGGCCCAAGTCCTCGGGCCCCTGCACCCATGTGGGAGACCTGGAAGAAGCTCCTGGCTTCCGGCTTTGGACTGGCACAGCTCCGGCCGTTGCGACCAATTGGGGAGTGAACCATCGGATGGAAGACCTCTCTCCCTCTCTCTCTGTAACTCTGACTGTCAAATAAATAAAATAAATCTTTAAAAAATAAATAAATTAGAGGTCTGGCTCTGTGGTGTAGCAGGTAAAGCTGCCGTGTCCAGTGCTGGCATCCCATATAGGCGCCGGTTCAAGTCCCGGCTGCTCCACTTCTGATCCAGCTCTCTGCTGTGGTCTGGAAAAGCAGTAGAAGATGGCCCAAGTCCTGGGGCCCCTGCACCCATGTGGAAGACCCAAAGGAAGCTCCTAGCTCCTGGCTTCAGATAGCACAGCTCCAACCATTGCAGCCAACTGGGGAGTGAACCACCGGATGGAAGACCCCCTTCCGCCTCTCCTTCTCTCTGTGTGTAACTCTGACTTCCAAATAAATGAATAAATCTTTTTTTTTTGACAGGCAGAGTGGATAGTGAGAGAGAGAGACAGAGAGAAAGGTCTTCCTTTTGCCGTTGGTTCACCCTCCAATGGCCGCCGCGGTTGGCGCGCTGCGGCCGGCGCACCGCGCTGTTCCAATGGCAGGAGCCAGGTGCTTCTCCTGGTCTCCCATGGAGTGCAGGGCCCAAGCACTTGGGCCATCCTCCACTGCACTCCCTGGCCACAGCAGAGAGCTGGCCTGGAAGAGGGGCAACCGGGACAGGATCGGTGCCCCGACCGGGACTAGAACCTGGTGTGCCGGCGCCGCAAGGCGGAGGATTAGCCTAGTGAGCTGCGGCGCCGGCCCAATAAATGAATAAATCTTAAAAACCAAGAAATGCTAAAGGGAGTTCTTCAAATGGATGCTAATAAATATGAATAAAACATCATAAGGTAGAAAATTCAAAAAGTAACAATATGAACAAACTCAGGATATTCTAATATTGCAAACAGCATGCATCACTCCTATGTTAGTGTAAAGACTTAAAACCAAACAACTAAAAAATAGAAACTACATTGGGGCCGACACCGTGGCTCACTTGGTTAATCCTCCGCCTGTGGTGCCGGTATTCCATATGGGCACCAGGTTCTAGTTCCAGTTGCTCCTCTTCCAGTCCAGCTCTCTGCTGTGGCCTGGGAAGGCAGTGGAGGATGGCCCAGGTGCTTGGGCCCTGCACCTGCATGGGAGACCAGGAGGAAGCACCTGGCTCCTGGCTTCAGATTGGTGTAGCACCGGCCATGGTGGCCATTTGGGGGGTGAACCAGTGAAAGGAAGACCTTTCTCTCTGTCTCTTTCTTTCTCACTAACTCTATCTGTCAAAAAAAATAGAAACTACATTAAAATCTTGAGACAAGGCAATATAGAGAGTTAAAATGGGACAGTAAAAATACAAAATGTAGAGAGCAGGCATTTGGTGCAATAGTTGAAATGCTGCTTGGGGTGCCTGCATCCCATATTGGAGTGCCTGGGTTCAAGTTCCTACTCCAGTCTCCATTACAGCTTCCTACTAATGAGAACCATGGGTGGGCAGCAGACTGTGGCTTGGGTAGTTGAGTCTCTGTTGTCTACATAGGAAACCTGGATTGAGTTCCTGGCTCCCAGCTTTGCATAGGCCCAGCCCCAGGGTATTTGGGTATTTGGGGAGTCAAACAGTGGATAGAAGATCTGTCTTTCCTTCTCTGTTACTCTGTGAAAGAAAGGAAGAGAGGAAGAAACGGGAGGAGGGAAATAGAAGGAAAGGAAAGGAGGGCCGGTGCCGCGGCTCACTAGGCTAATCCTCCGCCTGCGGTGCCAGCACACCAGGTTCTAGTCCCGGTCGGGGCACCGGATTCTGTCCCGGTTGCCCCTCTTCCAGGCCAGCTCTCTGCTGTGGCCCAGGAAGGCAGTGGAGGATGGCCCAAGTGCTTGGGCCCTGCACCCTATGGGAGACCAGGAGAAGCACCTGGCTCCTGCCTTCGGATCAGCGCGGTGCGCCAGCCGCGGCAGCCACTGGAGGGTGAACCAACGGCAAAGGAAGACCTTTCTCTCTGTCTCTCTCTCTCTCACTATCCACTCTGTCAAAAAAAGAAAGAAAGGAAAGGAAAGGAGGTTGTTCTTAAACAAAATTAGGGCCGGCACTGCGGCGCAGCAGGTTAAAGCCCTGGCCTACAGTGCCAGCACCCCATGGGTGCCGGTTTGTAGTCCCGGATGCTCCACTTCTGATCCAGCTCCCTGTTAATGTGCCTGGGAAAGCAGTAGAAGATGGTTCAAGTCCTTGGGCCCTTGTACCTGCGTGGGAGACCCAGAGGAAGCTCCTGGCTCCTGGCTTCGGGCTGGACCAGCCCCAGTCATTGCAGCCATTTTGGAAAGTGAACCAGCAGTTGGAAGACCTCTCTCTATCTCTCTGGCTCTACCTCTCTCTGTAACTCTTTCAAATAAATAAAAATAAATCTTAAAAAAAAAACAAAATTGACAAACCCTTGGCTAGACTGACAGAAGATTCAAATACATAAAATCAGCAATGAAAATGGAAACTTTAGGACTGATACCACAGAAATAAGGAATTGTTTCAGAATATTATGAACAATTATACAGCAACAAATTTGATAACCTAGAAAAAAATGTACAAATTTCTTGATACATACACCTTACCAAGATCAAATCATGAAGAAACAGAATGCCTAAACAGATCAGTAATGAGTAATGAGATTGAATCAGTAATAAAAGGTCTCCCATAAAGAAAAGTACACAAGACCAGTGTTGTGGCACAGAGGGTTAAGCCACTGCTTGGGACGTTCACGTCCATCTCGAGTGCTGGTTTGAGGACTCCTGGCTACTCTGCTTCCAATCCAGCTTCCTGCTAATGTATTCTGGAGGCAGCATATGATGGTTCAAGTGCTTGGACCCTTGCCATCTGCTTGGGAGACTTGGATAGAGTTCTGGGCTCCTGGCTTCAGCCTGGCCCAGCCCTGGCTGGCATTATAGGCATTTGGAAAGTAAAGCAGCAGATGAAAGATCTCTTTCTCTCTCTCTCTCTTTCCACTCTGCCTTTCAAATATATGAAAAATAGATATTTTTAAAAACTCAAGAACAGATGGCTCTATGGAATTGTACCAAACACTTAACGAAGCATTACTACCACTCCTTAAATTATTTCAAAAAACAGAAGAGGGAATTCTTCCAAACTCATTCTATGAAGCCAGCACTACTCTTTTTTTTTTAAAGACTTATGAAAGTCAGAATTACAGAGAGAGAGAGAGATCTTCTACGTACTGGTTCACTCCCTAAATGGCTACTACCAGGCTGGGCCAGGCTGAATCTAGGAGCCAGGAGCTTCATCCTGATCTCCCAGGTGGGTGGCAGGGGCCCAAGCACATGGCCATCTTCTGCTGCTTCTCCAGGCACATTAGCAGGGAGCTCAGTAGGAAGTGGAGCAGCTGGCACTTGGGTGCCCATATGGGATGCCAGTACTGCAGGCAGCGGCTTAACCTGCTGCACCACAACACTGGCTCCATCCATTATTCCTCTTATACCAAGACTAGACAAGGACACATCAACAACAAAAAACCATGATGAACACAAAGTTACAGAATACAAAGTCAATATGCAAAAATCAGTAGCACTGTTATACACCAACAGTGAATAAACCAGAAAAGAAATCAAGAAAGCAAACTAATTTCCAATAGTTACCAAAAAATAACAACAAAAAACACCCAAGAAATAATTTTTTTTCTTTTTGACAGGCAGAATGGATAGTGAGAGAGAGAGAAAGGAAGGTCTTCCTTTTTGCCGTTGGTTCACCCTCCAATGGCCGCTGCGGCTGGCGCATCTCGCTGATCCGAAGCCAGGAGCCAGGTGCTTCTCCTGGTCTCCCATGCGGGTGCAGGGCCCAAGGACTTGGGCCATCCTCCACTGCCTTCTGGGGCCATAGCAGAGAGCTGGCCTGGAAGAGGGGCAACCGGGATAGAATCCAGCGCCCCGACTGGGACTAGAACCCGGTGTGCCAGCGCCGCAAGGCGGAGGATTAGCCTGTTGAGCCACGGCGCCGGCCAAGAAATAAATTTTACTCATGAGGTGAAAAATTTCTACAATGAAAAATACAAATCGGCCGGCGCCGCGGCTCACTAGGCTAATCCTCCGCCTTGCGGCGCCGGCACACCGGGTTCTAGTCCCGGTCGGGGCACCGATCCTGTCACGGTTACCCCTCTTCCAGGCCAGCTCTCTGCTGTGGCCCGGGAGTGCAGTGGAGGATGGCCCAAGTGCTTGGGCCCTGCACCCCATGGGAGACCAGGAGAAGCACCTGGCTCCTGCCATCGGAACAGCGCGGTGCGCCGGCCGCAGCACGCCTACCGCGGCGGCCATTGGAGGGTGAACCAACGGCAAAAGGAAGACCTTTCTCTCTGTCTCTCTCTCTCACTGTCTACTCTGCCTGTCAAAAAAATTAAAAAAAAAAATAAATAAATAAAATAAAGAAAAATACAAATCATTGATGAAAAAAATTGAAGGAGACAGAAAGAAATGGAAAGACATGCCGGGTTCATGGATTGAAAGAATCAGTATTATTAAAATGTCCAGGGGCCAACGCTGTGGCGTAATGGGTAAAGCCACCGCCTGCAGTGCCAGCATCCCATATGGGTGCCAGTTTGAGTCCCGAATGCTCCTCTTCCGATCCAGCTCTCTGCTATGGCCTGGGAAAGCAGTAGAAGATGGCCCAAGTGCTTGGGCCCCTGCCCATGTGGGAAACCTGGAAGAAGCTCCTGGCTTCTGCCTTTGGATCGGAGCAGCTCCAACTGTTGCAGCCAGTTGGGGAGTGAATCTGTGGATAGAAGACCTCTCTCTCTCTCTCTGCCTCTCCTTCTCTCTCTGTATAACTCTTTCAAATAAATAAATCTTTAAATAAAATAAAATAAAATAGAATAAAATGTCCACACTACCCAAAGAGATTTACAGATTCAATGCAATCCCTATCAAAATACCAATGACATTTTCACAGAATGGAAAAAACACTACTAAAATTTGTTATGGAACCACAAAATATCCCAAATAGCCAAAAAAATCTTGGGCAAAAAGAACATTGTGGGAGGCATTTTACTACTTAACTTTAAAATACATTACAAAGCAACAGTAATTAAAAGATCGTGGTGTTAGCATAAAACCAGTTTCATACACCAATGGAACAGAACAGAGACTCTAGAAGCTTAGCACCTTTGACAAAGGTGCTAAGAAAACTTCTCGGTGGAACTGGCACTGTGGCATAGCCACACCTACAATGCTGGCATCCCATATGGGTGCCAGTTCGAGTCCTGGCGGCTCCACTTCCAATCTAGCTCCCTGCTAATAGGCCTGGGAAAGCAGCTGAGGATGGCCCAAGTGTTTGGGCCCCTGCACCTATGTGGGAGACCCAGAAGAAGCTCCTGGCTCCTGGTTTTGGCCCAGCCTCTGCTGTTGTGGCCATTTGGGAAGTGTCTCTTCATCTCTCTCTAACTCTGCCTTTCAAATAAATAAATCTTTTTAAAAAGAAAAAGAAAAAGGCCCTAGAAAAAGGACAGTCTGTTCAATATAGTGCTGGGAAATTTGGATATCCGAATACAGAAGAATGAATCTAGATCCTATCTTTCTTTTTTTAAAAAAGATTTATTTTATTTATTTGAAAAACAGAGTTACAGAGAGAGAGGTCTTCCATCTGCTGGTTCACTCCCCAATTGGCCACAATGTCCAGAGCTGCACCAATCCAAAGCCAGGAGCCAGGAGCCTCTTCCGGGTCTCCCACGTGGGTGCAGCGGCCCAATGACTTGGACCATCTTCTACTGCTATCCCAGGCCATAGCAGAGAGCTGGTAGATCCTATCTTTCAACATGTACTGAAATCAACTACAAATGGATCAAAGACTAAATATAAGACTTAAATTTTGAAATTGCCAAAAGAAATCATAGAGGAAACATTTCAGGACACTGGACTAGGCAACGACTTTTCAGATCATATACCAAAACACAGGAAAAGGAAGCAAAAACGGGGCTGGTGTTGTGGCACAGTGGGTTAAGCCACCCTGCCGTCTGTAACACTGGCATCCCGTATGGGCATCGGTTCAAGTCCCAACTTCCACTTCTTATCTAGTTCGCTGATAATGTGCTTGGGAAAGCAGCAGAAGATGGCCCAAGTACTTGAGCCCCTGCCACCCACATAGTAGAACTGGATAAAGCTCCTGGCTCCTGGCTTTGGGCTGGCCCAGAGCTGGCTGTCACAGCTATTTGGGGAGAGAACCAATAGATGGACAATCTCTCTCTCTGTCTCTCCCTCTCTCTCTGTAACTCTGCCTTTCAAATAAATAAAATAAATAAATATTCAAAACCTAAAAAGCAAAAAATAGACAAATGTGATGGCATCGGACTAAAGCGCTTCGGTATAGTAAAAGAAATAATCAACAGAGTACAAAATGGGAGAAACAACAACAACCCACAAAACAACAGGAGAAAGTACTTGCAAGGTACGCATCTGACAGGGGGTTAATACCCAGAATATGTAAAAAACTCAGATAACCCAGTAGCCCATCAATAGGCTAATCCTCCGCCTAGCGGCGCCGGCACACCAGGTTCTAGTCCCGGTTGCCCCTCTCCCAGGCCAGCTCTCTGCTATGGCCCGGGAGTGCAGTGGAGGATGGCCCAAGTACTTGGGCCCTGCACCCCATGGGAGACCAGGAGAAGCACCTGGCTCCTGGCTTCGGATCAGCGCGGTGTGCTGGCCGCAGCACGCCGGCTACAGCGGCCATTGGAAGGTGAACCAACGGCAAAAGGAAGACCTTTCTCTCTGTCTCTCTCTCTCTCACTGTCCACTCTGCCTGTCAAAAAATAAATAAATAAATAAATAACCCAGTAGCCCAAAAACGAACAAAAAAAACCACATACACAAATAATTCCATGTTTAAAAAGGCAGTATGGAGCAGGTGCTTTGCATAGCAGTTAAGGTACTGCTTGGAGAACCCACATCCTATATCAGAGTGCCTGGGATAAAGTCCCAGCTCCACACCTGAAGCCAGCTTTCTCTTAAAATGCATCATAGGATGCAGCAAGTTACAGCTCAAGTACTTATGTCCCTGCCACCCAGACAGGAGACCTGCACGGAGTTCTAGGCTCCCGGCTTTGGCCAGCCGAGTCCTGGCTGTTGCAGGCATCTGGGGAATGAATCAGCAGGTAGAAGATCTATCTATCTGTCTCTATGCCTTAAAAACTAACACCACAATGAGGGGCAGGTGTCTGGTGCCTCTGGCCTAGCAGTTAAGCTACCGGTCAGGACACCTGCATCCCATATTGGAGTGCCTGAATTCAAGTCCTGCCTCTGCTCCCTTTCCTGCCTTCCTGGTACGTGCTCACCCTGGGAGGCACTTACCCTGGTATGTGCTCACCCTGGAAGGCAGCAGTGATGGCGCAAGAAGTTAAGTCCCTGCCAACCATGCGGGAGACCTGGATTGAGTTCCTGGCTCCAGCCTGGCCCAATCTCATCCTTTGTGTGCATTTGGGGAATGAAATGAACCAGTGGGTGAGAACTCTGTATGTGTGTGTGTGTGTGTGTGTTGTCTCTTGCTTTCTCTCTGTAAAATTATATATATATACACACACACACAATGAGCTATTACCTTACTCTAGTTAGATTGGCTATTATGAAAAAAAACTCAAAACAGGGGCTAGCATCGTGGTGCAGTGGGTTAAACTACCACCTGCTACACCAACATTTTAAATGAGCATTGGTTCAAGTCCTGGCTGGTCCACTTCTGATCCAGCTCCCTACTAATAATCTGGGGAAAGCAGTGGAAGAAGTCCCTGGGCCTCTGCTACCCACGTGGGAGACCTGGATAAGGCTCCTGGCTTCAGCCTGGCCCAGCCCTGGCCACTGTGGCCATTTGGAGAGTGAACCAGCAGATGGACGATCTCTCTGTCTCTCCCTCTCTGTCACTCTGTCAAATAAATAAATTTTAAAAAAAATTAAAAAATAACAAGTGTTAGCAAGGATATGGAGAAAAGGGAACATTTGCAGACTGCTGATGGGAATGTAAATCAATGCAACCATCATGGAAAACAGTATGAAAGTTCCTCAATAAACTAAAAATTGAACTACGCTATTACCCAGCAATCCCTCTCCTGGGTATACATATCCAAGCGCAATGAAATCAATCTGTCAGAGACATTGGTACTTCCATGTTTACTGCAACACTGTTTACCAATAGCCAAGAAATCAAACAAGCTAAGTATCCAGCCACTGATGAATGGATAAATAAAACATGGCACATAGGCACATACCCACAATGGAATACTACTCAGCCATAAAAAGGATGAGTGAGATATTGTGATACTTGTATTGTCCTTGGCTTATTTCATTTAACATAATGATCTCCAGTTCCATCCATGGTACAAAAACAGATGGATAGACCAATGGAACAGAATAGAAATGCCAGAAATCAATCCAAGCATCTACAATCAAATTATCTTTGACAGGGGAGCTAAAATCAATCCCTGGAGCAAGGACAGTTTCTACAACAAATAGTGCTGGGAAAACTGGATGTCTGAGCACAGCAGTATGAAACAAGACTCCTACCTTACACCTTACACAAAAATCCACTCAAAATGGATGAGACCTAAATCTATGACCCAATACCATCAAATTATTAGAGAACATTGGGGAAATCCTGCAAGACATTGGCATAGGCAAAGAGTTCTTGGAAAAGACCCCAGAGGCACAGGCTATCAAAGCCAAAATTGACAAATGGGATTACATCAAATTGAGAAGCTTCTGCACTGCGAAACAAACAAACAAACAAACAACCACTCAGGAAAGTGAAGAGGCAACCAACAGAATGGGAGAAATTACTTGCAAACTATGAAACTGATAAAGGATTAATAACCAGAACATATAAAGAGATCAAGAAACTCAACAACAACAAAACAAACTGCCCAGTTATTAAATGCACAGTGTCAAAAAAATACATGACCTCTTGGGGCCGGCACTTTGGTATAGTGGTTAAAGCTGCCACCTGTGATGCAGGCATCCAATATGGACACTGGTTTGTGTCCCAGCTGCTCTACCTCTGATCCAGCTCCCGAATAATGGCCTGGGAAAAGCAGCAGAGGATGGCCCAAGTGTTAGGGCCCCTGCCACCCAGGTGGGCACTTCCTGGCTCCTGACTTTGGTCTGGCCCTGCCCTGGCCAGACCTGCCCTAGCCATCTGGGGAGTCAACCAGTGGATGGAAGATCTCCCTTTCTGTAACTCTTTCAAATAAATAAATAAATCTTCTTAAGGATAATAATAACAACAACATGATCTCATAGAAGTTAAGAGTATAATGGCAGTTACCAGAGGTTGGACAGGGAACAGGGAAGTGAGGGTTGCAGAAAGGTTGATTAACAGGTACTAAGTTAAAGTTAGATAACTGTAAGAAGTTTTAGGCTTTCATTGCATGGTAGAGTGACTATAGATAACATGAATGTACTGTGTATTTTTCTATGAAAATCAATTAGAAGATTTTGTATGCTTTTACCATAAAGAACTGTTAACTATTTGAGGCTATATATATGTATATATTTACCCTGAATGGACATTCCACAATGTACACATGCATCATAAAGATCACATGGGGAGGGCAGCATTGTGGTGTAGCGGGTAAAGCTGCCACCTGTGACACCAGCATCCCACATGGGCGCCGGTTCAAGTCCTGGCTGCTTCACTTCTGACCCAGTTCCCTGCTAACGCACCTAGGAAAGCAGCAGAGGATGGCCCAAGTGCTGGGCCCCTGCACCTATGTGGGAGACCTGGAAGCTTTGGGCTCCTGGTTTCGGTCTGGCCCAGTCCTGGCCATTGCGACCATTTGGGGAGTGAACCAGCAGATGGAAGATGTCTCTCCCTCTCTCTCTCTCTCTCTTTGTAGTCCTGTGTTTTAAATAAATAAAATAAATCTTTAAAAAAATATAAGATCACATGGTTCTCCACAAGCAGACACTATTTTTATATATCTGTTAAAAAGTTAGTTAAAAAGTTAAAAAAGTTCCTTGTAGTTTAAATACTGATACTCATTATGCCTATAGTGAAAATGGTTACTGAGGGCTCATCAAGTGCCAGGAACTATTTGAGATACTGTGTTTCACTTGACTTCAGGAATTTACAATTAGTTAAGAATATTAAAGCCCGGGGCCAATGCTGTGGCGAGGCAGGTTAAAGTCCTGGTCTGCAGCACTGGCATCCCATATGGGTGCCAATTCGAGTCCCAGCTGCTCCACTTCCAATCCAGCTCTCTGCTAAGGCCTGGGAAAGCAGTAGAAGATGGTCCAAGTCCTTGGGCCCCTGCACCCGCGTGGGAGACCCAGAAGAAGCTCCTGGCTCCTGGCTTTGGATGGGCTCAGCTCCGGCTGTTGCGGCCATTTAGGGAGTGAACCAGTGGATGGAAGACCTCTCTCTTTCTTTCTCTCTCTCTCTCTCTCTCTCTCTCTCTCTCTCTCTCTCTGTCTCTACCTCATTCTGTAACTCTTTCAAATAAATAAAATAAATCTTTAAAAAAAGAATATTAAAGTGCTTAGCATAACCGCCTCTAAACTAAAAGTTACTAACAAGGTGGCTCTGGTTATCATTGTCACTAGCCCCAAATAACACAGGACCTGGATTTAAACTCTAGAAATGATTCCTGTCCCCTCAGTATTCAATTGTTGGAAAATGCCACCCACCTGGGAAGTCCCAGGCAGAGCTGGGGCTACCATCTGGACCCCCAACTTGTAGTCTAGTCCTAAAGGATCACCTCACCCCCACCTTTGCCATCACATTTCCTGTGTCTCCCCAAGCCCCTCACCTCCAATCTGGGGGGCTCGGATCCTCACCGCGTTGATACTACCTCTCAACCGGTGCCGCATTCCCTGGGGAAAGTAAGGAAGGGAGTCAGGGCAGGGTCCCGGCCACTAGCAGACAGGGCTTCTAGCTTTTAAGAGAATGTAGGGAATGGGAGATCTGTTTAATACTGAGAAGCAGCAAAGAACTAGGGGCCTGGTGAGCACCCCAACATGAGTATCCTTGCAGCTGGGTTGGTAAGTGCTCATTCATTCATTTCTTGGTTCATTCATTTAATAAATGACTAATGGGCATCTACTATGTGCCAGGCACTATGTTACAAGCAGGGATACAGCAGCGAACGGGGTAGATCCAGACTCTGTCCTCCCAAAGCTTACATCAGTGGAAGGCAGACCCTGAGCAAGGGTACACACAAACAAGATCGATGCGGGCAGCAATATGCACTCCGAGGACACAGATTAAGAGAAGTGATGTGGCTGGGGGACAGGAAAGGCCTCTTCACAAAGGGGACATTTGTGCTGAAATTGTGACGATGAGAAACACAAAGATCTGGGAAAGGGAGTTCCAGGGGTTGAGAGGAGGGACAGAGCTACATATAAAAACTGCAGAGGACTGGACCTTGTGGTGCAGTGGCTTAAGGCCCTGCTTTGGATACCAACATCACATATGTGAGTGCCAGTTCAGGTCCAGGCTGCTCTGTTTCCTAAACAACTTCCAGCTAATACATCTTGGGAGGCAGTAGATGATGATTCAAGTGCTTGTGCCCTGTCAGCCACATGGGAAACCCAGATGGAATTCCGGGCTCCTGGCTTCGGCCTAGTCCAGTCCTGGCTGTGGTGGGCACTCGAAGAGTAAACCAGTGCATAGGAGCTCTCTCTTTCTATCACTCTGCCTTTCAAGTAGATGGAAATAAATAAAACATTTGTTTAAAAATTACAGAGACTGGGGCAAGCATTTGGCCTATTGGTTAAGGCACCCACATCTCATATTGGAGTGCTTGGGCTTGATCCCCACCACTAGTTCCTGTTTTTAAGATTTACTTTATTTATTTGAAAGGCAGTGGGACAGAGAGAGGGGGGAGAAACAGAAAAAGGGGTCTGCTACCTGCTGGTTCACTCCCCAAATGGCTGAAGCCAGGAGCCAGGAACTCCATCTGGGTCTCTCCCATGTGAGTGGCAGGGACCCAAATACCTGGGCCATCTTCTATGGCCCTCCCAAGTGCATTAGCAGGGAGCTGAATCAGAAGCAGATCAGGTGGGACTTGAACCAGAGCTCTGCTATGGGCTGCTGGCGTCAAAAGCAGCAGCTTAACATAAACGCCTTCCCAGCTCCAATTCCTGAGTCCAGCTGCCTGTGAATTCAGACCCTGGGAGGTAGCAGGTGATGGCTCAAGTCATTAGGCTCCTGCTGTCCATCTGAGAGAGCTGGATTGAGTACCTGGCTCCTGGCTTTGGCCCAGGCTGTTGTGGACATTTGGGGAGTGTGCTCTCTTGCTCCTTCGTGCTCTCTCCTGGCCCCTCTGCCTCTCAAATAAATCAAGAGATCATGACAAATGGTGATATGTAAAGCCATGATATTTTGTTTTTTGGCGGGGAGGGGAGTCAGAGAAATAAACCGAAGTATGTTAAATTAAAATGATTTTCTCAACTTTAAGGCTGTCCTCCTTCTGTCACTTCACTCTATCCAGGTTGAAGACCCAGCATCTGCCTCTAAAAATCTATTTGGTTTTGCACACACACACTCGGGACTGGGTGAAGAATGTTTTTACAGCACATTTCCACCGAGGAGGTCCAGCTGGGTGGGGGAAGGGGACAAGAGGTCACATCTGCAGTTCCCCAGGTCCAGGAGCCAGGTCTGGCACATAGTAGGTGAGTAGGGACCAGAAGAAGTTAAGTGCATTGGCCTGGCAGCTCCAAGCAGCTTTTAGAGTAGCGTCCTATGTGGGCAAGGCTGCTGACCCCCACACCACCCAGGGTAGGCCAGGACTCACAACAGGGGCATTGCGGAAACCCTTGATGGCCTGGAAGACTCCACCGCCGATGACACCCATGGTGAAGGCTCCACCGCAATCATCCACAATTCGCCATGGGCTGAAAAACGGGAAGGGAACGTTGGGGTTAATGGGAGCCCCTCCCCTCCCTGGACTCTCTCCAACTGGGAGAAACCAGTCACTGGAATGGCAAGTTTGTGAGTGAGAAGAAACACTTCAGATAACAACGAGCTAGTTCTGTCACTCTTTTTCCCTGATGAAATCGAGAAATGGGGCAAAAGGGGAAAAATAATAGTCTCTGCCTTGATCACCTTTTGCAGGCATCCAAGGAACCAGCCAACTGCTTTACTAGCAAATATTAAATGAACTGAGGCATGTAGAGTTGGCGCATTTCAGTAAGGGTTATGGAAGTGTTAACTGGCTAGTTATTAGAAACGAGGTGACAGCCCCTTCTGGGACAGTGATCGCATCCAACCAAGCCTTGTCCCCTCCTCTTAAACCAAGCAAAACTGAGAAAAACCCAGAGGCCCGTTGGGAAAACCCAGCACCCCCTCCTCACCCACAATAGATTCACGCATGACCCGCCCCGATTCACACAAGCGACCTGGGAAAAACCATGCGTGCCACCCTCCACCCACGCTGGAATGGACTGGACCAGCGTCTCTGCTCGCTAACAAAGAGGAACAGGAGCCACAAAGCCAGGGACAACATGGCGTGGTTCGTCCTGTACCGCCCCTTCTCTGGGCACACAGTTCTGGCCCCTTTTAAAGAAGCCCGAAAGGAAGGAAGTACAGGGAGCGGAAGGCGAGAAGATTCTAAGTCTCCCTCATCTGGGACGCCGCACTGTGCGGCCGGTGCCTCCCCCGCCCGCCTCCCATGGCTGGTCTTGGGGCCGCAACAGTCCCGATGCCTGTGCCCATCGCCGTACCAAGGCTCCCGAGCATACTCCTCCATGGCGCCGGCGTCTGGAGGCACAGTCAGGCCCGAATCCTGTGGGCCACGCCCCCAGTGGAAACGCACCACAGGCGCTCTAGCTCTTCGCCTATCCCAGGACAGCGATTGGGTGGCTTCGCCACGTCAAACGCAGGGCGCTTCTCATTGGACACCCAGGATAACGTCATCTTTCCACTGCAGTCCGAGCGTCTTCCAGTTACGTTTTGGCTCGGGTATTGAGTACGTCGTTGTGTGCTTTGGGGGAGACGAGTGGTGTGGTCCTGGTGATCAGAGCAGTGACGAGAGGAAGGAGGCTGTTCTTTCTACCTGCCCGACTGTACTGGTAACGCGGGGAGGGGGGGGCATGGTTTTGCAGAGCTGGAGGAGGGGCTGCATTCCGCTCCCCCACCCCAGGGCTTTGGTTCTTCCCACCCAGCAGTCTTTGGGGGAGGTTGGGTGAGCCAGTTTCTGAAGCTGCGCTTGGCGCCTTTGGCGGTGGGTGGAGCCCGAGAGAGGAAGTGGATCCTGGAGCACCGGACCTAGTAGGTGAGCGGCTGGAAGGCGTTTTGTGACATTTGCAAGCCTCTTGTCTCTCTCGTCTTTTAGCGCATAGGTTGAGTCCGCCCAGCTAGCTCCTGGTGTATTTGGGAAGGTGAGAGTCCGATGAGTACATGCTAAGGGAGGGATGAGCTCCGTGTTATGAGATCCAGATTTGAATCCTCATCAGTCTGCCTGTCCCCAGGTCTGTCACCCGCTATGCCGCTGCCCGTCGCGCTGCAGACTCGCTTGGCTAAGAGAGGCATCCTCAAACATCTGGAGCCTGGTGAGAGAGCTAAGAGCAGATGCGCGTATCGTGTATCAAGCCTGATAGGCACTTTTTTCATTGATACGGACACTAAACACTCAGCGTGGACCTTCTGTGCTCTAAGCCGTGGCATGGCAAGGATTCCTGAAGTCCATTCCTTTTGCAAGCCATGCAATGTGTGTGTTTGGGGGCGGGGGGAGGTTGAAAAGATGGATATTTCATTCTTAACAATACACAACACTGATGCAAATTTCGGGCCTTCACGAATCACATGGAGGTAAATGCATAGTACTTAATAGGCTATGTGTCAAGTCCAGGATGTTGTTGTTTTTTTTTAAAGATTTTATTCATTTGGGGCCGGTGCTGTGGTGTAGCAGGTAAAGCTGCCACCTGCAGTGCCGGCTTCCCATATGGGCTGGTTCAAGTCCAGCCTGCTCCATTTCCAATCCAGCTCTCTGCTGAGGCCTGGGAAAATAGTGGAAGATGGCCCAAGTCCTTGGGCTCCTGCACCTGTGTGGGAGACTGGAAAGAAGCTCCTGGCTCCTGGTTTTGGATCAGTGCAGCTCTGGCCATTGTGGCCATCTGGGGAGTGAACCAGCAGATGGAAGACACCTCCCTCTCTCTCTCTCTGTCTCTCTCTCTCTTTCTGCCTCTCTGTAACTCTGACTCAAATAAAAATCTTTTAAAAATATTTGAAAGAAAAGATTTATTTATTTATTTGAAAGGCGAGTTACAGAAAGGCAGAGAGAGAAAACTCTTCAATCCTCCGGTTCACTCCCCAAACGGCTGCAATGGCTGGAGCTGTGCCGATCCAAAGCCAAGAACCAGGAGCCAGGAGCTTCTTCCTGGTCTCCCATACGAGTACAGGGGCCCAAGGACTTGGGCCATCTTCTGCTTTCCCAGCCCACAGCAGAGAGCTAGATGAAAAGTGGAACAATGAGGACTCGAACTGGCACCCATATGGGATGCCGTTGCTGCAGGCGGATGCTTAACAAAGTTGCAGGCAGATGCTTAACCTACTTTGTCACAGTATCAGCTCCCAGGATGTTGCTTTTGTTTACCATACTGATAGAATGTATTTTAGAAGTGCTGTGTTGGAAACAGAGTTAACATGTATTTTAGACCACCCAAAATGCCTGAAATACACATGATGGTTAGTACTGAGGGTGTTTCCAAAAGTTCGTGGAAAAATGAAAAGGTGAGTTTAGGGACAGCTGTTTGGCTTAGTGGTTAAGCCAGTTGTCAAGGTACCTAGCAGGTGCCTAGGTTCAGTTTCCAGCTCTGGCTCCTGCCTTGAGCTTCCTGTTAATGCAAACCCCCAGGAGGCAGGGTGATGGCTCAAGTAATGGGTTTCCTGCCACCCATATGGAAGACCTGGTTTGACTTCCTGGCTCCCAGGATCAGCCTCACTGCTGGGCACTTGGGGAGTGAACCAGAGGGTAGGAGTGCTCTCGTGCTCATTCTCTCTCTCAAGTAGATAAGTAAAATATTTTTAAAAGTAAGTATTAACTTAGTGCAAAAAAATTAAATCTGTGCATAGTTTTTCCATAATATGTATTTCCATGAACTTTTTATATAAAATGACAGGATTTCTTATATAGGCTTATTATATTGCTGGCTGTTAATTTCACCTACTATCACTAATAGAAAAGCTGGCATCTATTTTGGGCTATAGTGTGCTAGGCACTAGAAACTACATCTATTGTCACCTTATTGATGACCGATGTCTATTACAAACCTAGTGTGCTAGAAGGCAGGCTTTTGGCTTAGCACTTAAAATGCTGCTCAGGATGCTCACATTCCATATCAGAGTGTCTGGGTTTGAGCCCCAGGTCTGCTCCTAGTCCAGCTTCTTGCAAACATGCACCCCAGGAGGCAGCAGGTGATGGCTTAAAACTTGGGTCCCTGACACCCTCATGGGAGACACAGATTGAGTTCTGGGCTTTGGCCTGTTGTAGGCATGTGGGGAGTGAACCAGTGGGTGCTTGTTTCCCTCTCCCTGTTTCACTGCCTCTCAAATAAATAAAAATTAGTAGTAATTAAAAAAAATACCCTACTGTGGCTGGCTTAGACCTTGTGGTTAATCATACTGGTAATGACCATTGGTACTTTTTTTTTTAAGATTTATTTATATGAAAGGCAGTTAGACAGAGAGAAACAGATCTTCTATCTGCTGGTTCACTCCCCAAATGGCTACAATGGCCAGGGTTGGGCCATGCTGATGCCAGGAGCCAGGAGCTTCTTCCGGGTCTCCCACATGGGTGGTAGAGGCCCAAGGATTTGGACCATCTTTCACTGCTTTTCCAGGTGCATTAGCAGGGAGCTGGATCAGAAGTGGAGCAGCCGGGACTCAAACTGGCACCCATGTTGGATGCTGGCACTGCAGGCAGCGGCTTATTGCCACAGCACCAGCCCCCATTGATAGTTGTTTGTTTTGTTTTGTTTTGTTTTAGATTTATTATTTATTTGAAAGGCAGAGTTACAGAAAGGCAGAGAGAGAGGTCTTTCATCTGCTGGTTCACTCCCACATGGGTGCAGGAGCCCAAGGACTTGAGCCATCTTCTACTGCTTTCCCAGGCCATAGCAGGGAGCTGCATTGGAAGTGGAGCAGTCAGGAGTGGAACCGGTGGCTCATATGGGATGCCAGCATTGTAGGCAGAGGCTTTACCTGCTACAGCACAGTGCCGGCCCCACTGATAGTTATTTAAAGATTTATTTATTTGAAAAGCAGAGTTACAGAAAGGCAGAAACAGAGAAAGAGAGAGAGGTCTTCTATCTGCTAGTTCACTCCCCAGATGGCCACAATGGCCAGAGGCTGGGCCAATCCAAAGCCAGGAGCCAGGAGCTTCTTCTGGGTCTCCCACATGGGTTCAGGGGCCCAAGGGCTTGGGCCATCTTCTGCTTTCCCAGGCCATAGCAGAGAGCTGGATCAGAAGAGCAGCCGGGACTCGAACTGGTGCCTATATGGGATGTCAGCAGTGTAGACAGCGGCTTTACCCACTATGCCACAGCACTGGCCCTATTGATGGTTCTTTTAAGCCCTGTGCTCATGCTATACGTATTAACAATACTGATGACTATAGCTGACATCTATTTTGGGCCTACTGTGCAACAAGCACTATGCTGTTGTTGGCATATGCCTTTCAATGTTAATTATATGCACAACCTGAAATCTGTTATAGGTATATTGAAGGCCAGGCACTGAGCTATGCCACAAGCTCATCCTAATAGATACCTTTTTTATTGTATTGATATTACTGAAATCTGCTGCATGCTAGACTTTCAGGCCTCAAGAATTTTTTAGATTTTTTAAAAAATTTATTCATTTATTCAAAAGAGAGAGAGAGAGGGAGAGAGAGAAACACTTTGATCTGCTGGTTCACTCCCCAGTGGTCACAATGGCCAGGGTGGGCCAGGCAAAGCCAGGAGCCTGGAACTCCATCCTGGTCTCCCACATGGGTGCAGGGACCTAAGCACTTGGCCCATCTTTTTTGCCTTCCCAGGCGTATTAGCAGGGAGCTGGATCAGCAGGAGAGTAGCTGGGACTTGAACCAACACTCTGATATGGGTTTTGGGTCACAAGCTGCAGCTTAACCCAGTGTACCGCAATGCCAGTCCTGGAACTAAAAGGATTACTGTTTGGATAAATTCCTTACTATCCGAATTCCTGCTACTCGGTGTATGAGATTCAGAAGCCCTGTGATCCTCCAGCTTGGGATATGACTAGATTGGATATATATTTTCGGATAAACCCCTTGCTGTTGAAACTCATTTTGTCAAAATCATTTTGAAGAACTCATTGTCACACACTGTCTGAACTTGGGAACCGAACAGATATGGATAACTTTTTTGATGAATCCCTGTTAACTCTGAAGCCAGATGGGTTTGGGTAACAGTATAACTCATCATCTGAACCCAGAAATAGGCTAGATAAATAAACGTCTCGGTCAGTTCCCTAATACAGAGACTTGGGTTTGGAATGCCAGATACTTCACATGTCTCCTGACGCACACATGTGTCTTCCACGTGAGGTTCGTGGGAATGTGAATGCGTCTCTCTCCAGACCCTGACTATATGGAAAGAACTTCCCTGGTCTTAACTGCTCTGCTCTTCTCCCTTGTTCTGCCAGAACCAGAGGAAGAGATCATTGCTGAGGACTATGATGATGACCCTGTGGACTATGAGGCCACCCGGTTAGAGGGGCTGCCACCAAGCTGGTACAAGGTGTTTGACCCATCCTGGTGAGCCTGGGAACCTTGGGGCAGGGCTGACTTCTGACTTTGCCCTTTGTGTGTTGGCCCTGGCTGTGGGATCTATCAGGGCACGGGAAGAGACCTGGAGGTACTTCCTGTGGGGTCCTGACATGGGACAGGTATAGGCAGAGGCCAGGGTGGAGTTGAGGGTACAAAGAGAGGACATCTGGGCTGACGCTCCTTCCCTCTCACTGCACCCCTCTTCCCCCAGTGGTCTTCCTTACTACTGGAACGTGGACACAGACCTCGTGTCCTGGCTGTCCCCACATGACCCCAACTCCATCGTTACCAAATCTGCCAAGAAGCTCAGGAGCAGTAATACAGGTGAGCTGGCAGAGCCAACGGAGCCTCCGCTGCTCCTAGCAGTTCTTACGAGGCGCTGAGTAAATGATAGAACCCGTTAAGGAGGGGCTGGTGATGTTGTCAAAGGCAGAGGCTCCTGGCTCCTGGGGTGGCAGGAGGTGGTTACTTTAAGACTTCCGTGTTCTGGCCGGGGCCACAGCTCACTTGGCTAATCCTCCGCCTGTGGTGCCAGCACCCTGGGTTCTAGTCCCGGTTGGGGCGCCGGATTCTGTCCCAGTTGCTCCTCTTCCAGTCCAGCTCTTTGCTGTGGCCCAGGAGGGCAGTGGAGGATGGCCCAAGTGCTTGGGTCCCTGCACCCATATGGGAGACCCATGTGGGACACCGGGAGGAAGTACCCAGCTCCTGGCTTCGGATTGGCGCAGCGCCGGCCTTAGCGGCCATTAGGGGGGTGAACCAATGGAAGGAAGACCTTTCTCTCTGTCTCTGTCTATAACTCTGTCAAAAAATAAAATAAAATAAAAAGACTTCCATGTTCCATGAGGACTAGTGTTGTGGCGCAGCAGGATAAGCGGCTACTTGCAATGCCAGCATCTCATATGAGTGCCTGTTCAGGTCCCAGTGGCTCCATTTCTGATCCAGCTCCCTACTGATGCACCTGGGAAGGCAGCAGAAGATGGCTCAAGTGCCTGGGCCCCTGACACCCACGTAGTAGAAAAGGACACAGTTCCTAACTCCTAGCTTTGGCCGGGCCCAGCCCCAGCCATTGCGGCAATTCGGGGGGTGAAGAAGCGGATGGAAATACTCTTTGTTTCTCTCTCTTGCCCCTCTCCCTTCCTCTCTAAAGTTCTGCTTTTCAAATAGATACATAAACCTTTTTCTTTTTTTGAAGAAAAAAAGACTTTCGTGTCCCCAGAAGCTGAGGAGAAGCTGGACCGGGCCCATGACAAGTCGGACCGGGGCCATGAAAAGTCGGACCGGGGCCATGAAAAGTCAGACCGCAGCCACGATAAGTCTGACAGAGATCGTGAGCGTGGCTATGACAAGGTAGACAGAGATCGGGACCGGGACCGGGATCGGGACCGGGATCGGGACCGGGACCGGGATCGGGATCGGGACCGGGACCGTGGCTATGACAAGGCAGACCGAGACGAGGGCAAAGAACGGCGCCACCACCGCCGGGAGGAGCTGGCTCCCTACCCCAAGAGCAAGAAGGGTAAGCTGGGCAGACTGAGACGGGTTTAGCAAGCGATGCACCATGGAACATAGCCATCGCCTGGGTGTGTGCCTGAGCCTGGGATCCCAGGGAAGGGTGCTGCAGCCCATGGCAGCCGCAGGCTCCTGGGATAGGGGTTCTTGAGGATCAGGGGCTCCTGTGCCCCATCAAAGACCTGGCACTACTGCTTACTTCTACAGTAGCAAGCCGAAAGGATGAAGAATTAGACCCCATGGACCCCAGCTCCTACTCAGACGCACCCCGGTAATTGACGACCTCTCCCTGAGCCCTTCTTTTCCCTCCCAACTCTGACTGCACCACTGGATGCCATCCCTGCCCTTGTCCCCCATTCCAATCCTACTTTGTCACCCCCAGGGGCACATGGTCAACAGGACTCCCCAAGCGAAATGAGGCCAAGACAGGAGCAGACACAACGGCGGCCGGGCCCCTCTTCCAGCAGCGGCCGTACCCATCACCTGGGGCTGTGCTCCGGGCCAATGCTGAGGCTTCCCGAACCAAGCAGCAGGACTGACCCTTTGCCTTCCTGAGCCCTGGAGAGGGTTTTAATTAAAGCTCTTCTGAGTACGTGCATGAAGTTTCCGTGCTTCCTTACCTTGCTCTTTTGAGGTTTCCTGACCCATGCCCACATGATGCAAAACACATTTTATTTGCAAAAAGTCACCTAAGAAATACTGCTGGGGGTAGGGGGTGGGGGCGGGGGCTGAGGTGGGTCATTAACAGAGAGAGCTTCTTCAGGTAAGCCCTGCGTGCGGGAGGGGGTGGTGGGACAAGGAGTTCTGTGTCTGCCTCACCCTACCCCTAATACTGATCACAGTCTGGTCCCAGCTGGGCCAGGGCAAGAAGGGAGAACGAGGCCAGGCCAAGCAACGTCTTCGATCCCGGTGGCTACGAACCCTTCACCTTGGTGAGCAACCTGTGGTGGGAATGGGGAGGAAAGAGAAACAGAAAGAGCTGGGGTGGGCTGGCAGGAGGGTCTTCTGAGCAAGCGAGGATGGCAGGAGTGAGGCTGGTAGTCCTGGGGTTAGTAATGGTGCCTAGGCGAAGAAAGCGGGCCCCCTGGGTCAGAAAGCTACACATGGACTAAATAAATACAACATCTTTATTTGGCATTGGGTATCCTGACATTTTTTTTCATTACAGTTCCTTAGAAAACAACAAAAAAAATCAAAACAAATTAGTCAAAAATAAAGATTCAATGGCCATATTTACAAATAGCAGAGCCAACCCGGGCATCTCCCATGCGCGCACTCATACCCCCGCCCCCAGGACATGGTTAAGGGGTTAATAAGCTTTGGGGAGTGCAGGAGGCGGGTTCCATGGGTCTTCTGATTCTAAGACCCCTCCCCCCACAGAGTGAGGGTATCTCCTGCAGCCAATGGGGTACCCAGAGTATGCCTTGGCAGCTTTATTTGCCCTCTCTGGGTGACTTCCGCAAATAACCCTGCATCCAGCAGCTGCCAGTGTCTTTAATTCAGTGAGTGAGTCACTTCCAGGACTGCCCCTCCCCACTTTTCCCCACTACCTGGATCGTTAATGACCTCATTACACCACAAATCCCAAACCTGCTAAAAAAAACAAAACAACAAAAACAAAGGTGGCCCTGCTGCTGTGTGACCTCCCCCAGACAACCTGATGTCAAAGTCTCAGCTTTCACCTTTTTCTCGTGCCCTGGATACTCGAAAAAGGCGCTCAGTGTCAGGGAAGGCCACACAAAAGCCAGAGCTGCTAATATGATCCGGCAGGGGGAGGGGGGGAGGGAGAGAAGGCCTCGAACAATGGGAAACTGAACCCCACAGGATAGGCATTAGTCATCACCAAAGAGCTGCACAAGTTCTGTCCAGTTTGTCCTTACAAATGTGGAGGGACTGCTGGGAGGGTGTCTCCCAGGCACGGGCCACAGGACACCTCCAGCAGAGGGTAACAGAGAAAAAAGGCCTTGAATGACAACATTCCCAACCCTGTCCTTCACAAAGGCCAGACTGGGGCAGAGAAGGCAGCTCTAAACACGGCCCCCCCCTCCGCCCAGGGGAGGGGGCTCAGCCTACCAGGAAGGGTTCACAAGATACCTGGCCCTAGTCCCACAACCCCTCTGGAAGCCACAACGACCTGGGAGAAAAGACCAAGGTGTTCCAACCCGAGAGGAGCCAGGCCCTGGAGGTGACTTGGGTCCTGCAGATGCCCATCACCCTCCACCCCAGCCCCCCTCCCTCTCTCCCCCCGCTGCCTCCAGCCCTCACTTCACCAGCACTGACTTTGGTAGAAAGGGCTCCGTGACGAGATCTCCACGGTGGGAAGACAGCTGCGGCGGCGGTGGCTGCCCCGGAGGCTGCTGCTGAGTGCAGGGCCCGGAGGCAGAGGCAGAGGAGGAGGCAGAAGCTATGGCTTTGGCTGCACCTCGGGGAAGGCTGTAGAGGTAGACGGCACCGATGACGAGCCCAGCGCCAAGGGCAAATAATGGGTCCAGTTGGAAGCCAAAGAGGCGAATGGAGGCAACAGTGGACAGCACAATGGACAGGGAGGTGGCAAAGCCCTTGAGGATGTTGTCAGCATACTTGACAACGACAGCCACCAGGAGCCCACCGAAGGCCTGGTTGAGCACCACACCCCAGACGGCAGGTGTATACCCAAAGAAGAAGCCGCGGTGTGCCACAGCGGTGCCCTCAGCCCACCAGAGCCCCACCAGGCCCAGGGCTGTGCCGAAGAGGCCCAGCTGCAGGTTGCGCAGCCACACGGAACCTGAGCTGCCTTTGAGGATCTTCTCAAAGTAGACGCCTGCAAAGCCCGAGGAGAGACAGGAGGCCACAACAGCTGCGAGGCCTGCCCCGGGGTTCTGATCCAGTGGCCGTGGGCCGCCCCCACCAGCTTGCTGTGCCTGGACAATGGCGACCCCAGTGAAGAGGAGCAGCAGGGAGGCCCACTGCAGCCGGGAGAGGCTGCGGTTCAGCATGAGCACTGAGAACAGTGCCGTGGTCAGGATCTTCAGCTGGTACGTCACCTGCAGTGGCATGTGGAAGACAGACACTGAGGGCTGGCCCTGGCCCCCAACAGGTGTATGTGGTGGGCAGGGGCTGGGCAGCACCCACTGTGGGTCTCCTGAGCACAATGGAGGGACGCGGTGGGGTAGATGATAGCAAAAACAGCACAAAGAGCCAACCATTGGCTGGGCTGTGGCTTAACAGCTCAGAGGTCCCTTCCAGAAAGTGCACAGAAGAGTGGCTGGGCCAGAAAGTGCCACACTGTGCCCAAGCCCACATCCCAGTCCCATCTCCTGGCTACGTGACCAGGGACAAAGCACTTGCCCTGACTCAGCTCTGGGGACATCATCTGCAACATGCAACTGATGAATGTAAATTAAGGGCTCACAGGTGATGGACAAACGGCAGGCTTTGTGATGGGAGGTCTTGATGCAATTCAATCAACCATAACAGTAATGTCAGCCAATATTTACGGCGTGTGCCCGTGTGGGTCCGTTCATACATGAGTTCATTTAATCTTCATAACCGCCATGTCAAGTGGGCACCACTGTAACCCCCAATTTAAAAATGAGCAAACTAAGGCACAGAGTGAGGTGACTTGCCCAAAAGCAGAGCTGAGGTTAGAATCTGGGCTCTGTAACCATCTCGCAAGGCTGCCTATGAACAGCCTACAGCTTATCCACCACCAACTGAGAGCTCTTCCCAGCTGCTCTTTCTTTCAATAGTCCTGACGCTCCAGTGAGCAAGCAACGTGGTTTCTGCTGCCAAGCCTCACAGAGGAGGAATCCCAGGTTGAGGGAATTCCAAGGACATTCCGAAGGTGACACAGTCACGGCCATCCCATATACCCCAACCCAGCCAGTTCCTGTGGGGCCATGCTGGGCTTGGAGCTCACCTGGAAAGTGGCCGCTGGGAGATTGGAGATGGCAACGTACTGGAGGTTGTTCTGCAAAGTGTAGATGAGGGAGGGCACCGCAAGCTTGAGCGTGTCCACGTACTGCACCAGGACAGCCTCGTGGAGGAAGAGAACCAGGTGTTTCACATTACCTAAGTGGGGGGAGGACAGCCCTTTGTAGCAAAGCACTGACTACCCAGGATGAGGGTCCCCTGAAGGCTGGGAGCAGGCCTGACTCCCCGGGCGCTGGGAAGAAGTTTGTGCTGTTCTCCCGACAGTCCAACCATCTGTGCAGTGAGCCTTTCTATGAGCAATTTAGTGACCACAAAAGAAACATCCATGGCAGGCATCTGGCCTGGGTGGGTAAGATGCCCACATCCCACACTGGAGTGCCTAGGTTCTGGGTTTGATACCCAGCTCCACTGCCGACTCCAGCTTCCTGCTAATGCACACTCTGGGAAGCAGCAGGTGATGGCACAAGTAGTTGGGTCCCTGCCACCCGCGTGGGAGACCTGGACTGAGTCCCCAGCTCCCAGTTTCAGCCTGGCACAATCCAGGCTGTTGCAGGCATTTGGGAAGTGAACCAGCCCAGCAGATAGGAGCTCCGTGTTTATCCCTCAGCCTCTGAAATAAATATTAAAAAAAAAAAAAACCTCGGCCGGCGCCGTGGCTCAACAGGCTAATCCTCTGCCTTGTGGCGCCGGCACACCAGGTTCTAGTCCCGGTTGGGGCACCGGATTCTATCCCGGTTGCTCCTCTTCCAGGCCAGCTCTCTGCTGTGGCCTGGCAAGGCAGTGGAGGATGGCCCAAGTCCTTCGGCCCTGCACCCCATGGGAGACCAGGAGAAGCACCTGGCTCCTGGCTTCGGATCAGCGCGATGCGCCAGCCGCAGCGGCCATTGGAGGGTGAACCAACGGCAAAAAGGAAGACCTTTCTCTCTGTCTCTCTCTCACTCTCCACTCTGCCTGTCAAAAAAAAAAAAAAAATCCTCATCCATAACACTGTGTGTGCTAATCACAGACCATACTTCACTCACCCTAGAGCCAAACTCCCTAGCACAGAGCCCCATCCAAGGCAAGCCTATTTTGTACAATGAAATAATTGTCATTAACCAGAAGCAGATGCCAAGGCTGGAAGTTTCAGACTAGTCTTTTTTTTTTTTGACAGGCAGAGTGGACAGTGAGAGAGAGAAAGGTCTTCCTTTTTGCCGTTGGTTCACCCTCCAATGGCCGCTGCGGCCAGTGCATCGTGCTGATCCGAAGCCAGGAGCCAGGTGCTTCTCCTGGTCTCCCATGTGGGTGCAGGGCCCAAGCACTTGGGCCATCCTCCACTGCCTTCCCGGGCCACAGCAGAGAGCTGGCCTGGAAGAGGAGCAACCGGGATAGAATCCGGTGCCCCAACCGGGACTAGAACCCGGTGTGCCGGCGCCACAAGGCGGAGGATTAGCCTGTTAAGCCACGGCACCAGCCCAGACTAGTCTTTTATCCTAGCTCCCTACAGCCCGCTGAGCAGCCTTGAGACAAGGCCACCTCCTACTCAGTCCCACTTGTCAGCCCTACACACACCAAGCACTTGCCTCTGCTGCATGGATGGATGCAGCCTTGACCCCAAAGCTCAAGTCCGGTTGGGACCACCTCAGTAAGCAACTAAGAATCACGGTCTATGCAATACGGCCTTTGCAAAGCCCACCCCAGGTTTCTGCAGTTTAAGCCTCAGCTGGGGGTTTTCCTAGGGGGAAACCTCCAGAGCCACTGCACTGGTTATCCCGGCAATTTCCACTGGTGCGCATTCACAAAACCCTGCTCTTGCCCTCCACAGCACTAACCCCAGGTCAGAGCTGCACAATTCACCTCTATGCTTTAGTACAAGGCCTTCACAGAGAAACAACTGGGCAACATTTCCAAGTCAGAGGGCCTTCCTGTTCAAGTTAGTAGGTGAACCCAGCTCCTAACCTAAAGGAAACAGAAGCCAGCACTGTGGTGTAGCAGCTTAAGCCTCTGTCTGCAGTGCCGGCATCCCATATGGGCTCCAGTTCAAGTCCTGGCTGCTCTACATCCAATCCAGGCCCCTGTGAATGCACCTGAGCAAGCAGCAGAACATGGCCCAAGTCCTTGGGCCCCTGCACCCATGTGTGAGACCCGGATGAAGTTCCTGGCTCCTGGCTTCAGCCTGGCCCAGCCCTGACCGTTGTGGCCATTTGGGGAGCGAACCAGCAGATACAAGACCTGTCTCTCTCTGTATCTCTGCCTTTCAAATAAATAAATAAATCTTTTAAAAAAGAAGTATCCAATAAGCTTTTTACCACAAAATTGTTTAAAAAAGAAAAAAAGGGGTTGTCGGGAAACCCAGCAATTAAGCTTAAAAGACACAACCGATTTCAGAACACTGGCCATGTACAAATTTTTTAAAACTTTTATGATATTTAAGAAATCACTACCAATTTGAACACTGCTTGGACACTAGACATGAGCTCATTCATGCTCATTAGTGCATCTGGGGGCTGGGGACATGGCTATCTTATTATTTTACTCTTCTTTCTCATTTGGTCTATGTTTGGAATTCTCTGCAATGGAACAGTAGCTAAATCCACGGCCACAGAACAGTTGCCCGCTGCCTTACGGGTAGACTCGCTCCTACAAGTGCACAGAGGCCAGCTAGCAGGCTGGCAGGGGTGTACCGCCGTACGGAGAGTACAGCTGCAGCCACTCCCAGCTGCAGGGACG
The DNA here is from genome assembly GCF_033115175.1 of Lepus europaeus. Classification (NCBI taxonomy): domain Eukaryota; kingdom Metazoa; phylum Chordata; class Mammalia; order Lagomorpha; family Leporidae; genus Lepus; species Lepus europaeus. The sequence goes on along the minus strand of NC_084850.1, from coordinate 100,988,638 downwards.
AGGGAGCAGGTTCACAGACACGGAGATCCTCCCCCAGAAAACCTTCCACACGTGTGTGGCGTGTGGAGTCCCACCCACCGAGCCTGGCGCGGCCTCCCTCCCTGGCTCATACCCCTCTTCTGGGCGAAGAGCAGCAGCAGGCAGGTGAGGCCCTTGAGCACTTCGGCCATGACCACAGCGGTGGTGGCAAAGAAGCGGTCCCCAGGCAGCGTGCGGGCATAGCGGATGCTGAGGATGAGGGAGGCGTTCTGGACCACCAGCACAGCTAGGGATATGTACTTGAGGCGTCTGTGAGCTGTTGGGGGTGGGAGGGGCAAAAGGGGAAGGATGAGGTGAGAAGCTTCCTGGGCACAGCCACATACCACCCCCACCCCCGTCTCCTTGCTCAATCACCACCCTCCTAGCCAGTGCCACGTCCTCCCTTGGCTTACCCACACTGACCCAATGAGGGTCTCACCTCTATCTGCTTCCACTGGAAGAGCCAGAAAAGGAGAAGTGGGGTCTGCACTGTCCCAGCCTATACCTGGAATCCTTGCTGAGCTGCCAGGAAATGGCTAGGGCAGGCCTTGGACACCGCACTTGGTTCCCTCTGTCCCTCCCCCCACTCAGAATCACATCGACCACATTCTCAACATGTACTTACTCATTGCTGGGTGCCTATCACTGGGTTCGGGGACTTACACTGATGACCTCAACAGACTTAATAATGATTTCCAAGCGAACCATGAAAACACGCATTTTACACAGGCACAACCCAAAAGTTCTTATGAAATATCCCTACTTAACCAGGGGCTGTGCTACGGAAAGCCTACCTGCCCGCAATATCCTCCTCACGCTCAGAACGACTGATTCCTCCCAACTCAAACTAGTCCCACACACAAGGAATGATTCCTCGACTTCCCCAAGGACTGAACCTCTTCTGATGAATGGTTGGCTACCATGTAAGAAGATACTTCCCTACGCTGGCCCCCCTCCACTCCCACCTCCGCAGCCAAGAAATTGCCCCTTGTTCTACCCACACCCACAGTGAACTCTCTCTGATATGAGGAAGAACCAGGCACCCTCAGAAGCTTCTTCCTCCAGCAAGTCAGGGTGGACCCTCCCAGCTCCACATACATTAAACCACTTCCACCACGTAGGGACCCCCCTCCCCGGAATGGTCGTCTCTCCGTACAAGGAAGGGCATTCCCATCCTCAAAATGGATCCTAAGTCACAGAAGGAAGGAGCCAGCCCCACCCTGACAATTTATAAGGTTCCCACAAGGGAGGAGGCACCAGGCTCAAAGAGTCTCTTCCTTCTATAAGGAAGAACTCTCACACCCTCAGAACGGTCCCTCCCCTCCATAAGGAAAGACTGCACCCACACTCCCAGTGCTCTCGGTGGCCTTAGCCGCCCCCCAAAGCAAACACCTTCCACCCTTCTCACGGTCTCTACTCTCCAGAGATGGAGGGATTCCCCAGTTACCCTGAGAATGGGCTCTTCCCCGCCCCCAACACGCGCACAATGGTCTTCTCTGTCCTCCCTCCCCTACACACACACACACACAGACACACACGTCGATCCACACGGAATGCTCCGCTTCACTTCAGGCGCCCCCGGCGATCCTGACCTCCGCCCCGCCGCCGACTGCTCGGCCACAGCCAGTCTCACCCGCACTCGCGGTCCCAGCTGCCAACGCCCCCGCGGAGACCGCCCCCGGTCCGGCCGCCGCGGTGGAACCGCCAACCCCAACCGCTGCCATGTTGGCATCTGCCCGGCCCGTCCCCTCGGCAACAGCAGGCCACTTCCGTGTCTGTCACTTCCGCTTCCGGGCCAGCGGAGTGGGTGTGGGGCGAAGTGCCGGACAGGCAGGGCCCTTGTCTTGCTTCGTTCGCTCTTAAATGCTGAATCTAAGACAAAGGCCCGGAGATTCTCAAATTCCGTCGGGCCGGGAGACCGAGCACGCAGCCAGTTTGGCCTCCGGCCGTCTTTTCGAAGACGGGGCCTCATCGGCCCAATCCTGCGGCCGGACCCGCCCTCGTCTTCCAGTTCGTCTGCTTTATTGATCCTCTTCCCACAACACCCGCCCACCCTGCCTCCTGCTCCCATTGGCTCAGCCGCCCCTCTCCCATCTCGCTTCATCAGAACCCGCCCCAGCGGGCCCCGCCCTCCGCGTCAGAAACACCCAGGTCCTTCCTAGTTGAACGGAAGTTCCTCTTTCCCCGCCCAGCGAGGCCCCGCCCCCTGGGAGCCCTTGGGCATCTGGCAGGGATGAGACACAGGGCGCAGGGCTGGTGAGGAGTGCGGGGCAAGGGAGGGTCGTGCAAGTGACGTAGCAGATAGAAGCAGGGCAGTTGCGGATATAGAAATGAGAAGGCAAAAGATAACTTTGAGACCAAAGACAGGAAGGCAAGCTTTTGAGTCACCATGGAGGACGGAAAAGAAATGAGATGGGACCGGGTGAGAAGTCCCCAGGTTGGTTGTTGGCTGGCATTTGAAAGCCCAGCAGGAGAGGGGCAGCTTGAGGTCTCAAAGATACCATAGGGCAGGGCAGGTAAAGTGAGGAGAGAGAAGAGGAAAGACAAGGGCAAATATAGGTGACTACACCCTGGACGTTGTAGGCAAACAAGGAAGAGCTAGAACATTCCATGATCAGCGCCGAGCCTCACCTTCACCAGCCCAGAAAGGGCTTTTCGCCAACAGGGAAGAAGTACCTTTCCTCCCGTGGGAGACATAGTAGTTCTGTCTCTTGGAGCACGCCATCTAGGACTGGGAATGCGTCTACCCTAACTCCAGTGGGCTCAGCCCTTCTGCATATGCTGAGTGCTACATAAGGGTTGGGGGCAGGCAGGTGGAGCCAGGAACTGCTCCTTTTTGTGGCCCAGCTTACACAAACCCGCAAAAGCTCTTTAGGATGGCACTGTAGGACTGAGGCTTCCCAAGGCCAAAGGGGAAGTCCAATCCATCCCCACCCCCACCCCCACCCCCCACCCCCGGCTCAGCAGACAATAAATGTCCCACAGATATCTCGCATGTACAAACAGCCAGGTGCTTTGGAGTCTATTACTTTTATTAAATAGTGAGTTTCCACACATGGCTTTTTAAATAATCCAGGCAGGGGGAGAAGGGAGAAGAGGGCACACTTGCAACTCCCCACCGCCCAATACATAAGTATTTACATTTTAGCAACTGGATAATCCTGGCTCAGGAGGAGGCAAAAGGTGGAGAGGGTGCCCCAAAGAGAACACTCAGCACAACTCATTTCCCCAGCCCATCTCCCAAGAAACCAACTGTGCCGTCCTAATGTCTGGTGGTGGCCGGTGGTGTCCATCTGCCTTCCTTCCCAGATCATGGGAGTAGGTTGTTCTCACCAGAATAAGAGCACTTGGGATAACAAAGTAGGGTCCCATCACCAAAACCAAAACCAAAACCAAACAAAACAGAGAGAGAAAGAGAGAGCGCACGCGCCCTGGGATAACAATTGGGCATTACCTCCCCCAGAATCAGAAATCCTGGGCTGAGGTAGGTGAGCAGCTTGACCCAACAGAGGACCCCAGGCTGGGGAAAGGGTCCCTTTGCTAACTTCAGAGCTGCTGGGGCACTGACAGGAAAGCACCCTTCGCCCACGTAAGAGCATCTGAACCAAGTGTGTGTGGTGGTCACAGGAGGTACCCGTACGGGGCTGACAACTCAGTAGAATGAAGAGTCTTAGGCCTCAGAATGGAGTGAATTTCAGAACAAGGGGCCACAGGTCCTGGGAGAAAGGCTCCTTCACAGGACTGGGATGGGGACTGGGCAGACCTGGCTTGTCTTCTGACCCCGGAGACCCCCCCATCCCCCCGACCTTAGTAACACTGGATTGTTAGTGACCTGTAAAACCAGGTCAACAGATGTCCGTCTATCCCTGTGGCATGGCCATGGGATGGCTATTATGATCACTAGGGGGGCCTGGCCAGGACTAGGGCAGCAGGGACCAGGCCAAGGGGGTGGGACCTCCTTTGGGGGGGTTGAGGGGTGCATCTTCAGCTGGTGTTTGCATCCAGGGGTCCAGCAGGATCTCCTCCAGTGACGGTCGGGAAGAGGGTTTAGGGGCCAGGCACCGGCGGATCAGGGCACAGCAGTCTGTGGGTCAGGAAGCACAGGGGGAGATCAGCGGTCAGTAGGGGGATCCCACCTAGGTCCCCGGGAAGGGTGGGGTCTGCCGGGCTGGGCTGAGGGAGGCCTCACCTGGGGAGACATGGCCCGGGAAATGGAGTTCAGCCTCCAAAATCTCCTGGTCCCTCTCGAAGGGAATGTCCCCACACACCATGTCATAAAGGAGGATGCCCAGGGACCAGACAGTGGCTGGGAGTGCGTGGTACTGGTGTCGGGAGATCCACTCCGGCGGGCTGTACACCCTTGTCCCTGCAAACAAGCCGGGGGGGTGTGTGTCAGACTGCTCTCTGTCAATCCCCCTTTCCCACCCCCATGTTCCCCAGGAAGTACTGTCCCCTCAACTAGAATAGTAGTGCTTTAAATAGAACGAAATCCCATCATCAGAACCCCAGCAGCAGAATTGACAGCAATGTCTCCTTTCCAGAATAAAACCACTTACAAGTAGCTGTAGGATCTCTTTATCAGAAAACACACACACACACACACACATATACTCTCAGGGTAACAACAGGACCCCCCACACACACACACACACATAACCCAGAATAAGCCCTAAACAAGGTTAGGGCACTGTTGAAACATGGACTTTAACAAAGGACACCAAGTCTTGAGAATCCCTAGTATTAGAAATCAAGAACAATCTATAGGTGTAACATAGGTTAAGGGTTACAGGACAGAGACAAGAGGTCACAAGGTCATAAAATCGCGCATGTGCATGCGTGCACACACACAGACACACACACACACCCCGCAGCCTCACCGTCAAAGTCAGTGTAAGGTTCATCATGAAGCAGGGCACCCGAACCAAAATCGATGAGCTTGGCGCAGCCCCGGCGTAGGTCTATCAGGATGTTCTCGTCCTTGATGTCCCGGTGGACGACTCCACGGGCGTGGCAGTGTTGGACAGCTGCCACCACCTGGCCAAAGAAGCTGCGGCTTCGGCCTTCCCCCAGCGGGCCCTTCTCTGTGATGTAGTCAAAGAGATCCTGGGCCGGCAGAGGCCGCTCGAGGACCAGCATGAAGCCCTCAGGTGTCTCAAACCAGTCGAGCAGGCGGATGACACCAGGGTGCCCACCACCTGCACACACCTTCCAGAGCAGTGCCACTTCGAGTGGGCACGAGACTGAGTCAGACTGCAGGTGCAGGTTGGGTGGGGAGCAGAGAGAGAAAAGAGAAGGCAGAGGTCAGGCCAGCAGCTCTGAGGCCAACTTCCAGCCTAAGCTCCCATCCTAGCCAACTATGGCCTTGAGGGACCCATTTGCCTTCCTGGGGCTCAGTTTCCTCATCACTGGGGCACAAACCCCCACGGCCATTGAAGGGCCAATCGAGCAAAGAGCCTACGCACATCTGGCAGGTAGGACGAGCTCGGGGAATAATATTTGGATAAATAAAAGTGGTTCCCAACAAAAGGGTCCAGCAGCAGCGCTATGATGTAATACGGTACCTGTTCTGTCCACTGACACATCCAAAGTGATTAGAAGAGCACCTTGTATACAGTAGGTACTCAATAAATGCTTTCTAAACAGTTGAAAGCACTTTATAGCACAGGGTCTGACATGAAGCCAGTGCTGTATAATGGTCAGTTTTGTTTGCTGACATATCGCAAACATTAGAACAGTAACCGGTAACAGGGTAGGGTTTAATAAATATTTGCTAAACATGTGAAAGCACTTAGTAGAAAAGGACTTAGCACAAAATGAGCGCTCAATAAATATTATGTAATACTTTGCCAAGGGCCTAGAATTGTGCCCGCATACAGAAGGTACTCAATATATAATTGTTAAGATAGCTCAAAGTGATTAATTGCAAAGAACCTGTCAACAAGCTCCATAAATGTGCTCATGAGATATTTTGCTAGTCACTAAGTACCCAGAACCACTCAAGAACAGGTGTAAATGGTAAGTGGTAGGGTCGGCACTGTGTATAGTAGGCTAAGCCTCCACCTGCAGTGCCAGTATCTCATATGGGTGCCGGTTTGTGTGCTGGGCACTCCTCTTCTGACCCAGCTCCCTGCTAATGGCCTGGGAAAGCAGTGAGATGGCCCAAGTGCTTGGGCCCCTGCACCCATTTTGGGAGACTCGGAAGCTCCTAGCTCCTGGCTTCAGATCAGCTCAGCCCTGGCCATTGAGGCCATTTGGGAAGTGAACCAGCAGATGGAGATCTCTGTCTCCCCCTCTCTCTGTAACTGTATCTCTCAAATAAAACTTTTTAAAAAATCTTAGAAAAAAAGCCCTGTTAAAAAATGTTAACTGGCCTACCCACCCACCTACTCCAGAAACCGCACACAAGCACATGGTGACTGCGAGCAGCAGGCATCTTTGCCTAGTAGTGGGGCCCTCTGCTGGCCAGGCCGCGTACTTGCACAGCCGCAGACAGGCTTTCTCACGGTGATGCGAAATCCGCTATCACGCAGGCGTCCCCTATGCCTCTGGGTCCCACGGGCTGCGCAAGCGCAGTCTCCCACTAAACCCGCCAGAGGGCGCTCCCGCATCTACAACTTGTCTAGACCCGCCCAGATGTCCGTTAGCGCTCAAAAGGCAGGAGAGAAGCAGCCACCATCTCCATGGCAACCAGTGACCTCTGCCCTTCTTTCCCCACCAGCATGCCTCGCGGGCAACCCTCGAGGCAATGTTCGGAAGGAGCATAAGAAAGGCGAGTTGGAGGGGAGAATCCGGGGCTCTATGGGGAATGGGGTGACTCAGAACTGTGCATCACCCCAAGGGAGTAAACATGGGCTGACAGAAGTGTTCTCTTCACCGTTACAGGGCCCAGGGAGCAATACACCCCCACCCCCCAGAAAAAAAGCAATGGAGTGGATAGGTCAGGAAGTACATCAAAGATACTCACCAAGGAGGACCAGCCCAACACACGATTCCGTGGGATCACTTTGATGGCCACCTGGAGAAGAGGGCCACGCTATGAGAGCCAGCAGATGAGCCCCATGTCCCTCCCAATCTATACCTCCTGCTCACCTCCAGTGTCCCTCCATCGGCCCCTAACCTTTCCAGTCACCAACCACACTAACACAACCCACACTAAGTCAGGGTTTTCCCCCTGGCCTCAAAGTCTCCAGAACGAAGTTCACCTCTGCCATCATCCTTAGCCCCGGGCCTCCTCAGGCATCGGGACCCCTCATTCTAGGTCCTGAGTTCTAAATTTCCTGCCTTCCCAAGCCCTCAATTTTCCTACCCACAGCCAAGTTACCCCAACTCTGTACCGGGGTCCTGGTCCTCACACCAGACACCTCCCTCCAAAATCACAATATCTCAGCTCTAGGTCCCCACCTTCCAACATATACATATATCCTCATGACCCCCCATTTCGCAGTGTAATTCCCTGGACATCCAAAATCCCCGCCATGAAAACCCTTACCACCCCCGCCCCCCAACATACCCACTTGGATATACACACATCCTTGCAACCCAGGATCCTGATCCTCATCATCCTACTATACACATTGCAGGCTCCCACCCCGATCAAACAGCATCCAAGCCCCAAGCTCCCCCTCCCCCTCCACACCTACCCGACACCCGCTGGAGACCCTCATGGTGAATACCTGGAGTCGATCTGTGACGCGATGTCCCGCGAAGACCGTGCCAAATCCCCCCTTACCCAGGAGGGGGCCAAGTCGGTACTCGGCCTCGAACGCTTCCCGATCCTTGCCTCCTACGCAGGCGGAGGCGAGGAAGTCAGGGTGCCGGCGTGCTGAGCCCGTCCGCGATTCCCTCCCCCTGGGACCACCAACCACCATTCCATCCCACCCCACTTGGTCGGGAGAAGGGAGACTGCGCTCACCTGGCGGCGGCGTGGGGGTCACCGGGGGCGCGGGGAGCCCCTGCAGAGGCTTGGTCAACATGGAGGAGGTGCTGCGCAGATTGAGCCCGCTGAATCCGCTGAGCCCGCAGGGCGTGGACGCCCGGGGCAGGGCAGCCGGGGAGCCAGGGCTGGGGGGCGCCAGGGTGGAAGGCAGGGAAACCGGTGGCCCGGAAGCGTCCACAGACGGCGCAGCGTTAAGATTCGCTGCGCGCGCCAGCCCCAGTGCTACTGAGCTGGGGCACGCGCCTCCCGGGAGAGTCGCCCTGGGCGACGGCCCCGCCCACCTGGCTTTGATCAATCCGGACGAGGCACCTGCTGTACCCCAGCCAATCGGAGCCAGCCCTTATTTGCATACCACCCTCAACGTTCCAAGAGCCCTCTTTTGCAAAAACACACCGGGTCCCTCCGCGGAGGCGGGGCCTGAATGCAAATGAGGGGGTTCGAGGTGGGGGCACACAAAAACAGGTTCTGGGAATCCCTTTGCAACAACTGCGTTTGTTTTGGTCGTTGGGGGTGGGGTGGTGGTTGTTATTGTTGGGGTGTGTGTGCGTGTATGCGTGCACACTTGAAAAACAACTGCGCAGCCTCCTTCCTAAGGAAGTTGGTTTGCCGCCGCCGCCTCAAGATTAGCGCGGAGATAACACTAGGTTTGGCTTCTAAGAATCTGAGCCTGTGACTATCCAGGACACTGTCGCAAACGGTACTCCAGGACAGGAGTCTTCCAGGCAACGGGCGGCCTTCACTCTCAAACTGAAATCCGGACCCTAGAAATGGTCCGGTCGGTCGCTAAGGAAGGATTTCCCCCTTCCCTCAACTCCCACCACTGGAGTCATTCTTATCAAATGCGGTGTTCCCACGCCGGGAGGTGGTCGCCGTGGGCTGCTCTTGGAGCCCTGAAAATACGCAGAACCTGGCTAGACTGCGCCATGGGGCCAGTGAGCAGGTCTGCAATCTAGAACGACAGGGGGTGGTCCTTGGTGGGGGTAGGGCTGCGCTTCCGGGTGAGACAAGGACTGAGAGCCTTGGAAGAGGCTGCCAGAAAAGTGATAAAGCCTCCGCAGACGCAACTCATGACGTACAGCCAGAGAAGGCCCCATGCCATGCACCCCCCCACCCACACACACGTGCTGCCTGACATACTCATGTCCATTTGTCTCGTAACACCTGCAGACATGCACCGTCACACAGGCATACACTGTCGGAGTCATGTCCCAGAATGACACACAGAATACACTGTTGGAGACAGAATGCCAGAGCCCCATATAGATGTACAGAGCCGTGCGACAAGCATGTCCTGTCAGACACACGGACAGAATTTGTCACACACACACACATCCTCAGACATGCACTGTCACAGAAAGACTTGTCCTAGAAATGAGAGACCTAGAGTCTGTCACAGACCGTCTGACACAGATGCTCCTGAGACATACACCCACGGCTCAAAAGGCAGACATGTACCGAGGTGACAGTCACAAACATAGGCAGCACCACAGACACAGACAGATAGACCCAGTAACAGACACATGCACCATCACACACGCAGCCTTGTCACTGCAACACTGTTCAGAAATAGCAACCTGAAATCTGTCACAGGAATACAAACGGACATCATCCCCATCAGACACAAACTACAGACGCCTCTGTAACAGACCAACCCACGCAGACCAGCACGTCTTCAGATATAGATACAAGCCGTCAAAGTTCCACCCTCAATCACCACCCTGACACACCTGGAGACAAGTCCCTGTCACACACAACTGGAGACACTGTGAGATGGACTTAAAGACTTGTGTGTCTGCACACACACACACCAACATCCCCCAAAACCAAATACATACACTCCCACATACTCCCCATTATCAGGGCCTACTATTACCCTTCTGGGCCTTGGTAGGGTTTACAGCTTTTAGTGACACATAAGTAAGGCATCAGAGCCCTTGCCCAGCTCACAGATATTTGCAGACAGAAGTGAGACTATGAAAGGGGTCACACAGGGCTTCTCAGAAGGGGACCCTCTGCCTTGTAAGACGAATAAGGGGCCGGCTGATCAGAGTGCCGGTTTTAGTCCCTGTTTCTTCACTTCTGATCCAGTTCCCCACTAATGCACATGGGAAGGCAGTGGAAAAATAGCCCAAGTGCTTGGGCCCCTGCCATCCACGTGGGAGACACGGATGGAGCTCCTGGCTTCCAGGGTTGTGGCCATCTGGGGAGTGAACCAGCAGATGGAAGCTCACTCACCCGCTCACTCTCTGTCACTCTACCTTTCAACTAAATAAATATTTAAAAGAAAAAAGACAAATAAAGTTGGCAGCTCAGGACAGGAAAAGGGCAAATTGCAGGCAGAGGCCAAGGAGACTGCACGGGGCGGAAAGAGGTAGGTAGGGGCCCCAGTGGTGCTGACTGCCATAACAGGGTCACTGATAACACCCACGAACATCTGCACTCTCAGAACGTGCCAGGCACTGCACCTCGCAACACATTATGTTGACCATATACATTTTCCATCAATGCTCACAACCAGAGCGTGCAGGAGGGAGCACATTTATCGTCCTCACCCCTGTGTTACAGATGGGGACACTTAAGCTCAAAGAGCCTGTGGTTTGAGCAGGGCCACACAGCTCGACAACACTGAGGGGGGCTTTGAAACCACTCTCCAACATACACATGCTTCCCCAGTGGACTAGACAACCTGCAGCCTGCCACTCAGCCAGCCATGCCCTCACCAGTAGAGCCACACATCCTTCCATGGGGACCCCATTACTGAGGCACAGCAAAGAAAAGATATTTGAGAAAACCTGGGGGCCAGCCAGCCTCCTCTGCCTTGGCTTTACCCCTAGGAGAGGCAGGGACAGAGGTCTCAGTGGACTGAGGGACACAAAACCAGATTCAGCCTTCCTCAGCTTCTAACCCCCACTGGAGGTGGCTCCTCTGATAACGTCCACTATGTGGACCCACGTTGCCAAGCAAGCATCAGTCGTGCTTTTCCAAAGCATCTCATGTCAAGAGTAGCACAAGGAAGAGCAAACATCTATGGCAAGGAAGACAGGCGGGATTCAGACAGGAAGATGTTTCTGTCCTCGGGCTTGCTCAGTCCTCTGCCCGTATCCCACCCCCAAGAAAGGCGGCAGCCAGCAGGCAAAGACAGCTTGCTTTTATTTTTTTGAGGTAAGAGGTCCAGAGGGAGGTTTAATGAGCAGCAAATCACGTGGGAACTCTGGGGCCACCGACAGACCCCTTGTAGAGAGGACTTAGACCTCAGAGAGCAAGCCAAGTCCTGTGCCATGGCCTCCTCTGCCCAGAGGCCTGCCCACCCCCTCTCCCACACAGAACAGAGCCGCTCAGGGAAACTGACATTTGGTTTTATTGTGCCAAGGACATTACAGATGGCGAATCTTGTCAACACCTGCAGGGCTCAAGTGCCCAATCTGCCAAGGCTGCTCCCACTCCTTATACTCAAATCCTGGGTGCTGGCCATGATCCCCAAGATTCCAAGACTTAGTGGTAGTGATGGTGGAAGCAAAAGGAATGCAGCAAGGTCAGGGTCTCATTGTCCAAAGCTGGTCTGACGCCTGCTACCCCCGATTCCTGCCCCGGCTCACACTCCAGGTCCTCTGCCCACCCCCGTGGAGCTGGAAGCCAGAAGACAGCAGAAGTCCACATCTTTGTGCCCCCCGTCCATGCCCCATGGCCTGCCTGTCCCCAAATCAGAGATGCCACCTTCACAGAGCCAATGCTGTCGTCTACATCGCTTTTGTTTGGTTGATTTCATAAGATAAAAGTACATTTTAATAAAGAAAAAAAATCCAACACTGAAGGCTCAGACATTCTTAGGGTACTGGGAAGGGACATTTCCCACTTCTTCCTCCCACCTGCCTGGCATCATTGAAGGGGGGTATGTGACAGGATTTTCTGATCTTGGAAGGAATGAGGAGGGGCAGGGCGACTTTCCTCTGTCTGAATGTCTCTTTCCTCTGGGGCTGCCAGTTGGCCTGTCTCTGTGTCTCTCGCCTACCTTCAGCACCCTTGCCCAAGTCCCCTGTGGAATGCAGGGATGGTGCCGTGCGGGGGGCAACAGGGCACGTCAGCTGGCACAGAGACAGGTGGTGGTGGCAGCAATGAGAGGAAGCGCATAGGGTCAGCCAGAGGGAAGTGGGGAGGAGGGAGAGGGAAAAGGGGAAGGAGGCAAGAGGGAAGAAAGCCAAAGAAGGCGGGGTGGCACCGGAGGGCAGGAGTTGGGGGGATTCGGAGATGGTTCCAGTCCCTGGGTCTCGATCAGCTCTTGTCCGGGGGTGGGTCTCTGTGCACTTTGTTTTTCTTCATACTGTCTAGGTATTCCTGTTGGGACACTGCCAGCACCGAAGCTAGGATCTCATCATCATCCCAGTCATTCAGACCTGCTGGGCAAAAACAGGAGGAAATGCATTATGAGGCACCCTCAGCCTGCCTTCTCCTCACCTGTGGCTAATCCCCCGGCTCTCCTATTCAGGCTCCTCTCACTCCTTTCTCTATGGAAAAGGCTCCCCTGGGCCTGTGAAATCCCACTTAGCCCCCCTTTGGGACAAATCCCCTAGGTTGAAAAAAGTTCTCTATTGTGCTATCTCACTTCTTTACTTAGGGAGACAGCCAGAGGCTCCAGAAGTTCCCTCTTCCAGTCTCCCCCCAATTCCCAGCTGGCCCCTGTCCCCAGAGGAAGCTTACCAAAGGCAGAGGGGGACATCTGCTGAATGAGAGCCCGGCATTCCAGAGCAGGATAGAGGGACACGAGGGGGGAAGTGGCCCGGTCGGCCCCTGCAGAGAACTGACTGCTTGTACCTAGGGCAAATGGACAGGCAGAGGTAGGGCCCAAGGCCCAGGGCCCAGGCAGTGCCTTCTGACCCCAGCATGTGCCCTATAAGCAAGTCACTGACCTGGTGCGCAGGGTGAAGGAGGTTTGGCAAGAGCTAAGACAGTGCCTGGGGAAGGGGGTTTGATGCCTAGCTCAGCATGCAGCTCAGGGTGCTCGGGGGATGAGGCCGAACTCCGCTGCCGTGGGGACCGACTGGTCCACTCCTCCAGGCCACTGGAGGCTGCTGCTGTGGCTGAACTGCACGTGGCGCTCGCTTTCCGGGGCTGCAGCAGGGGAGGAAGAGCAGTAAGGACTAACACTAGCCAGGACTCTCCTGTGCCCCAGCCCTGAGTGCTCACTCCCTTCCCGGGACCCTGGCTATGACCAGCTTCCATGCAGGCCTCTGTTACTCCTTTCTCATACCTCTACAGCTGTGACAATGACAGGAAATGTGGTTACCTCTACCTTCAAAACAGATCCTAAATCCAATCCCTTCCCCACCAACCCTACCAGCAGGGTCACTTGTCACCTAGTCTAGTTCAGTAGCCTTCTTCCTCGTTCCCTCCTTCACCCCTCACACTCTATTCTCCATTCGGCAGTCAGGGGGATCCTGTCAAATCCCAAATCAGGTCCTTCCTCTGTTCACGACACTCCCATACATCTCCCTCACTCGAGGTAAAAGCCAAAGTCCTGGGAAGGGAATTGTGAGGCAGCAGGTAAGGCTGCCACTTGGGATGCCTCCATCCCATATCGGAGTGCCAGCTCAAGTCCTGGCTACTTGGCTTCTGATACAGCATTACTGCTGACACATCCTGGCAGGCAGAAGAGAATGGCTCAAGTGCTTGGGCCCCTGCCACCCATGTAGGAGACCTGGATGGAGTTCTGGGCCCCTGGCTTCCACCTGGCCCATCCCAGGCTGCTGCAGGCATGTGGGAGTGAACCAGCCTATGGAAGGTCTCTCTCTGTCCCTCTGCCTTTCAAGTAGGTGAAAACAAACAAAGGCCAAAGACCTCACCACAACCCACAAGCCTCTATCCCAGCTGGCCCCACCCCTCCCTCACTTCACCTACTACTACATTCTATTCAGCTACACTGGTCTCCCTCCAGGCTGTGCCTGAATCCCAGGCCCTGCCATTCCCTGCATATGCGCTCAGCTCACTCTTCTGCAAGTCTCTGCTCAAGCCTCATCTGCTCTGAGGCCTACCTGGACCACACTCTAGCACTGTGAACTCCCATCCCCTCCACCCTGGCTCTACATTTCTCATCCACAGCACCCCTCAACTGATGTATTCATTCTAGTCTTCTTCATTTTGTTTCACTCTGCACGAATGCAAACATCATAAGGACAGGGATCTTGGCCCTCCATGTTCACTAAAGTGTCCCGAGAACAGTGCCTAGTACAGGCTTGCAACAAGTATTTGTTGAACAATCGCCAACATCCAGTCACTCCAAATTCCTTGTGATTCTTCAGATGCCTGTCTGCCATGTCCTAACTATTCAATCTTCCTCTATGAAGACTGACCAGAGCTCCCACCTCCACTGGGCTCCCAGCCAGGGTCACAGGCCCCACCAGTGATTCTGTCTCCCTCAGTAGATGGGATCACTAAGGGCAGTGCAGGCTGGCTCTGGCACTCAAGGGCATCCGACAGAAGCTTGTCTCTCTGCAGCTATCCACCATGCACCCATGTCACTAGAACCAGTGACTACCCTCCTTTGCTCCTTGAAGCAAGTGTTGCCCACATGGTTACAGAGTTCAAAGGCAAAATGCCAAGATTAAGGCCAAGATGAGCTACAGATGGGACTGAAAACTTCCTTCTCCTCTGGAAGTCAAACCGCTTACTACTATTCAGTTTGGGGCAAAGCATGGGAGGGCCAGGTCAGTGACAGAGCCCATAACGAACCTGGCTGGGGCCGCGGACCTGGCGGGCCTGTTTCTCCTGATCTCGCAGCCACTGAAGGTAGGATTCCCTAGCTACTTGCTCCTCAATGGCCTCATTTGTGGCCTCCCAGTCTGTAGCACGTTTCTTGTCTTCCAGCATCTGCTGTTCAATCCATGACTCCTCCGATGTCTTTATGGCATTCTTCATCAGGGACTGCTCTGCAAACTGCAAGGGGGAGAGGAACAGGCATGTGGGGCCAAGAGCCAAAATGGGCTCAGGGAGACAGGGGCCCAGGCTTTGCAAAAAAGACCTGAAGACAGGTGCTCCCACACAGCACCCCTTGTAGATGCCTATTTATCAGTGACTAGGGGAAAAGCAGGCTTGAGTTGTGGGGCCTGTTATTCCAAAATCCTATGCTCCCATGTCCTGACCCCACCCCAATGGAGGCACTAAGTCTGGGGTGGCCAGGTGCCCTCTAGCCTTGGCCTAAAGGAAAAGCAGTCCCACTCAGTTTCACGCTGCTGAGGTGGGTCTCCCTCAAATGTGCCCGGATGAGACAAAGAAAAAGACCATCCAAGAAGTGAGCAGTGTTGGCGCACAGCGCACAGTGGAGGGGGTATCCAAGGATGGAAGGGGCCAAGGAAGCCAGGTGGCTATGTGAGGCAATGAGGGGCAGTACCACTGTGCTGTGCGGGACTGTGAGCTTTCACGCACTTTAAGAGAGTACTGCTTGTTAGGCTGTGAGCATGTGAAAAAAAAAACATAAATAACAGGAAACATCAGAGTATATCCCAGGGAACAAGTATAAATAGTTTCTTTTGAAGCCTTAGCTAACATTATTTTAATGCACACAGACAGACTACACACAAACATGTGTGTGTCAAGTGATGACGGAAAGTATAACCTTTTTCCTGTGGACAATAATTTTAAAAGTACGTAAGGCTGTATTTTAATGGAGTTTTAGAAAAAGCCAATTAAAAGGGGGCAGAAAAAAATCTAAACACACAATTCATCAAAGACCTACAGAGGACATATAAGCATATGAAAGGTAGCTCACCAGCATTTCTCTTTAGGTAACTGCAGATTGAAGCAACAATGAGATACTACCACACACCTAACAGAATGGCAGCAGCAATTGCTGGAAGCAAGCAGAGCCACAGGAACTGAAATTCATTATGGTAAGCAAGCAAAGTAGCACCAGCCACTTTAGAAGACAGTTTGGCAGTTTCTTACAAATCAAAATATAGTCTTATAACACAATCCAGCATCTCACTCCTAGACATTGACTAACTAGTCTAAAAAACTTAAGTTAACACAAAGACCCACACACAGAAATTCAGAGCAGCTTTATTCACAATCACCAAAAACCGGAAGCAACCGAGAATGTCTGTCAATAGGCAAATGATTAAATAAGCTATGGGGCCTCCATAAATGGAGTATTAAGTTGACATGAAAGAAACGAGCTACCAAGTCGTGCGAAAACATGGAAGCACCTTAATGCATACTGCTAACTGCATGATTCCAGTCACAGGACATTCTGAACATCACTTCTCTGGGCAAAACCAGAGAGACAGATAAACACATCAGCGGTTGCTGCAGGGAGGATAGGAGGAACACAGGGAATTTTAAGAATGGTAAAACTCTTCTGAATGATACTGCAACAGGAACACAGGGAGTGCTATTGTCAAAAGCCACAGAACTTTACAAAACAAAGAGAAAACCTTAATGTATGCTAATTTTTTTAAAAAAAAGATCAATTAGGAGGTCAGGGATCCAGGATGGAATGCAGAATGTGACAAAAGAATCTTAATGTGTTACTGAATGGGGTAGAGAGAAAAGCTGGTGATCTCTCAGTCACTTTGAAAATGAATGGAGTCTTAACACTAAAGGCAAAAGCAACTGTGCACAGCGCGGTACTCTAGTTGATTGAGTTGTTTCCCACAAGCCTATGGGTTAACGAATCAGACACTGCTATACCTGTAGATGGAAGTGAGCAGCTAAGTAAAGGGATGGCGGACAATAGGAGCCAGGTTTCTCACTGCTGCAACGGGAATTGGCAGACGAACAAGGGGAAGAAGACTACCATGATGCATGTGGTAATGGATTTGAGTTGGAGACATCAATAAGAATTCCCATTTAATAGAGATCCAGATGGTTCCATAAGGAAATACTTGTGTATCTGTGTGTACATGTGGGCTGGTACGCACACGTACATCTCCTTGCTGTCTCCTAAGAGGGCCTGGAAGCAAGGACGATGTTGTAGAAAAGAGTTAAGCTCAACAAGTAGATCTTGTTTTCTAATAACATTCTCTAATAAAAGATTCCAGAGCTGATTCTAGGACTGGGCCAGGAAATACACAACCGAAGCACCTTACAGCACCAGAAAGTAAGGAAGTACTTTAAAAACATCAGAACAATTTGAGCAACAAAATAAATAAAAGTAGAACTGAATTATAACCTAAAGTATAAAACAAATATCTGTAAGTCCATACTGATATAAAAGACAAATTAATATTTGGGGGACAAGAGACAGATGTCTCTTGCAGAATTCCAAATAATTTACATGAATACTCTGCCCCTGGCGAGATGAAGCAGGTGTGAGTTGTGCAAGGACTTTCCTCAAAGAGCATGGTAAAGGTGGAAAAGTGACTTTACAGTGGAGAAACCTGACAAACACTATTTCTGTCAGGTGATCAAGGACATCAACAGTCAAAAATCACATTTGTAGAACACAACCTTGACAAGATGTAATGAAAATGGCACTTCAGCTCTGCAATCTTCTTCCCAGAAACCAGTAACCCCAGTCTCATCATGAGAAAAACATCAGTCAAATTCTAAAAGAGAAGCTTATGGGCAGGCGCCGCGGCTCAATAGGCTAATCCTCCGCCTGAGGCGCCGGCACACCGGGTTCTAGTCCCGGTCGGGGCACCGGATTCTGTCCCGGTTGCCCCTCTTCCAGGCCAGCTCTCTGCTGTGGCCTGGGAGTGCAGTGGAGGATGGCCCAAGTGCTTGGGCCCTGCACCCACATGGGAGACCAGGAGAAGCACCTGGCTCCTGGCTTTGGATCAGTGCGATGCGCCGGCCGCGGCGGCCATTGGAGGGTGCACCACCGGCAAAGGAAGACCTTTCTCTCTCTCTCTCTCTCTCTCTCTCACTCTCACTGTCCACTCTGTCTGTCAAAAAAGTAAAGAAAAAATAAAGAAAAAAGAAGCTTATGATATACTTGATCAGTACTCCTTAAAACTGCCAAGGTCGTTAAAACAAGAGAATCATGAGAAACTGTCCCAGACAAGGGACCCGAAGGAGGCATAGCTGCTTCAGTTAATGCTAACGTATCAATATTTGTCCCCACATTGTTACAAATGTACACTGGTCATGGGAGATATTCATAACAGCAAAACTGTGTACTAGGAAAGGGGGTCAAAAAGGAAACTCTAGCCATCTTCTCAGTTGTTTTTATAAATCTGAAATTCTTCTAAAAATTAAATCTATTAAATAAAAAATGCTTCACGCATTCCAGTTTTACAAGGAAGAAAAAGAAATGAGCCTTCAAGCCAGGAAATCAAGAATGTTAAGTGCATAATGGTAAAGTGAAAAAGGTCAGTCTGAAACAGCTGTAAGTATATACCGCATTCTTCCAACTACATGACATTCTAGAAAAGGCAAAACTAGAGTTAGTAAACAAATCACAAACAAAAACAGGGAAACTCTGAGAAACTGTCACAGCTAAGAGGAGCCAAAGGGAGCACAACAAGTAAATGCAAAATAGTATCCTGGATAGGATCCTGGAACAGAAAAAGGTCATTAGGGAAAAACTGAGAGCATCTGAATAAAGCATGGCCTTTAGTCAATGATACAGCAATACCAGTTCATGAATTATGACAAATGTACTAGGCTAATATGTTAAGTACAGTGAGGTACTGAGAACTCTGTAATGTCTTCATAATAGTTCTGTAAATCTAGAACTTTTCTACAATTAAAAGTTTATTCAAAAATCAAACCAAACCAAACCCTTACATTAGACAGAGGGTGTGTTGGTGTTAGGGTGTTTCCTAAAAACGAGGCAAGAGCATTTTCTGATTATAGGAAGTGAAACTTGAATAAAAGATATCAAAATCCCCCAGCAGATGACTACAGCAGTGTATGGGAGAAAGACAATGTATCAGTGTGTGCTGGGAAAATGTCCTGCCACCTTCTGAACACCTATTAGGCCCCAGATCCAGTGGGAGGTACTTTTTTTTAATCAGTCAAGCTGCCACCAGAGGGTACTTGTACAGTCTGCCCAAGGTTCCACAGCCAGTATGCAGGGTCAGGCCCACATTCCAAGTCTCTGGGAACCCAGCTGTCTATCAGTGCTGTGAATGTGGGAGGAAGACCCAGGTGGATGCCAAGTCACTCAGATGAGCCTTGGCTTACTGTTCCCAAATAGGACTCTGTGTCCTTAAAGGTCAACCCTCAACAGACACAAATGATGGATGAGCTGCTCACAGAAAGACAAACTAAGGCCATCAAACAAGCCATGTGAGACTACCAGGTGACTCCCTGAATAAGGGAAGCCTCAAAAGAGACCCAGAGAGGAGACAGGACATTTTTGTAGACTCCAACAGAGATTTCTGGCAGCCATCCTGGGCATAGGGACCCACTTACCCCTGGTTTGAATGATGGCAGGCCCAGCCCCACACCAATGGTGGCCTTGTTAGGATTCACAACTGAATTATAGTGGATATTCCGATGGTAGCTGACCCGGATGGGCTCATCCTCATTTTGATGGATCCCATGGAATGTGTTGATAGGTTCTACAGGGCAAAAGAAGGAGGGAGCATCCACAGAGGGCCAGACATGGCAGGCTTGCGTGAGGTGCCACTAGTCCCCCCTCCCCACCACAGAAGTACCTGTGCTGTATTGGTACACCTCCACGGGACGGTTATACATCTCTGCCATGGCCTGCATCTCAATGTGGTTGCCATGGCAGTTGTTTTTCCGCTTGCGGTTGATGTAGGTGGTGAAGTCCTCTGTGACATAATTGGAAAAGTAGTCGGCATTCTTCATCTGCAGAACAGATTGGAAGGTCAAGGTCTGTGTGGAAAGAAGAGGAGATCCTCCCCCGCTGCCTGACCCAAGGCCTGCCCAAGATCTCACCAGATAGTCCATGCAGTGCTTTCGTACAACCTCATGCATGTCCTGGTCTCCATACACCTGGTCAGCTGTGGGGACAGAAGGAGGCGCGAGGGTGAGAGCTACCACTAGAAAGGACTTCTGACTCACAGAACACCTTCAGGGGAGGGGAGCCAGGGGACCAGGGAAACACTCTTTCCTACTCCAAGATCAGGAGAGTTCTTGCCCTTGTGGCCTAGAATGGGGTTGTGGAAAAAGGGACAGGCAGGGACAATCTTGAACAAGAGAGTGCAGCTGAGAGGGACATGATCACAGGCTACTCGAGCAGTTGACTAGGACATGCATGGCCACTCGGACAAGTCATCAACATTCCAAGTTCCACAATGGCCTTGAGCACTATCCATTCCACAGCCTCTCACTTTCCACATGCGAACAGACTGCAAGGGCTGTGTGGAGCCTGTGACAGAAATCAGTTCTGGAATTCAGTTTCAGATGCCTGACGTCCAAGAGCCAGCATGGCTTTTGTAGGTTTAAAAAAGAAGAAAAGAAACTGGGCTCTCTGTTCAGTTCTGGCTACATGACCCAAGTATTCTGAGCCTCATATGCCTCATCTGCAAAATGGCGACAAGACAAGCGATGCCTAGCATGCCTCTTGTGGAGACTCCGTGAGCAATAGTATAAAATGATGAGCACTGAGCTTGGCACAGAGAGGTCACTCGGTGGTAGGAGTCCCCTCTCCATAGTGAGGATTCAAACTGGGGTACTGGGAAGGTGACTAAACTCCTGCTCCTGCCTTCAAGGAGCACACAGTCTAGTAAGGGAGAAAAGCACGCAGGCACCTAACTTCAGTTTAATTCAAGGGCAGCTCGTGGCCCCAAAGATTCAGGCATCACGGGATTCAGTCAGGTGGAGGCGGGCAGGAACCAGGCACCCTCTGCCTCACTTGAGGATCTTCACATGTGCCATTCCCCTCTTCATAATGCTCTTCCATCCTCCCCACTGCCTACTCCTCAAACTCCAACCTATTGTGTGACACAGTTCCCTACCTTCCTGGGCACCCGTGTCACACTGATCCAACATGGGCACACACTTCTGCCCGACCACACCGGGCTCCCACTAAAGGGAGAAGGCAGTTCATACCTAAGTCCTCCCCCAGCTCAGTAAAGGAAATCAGAGAAAGTTTGCTAGGCATATGGATAGGCGGAGGCAGCCAGGGAGCTCTTCTCTCTGGGAAATTAAAGTGGGCCTAAAGATCAGGCAAGGGGCCGGTATTGTGGTGTAATGGGTAAAGCTGCTGCCTGCAATGCTGGCAACCCATATGGGCGCCGGTTCAAGTCCCGGCTGCTCCACTTCCAATCCAGCTCTCTGCTATGGCCTAGGAAAGCAGAAGATGGGCCAAGTCTGTGGACCCCTGCACCTGTGTGGGAGACCCAGAAGAAGCTCTTGGCTCCTGGCTTCGGATCAGCACAGTTCTGGCCATTGCAGCCAATTGGGGAGTGAACCAGTGTATGAAAGACCTCTCTCTCTGCCTCTCCTTCTCCCTCTGTGTAACTCTTTTAAATCTTTTTTAAAAAATCAGGCAAGCCATATTTCCACTGGCTGAGACAAAGAGGGAATTTCCCTTTGTTTCCCCTGGGGACCAGCGCACTGAAAGGATCTCCTAGGGCCCTGGGGTAGGTAGGGTCTGGTCACACAGGAAACACCCAGAGTTCTTCCATGAGCCTCAGTGTACCTCAGAAGAACTGTTAGAACTCACTTGCTGCCCTCCCCTTCCCTCCTTGGAGGGTTCTATGAGATAAGGAGAGAAAGGTTGCTCTGAGGGGCCAGTGTGGCAGCTAAGCAGGTTAAGCCGCCACTGCTGGCAACACCAGCATCCCATATGAATGCTGGTTTGAGTCCTGGTTGCTCCAGTTCTGAACCAGCTCCCTGCTAATGCACCTGGGTCTTTGCACCCATGTGGGAGACCCAGAAGCTCCTGGCTCCTGGCTTCAGCCTGTACCAGCCCTGGCCATTGTAGCCAGTTGGGGAGTGAACCAGTGGATGGAAGATCTGTCTCTTCTCTAATTCTGTGTTTCAAATAAACAAATTAAAAAGAAAAAGAAGGTTGCTCCCAGACAGAAAATGGGACGACGTCCCTCTCAATTCCTCCTGGAGGTGAAGAGACCTGAGGGAGGGAGGGAGGTAGGAGCTGCGAAGGCGGGAAGGGGGTAGCCCCTTCACAGATGTAAACAAGGATGTGGGTTCTGTGGCCACACTCTTCTCGGCCCCACCCCCAGTGGCACTTCCAGCAAGTCACATGTCCTGCATACAGGTTGGGGGGCCCCTGCTGCTGCCTTTCTTAGAAGCCAGGACCGCACAGCCTGCTGTGGCTGCCGGAGCTGCTTGAGGAGCTATTTCTGTGAGCTGAGCGGAGCCTTGGGTGCCCGGGGTGTCCGGAGGTAGTGCAGGTGATAGTGCTGTAAGCAGTCGCAGTAAACAGAGACTAAAATGGAACTCAAGGGGTTAAGTTGGAGTTGGCCTACCAGGCTCAGGGAGGCAGGCTGAGGTGTTGGACGAAAATGTATCTGCTATGGAAGGGGTTCCCATTTCCAGGCCTGGGAGCAGACATAGGACAATGGGAAGAAGGGAGACTGTGGGACAGGGATGAAGCTGGGGGTAGAGCCCCATCTCCCTGTCACTGACCCCTTTGCCTGGCAGGCAGAAAGGCTCTGTCATCTCTGCATGGCATCGAACAAGGCCCTTAACCCCTCTGAGCCGGTAACTCCTTCATATTGCTAGCTGCCCACCAGTCAGCCAGAATGCTACCAGAAATGCATATTAACTCCTTCCTCATTCTTGTTGCACTTCCTCAGCATGAGGAAAGCCCCAAATGTAGTGCCTAGACTTGGGCTGTCTTTCCTACTGCAAGCCGAACCGGTCTCTATCTTCACTAAATACAAAAGTCCATGAGCCTACTCTCTGTGCCCTTGGTTCAAAACTTGAACAATCAAATTAATTTCCAATGAACAACACAGGCTCCACAAAACAGTCCTGAAGTATGCTAAGCCATGGGACTCAGTTTTTTGGGGGAAAAGAGACTCACAACACTGATTATAAAATGTACCCTTGTTTTGGAATCATTAATGTGGAAGAAAATGCACAAGGAAGCAGCAACAGTACCTCCCCAACAAGGGAGAGAAGGCAGCAGGAAAAGCATCCAGCACACGGGAAGTAGGTAACAAGAATGAACTTTTCTGACATTTCTAGCCCCACCTCTGTCCTCCAGAAAGCCCTCCTCCTCCAAGAAGGTTGGCACCTGGGGCTGGAGGTCAGGCTGGACTTCCTGGGGAGGGGGCGGGGCAAGATGGGGGAAAGAGAGGCCCAATGGACCTGCAGAGGTAGGGGAATTCAGAGAACTTGTTTTGATAGAAACTGAAACTCCGCCTCTTGCTGACGCTGCACTTGTGTGCAGTCTGCACCTGTTCTCCTCCCAGAGTCCAGCTGGAAGGGGGTCCCCCACTACCCCACCTCTGTTCCCATCCAACATAGGGCTCAGAAAGCCTCAGTACATTACTACAATTGGTTCCGTCAAAGACCTTTCCCACTCCAACTCATTCAATCCTTACCAAAAAAATCCTACTTCACCCAGAAGGGATACTGATACAGAAATCTGGCACGGCTGGCCCAAGATCACACATAGGGGGACAAAGGTAAGGCCAGGCTCTTAAGGGGCAGCACTGCCCACTCCCATCCAGCTATTATCCTAGCCATCTCACACCCTGGGAGCAGGGCTGATCCTGTGTGCCTCAATTTCCCTACCAACACAGGTAGGAATCAGGTGGAAACCAGGAAAGGCCCGGGAGTGGGTAGATTACAGATTTCAGGGGCTGCTGTCCTCTCTAGGGCCACACGGGTTAGCATGAACCTTACCCAACACATCATACTTCCTTCCTGTCTCTGAGCATCCAGACACAGCAAAGAAATGCACATACACACAGTCAGTAGAGCCTGCCAGAGATGATCTTGAGGCCAAATACCCATAACAAACCCCACAACGACAGAACCACAGCATGTAGCAAGCAGGACAGACAGATGGAAGGGCACACAAGCTAAGGTGCCCCCACGTCCTTCCGAGCCTCTGGCACTACTGGAAGCACGGCTGATAGCTATTAACACAATTTGCCTCTCTCTCCCTCCCCTGCTGCCAGTGGGGGTGGAGGGTGTCCCTTCCTCCTCACGTTCCCCAAAATGTAACCAATATTTACCCCCAGTTGTGTGGAGAAGCAAGACAGGCGATGCTGGATTACCTTTCTAGAGGGGTTTAAGTACAGGGTCCCACCATCTGCTTTAGAAGCACCTGGGGACTGCCTACTCCCCAGGCTGCCGCCTGCCTGCCTGCCTGCTAGCAGAGCCACAGGAAGTTCCGCCAAGGACAGAAAAGGAAGCGTGGTGTCTGCAGGGAACCTAAAAACAAACCACACAAATGTGTGTACACAGAGCAGCATGGGGAAACCAGGACCCAGTCTGCTCCCTGTTACCCTCCTGGGTGCAGTGGGAGTCCGGGCCCAAGATGAGGAGCCAAGATAAAGGTCTTGCCTGCCTGTCCAGCAGCTATGGTGTGACTTGGTCTGTGGCCCCAACTCCCTCATTTGGCACACTCTCAGTGGGGGGATACAAGAGAACTCAGCCCCTTCAATAACCTGGTCCCTGAGCTGTCTGCTCCCCTGCTCAAGGATTCCTATGGCAAAGATGAGAAAACTAAAGGATGCAGGGCAGAGGCCGAAAGAAGCTGCTGTACAGGAAATAGCCTGTGGGAATCTTCTCCTCCTGTGGCTTGGTTCAACCTCAACTAGCCATGTTTCCGACACTGGCTGTGTGACCTAGATATGGTAGGGTCCTAGCTTTCTCTTGACGCTTCAGTTTCCCCATTTGTAAAACACTCCAAATCGATCTAAGATCCCTCTCTCCCAGAGATGACGGTCCCTATTCCAAGATCAAGAGGTCCAGAGAAGCAGGCCTGGCTAATGTTCCTAGACCCCATTGCCCTAACACACACAGTTCCTGCCGCTCCCACAAGGCCCATGCACACACACCAGTTTGGCCTTTACTTTGACCATAGAGGCCAGCACCAGAGCCATGGCCAAGGTCAGAGGTTTCTGCTGAGTCAAAGCCACATGGAAAGGGAGGGAGAGAGAGAGATGCAGACTCACGTTTCCAGGAGGAGGTTATCTGAGCCTGGCAGGGGCCGGGTGGGCCACAGAATACCTCTAAAACTGTTTCCCACCTCCACGAATACCTCTAAAACTCAGTTTCCCACCTCCACTCCACCCAAGCCTTCGTGATGCTCATGAACCACTAATAGGAAGTGGTGGGGAGGAACTGAGTACAAGCAGTGGATACTGGTACACACAGGGGACACTGGGACCTCAGAGGCAAAAACAAACAAACAAACAATCAAAAAAATAAAACAGAGGGCAGAAAGCTACCTGCCTCAGGCCGGCGCCGCAGCTCAATAGGCTAATCCTCCACCTTGCGGCGCCTGCACACCGGGTTCTAGTCCCGGTCGGGGCACCGGATTCTGTCCCGGTTGCCCCTCTTCCAGGCCAGCTCTCTGCTATGGCCCGGGAAGGCAGTGGAGGATGGCCCAAGTGCTTGGGCCCTGCACCCGCATGGGAGACCAGGAGAAGCACCTGGCTCCTGCCTTCAGATCAGCGCGGTGAGCCGGCCGCAGCGGCCATTGGAGGGTGAACCAACAGCAAAGGAAGACCTTTCTCTCTGTCTCCCTCACTGTCCACTCTGCCTGTCAAAAAAAAAAATTAAAAAAAGAAAGAAAGCAAGCTACCTGCTTCAGCGTTCCCAACAGTAGAGGGCCACACTCACCTACTGGAAGTGGTAGTAAGGCTGAGAGGTCAGAGAAGACAGCTGAGGTCACCCAGTCAGCTGACAACTAAGCTAAGCAGCCAGCACTCCTAAGATTACAGAAAGAATGTGTCCTTTGGACACCTCTGGGTTCCCAAAGCCAGCTGTGCCACTAATGACCCTGAGCATTACCTCCCATTTTGGAGCCTCAATGTTCTCAGGTGAGCCTGAAGCACCCAGGGTCTTTGACAGTAGGAGTCAAAGAGAGGACGGCGCTTCCTTTATGTTTGCAACCTGTCTGACCCCAACTCTCAGTTATATGTGCCTTTACCCTTCAATGCACAGCTTCAGGCCTTCACACTTGAGCTGAAAGTGATGACTATCTGTCCCTGTACAGGCTAGGCTGGAAACGGGGATGGCAAAAAGCCTGGGGACAAAGTCCCCTTCCCAGGCACATGCATTGTGTACTCTGCACCAAGGAAACCTCCAGATAAGGCCTAGAGACCAGGGGCCATGTGCTTCTGGGGGGAGGCCATGGGACTTGAGGTTTTACAGAGAAAAGCCGAGGGCAGCCCAGTCAGGGGAAATGTGTAGCCATAGTGCTGATAAGCAAAGGCCTTCAACCTGCTGTGGTCAGCTCTTCCTGTACGCTCGGGCCCCTTACTGGAAGGCCCCAAGCAGGGGAAGTGGCAGGGAGTGTTTGGAGAGAGTGGCTTGATACACATACACACACGCACACGGTTCGTGATCTGGGTTACTGCACATAACAGGTCCTCGCAAACACTCAGTGACAACCCAAGACCCAGATGTCCATCTAACTTTTCTCTGACCCTAACTCCATCAGTAGCCTGGCTCTAGCCTGAAGTCCCCTGCTCTTCCTTTTATCCAAGATGCCCTCCAACCCAGCTCTCTAGGAAACATCTAGAGAATACAAACTTGAGTCAGAGGGGTAGGAGGGTTGCAATTTTCCCCAGTCCCACAGAGCCCACTGTCGGAACTTCTTCTACTTCTACTTACAGAAGGGGGAAGCAACCACTCACCCTATCAAACTTTCTTTCCCCCCATTCAGCACTGTGTCTTTGGGATACCACTGAGAAGAGCATCTGGGCATTACGGATGCTACTGTTCCACGAGGGCCTACTATGTGTCAGGGCCCTACAGAGATTTACCAAAGTAATCTCATCACCTTTCTATGACACTGGGTCTCAGGGCCTGTTTTAACAACTGAAAAAAGAGACACAGCAACAAAGAGCTGCTTATCAAGGTTCAAAACGGGAATCAGTGGCACAGCTGGCCAGAATAAAGCCGGAACCAGTCCACCCCACCAGTGGATGTGGAGGCCCCCCATGCTGCGAATGGCAGCTCCAAAAGGAACTCAAGGAGCCCCTGTGAATCAACATCATCTCACGAAGGGCAGATGGAAGCCAGGGGTCACACAGCAGTTATGTATAAGGGCCACAACTAGAAGACAGGTCTTCTGACTCCCTGTTTAAAACTCCTTATCAGAGGGGACTTCTTGGTGGCTATCAGAGCAGCAAAGAAAGAAGGGATCAGGTCACACTCCTAGCTTCCCTTTTTTTTTTGTTAGGTAGAAGTTAGAAATTAGCCTAAGTGTGCCTGAGGAAACCTGCATATCTACACTTCAGAGTCCTGCCCAGACTCTGATAACTGTCCAGGTGGTCCCAGCCCTTCCCCCAAGGAAAGCTCCCCAGGAGAATTCTCTTTCCTTAGGACCAAATGGGTTACCTGGCCAGATAACATGGAGCAATAAAACCTTCACAGCCTTCCTTGAGGCAGATGTCCTAGGGGAAGCCCCTCTGTCCATCAAAGGGGGGGGGGGGCTCCCCAATCTGATAACACAAGTGTTAAACCTGGGAGGAATCTTCCTAATTTACCCTCAGCAAACTCTCTGTCCTGGAAAAACTGAACCCTTTGTCTTAGAATGCGCTTTCAGCTGAGCCACCCACCGGTGCCCAGGTGTATTCTTTTCTTTTTTTTTTTTTTTTTTTTTTTTGACAGAGTGGATAGTGAGAGAGAGAGAGAGAGAAAGGTCTTCCTTTATCGTTGGTTCACCCTCCAATGGCCGCCGCACCACGCTGATTCGAAGCCAGGAGCCAGGTGTTTCTCCTGGTCTCCCATGTGGGTACAGGGCCCAAGCACTTGGGCCATCCTCCACTGCACTCCCAGGCCACAGCAGAGAGCTGGCCTGGAAGAGGAGCAACCGGGACAGAATCTGGCGCCCTGACCGGGACTAGAACCCGGTGTGCCGGTGCCACAAGGCGGAGGATTAGCCTAGTGAGCTGCGGTGCCGGCCAACCCAGGTGCATTCTCTCTACTTCACCATGTAACCTTGCTGTCTCGCAGTCTGAGCAACTGCACACTCTTCTGTCTGTTCCATTCTGACAGATGCCCTGTCCCCAATAAAAATGTGGCTACTTTGCTCTCTGTCTCCCGCACCCCTACACAACTCATCTCTGTTAACACTTTCACTAACACGGGACCTCACAATTGCTTGCTGGGTCACCAATTCAGAACCAGAGGGCCTCAAAGATGTAGCCCAGGCTGGACTGCAGATGGTATGAAGAAATTATTAATTTGTTAGGTATGATGGTGACATTCTGTTAAAAAGAGAAAGAGAGAGTGAGTCTGTATCTGTCAGAGAAACATACAGAAATATTTGCGAATGAGACGATCCAATGTCAGGGTTTTGCTTTAAAAATACTCGTTTTCAGGGGAGTGAGAAAGAGTGGGTGGGGTAGTGATGAAACAAGGCTGGCCATGTGTTGATGACTATTTTGAAGCTTGAAAATGAGTAAATGAGGGCTCTCTATTCTACTTTTGTGTAAGTTTAAAAAAATCAATGATAGAAGAAATATGTTAGGATCTAGTTGCTCCCCCCCAACACACACACACCTGGATGAAAGAACAGAGACCCCCACGCATACCAGTCCAGGTCTGAGTGCAAATCCAGGTGTTCTGCAGCCCAGGACAAGGGCTTCAGACTAACCCAGACTCTGAATGCCAACTCTACACAGACTATCTGTGTGCCCTTGGGCAAGTCACTCCCTATCTCTGAGCCACAGTTTTTCAAGTGATAAACAGAAACAACAATACCCCTTACACTCACCCAGTTTGGGGGAGAATTAAAAGGGTTTCCAGTACTGCCTGTTAGAGCACTGCTGTTTTCTTTATCACTATTGTTACTGCTGTTATTACTCTCATACCACCACAGTCTCAAGACCCAGGGGTAGGAGCCAGATACTAATTTGAGGCTAGGGCCTCCAGTCCCTAAGAGATCCACTAAGTCTGCCTCAACCCTGTCTCAGGGGCTACTCCTGATAACTGGGACACAGTTCAGGGGCAGCCCCAGGCCCTTGAAGGCAGAGACAGAGACTCACCTACAGCCCGGAAAAGACAGGCGCCGTCTTCCTTCATCTGCTTGATGATGAAGCCTTTCTTGTCTCGCAGGGCCTTTTCAAACCAGTGTTCCTGCTGGAGGGAAGAGGTGGGGGTCAGCGCCAGGGACCGCCTGTACCCCCTTTCCAGGGCCCTGCCTGCATCCTGAGGGGCACAGATAAATTGGCAGACAGGACACTGAGCAGGGGGAAATTCTCAGCCCTTCTTGATTACTCCGCCCATGAAACATGAGGAAGACTCTTTCTTTTAGGGAAGCAGCTGCTGGATAAGCATCAGACTTGCTCTAAGAGGGGCCCCAGGTACCCTGAGAGCAGATGCCTCAATTTGCCTTCCAACCCCTGCTGACTTGGCAGGGTCTAATCCCAAGCAGCCACACTCCCCTAGCAGCCAGAGACCCAGACCCACCAAGTACCTGCATGGAAAAATCTGGCTCTACTTCAAGGAGGTAAACCTATGGGAAACGCTCAACAGGGACTGATTGGCAAGAACCCAGATCCTGAATCCCACATATAGATTGGGAATTCCAAAATATATTCTATAAGGCAAAAAGCACACAAATTTTATCTCATTTATGACTGAACACATTTAACAGCACATACACATTTATACACACGCATATATACATATGTATACACATATGCACACAAAATTGGGAAGACTACACAACAAAATATTATCCCTTTGTGTTGGTATTACAGGCGATTTCATTTTACTTTCCCTCTTTATAAAGGTACACAATCCCTCACTCAAAATTCAAAAACCCCCAAAGCTTTAAAAATCAAGTCTTTAACTCCCTTGGCATCATTACCTAACTAGACCTGGCAAGAATCTATTTGGCCCACCTGCGGTGAATATTCAAACACTCTGAGGCAGAAACATTAAGATATTTGATTATGAGGGGCCGCCCCAGACTCTGCTGGAGGTGTTAGATAATACTAAGGATATACAACAGGTGACTTTTCTAAATTCTGAAATTTTTCTAAATTCCAAAGGTTCAGGTTAAGTGAACCTGTACAAGAGTGTGGTTTGGGATTTTTTTTTTCTTTTTTATACAATGATCTCGTCCCACTTGAAACACATTTTTTCATTTCAAAGCCAAACAAACCAGAAGCTGCAAACCTTTTCCAAGCCCCTCGCGCCCTCTGCTGGCCACTAGAAGCAACTAGCCTGACCAAGCAACAGAGCTGGAAACCACAGTGTAGCAAGCCTGCTCCTCAGGGATCTAGGCCCTGCCCAAAAACTTAGGATTTTGGCCAATGCTGAAGCTGATGGGCCCACTTCTCCACAAGGACATTTTCCCCCAGCTCAGGCAAGGGGTAGTAGCCACTCCCCAGGAAAATCAGTGGGGAGGAATCTCTGGCCAAATGGTAAGCATAAAGTTTGGAGCCAAGAGCTCTGGGTACCGATCTCAGCTCTGTTGCTCATTTGCTGACAGCTGGTAAGCTGTCTAACCTCGCCAAGCCTACTTTCCTATCAAATAGGGGAGATGACATCTACTCAACAGAGCGATCATGATGCTCAAAGGAGTTTCAGGACCTGAAGAGGTGCTGGAAATAAGATACCAATCCCAGAAGAAGGGAAGAGACTGGCACAGACAGGGATGATGTACAACTCAGAGGCCCACACAATGTCCTAGGAGGGGATAAAGAGGGGGAGACATGGAACACCCAGCCAGCCCTACCAACAGGGCCAAGACCTAAAAAGGTGTGGATGGATTTTCAGAGACCACAAAGGCACCTGGAAACCCTCAGGCTCCCGTGGACAGCACAAAGACTCCTGTTTGTTCCCAACAGTCCAGCAGTCCAGGGGCCCCGCCTGCTCTAGGGACTGTGGACTAGCACATTCCAGCCAGTTACCCTTAAGTCCATCCCTGCCCCTCCGAGTCAGCCATCTCCCAGAACCCAGCCAGAGGCATCCAGCACAGAAACTGCAACTGGTAACTACAGCCTCAAACCCAACAGCACAAGAGTTGTGAAAAAGGAAGGGAACACAGCAACCTCCTACTCCCAGGTCCACGGTCCTCTATGAGCAGAGGGGTCCCTACTTATTCATCCTAGGCTGGACAATGAGGACAGAGTAATGAATCGACCTTGGTTAATATCCCTTCATATACTTACTACCACTAGGGGAAGGGCAGAAAGACAGGCAGTAACCACACATGGTGTGAGCAGGCCTGTGAAGGACATGAACACTCGGTGCTGTGAAACAAGCTGGGACCTGGCTCGACCATTAAAGCTAGCACCTTTGGCGCTATGGCGCAGTGGGTTAAAGCCTCAGCCTGCAGTGCCGGCATCCCATATGGGCGCCTGTTCAAGTACTGGCTGCTCCTCTTCTGATCCAGCTCTCTGCTGTGGCCTGGGAAAGCAGAAGATGGCCCAACTCCTTGGTGGACCCCTTCACCCATATTGGAGACCTGGAAGAAGCTCCTGGCTCCTGGCTTCAGATCAGCTCAGCTCTGGACATTGAGGTCATTTGGCAAATGAACCAGCAGATGGAAGACCGACCCCTCTCTCTCTCTCTATCTCTCCCTCTCTTTCTGGCTCTATCTCTCTCAGAAACCATCTTTCCAAATACACAAAATAAACCTTTAAAAAAGAACAGGAGAAAAATAAAGCTGGCACCTAAGGAGAGATGCCACCTGAGCAAAGGTTTCAAATACCAAAACCCCCAGAAATGCTTCTTAACTGGATGAGAAACAAAGTCACTTCTGCCATAAAGCACCAGGGATGCCCAGAACCCAGCAATGAATTCAGCAGAGTAAAGGCCTGAGAAGAACAAGGCAGGTTAAGGGCCAGAAGGAAACATGAATTCTTACTAGCTGAACGCCTGCCCCATATCAGGAAAAGGGTGGCCTTGCGTAACTATCCTTACCACAGCCCAGGTAGCAGGTAGCATTAACCTCGTTTTACAAAAGCAGAAAGGACTTGGGGTCTGGACACCAGCAAAATCCCGTGTAGGAACAAAGGAACGGCTCCATGAGCCTCAGGATGCATACATACATACATACGTGGCAGTTTGTCCTAGGAAATTTTTGGCTTGCCTCTAAAAATGGAGACCTGGGGCCGGCGCTGCAGCATAGCGGGTAAAGCTGCCACCTGCAGCACCAGCATCCCATACGGGCGCCAGTTTGAGACCCGGCTGCTCCACTTCCAGCTGATTCAGCTCTCTGCTATGGTCTGGGAAAGCAGTAGAAGATGGCCCAAGTCCTTGGGCCCCTGCACTCACGTGGGAGACCTGGAAGAAGCTCCTGGTTCTTGGCTTCAGATTGGCACAGCTCCAGCCGTTGCAGCCAACTGGGGAGTGGACCAGTAGATGGAAGACCTCTCTCTCTCTCTCTGCCTCTCCTTCTCTCTCTGTGTAACTCTTTCAGATAAGTAAATCTTAAAAAAAATTTAAAAAAATAAAATAAAAATGGAGACCTGAGCAGACCCTCTGCCCAAGGAGAGTTTGGGTCCCTGGGCAGCCAGATTGGCATCTAAGCCTGGATGTAGAGAGCAGACCACCAGCCACCCACTGGCTTTGGTACCAGCAGCCTGAAGAACTTGGTCTATGGCCCTTCCCTCTCTCCCTTTGTGGGAGGGTGGGGGTATGTTGTTTAGGAAGGGCTAGAGAAGGTCAAGTCTGGGCCCTGAACCTTGTAGCCCACTGCTGAGAGTGTGAGTTGCTCTTGCTCTCTGAGACACCACAAAAAAAAAAAAGGACTGGGCAGAGTTCTGACACCGGGGTATCACAGGAACTGAGGCAAAACTCTGCAAACAACGGGTCTAAAATTTCAAGAGAAGTCAGAGCAGGCTGTGCAATGCAAATGACCCAGGTTCCAACCAAGTTCCACCAACTATCAGCCATGTGATGAATGGCTCTGGGTCTGTTTTCCAGTGTGAGAAACAGGGATAATAAACTCCCAATAACAGAGATACTGGATGGACTCAAATGTTACAGGACATTGCCCGTGAGGAAACCATTTTAATGAATTATTTCTCTCTCCCTGGAAGGGAAACAAAAAGAACACAGTAGCAGGCTGAGTAATGGCTACCCAAAGATGTCATATGCTGCTACCTGGAACCTACTATGAGGTGTTATCCCATAAAGAAAATGAGGCCGGCGCTGTGGTGCAGTAGGTTAACGCCCTGGCCTGAAGCGCCCGCATCCCATATGGGCACCCGTTCGAGGCCCAGCTGCTCCACTTCTGATCCAGCTCTCTGCTATGGCCAGGGAAAGCAGAAGATGACCCAAATCCTTGGGCCCCTGCACCCATGTGGGAGATCCGGAAGAAGCTCCTGACTTCTGGCTTTGGATCAGCACAGCTCCAGCCATTGTGGCCAATTGGGGAGTGAACCATCAGATGGAAGACCTCTCTCTCTCTCTCTGCCTCTCCTCTCTCTGTGTAACTCTGACTTTCAAATAAATAAATCTTTAAAAAAAGAAAAAGAAAAAAGGACGGGCTGGTGTTGTGGCATAGCAGGTTCTCTTTCTCTCTTAACTCTTTCAAATAAATAAATCATTAAATAAAAAAAAGGAAGGGACCAGCATTGTCGCACAGCAGGTTAAGCTGTCACCTGTGATGCTGGCATCCCATATGGGTACTGATTTGAGTCCCAGCTGCTCCACTTTTGATTCAGCTCCATGCTAATGCACCTGGGAAAGTGGAAGGTGGCCCAACTCCTTGGGCCCCTGCATCCATGTGGGAGACCCAGAAGAAGATCCTGGCTCCTGGCTTTGGCCTGGCCCAGGCCTGATTGTTCTAGCCACTTGGAGAATGAACCAGCAAATGGAAGATCTCTCTCTCTGCTTTTCAAATAAATAATCATTTTTCTTTAAAAAATTACTTATTTGAAAGGGAGACAGAATATCTTCCATCCTATGGTTCACTCCAATGGCCGGGCTAGGACAGGCCAAGCCTGAAAAGTCCATCTGGGTCTCCCACATGGGTGCAGGGTCCCCATGGTTCCTGCTGCACAATGCCAGCCCCAAATAAGTAAATGAATCTTCTTTTTTGAAAAAGGGCGGGGTGGAGCCAGTGTTGTGATATAATAGGTCAAGCTGCTGCAGTAGCTGGTTCAAAACCCAGTTGCTCCACTTCTGATCCAGCTCCTTGCTAATGGCCTGGGAAAAGCAGTGGAAGATGGCTAAAGTACACTGGCCCCTGCAACCCATATGGGGGACCTGGAAGAAGTTCCTGGCTCCTGGCTTTGGCCTGGCCTAGTCCCAGGCATCATGGCCATTTGGGGAATGAACCAGCAGATGGAAACTCTGTTTCTTCCTTTCTCTACGTAACTCTTTCAAATAAATCAAACAATCATTAAAAACAAAAATCAAAAAAAGGTGTTTGGTGGGCTGGGGGTGGTGGCAGCATTGTGGCATAGCAGGTAAAGCAGCCTGCAACAATGGTATCTCATATAGGGGCCAGTTCACGTCCCAGATGCTCTACTTACAATCCAGCTCCCTGCTAATGGCCTGGGAAAAGCAGCAGAAAATGGTCCAAGCCCCTTGGCCTCTGGCACTCACATGGGAGACCAGGAAGAAGTCTGACTCCTGGCTTCCACCTGGCCCAACCCTGGTCATTACGGCCATCTGGGGAGTGAACCAGCAAATAGAAGCTCGCTCTCGCTCTCTCGCTCTGTAACTCTGCCTTTCAAACAAATAAATCTTTAGGGGTCGGCATTGTGGCATAGCAGGTAAAGCTATTGCCTATTATGCCAACATCCCATATGCGTGCAGGTTTGAGTCCTGGCTGCTCCACTACTGAGCTAGCTCCCTAGAGGATAGCCCAGGTGCTTGGGCCCCTGCCATCCATGTGGGAGAACAAGATGAAGCTCCTGGCTCTGGCCTGTCCCAGCCCGGCCATTGCAGCTATTTGGGGAGTGAGCCAGCCAATGGAAGGTCTCTCTCTTTCTCCATATTTCTGACTTTCACATAAACAAATAACTATTTTTAAAAATAAATCTTTAAAAAGAAAAGGGGCCAGCACTGGCACAGCCTGCATCCTATATAGGCACCAGCTCTAGTCCCAGCTGCTCCAGTTCTGATCCAGCTCCCTGCTAGTGTGCCTGAGAAAGCAGTGGAAGATGGTCCAAGTGCTTGGTCCCCTGCATCCATGTAGGGAAACCCAGATGGGAGTTTCAGGATCCTGGCTTCAGCCTGGCCCAGCCCTGGCCATAGTAGCCATTTAGGAAATGAATCAGAGGATAAAACTCTGCTTTTATTTTCTTTTTAAAATACTTATTTATTTGAGAGGCAGAGTTAAAGGCAGAGAGAGGGAGAGAAAGATCTTTCATCTACTGGTTCATTCCCCAAATGGCCACAACGGCCAGAGCTGGGCTGATCTGAAGCCAGGAGCCAGGAAATTCTTCCTGGTCTCCCATGTGGGCACAGAGATCTAAGCACTTGGGCCATTTCCACTGCTTTCCCAGGACTTCAGCAGAGAGCTGGATCAGAAGTGGAGTAGCCAGGACTTGAAGTGGCACCGCAGGCAGAGGCTTAACCTACTACACCACAGTGCTGCCCCAAAAACTCTGCCTTTCAAATCGAGGAAAGAAAAGAATAAAAAGCTAAAGGGGAAAAGAAAAAGAGGGGCTGGCATTGTGGCTTAGCGGGTTAAGCTGCCACCTGTAACACCAGCATCCCATATGGGTACTGGTTCCTGTTCCAGGTGTACCACTTCCAATCCAGCTCCCTACTTATGGCCTGGAAAAAGCAGTGGAAGATGGTCCAAGTGTTTAGGCCCCTGCCACCCACATGGGAGACCCAGATGAAGTTCCTGGCTCCTGCCTGGCCCAGCCCAGGCTATTGTGGCCATCTGGGGAGTGAACCAGCAGATAGATGGTCTCTCTCATCCTCTTTCCTCATCTCTTTGTAATTTTTTGAATAAATCAATGAATCTTTTTTAGTAAAGAGAGAAACAAAAGAGAAGAGAATGCTGTGGCCTATCAGGGCTCCTGGGTTCAATACCTGGCTCTAGCTCTTGACTCCAGTTTCCTGCTGATGTGGGCCCTGGGAGGCAGCAGTGATGACTCAATGGGGTTAGGTCCCTGACACCCAAGAGGGAGGCCTGCACTGAATTCCTAGCTCCCGAATTCCACCTTGCCCAGCCCTGACTGTTGCAGGCATTTGGGGAGTGAACCAACAGATGGGAGCTCTCTCAGAGCATGCACGCTTGTTATCGCAAGTAAATAAATAAGTAAAATAAAGAAGAAAAGGGGTGTTCTTAGACATGACTCAGGATCATGAGATGGGGAGAGGTTACCTTGGAGTGCCAGGTAGAGTCTAAATGCAATCACAAGTGTCCTCTGAGACAGAGGGAGGTTCGCTATGGACAGAAGAGGAAACAACACGTATACAGAGAAGATGATGTGAGGCAGAGATGGAAGTAATGCAGCCAGAGACCAAGGAATGTCAGAAACCACAAGAAGCTGGAAATGGGCTGAATTCTCCTCTAGAGTCTCCAGAGAGAGTGTGGTCCTGCCAACACCTTGATTTTTGTCCCAGTGAAACTTATTTTGGACATCTGGCCACCAAAACTCTGACAGAATCAATTTTTGTTGTTTTAAACCATGCACTTTGTGGTAATCTGTCGGAGCAGCCACAGACACAAATACCACCACCACCTTAGCGTCTGAGCTCTAGGGCCTCAAGGCTGTGAAACATGGTATGACTGCTATTCTGCATCCTTCTAGGAAGGGGAGCAGGGGCCTGGAATCCCCTCTCTCTTGGCCTAGGAAGCTGCTGATCATAAATGAGCTGCCAGTGCAGGGGGAAGGGGGCAGGCAAAGATGGCAGCAGCAGTGGCCCGGTGGGCAGATGTCTTCCCAGAGCTCATGGCCAAGAGGTGTTTAGTATTCTGGGCTTCACAGCTCTGTCCCAGCAATCCTGGTGCCTACACCATCCCCTCCCCCAAAACACCCAGGAACACTGGCCTGGCTCCATGGGCAAAACACAGGCAACCCATCCAATGAGAAACACAAGACACAAGCCTTCTGGGGCAGGAGGAAAAGAGCACGGCCCCAGCCTATTGCCAGGAGACTGAGAGGAGGGGAATTAAAAACCTCCAGGACCCTATTATTCAGTAATAAAAAGGAATGAAGTACTGATGCATGCTACAACACGGATGAGTACTGAACACATAATGCTAAGTAAAAAGAAGCCAAGTTCACAAAGGACTGTATATTGTACTATTCCATTTATACAAAACATCCAAAATAGACAAATCAATCAAGATAGAAAAGTAGATTAATGGCTGTCAGGAGCTGGAAAGGGATGAGGGGGTTGGGAGATTGGGGGTTGATGGCTAAGGGATGCAGTTTCTTTCTGGAGTGACAGAAATGTTCTAAAATTGTGGCGATGGATGCACAAGGATGGTACGTGAACTGCACCTCAATGAAGCTGTTACAAAAAGAACAGCAAGGGCCTATAGCAACAGCCCGGGAAGAGGCTGAACATCACTTGAAATGTCACAGCACATCCCTTAAAAGACAACATATCCTCAAAAGCCAAGGGGTCCCACTTCAAACTTTCATGAAGGGCAGGGGGAGTAAGGAGCCAGGAATTAAAGTGGAGATCACAACTTACTTCGGAGCAGTAAGTCCAACCTCCCCCACCCCCAACCCCCGTCACTGCAGGAATGTTGAAACCAAGCTGCAGAAAAAGGAGTAGCCTGAAGCCCACACAAAAGCTTAGTGCAGAAACAGGACTCAAATCCTTGTCACCTGGGCAGAGCTCATCCCCCAGTTAGCTAGCCAACTCCTGAAGGGAAAGAAGCGCCCAAGGAATCAGCCGGCAGGTTCCTAGAAGCCACAGAGTGGGTTCTTTGCTACCAAGGATGTGTTACAAGGGGTGCAAAAAGGCTCCCAGGGAGAACCCAGATGGCTCTGGGGCAAACTGCCCACCCCAGGCAAGACAACAAATCAGCCAAGCTCTAAGGTGGGCAAGGTCAGGTATCCCACACTCAGCAGCTCTGGGCATAGATGGACTTCTGCAAGAATGGCAGCTGAGAGGTGAAGTAGCTGCCCAAAGCCATGAAGCACTTAGGTAGGAGACGCTGGGATTTGCACCCAAGCCTACCCTGCTTAAAGCCCAAACTCTTTCATACACACAACTCTCTCTCTACACTGCCCAACAGGCCCCTGATGACCACGCTCACCAAGCTTAGTCACCACAGCACAGCTGGCCACAAAAATTACTAGCAACCCTAAGTCACACCAGTAGGACACTTGTCCTCCCCACCATGCTTGGATGGCTGAAACAGAGGAGCAGGGAAGAGAGGGGAAGAAACCAGCTCCTCCTCAAAAGTCACCCACCATTCTGTCACCTTTAGGTCCAGAGGGCTGTGGACCGAGTTGCCTAAAGTCTCAAAGCTAAGCAACACCTCACCAGCCCCTTCTCTGACCAGTGAGAAAACAGAGGTGCAGACAGCACAGCCGACGCCTGTTCTGGTTCACCCAGTAAGGTCTCAACAGTCTCAGAGCTGGAACAACAGCACCTTGCTTACAAGTGCCAGGTCCACCTCTTCTACCACCTGTGAAGAGCTCCGCGGGGTCCCCAAGCTCAGGAAGCTTCTAAGTCATCCTTTCCATAGGGTAGACTCTCAGCAAGGCAGTCACATCTGGAAAAGGAAACCCCAGCACCTGGACCCTACAGTGCCAAAAGAGACTCCTACGAGGAGGAGGCGTCTGTTCAGATTCAGGACAAACAGGAAGGAGTCAGAACGGGGACTGATTCACCATCCAGACTCTACAATGCTCTCCTTCCCAAGGGATCCAACTGGCTTCCAGGGTACAAGTGCCCCCGATGACAGTTCAGGACCAAGACAGGGAGAGCAAGAAGAATCTCTCCCCTCTTCTCATTCCTAACAGGTCCTAAGGGCACAGGTGAGGCAGGGAGAAAAGGAAATTTCTTCCCTTCATCCCAAGTGAGAGGACAGAGGGCCTCTCCTGTGTTATCAGGAAGGGCAGGTTTCATGAGCCCACAAAGCTCTTCTTCCATGTTCTGTTTTTTAAATTTATCTATTTTTTATTTGAAAGGCAGAGATACAATGAGAGGGGAAACAAAAACATCTTCCATCCGCTGGCTCACTCTCCAAATGGCGACAACAGCCAGGGGTGGGCCAGGCTGAAGCCAGAACCCAGGAGCTTCCTCTGGGTCTCCCACATGGGTGGCAGGGGCCCAAGCACTTGGGCACCTTCCACTGTCCTCCCAGGCATACCAGCAGGGAGCTGAATCAGAACTGGAGCAGCAGGGGCTTGAACTGGCATCCACATGGGATATGGCACTGCAGGCGGAGACTTGTGCAACTACGCCACAGTGCAGGCCCCTTCCATGTTCCTATGGGGACAAATGTAAGGACAGGGCTGTAGAGAGGTGTTTCTTGGGTTAACATGGCAACACAGAACCTTCTTCCTCTGCCCCTGGGACCAGGGAATATATCACTCCCCACTTCTGTGGGCAAGGAGAGACACTTTATCCCTACCAAGGAAAAAAATGAACTTCCTGGTCCTGACTCTGTTGAGCTCAGATTGATCCTGTCAAAAATAATGATGGTAGGGAATAAGAATATGGGGCTCAAGACAAGGCCCTGCCCTCTGTGAAGGAAGTACACAAAGGTTTACCTGCACCAAGGGAGAGAGGGGTATGGGAGGAAAATTTCCCTGGAGTGGGGGTCCCAAACCCCTGCCCTGCCTTTCAGAACCTGGAATATTTCCCTGACCCTGGATATGGCAAGCCAGCAGAGGCGGGTCAGGGAAAGACTCAGAATCTCTCCCAGTTCCAGAGGGGAGGCTCAGACCCCATGCCCCTAGGACATGACCTTCTCATAGAAGGTAGGGGGACCTTCTTGGCCCAGTGAGGGGGCTCAGGGTAAGGGGTTATATGACCTGAAGAGCACCCAATGAGGAAGTCTCAGCCACACTAAGATGACCTCCTGCTCCTCTCCCTGGTGATAAGGGATTGCCTGGTGTGGTAGGAGAGCTTCACGCTGAAGGGGGAGCTCAGGCCTCAGTCCCTAAGGTAAAGGATCTCTTGTCTCTGAGCAGAAACACATGCCCCTGGAAGACAAGGGAATGTGAGTCTTAGGCCCAAATACCCAAAGCAGGAAATACTACATTCCTTAAAAGCTCCCATGACTGGGGTGTATGTCTGTTGTGCGAGGTGAGGGGACAGTGCCTTCAGGGAAGAGTCGTGCGTCAGATCCTGAGGTGGGAGACAGGCCTTCACTCAGGCAAGTGCAAACCTTTGAGGGGAGACTCAGCACGCTGTTCCTCAGGGACCTGGTATCTTGACCAGAGAGAAGAGCTCCAGGGCTCGGTTCTGGTAGGATCTCCTACTCCTGAGGAGACCCTTGAGGAGAATGCTCAGACCCTGTCTCTCTCAGGACAGCCACTGCAGTGCAGTGGGTTTCCAGTCCCTGAGGAGAAGTTCCAGTGTCCTCGGCAGAGCGGGCCTTGGGCCCTTCAAGTTACGCTAAAGAGCCACAAGGAGGCCTCAGACATCATCTCTGGGACCCCCATACTGCCCATGTCCCCTGAGGCAGGCTCGAGTTCCCAAGAGAGAAATTTAGGCCCTTGTGACAAGAGGGAGCCCTCAAACCCCTATTACAGAGAAAAAGACAGGCTGTTAAGTCCCCAAGGTGTATTTCAGTCCCATAGAATTGAGAAAGAAAGACCTTACATCCGTGTGTGTGTGTGTGTGGCGGCCGGGTCTCAGACCCCTGAGAACACTCAGACGCCAGTCAATGAGAAGAACCATCTCCTAAGGAACTCACCTTGCCCAGGACCTCTGCTGGGGGCTATCAAGCCCCTGAAGAGGTCTCAAACGCAGCCTAAAAAAACCCCCAGCCCGTAAGCAGGAGCCTCCTAGGCCCCAGTATCCACAAGCTGTGGGTTATTTCCCCTTGACAAAAGCTTGAGCGCCCCCTCCCCCTGGGGTGGGGGCATCTCTGGAAAGCGGGCAGCCTCGGGCCACTGGTGAGAAACACAGCCCCTTATCGCTCAGAAGAGATATATCTCATGTACCCAAGCAGTCTCCCGGCAGGCCCTGGGAGTTGTTTTTAGTCCCTGTCCACAAATGGGGAGGAGATCTTATCTCCCCAGGAGAAGAAAAAGCTCAGAAGATCCCTCTGCTGTGTACGTGTGCACATACTCTCATGCACGTAGGCTCCTGCCAAGCCCTAAATTCTAGAACAGGGAGTGTCAGGCCCCTGAAGGCAGGCTTAGGACCCTTGAGGAGGGGCCAGGCCCGAGCACTCAGGGGTCCCACACCATGCTGCCCTGCAGGGGACAAGGGCTGTCCCATGCGTGCGTGCGTGCGTGCGGCGTCTCAGACCCTTGGGAGCATTTAGGTTCTTTAAGGAGGCTGAGACCCCCATCTCTGAGGTCCCCACCTTACGTGAGTTCCCAGGAGGGGGCACTCGCATTGGCCTGTCCAGGAAGGGCGATCTCAAGCGGCGGCACACACACACACCTGGATTCCTCAGAGATGCCTAAGCCCTCGCCTCACCTGACTCCTCCTCTCTGGAGGAGCTCCATCTTGCCTGTTGTCTCTGGAGACTCTCTCTGTGGGTCCCACAAGATGAGGTCCCAGGGCCTGGAGTGAAGACTAGCGCCCCCTTCAAGAGACCTTGGCCCCCGTCTTTAAGGCCCCCACCTTATCGGAAGCCTCTACCCGCAAGTCCTTGGGGGTGGAGGAGAGTGTAAATCCTATCCCTACCACACACGTATGAGTGTCAGATCACGCGAGAAGGCCTAGGTCCCTTGGGTCCCTTCTCGGCCCAGGGGCTGCTACTTTAACATGCAACGCCCAGCCTCACCCCCAACCCTTACCTGCTCGACCGTAGCAGGGTCCATGGCCTCAATGCGTGCAGCTGCTGCTTCATACTCGTCCTCACTGTTGTAGCCCGCGCCGACCTCCTCACGCTCCGGGCTGCCCCCACCAACGGCGCCAACCCCAGGAGCCTGACGCCGCCGCTTGCTGTGCCCCGGTCCTGAGCAGCAGCCACCCACGCCCACAGCACCACCTACGCCCACCACCACGCCCGCCGCGCCTACGCCCGCCGCTGCTGCACCCAGTGCATCACCCGGACCGCCGCCGGGACCACCAGGGCCCCCACAAGGAGGTGGAGAGGCCTGCTGTGGCCGAGGCCCCGCCACTGCGCCTGGTGGCACGGCTAATGCCCAGCGGTGAAGCGCGCCCGGCGGCCCCGGGAGCGGGCCCTGAGGCGGCGGCGAAGCCCGGGGACGGGCCCCTACGACACCCGAGTCACGGTCGCGGTCGCCGCCACCCACACCCGTGCCGCCGCCGCCCACGCCCACACCCCCGCCGCGGCGCGGCGCCGGGGGCAGAGGCCCGGACGGCGGCGGCTCGTTGGTGGGGTCGGCGTCGGGAGGCGGCGGCTTCTTTTTGGGGAGAATAGTCATGGCGGCACAACCGAGTACCCCCCAGCAAACCCGGCGCGAGGCACGCCGGGAGAGAACCCGGATGAGGGGGCTACAGTCGTGCGCGAAGCACGACGGGAGCAGCTAGACCCGGATAAAGAGATCAGGCACCGGTTCGAGAACCGTCGGCGGCGCGCAGGTCACGCCGGGAGGAAAACCCGGATGTGAAGTCTAGAACGAAGATACAGCGGCGGGTTTGTTGCAGCCTTCTCTCCGACGAGACTGTCGTAGCTGAGCAAGTTTACGGCTACGTTTGTTCCGGCCTTCGGCTTCAAAGGAAACAGAACCAAAACAAGCACCTCTTCGCTCCGCCCCCTCCCAGGTTCTTGAACTACCGGGTGGGGCCCCGGGGCGCCGCGCAGGCGCGCAAGGGCACAGCCCTGCCCGTCGCTCGGAAGTACGTGGGCAAGATCTCCGCCACCGCCACAACAATTGCGGATGCCAACCAATCAAAGCAGCTGCGTAAGTCCTCGACGGCGCCCCCGGCCAATCAGAGGCTAGCGGTCATCCTCCCGGGCCCTCCGTCTCAGATTTCAAAGTCGGCACTCTGGTTCCCAGCGTTTCTTTTTGTCGGTCCCGTCATGCTCGTCAAGTCTCTCGTGGAGGCTCTGACTCGCAGGCGTGGGTACCGCGAAAGAACAGCGTGGTCTGTCCCGCGCACGGTAAAAGCGCCGCCCCTCCAGGCTACCAACTTGAACACAGTCACCCGGACTGGAAAACATCAACACTCCCAGATCACAGCAGTCCCCGCATCGTCAGTTCCGGTCCCACCCACCTACAAATCCCCTTTGGCCGGAGAGGCGGGCGCCGCTTCACCCTGGTAACAGGCTGAGTTCTGCAGTGATTGGCTGAGAGACGCCGTCACTCACTTCAGACAAGCCAACCTCGGGACAGACAGGTACCATGGGGACAGTAGGTGTTAGAGAAACAGACACTCCCTCTCTGGCACCACCGTACTCACCCTCGCGTTGACCTCCCCGCCCCTATGGCTGGTACGCAAGCGCACTACGGCTTTCTTCTAAAAACTGAATTTGCTTGGATCCAGCTAATGTTTCTGAACCAACTGTGCCACCAGCTATGGTCTCGCAAGGGGGTTGGTAAAATCGCTGCTGTTGGGTGGCTGGAGACCTACAAGCTAATCCTAGCTCTGCCTTTCCTGAGTGATCTTTGGCAAGTCATTTAACACCCACTCGTTCTCAATTTTGACTTCTTTGTATTACAATGATAATTCCATCGGAGCCTCGGCGAGTAATACTTATAAAGGGCCTGGTGCAATGCCTGGCACATAGTAAGTGCTCAGTAAATTAGTCTCATGGTGTGTGCATAGAAAAGATCCCAGACTTTAGAGATTACCCATGTGTAAAATGAGAATGATGCGGGGAATCATTACAGGGTTCTGGTGAGCTCATGAACCAAGAAGGTTTGTGAGGTGAGGGCTCACTGCTAGCCTTCGTCATGCAACAAGTTGACTGAAAGACCACTGGAAAGCTTCCGAGTGCCACCTAACGTTTTCCCTTCAGATGCTGCCACTAGTCGAAGCTCTTCCCCCAAAGGTATTAGCAATAGACAAGCATCAGTAGTGTTGTCTGCTCAGGAGACTGAATGGGAGGAGGGGACTCATGTTTTCTGGCCTTTTGTGTTTGGGACTCTGAGCCAAATGCCTGTACACGTTATCCCATTGAATCGTCTAGTGAATCTTGACTGCTTCCGCTCCCTCAGTTCCCACAGGCTTGCCAATCCCTAGTGCTGCCATTGTTCCTCCCAAGTCTCTTGGCTCT
Organism: Lepus europaeus; assembly: GCF_033115175.1. NCBI lineage: Eukaryota > Metazoa > Chordata > Mammalia > Lagomorpha > Leporidae > Lepus > Lepus europaeus. The sequence goes on along the minus strand of NC_084850.1, from coordinate 100,944,413 downwards.
CTCTCCGATTCTACTGCTCCTCCCCTGGTCCAAGCCACCGTCACCTACCAGCTGGGCTACCACGAAAGCCTCTTCACTGCTCTTCCTCCAGGACTGTTTCTCTGTAATTCATCCCCCTACAGCCAGAACAGCCCTTCTGCAACCCAAACCTCATCATGATAGTCTTGTTCCTAAGCCTTCAGAGGTCCCCGTTATCCTTACAATGGAGTCCCGAGTCCATCTCCTAGCTTCCAAGACCTACCTCTCCTCACAGCCTCACCCTCCTCCCCAGCTGGACTGAACTACTTCCATTCCCCCTAGAACCCTGGGCTCACTCTCTAGCCTCCAGGCCATTGTACATGCTGTTCCCTCTGCCTGCCTACAGCATTTCCAGCCTTTCGTCTTTTGCCCGGGCCAATTCCAACTCATTCCTTGTGTGTTGGCCAGGTTAGGTTCTCTTGGCAGCTACATTGTCCTGTAATCCACCAATCATAGCTCTAGCAGTACAGTGTTGCTTAATCATCCGCCTTCCATGCTCAACTCTGTACAGCGGAGTGCTTAATGTGCCCTTCTTTGTATTTCTAACACTAGAACGCAGTGAGCAGTTAATGAATAACTGGCAAATAAATGAATCATTATCTCTATTTCACAGATTAGCAACCTGAAGCAAGAGAAAATAAGTGGTTCCCTCACCCAAGGCCTGGCTCCTCAGCGCTCTGCAGAGTTCGGTCATGCACGAGCCTTGTGTAGCTGGTGAACCAGAAAAGAGAAGGTGGGAGAGGCCACAAGGAACAGGAAGTCCATCAGACCAAGAGATGCTTTTATTAGGGTTCAGTTCAGAGTTGTTTGCTGTCAGAAAGCCTGAGTTGAAGTCTCCTCTAACCAAGTATGTGTTGCTCTGAGTCTCAGTTTACCCATCTGTGACTGAGGGAGCTGGACCCAATGATGTACAAAAGGAGTAGCATGAGACTCCCTAGCCTGCCTGGTTGTAGATTGGACTCTTCAAATCACCCTCTTTCATTTCTTCTAGGGCCTCATCTTCCAGAATACATCACCAGCCACCTGCCTCATGCCTCAGCTCACTCCAGACCTTCTACTGGTTGAAAGGAGTTGAAATCAAGAGTGTTTTCAAACCCCCACCTTGGCCAACCCAGCCCCCAAGCCCACAGAGCCAGCAGATGCTCAGTCCCCATCTCTCCTCTCAGGTTTTATTGACCGATGGAAACTACATCTTTGTCAGCCGCCAGCTCTGTGGGGACAGCGCTGGGGACAGGGAACCTGAGATGATGCCAGATTTCAGCCTGAGAGCAAGAATTCTGGAAGGTGACCCCGGAGAGAGAAGAGAGGGGAATATGTGAAAAGGAGTGGGTGACGGGGCTGCGAATCAGAAGTTCCTCCTGCCTCCAAAAGCTCCTCTAGGAACAGAGTTCAGGAACAATCCAGGCCTCAGCCCGTGATGTGTCTGTGCTGCTGCCCAAGAACATGCCCATGATCTCCAAACACAGTCCAGTGCTTGCTGCTGCCAGGCTCTTATCTCAGCCAGTCCAGACTCCGGCCCAACCCAGGAAGGAGGAGAAGAGGGGAGGAGAGGTAATCAGAGGTGGTCCTCCAATTAGGGCAGATGTAACTACTGCAGCAGACCGGTCAGAGGCGTTGCATAATGTCATGGCAGCAGCTGCTATTGCTAGAGTTTGCCAGGGGCCTAGCAGACGACAAGGTTGCAGGGACCTGTTTCCAGCAGCCAGGGAAGGGAGCGGTGGCATTTGTGCTATCTATGTATTGGAGAGGCAGCCTGTCCCCTTAGCCAAGGCCTGGGGGTGGCAGGGCACTGCTGAGGCCACAGCCCGTGAAGCCTGTAATTGATTGCATTCCAAGCTTCAGAATCCAGGAATTGTTGGGCCTGGTGGAGGCCAAGGATCTTTTTGGAGGTCAGATCAGAGGCAAGGGGTTTCTGTTCTCTGAACTCCCAAAGCTCCACAGCCCAGCCAGAGAGAAGAGGACATCTCAGCTGTCCCTCTCAGGCCACCTCAACCCACCTCCAAGGACCCAAAGGGAAGAGCATGCAGGAGGCAGCTGGGGGAGAAGGGCCAGTCCCACAGTGTGCTGGGGCAAGGAGGCCAGGGCCTGTGGAAGCCCAGTGCTTCAGCTCCCACGGGGAAAACTGTCTGGGGTGGGGGAAGTTGCCCATTCCCTAACTGCTTCCCCCTCACCCCCAAGGTGAGTCGTTCCATGGAAGTCCATTGCATAGTTCCCAGCAGGGGGCAGAAGGGGTCCCCAGGCCGGCCCCTGTCTGCCTCCCCAAGATATGGCTTTGGAAAGGAGTCCCCAGTAAGGAAGGGGGCCTTCTGAGGGGGCAGGCCCACCCATCACAGGGAAGAGATCTTGACAGTCTCAGGCAGGAGGCAAGGGGTACCCAGTCTGGAGTTCCTGAGAGTGCTGCTGGCCCTGCCGCCACCGCCAGGGGAAGAAGGTTGGCTCTCATCTGGGGTGTTGGCAGGAGGGGTAGGGATACTGATGATGGCAGCCACGAAGTCCCGGCTGTCGCAGTTCAGGTCTAGGCTGTCGTGGGGCTTGGCATTGAGGCTTGAGCGGCTGTGGACAAGGGTGGGAAAGATGGGAGGTGTTTACAAAGTCATCTCGACACTTGCCACTGCAATCATGGCATTTATTGAGCACCTGCTGGGTCCCTGGCATTGTGCAAAATGCTTCTCCTGCATCCTCAATTAAGGTGGTGGAGAGTGAGGGTTCCAGAGTCGGATAATCCTGGGTGTTATGCCTGGTTCCTGTTTAACCAGTCTAAACTTCTCTTTCCCATCATCTGTAGCATAGGAATAACAATAGCTCCTGCCTCATAGGCTGGAGATGAAATAGATGGGAAATGATAAAAAGTGCTCAGGGCAGTACCTGGGACATGACGAGCAGGCACGCAAATGCACCAGGGTCAGTGCCCGAGCCTTTAAAAACCAGGAACAGCACCATCGGGTCCTCAGTCCTCTTGACTTTCCCTCCCCCTCCCTCACCCTCCCACAGTAGCTTCTTTGCTGTGTCTCTAACACAGAGACCCATACCTGCCTCAGGGCCTTTGCACAGATGTTCACTCCTAGAAACCTCTTCTTCAACATTATCTGCATGGCTCATCTGGGTCTCCCTCAGGTCTCTGACCACACTGCGAGGACCGCATCCCCTCCTGCACATTCTCTATGCCCCGTCCGTGGCTTCTCCTTTTTCTTGGTGTTCACAGGTGTTTACCCACCCTATGTGACCTGGCTTTGTAACTGACCTGTTTGCTTAGTAACTGTTTCATCTCAGTAGATTGCAGGTTCTAGACGGACAGGGATATCTGTTCCGCTCGGTTCACTGCTACATCCCAAGTGCCTAAAACTGCCTGGCCTACAGTAGGTGCTCAATAAATACTTGGTGAGAGAACAAATGGAAACTGAGGAGTTCTGGTCAGGAGAAGCCCTTGGAGGAGTCTGGGTTCAAGGTGAACTTGCTAGGCCTAGAGTCATGAAATTTCAGACTCGCTCTTCCAAGCTCCAAGCAGCCCCAGGTGTGACCAGCAGATGGAAGAGGTGCTTACCTCTGAGGGCCAGGGCTTCGCCGCAGCCCTGCCAGCGTATCGAGCTCCTGCATGCTGCCCCGGCTGACCGAGGCAGTGGAGTTGGCAAGGCGGATGGCCCGGCGCTTAGCACGCCGGGGGCAGCAGGAAGAGAGCAGGCTGCTGGGCCCCACTGGCTGCGAGGACACAGAGGTGCTGCGGCTGGTGCGGCCCCCCAGTGAGACAGCTCCCAGGGCCTCGCTGAAGGTTAGCTCATCTGTGAACTCGTGACACTGTGGACAGAAGGGAGACAGGCACCCTCTGGGAGCTGATCCCACCCCATGTCCGCTCAGGCTTTTCCCTCCTTTCTGGAAGTTAGTCTCTTTGCCCTTCCCTTGCCCATCCTCCAAGGTTCAGCTCTGCCGTGCCCTCTTCCAGGAAGCCCTGGGTGATTTCTACAAGTAGCAGCAAGCCTCCATCCCAGGGAAGGAGCTGGGTTGGCAGCAGAGGGACCCCCTGCAGTCTGCCATGCCACCTCTCAGCAGGCCTCACCGTCGTCTTCTCTAGGCAGTGCAGCAAGTGGTGATGTTGCTGTTCAAAAGCAGACCGATTTCTGACACACAGCGCCTGCTCCTCTCCACTGCCGTTGTCCTGGAGTGGCCAGAGCAGAGAGGTAAGGTCAGCGCCTTCCTGCCCAACTCGCTGCCCACCCCCCAGCCCCTATCTGGGCCCTACCCACCTCAAGGCCCCCATTCTGCTTGTACTGCAGGAAGGCGTTGGTGGTACCACTCTTTGCCAGCCGGATCCTTGCCAGGCGCACCTTCTACAGAGACAGGAGGAGACGAAGGGGTAGGTGGGTAAGCCCAAGAGTAGACCGCCCTGGGGGTGTGGGGAACAGGAGGTGCTCATATGGAAGGGGCAGTTACCTGCTGCGCTCGGCGCTTGTCAGCACGCTGGTTCTGGTGGTAGATGCGGCTAAAGTTGGATACAATGACTGGCACAGGCAGGGCAATGACCAAGACGCCACTGAGTGAGCAGATGGACCCAAAAATCTTGCCAGCGATGGTGCTGGGCACCATGTCTCCATAGCTAGGGCGGGGGCAGAGCAGGTAGGCCAAGGTGAGGAAATGTGTCCACCCACCCCTCAGTGCCCCACTCCATGCCACCCGACACTGACTCGCTCCTGCGACCCTGGCCAGGCACCCAAACTCTCTGAGCCTCAGTTTCTTGCCCTACAGAATGTGGGGAAGGACCTCTTTGGCCAGCAGTTGGGGGTCACTTGAGAAACAGGCCTGGCTCTCTGCCCCTACCATCTGCTGCCACCATCCGAGCTATGCACTGGGCATCTGAATCAGCTGGAAACCTGTTCACACCCAGCAGAGGGGAGAATGAGGAAGTCACAGGTGGTAACAACAGCCTCCAGGGGCGAGAGTCCCTCAGGCCAGCTGAGGCGAACGGCATCCCAGAAGGAATGTTCTGTTGGTTGTATCTGCCTGCCTCTCTCTGTCTTACGCTCTCTAGGCAGCACCCCTTCTGACTCCCCCCAGGGAAAACCTTGAAAGTGTCCACGGATAAACACATTGGGGAGGAGCCTTGAAGCCCCCCATTTCCTGCCCCCGCTCCTCCATGGAGACAGAGTAGAGCCAAGCTGACTCACTTGTTTCCCAGAGAGGTGAACGGAAGCTCTGGGAGATTCCATAACTGACTTGCCCAAGACCACACAGCAGACCTGTGTCCTACCACAGCAGCAATCAGAACTCCACCAGAGAAACACAGCCTCTGCAGGCTTCAGCCTCTCGGCCTGGGCTCAGGCTGGCCCTGGGTTGGCCCTGCCTGCTTGCTTCGTGTATTTTGACTCATTTTAAGCACTCAGGACTCTGCTAAGAAGTCCCTCCAACTTGGCCACCTTGGGCTCTGTGATGTGTCATCCCGCACCGTGTCCTCGACCGCGAGACACGGGCAGCCATCCACCCTCACAGGGTGGAGGAATAGCATAAAAGGACTTAATAGGGTAAAAGACATCAAACACCCAGTGCCAATCCGCTGTCAGGGCTCAATATTTGTTGCTCTCACCCTGAACCTGTAACCAGAATTAATTTCCACTCCTTAGAAACGCTAAATCTATTTTTTCTGTACCTGTATTAAGGTACTGAGCAAGGCCAATTCATTGAGTCATTCATTCAACAGGAGATACTGAGCACCAACGGTATACCTAATCACGGTGATGGAAATTTAGAGAAGAATCACAGCAGCTGCCCTAGATGACGTGTTTAAGAGTGTCATGGGTTTGGTGATTCCATATGATACTTTTATCCCAATCTCAGAAATTGGCAGTTAAAAAAAAAAATCTTGTTCTGGGAACCATCAAGGAATCACAAATCCACAGAAGCAGTGTCCCACACAGCAGAGAATTCTAGTAGATTGGGAGACATGGGTTCTTGGAACAGAAAAAAGAGCGATAGAAAGCCAATACCTGTGTGTCCTGCACCAGAAACATTCAGAAAACGTTCACAACCATGATGTCAGTATCCTCTCTAGATGATAAGAGGGAGTCATCAGTTCCCATTTCACAAAGGGGGAAACTGAGGCTCTGAGAAAATACCAACAGCAAAAAAGCAAAGACAACCCTCATACCCAAGTCTCCTGGCCTGGGAAATCCAGGTATTGTGAGAACTGGGAGGGGTTTCAAGACTCGTGTCCAGTTCCCTCAGTTTTTACCTAGGAACAAGTGAAGCACCAAAGGGGAGAAAGAGATCCTTCATTCAGCCAGCCTTCCTAATTTTATAGCAGGGGCGAGTGTGGTTGATGGGGCAGCTCCTAACACAGGGTCTGCACTCACCCGAGTGTGGTCATGGTGACAATGGTATACCAGAAGGCCGCCGGGATGCTCGTAAAGTTGGTCTTGCTTGTGCCCTTCTCAGCATAGAACATCACAGTGGCGAAGATGATGATGGCCATGGTGAGGGAAAAGAGGAGGAAGCCCAGCTCAGAGGCACAGCTCTTGAGGGTGTAGCCCAGAATCCGCAAGCCCTGGGAATGCCTGGAGAACTTGAAGATACGGAACACCCGGAACACACGCAGGGTGACGAAGGCGCCAGAGACATCCTCATTCTTGGGCACCAAAAGCCCAATGTAGTAGGGCAGGATGGCCACCACGTCAATGAGGCTCATGACACTCCGCAAGAAGCGGCAGCGGCTGGGTGCGGCAAACAGCCGCAAGAGATATTCACCTGTGAAGATGAGCACACAGGCTGTGTCCATGCAGAAAAAGGCCAGTGGGAAGCGGTCGCCACAGGGCTGCTCCCTCGGGGGCCGCCGTGCAGGGCCCCGGCACGGGATGGTCTCCACCACATTGGCAATGACCGACACGGCGATGAAAAAGCCAGTCACATAGTAGAAAACGAGGGCTGCGGTGCTCGTGTGCGGGTTCTCAAAGGCCCGCCACAGCCGCTGCCGGATGGAGCTGCCAGCCGGCAATGCTGGACCGTCCCCGGTCTGCTCGGCCTCGTCGTCCTCAGCCAGGCGCTCGGCGTTCTCCTTCTTGCGGTCCCGATACTCTTCAAGGCAGCAGTCACCCACAAGCTCGGGGACCAGGCCATAGAAGGCCAGCTCTTCGTCGAAGGCTTGGATGCACTCCTGGCGCGGGCAGTGCAGCCGGCCCGTGCGGTAGAAGTTTAGCACGTGCCGGAACATGTCCGGGTCCCGGTCAAAGAAATACTCGCCGGAGTCAGCATCGTAGAAGAACTCCTTCTCCGAGCTGCCCAACAAAGTGTCTGGGTAGCGGTCCAGCGTGTTCTTCCAGGTCTCAAAGCGCCTGCCACTCACGTTCACCACCAGAACCTCATCTCCTCGAGATGCTTTCACCCCCGGCGCCGGGGGCAGCGGTTGCTGGGCCAGGGGAAGCCAGCCCACTGCAGCCGCCCGGGCAAAAGGTAGCCACGTGGCCACACCTGCCGCCATCCTGCCGCTCCCCAGGCCCACGGAGACTTGGGGGGAGTGGCCTTTAGGAGAATGTAGCTGTCTCCAGGATGGTGGGGGGCTTGGAGAGGCCCTAGGCCACTCAGACAAGGATACTGGGGGGTGTCTAGAGAGGCCAAGAGGAACCAGGAGGAGGAACTAGAGAGACGGGCAGGAGCATGGGGGGCATTTAGAGGGTCTAGGAGGGGGCCAGACAATGTCACAAGGGACCAAGCAAGAGCTACAGTGTCTGAAGGGGCCACAGGGTGTCTGAGGGAGGATTTAGAGACTTAGATGTTTGTAGAGGGGCCAACATATGCCTGAGAGGTGACTGGGGGTGTCTAGAGGGGCCAACAAACACGTGAGGGGCTGTCACACTCTCCGGAGTTCTTAGGAAAGGAAAAAGGGCCTGGAACCCCCTGGCAGGGCTGGCGAGGAGACTGGGGCATTCAGAGGAGTGGAAGTGGGACCACAGGTGCCTGAAAGAGGCAGAGTCTGGAAGGGGCAGGGGGCTTCAAGGAGGGGCTGACAAAAGCTAGGAGGGCTGTCCAAACCATCAAGATTTCTGGAGGAATGATAAAGGGGTTGGAACCCCCTTACAGATGTGGAAAGGGGGCTAGTGCATCTCGAGGGGTGGCTACAGAACCAGGAGCTTGCAGGGAGGCTGAAAGCTGTCTCCGGAGTACCTGAGCTGCTGAGACTCGCCCGGGGGATGTGTGTGGAGGTGGCGGTCGTCTCCACCTTGCAGGAGTGCTGGGGAAGGCAAGCGAGGTGAGCCCCCTAGTGGGACTGGCCAGGGCGGCAAAAGGGGCTGGGTTACATTTTGAGAGGCTGAGAGCTACCTGGGGACTATCTGGAGAGGCTGACAGAGCCCCTCCCACACCCTCAGGAGTCCTGCAGGCAGGAAAAGGGGGCCTGGGGAAGCCCAAGGGACCAGGACTCAATTGGACAGAAGTTGGGCACAGCCCCAGAGGAACCCGGGGATCCCTAAAGACTAAGATAAGAGGAAGGGGCTGGAGGGGGGGTGTTGAGGGGAGTTGGGTGTGTCTGAATCAGGGAGGGGACTGCAAGACCTTGAAGGAGGCTGGCGGGGGGAGTCCGGGAGAAGGCTCGGTCCCACCTTGGGGGCAGGTCTGGGGAAACCACACCCCGAGGGGCTGGCGGTGCGTGCTGGGCAGCGGCAGTAGCGACAGCGGCAGCAGGAGGAGGAGGAGGAAGAGGAAGAGAAGCAGCCACAGCCAGGCCTAGGAGAGAAGGCGGCACAGGCAGGGGAAGGGGGCTGGGTCTCTGGAAAGACAAGATCTGGTGGGACCCCGGGGGACTGTCCCAGAATGGGCTAGGGCATGGGGGCTGGACCAGGGAAGGACAAGGACTGTGACACTGGTGGTCCCCTCCCCCTCCCCATGGGGCTGTCCTCACCTGTGTCCCCGCTGCAGCAGCAGCAAGAGCGGTGGGGCTGGGGGTACCAAGCACCGAAGCTCCTGACCCCTCTGCAGAGCTGCCGGGAGTTCTCCTCTGGCTCTCTCTCCCCGCCCCTCCGAGCTTGCCGGGAGATGGAGAGAGAGGCAGGGAGGGGCCTTGTGGCTCCCAGAGCCCCCTCCCCTAGGACAGCCTGAGAGGGACCCTGGGGAGACTCCGCCTCCTACAAAGCTGGTTGGGCCTCAGTCGCGTCATCTGGAAAATGGGGGTGGCAGGGAGTTTTGCCAGTTCTCCCCACCTCCTTCCTGGACTCCCCCCCTCTTCCTGCCCAGCTCCTACCCCCCTCTGCCCCCAGGGGGCCCCCACCCCCCACTGGCCTGAATCAGCAGCACTTAGCAGATCCGATCGATGGGGAGGCGTCTGTTAATGGCCCCAGAGCGGAGTGCCACGGGGGATGATGCAGCGCTGTGTCCCCTCCCTGCCCCCCAGGCTATGGAAGGGCAGAAGAAACAGGGCTGGGGGGTGGGGATAATTGGTATGAGGGATCCTCTATATGGCCCTGCCTCCAAAGCCACCCCCCCCATCCCCTCCCCCCCCCCCCCCCCGCCCTAAGATTTATGCTCTGGCACTGGAGCGTGCATCTTCCTCTCTCTGGATGTGAAATGAGCAGTAAGGGAAGTGCAGATGGGGACAATCCAGGCCCTACGCCCCCACCAGGTTCTATCCCAGGCAGCCCCACTCGGAGCGGTTCACATCCAGTGGCTGGCCTCAAGTCACACCTCTGCCCCTAGAGGGCTCTGTTCCTGGGTGGCAGGAGCACAGAGCATGGATCAGGGAGCGCCTCTGGCAGGCATGGGTGGGTTCCTACTCCAGCTGTTCCACTGAGTCGCTGTGCCCTTAAACAAGTGACTTGTATTGTTTCCTCAACTGTCCTATCTTGACAGTGTCCTCCTAGGGTATTACACGAAGTGATGTGACAGGGATGACACAGAGGATGCCTAATCTCAAGTAATGAAAGGTGGGTGGTGCTCGGGGAGCAGCAAGGCTAGCCTTTCCATCAGTTCACACGCCCATGTAATCTTCCATTTGCTCACTTACCACAATCCTGCCATGTCCATGTCTTCATCCCTCCACCCACCCACCCATGCTCCCATCCACATAATCACTCTACTCATCCTTCCACCCACCCATCTGTCCATTTAGTCATTACTCCACCCAACTCGTCCATTTGTATGCTCACCTCATCCACCTACCCATTCACCATCTGTATGTATCCGTTCTCCACTCATCTGTCCATCCACCCGTCTTTTATGCAGCCACTCTTTAACTTCCCATTCATGAGCTCATCCATCCACTTTCCCCGTCAATGCGTCCATTTACTCGTTACCTGTCCATCTACTTACTAATTCATCCACCCATTTGTCCATGCAGCTATACATCTGTCCATTTACATCTCCATTTATTCATTCAGCCACCTATCCATCCATCCATTTAGTTCCCAATCTATCCATCACGGGTCCATGCAACCTTCTGTTTATTTACCCATCCTCCTTCCCATCAGACGCCGCCTCTACATGCACAACTCCATGCATATCCACCCACATACACATCTGCAGATGTTCGTCCTCTGCTCAGTTTCAGAGGTTGGTCCACAGTAAATACATACAGGATGGGAGAAGGAGAGTAAGGTTGCAACCAGAGACTGCCCTCCCCATCCCAGTGATGTGACATCCCCCCCCACCCCCCGGCCCGCACACTCCTCCTGGTTGAAAAGAACGAGATCAGACAGTCAGTGGGTGGGCCCGTCTGGCCAGGTGGTATTTTGGCTGCACAGCCTTTACACACACACACACACATGTTGCTAGAACGCTGAACATGGACCGCGCCCCCACCCAACATCCCCGATCCCAAATGCAGAGTAGCCAGGCTTCCAGACATAAATTAAAAAATAAAATAAAATAAAAAAGAGTTGGTCTCTGGGAGGGAGAGCTCATGCAGAGATGAAGGCAGAAGCGCCTGGGAGCCAGGGCTAAGAAGGAGAAATACCTGCCCCTTCCCTTGGGACCCGCTGCCCCTTCCCTTAGGACCCCACTCTCCACAGGCTTCTGCCCTGAGACAGGGTCATTAACACCAGCTGTCAGGCCTCTAGCCCCTTTAATGTCCAGTCTCCCAAACTATTTGATTTTCTTGCCAGTCCCCATTTTTCCACCACAGCCCAAGGGAAGGGCATCCTGTGGGAGGGGAGGGGGGTGTAGCCTGCAGATCTTTTTAGCTGGTTTCTCCCGGCTCTAAGTCTGGGTCAGGGGACCCCACGCACTCCTTGCTGAGCCGCACAATTTCCTGGGACAGAACTTCCATGTCCTAAGAAACAAACGAGCCATCAGAAGTGAGAGAAGAGGGCAGGGACAGCTCCCTCAACAAACCTGAGGGTGATTTCCTTCTCACCCTATTCATCAGTGCCCAGGTGGGTCTCGCCTGGAATGGGAAGGTAGTCAGAGATGCTCACAGAGCCCCCAGCAGTGTGTGTGTGTGTGGGGGCCGCTGAGCTGGACAGTGTGGGCATGGGTGGGAAGCCAAAGGATGGCAAAGGACGGGCAGGTGGCTGAAGGGGGGTGGGCACTGAAAGGTGAGGCCAGGAGTGACTGATGTAACAGAGATGTCAAGAAATAGGTAGGAAGACATGGGGGAGATGACTCAAAGAGTGAACAGTAGGGTGAGTCTATGGACTCATAGGTAAATAGCCGGGTGAAAGGTGTATGAATGGATGAGTGGGTGGATGGAAGGAGAGAGGGACGAGTGAAAGACTGAAGTGATATTAAGTTGACAGGAGAATGGAACATGGATGAAAGCATGATGGGGTGGCTGATGAATGGGCAAGGGGGCTGGCTGGGAGGACTGGCAGAGGACGCAGGAGCTACGCTGGCTAGATGGGCAGAGGGCTAGGCTGCTGGGCCACACTTGCCTTGTGCAAGTGCATATTCTTGGTGAGCTGCTCCTCCAGCATGTTCTGCAGCTTCTTGTTCATCTCCCGGAGGTTCTCGTCGCCTGGCTTCACCAGGTCTCGCAGGACACTGCCCAGCCCGCTGCGGTCTGTGTGGCCTGCTGCCACGGACACATCTGCAAGGGCCCAAGCTGAGAAGCAGTCCCTCGGCGGAGCCAGAGGAGAAGAGGAGGGAACAGAGGGCTGGGGAGAAGCCATGTTATAGAGGGACAGGGGCTCTGTGGTGTAGAACACAGCTCTGTTCCTAGCTGTGCGACCCAGAGAGATGGGGCTCAGTCACAGAGCTAGAAAAAAATGCTGTGACTGCATAGGAATCACTGAGCACACAGTAAACCCTCCATCCGGGTTAGCTAGCAGTATTCTAGTTAGGGAAAATTAGGGAGAGAGGGAGACGGTTTGACAGACAGGAGCGAGCAGCAAGATGAGAAATGGGGAGGGGAGAGGAAAGGAGAGAGAAGGTGGGAGATGGGAGGGAGAGAAGAGAGGAAGAGAGGGGCGGGGCAGAGCGAGGAAGAAAGAGGATGGAGAGAAAGAGGTAAGGACCTAAAAGTGGATACAGATAAAGAGATTGAAGATATTTGGAACTAGAACAATACAGACAGAGAAGATGAAGGAAGGGGCAGAAAAAGGAGAGGGAGGGAGAGAGAGAGGGGAGAGGCAGAGGGGAGAGAAAGGGAGAGAACTGAACCACAGGGAGAAGAAAGGAGAAAGGGAAGGGCGGACACAGAGGCACACACCAGTGAATGAGGGGCATGGAGCGGAGGGAGGAGGCAAGGTAAAGAGACAGAACTTCCTGCTGTCCCCTTCACAGGTTGGGTTATGGCTTCATCAGGAGCCGTGCTGAATTCCACGCCATGAGACGCTGTCGCAGAGGACCATGGAGAAGGAGGGGCAGGTGAAGGCTGGCCCAGGGGTGAGGGCACGGGAGGGAGCACTGACCGATGCGGCTGTCCATGACGTAGGTCTCGATGATGGCGCTCTTCCGGCAGAGATCCTCTGCCATGGAGGCGCTGCTTACCTCCAGGTGCTTCACCTGCAAGATGGCCCAGCCCATCTCAGACCCCTCAACTGCAGATGTTGTTCCCCACTATGAGGAGGGACCTGGCCGGAGCCCCAGCCTCAGCCTCTCCCAGGGCACTTCAAGTGGGGATAAGCAGGCAGGCAGACGGTACCTTCTCCTCCAGCATCCATTTCTCCTGCTGGGTCTCTGCCAGCCGCTGAAAAAGCTCAGCCACTTCCTCATCTGACAGCTCTGCTGGCCGAGGGGGCTGGGCCTGCGGGCTGCTGGATAAGGACTGCAGGAAAGAAGAAGGGAGAAGCCAGGCTTAGCACTGCCCACTCCAAACAGGAGGAGAGAACCAGGCAGAGGTGGGTGGGAGGCCGTGGGCCCTGTCTTGGCACCCTTGGTAACACTGCGTCCCTTTTGGCCCAAAGCTGCGTTGATAGTAACTCCCCCCCCCCCCCCCACACACACATATCAGAGCTTTATTGAGAGAATGAAGGGCAATCCCACAGAGTTGAGATCCAACTTCTAGCTGACAGGAAAACTAGGAGAGAAGAGCCAGCTAAAAACAACCACACTAAGAAGTCAGCAGAAGAATCCAAGAGGTGACATCTTCAACAAAGTTGACATCAGGAAAAGAGGGGCTAACCTTAGAGAGACTTAAAGGATACAGAACAACCACACACAACATGTGCTCTGAAACTGGGTACCGGTGTCCATAAAACCAGCAGTAAAGGAGATTTGGGGGCCAAAAAGAGCAATCTGATTAGGTTCAAAGTACTGGATGAGATGAAGATTTACCAAGTTGGGAAGGTAGAAAGATCAGCTAAACAAAAACAGGTTACTCATAATCTCATTTAGGGTTTTTTTTTTTAAAGATGTATTTATTTATTTGAAAGACAGAGTTACAGAGAGAGAAGGAGAGATAGAGGCAGAGATCTGTCATCCGCTGGTTCACTTCCCAAATGGCCACAATGGCAAGGGCTGAGCCAGGCAGAGGCCGGGATCCAGGAACTTCTTCCGGGTCTCCCACATGGGTGGCAGGGGCCCAAACATATGGGCCATCTTCTGCTGCTTTCCCAGGCACATAATCAGAGATCTGGATTGGAAGTGGAGCAGCCAGGACACAAACCAACGCCCATGGGATGCCAGCGTCGCAGGCAGTGGTTTAACCCACTGTGCCACAATGCCAGCCTCCTCATTTAGGTTTAAAAGGGAGTGAGATATTGAAGGGTATGAACTAAGAATTTATAACACTGAGTTCTGGATGGTGAAAATGTGATTTTTTTTTTTTTTGCTATTTAAGATTTTCTAAAAATCTTGTAGTTTTAAAAAATCTTTCTGTAATGCACATGGACTATTGATAGAATAAAAAATGTTATTTGCAAGGAGCAAGCATTGTGGTGCAGCAGGTGAGGGTGCTGCTGGGGATGCTCACATCCCATGTTGGAGTGCTAGTTCAAGTCCTGGCTATTCTGCATCCAGTCCAGCTTCCAGCTGATGTAGCCTGGGAGGCAGAAAATGATGACTCAAGTACTTGGGCCCTGCTACCACCCACGTGGGAGTTCCAAATGGAGTTCTGGGCTCCTGGCTTCAGCCTGGTCCAGTCCTGTTTGTTGCAGGCATTTGGGGAGTTTAAACCAATAGATAAAAGTGCTGTGTGTGTGTGTGTGTCACTCTGATTTTCAAGTAGATTAAAAATTGTATAAATAAACCTTTATAAAAAGAACAATGTTTGTAAGAAAAGTGGCTGGCAAAGAAACTGCCATGACAGATGGCAATAATAGTGAGTGGTGACTGTAACTTGGAAAAAGGGACCTTCTACATGGATAGCGTACCTACTATGAGCCACATTACAGTGCCAGGAAAAGTGCAATTAGCTCCCAGATGGCGAAACGGGGGCAGAGCGAGCAAATGACTAGCTCCTCCCCCCGTGTGGCAATCTGAATCCAAGTTGGTAAGCTTGGGGCAGAGCTAACAAGAAAATGCATGTCCTGGGCTCAGAGTAGGAGATGGCAGTAGGTGAGGAGAAAAGGGGGTCCTAGAATTTGGGTGGGAGAAGCTGGGGCTGTATGCTCTTCCTTGCCCCTTACCCTGGCTGGAACAGCCGAGCTTTCCTTCTCCCGCAAGATCTCCCGGTAGCTGAAGGAGGAGATGCTACTGCTGTCCCCGGTCTGGGTCCGGCTTGGTGAGTTCATCTCAGAGAGAACCAGCTCCTCAAGGCCTGGGCAGTGGAGGGAAGAGAAACCTGAGCCCCAATCCCCTCGGGTCCCAGAGCCACAACTGGCAGGAAGAAGAAGAGGCAGAAATAGATTTGACAGAGATGGAAAGAGGCAAGAGACACTCGGGCATGCGGCAAGGCAGAAGCAGGCAGTAGGACAGGGAGAGACAAAAACAGAAAAGGTGCCTCTTTAGGCAAACAGCCAACAGAGGAGAGCAAAGCTGAAGAAGCCAGCAGAAAGAAGGCCTTGAGCGGCATACACACTCAGACTTGGGGGCGGCGGGGGTGTGGGTGGTGATGGAAAAAGGCAGACTGACATCTGCAGAGGGCACGAGGCACACTCATGTGCAAAGAGAAAAGGCCAGAGAACCAGAGAGCCTAGACAAGGACACGAGAGCAAGTCAGAGCAGGAAGAGAGAAAAGATGGCAGCCGGCTCCCGCAGCTATGCGGGCAACCCTCCATTTCATCTAATGGACCAGGAGAATGTACGGTACGCCATTCTCATCAGTTCTGCGATGCTGACATGAACCCCTAACAAAACAGAAACAGAACTCATGCTTCGTAAAGAGAGTTACTTCGGGAGACAGTGCCTCACAGGGAAGTTGATTTGGTAGGAGATCCATCTGTTTCGCCATGTCACTTAAAACCCAGGCACTGAGCTTGTGCCGCTGCTTTTGTGGCTGCCTCCGGGTGGCGGGGAGGGAGTCAACACTACACGTCAAGGGCTCCCCAGCAAGGGCAGGGGTGCTGAGTGGGGCTCCATGGGTTCCCCAAGTCAGGGGACGAGCAAGCAAGTTTTCTCTGTGTGATCTGCCTCTTTGCTTTATGTGCATGGACTTTGAGGCCTGCCCCATGTAAAACCAAGCATGAAGCAACTGCAGTGCCACTTGTGTCTTTGCTGCCTGCGTGTCTGTGAGGGTCTCCCTAGCTCAACTGGGAGCTCCTTGAGGGCAGCCACTCAGGAAGTTTCACATCAGGGACCCTGGGCTTGAGGCTGGGGATTGATGGAATGAGAGAATGGACGCAATGGATTTAGAAACATCAAGTGAGGTGTGGGAGTGTGGAGTGGGGAGACTGAGAGAGTGAGCAACAGAAGACAGAATAAGAGAGGAAGAGGCAGAGAGTTGGGGGATAAGAGGAAAGAGAGAAGAAATAGGAAGAGGAAAAAGGAGAGAACTAGGGAAAGAAAGCAAGGAGACACAGGCAGATCCAGAGGAAAGTGAGAGAACAAAATGAGCCAGATAGAAAAGCCCAGAGAGATGGAAATAGGGGACACAGCAAAAAGATGGGGGCACAGAAAGAAAGACCGAAAAAAGGTAAAAGGGGAAATGGAGTTCAGGAGGGACAGGACATAGGAGAGCAGGCCTGAGGGACATGCAGGAAGGACCTGCGCCCTGCTGGGCCGCGCCGCGGCTCCCCAGCCTGTCCTGGTCCCTCACCTGAACGATTCTTGCTATTGGTGAGGATGTCTTGCAGGCGCTCCTGCAGCTTATCGGCCCGTTTCCGCTCCAGGTGCAGCTGCCGCTTGAGGTCCTTGAGCTGTGTGTGAGCGCAGGGGGAGAGGAGGACTGAGGCCAGTGGGCCCACAGGCGGGGGCGGGGCGGGGGGCTGCAGGCCAGCGGTGCCTCATCTTACCGCAGCGCTGCCCTTCTTCTCCAAGATCCGCTGCCCGTCCACCGTGTCCTTCACCTCCTGTGGGGTAGAGCAAAGAAGCCTGGTGGGTGCTGGAGTGGCTGGCTGGCTGGCTGGCTGGGTGAGTGGGGGAGTGTCTGCAGCCACGGAGTGACCGCTGACCTGCTTCAGGCTGCTGATGGTCTTCAGGTGCTCGTCCCGCTCCTCTTGGACCTGCTGGAGCTGATCCCGCACAGCCTGCAGCTCCTCCTCCTTGCCCTACAAGGCAGATAGAAGCTCAGCCTCAGCTTGGGAAGCCGCCGTCCTCCCACGAAGGCCCACCACGCCTCCCCAGAGAGGACCACCGTCACATGAGAGCCACCTTCAGCTCAGCAGCGTGCTGCTCCCGACACTGCCGCAAAACATCTTCTTGCTCCTGCTGCTGCTGCTGCAGGGACTCCTGTAACATAAGTCCCAGGTCTGGCAGCAATCCCCCAGCAGATACCGCACCTGCTCGGGGGTGACCTGGGGACCCTGGGCTATGCAGAAAAGAACCCCCTGCAGGCAACACCCACAGGCCCATGGGCTGTACCATGCACACCCTAGTTCTAGATTTGCTTTTATGGTTTTGTTTTAACAAAACCTAACAGCACACGCTTACTACATGCCAGGAACATTGGAAGGGTTTTACAAGTACTAACTCATTCTCTATAATCCTCCCCTAATACCTAGAGACTAGGTATTATTATCCCCTTTCTACTTGACAGTGGAAATGGGCCAGAGAGGTTAGACAACTTGCCGAAGGGCACACAGCTAGAAAGTGGCCCAGCCAGGATTCAAACCCAGGCAAGCAACTGCC
This sequence comes from Lepus europaeus, assembly GCF_033115175.1. Lineage (NCBI taxonomy): Eukaryota > Metazoa > Chordata > Mammalia > Lagomorpha > Leporidae > Lepus > Lepus europaeus. The sequence continues at coordinate 100,926,824 of NC_084850.1, read as the reverse complement.
TCTTATGTTCTATCTTGAGTTTCACCTGAAAGGGCAATGAAGGTTCCTACGGGAATAAACCTCGCATGTGTAGTGCAATACTTTCCCGACGGAAGTACACATTCAGGAAGAAGAGGTGCCTTTTAAAATCTGCACAAAGGTAGGGCGGCCCTGCACACCTGACTGCGGTCTGAGCTGTTGGCCTTCTCTGATCCCTCCGGAGCACCACGGTTGAGCTAGGGGTGTTCTGGAGATACCCACAAGTTCAGAACTTCTCCGAAAGTTCCAGGGCCACTCCTGCTCTCCTGGTTTGGCCTGGATGCCTCCAATCAGACTCCTCACCTTACCCGGAACCACAAACTCACCTCGGCTTCCTTCAAGCGCCGTTCAAACCAGCCCTTGGCGCCGTCCATGGAGTGGACCTGAGCTTGAAGTTCCTCTACTGTCTGCTGCAGAGTCTCCAGTTCCCGTGTTCGGGCCTGGGAGGGGACAGACAGTCACAGGCCAGGCAGACAGAGGAGCCAGGTACCTTGCACACACCATCCACTAGCCCAGTAGCGATGCTGGGGTCCCCGGGGTTTAGAGGAGGAAGGGCACTGCCGTCGGCCCACCCACCTTCTCCTCACGGATCTGCCCCCGGAGCTCTTCCTCCTGCCGCTTCTTGTCTTCATGAAGCTCCCGGAGCTCACGCTCATAGCGAGCCCGTACCCCCAGCACCTCCTTCTCATGCCGGAGTCGGACTGCTCCCAGCTCCTCCTTGTGCTGAGACTTCTCCTGCAGCGTCTCCATGGCTAGCTCATCCAGCATGGCCTTGCGCTTCTCGGCACTCTGGGGACCAAGAGGATGGCAATCAACCTCCTCTGCCCCCAACACCCAGAGAGGTCAACCACCCTCTCCCATGCCCAAGGAACTTCCCAAACCCCATCCCCTCCCCATCTCCATCCAACTGTCTCAGTCACTCACCCATCCTCATGGGACTGGCCACTTTCTTTCTCTTCCCATTCTCAGGGATCAGGCCAAGAAACTGGCCAGCCATGGAACTAGTCAACTGCCTTCCCCTTCCCATGGCTTTGGCCATTTATCGCCTCCTCCCATCCAGCTAGACTTCACCCCTCCCCCTACGTTGCCCCACCTTCCGAGCCTCCTGGAGCTCCTGCGTTAACTGCTCCTTCTCCTGCCCAATTTCTTGCAGCTGTTCCAGCAGCCGACTATTGGCCCGCAATGACTCCTAATGCAGGAATGCAGGGGAAAAGGTTGATAAACAGCTCTCAGTGGGTGCCAGTCACCCCGGACACTTCAGATAGACATCTCCCTTCTCCCTGGAAAGTAGGTGCTATGAGATCAAGCTCTGGCTGAGAAATAGGACACACACTGGTAATTGCTACCCAGTACCCATTTCCCCCCGACTTTCCTAACTGCAGAATTTGTGATTGGGCACGTGGTTGCCTAGCACATGTTTCTCTCCATCCCTCCCAGTTTATTGTGGTCATGTAATTTCTTTTTAAAAAGGTTTATTTGTTTGAAAGGCAGAATTACATAGAGGGAGGGAGGCAGAGAGAGAGAGAATTGATTTTCCATTTGCTGGTTCACTTTCCCAATGGCTGCAGTGGCTAGGGCTGGCCGGGCTGAAGCCAGGAGTCAGGAACTCTATCCAGGTCTCCCATGTGGGTGGCAGGGGCACAAGCACTTGGATCATCTTCTGCTGTTTTCCCAGGTACATTAGCAGGGAGCTGGATCAGAAGTGGGACTTGAACCAGTGCTCCCAATATGAGATGCTGGCATTAAAAGTGGCAAGCTTGGGGCTGGTGTTGTGCTGTAGTGAGTAAAGCTGCCATCTGCAACATGGGCATCTCATATGGGGTGTCACTCTGCCTTTCAAATACAAAAAATAGCTTATTTTAAAAAAGGAAAATCTGAAATCTGAAATGCTCCAACCTTTAAAACTTTGTGAGTGCTGACATGATGCCTGCAGGTGGAAAATTCCACACCTGAGTTCATGTAACAGGTCACCATCAAAATGCAGGTGGCAGGGCTGGCATTGTGGCGTGGCAGGTTAAGCCTCCTCCTGCGGTGCTAGCATCCCATATGGGCACCTTTCAAGACCCGGCTGCTCCACTTCCAATCCAGCTCCCTGCTAATGTGCCTGGGGAAGCAGCAAAAAGTGGCCCAAGTCCTTGGGCTCCTACACCCATGTGAGAGACTTATAAGAAGCTCCAGGCTTCTAGCTTCAGCCTGGCCCAGCCCCAGTCATTGCAGCCATTTGGGGAATGAACAAGCAAATGGAAGATCTCTCTCTCACTCTGTCTCTCCTCCTCTCTCTGTAACTCTACCTTTCAAATACATAAAAATTTTAAAAATAAATAAAAATGCTGCCTGCAGCACCAGCATCCCATATGAGCACCTGTTCAAGTCCTGGGTGCCCCACTTCTGATCCAGCTCCCTGCTAATGTGCCTGAGAGAGCAGCACATAGGAAACCCAGATGAAGCTCCTGGGTCCTGGGTCCTGGCTTTAGCCTATCTCAGCCCTGGCTATTGTGGCCACTTGGGGAGTGACCCAGCAGATCCAAGATCTCTCTGTTTCTGCCTGTCTCTGTAACTCTGTTTTCAAATAAATAAATAAATAAATCCTTATTAAAAAGTACAGCACACTAAAATATTGTACAAAATTTTCTAGCCATGCTTACATATATATATATGTATGTATATATATGTATATATATATATATATAAAACATGAATGAATTTTATGTTCAGAGTTGAGTCCCACCCTCAAAAAGTTTGTGAAAAATGCATATTATTACAAAACTATGTGTGGATTTCAAAATTTTTATACTACAATAATGTTATCTTTTAATTTTAGTTTTCATGAACTTTTTGAAATACCCTCATATAGTCCAGATTTTATTTTAATTAAAGAATTGGAGGGGCTGGTGCTGTGGTATATGGGTAAGGCAGCCACCTGCAGTGTTGGCATCCCATATGGGTGCTGGTTCAAGTCCCGGCTGCTCCACTTCCAATCCAGCTCTGTGCTATGGCCTGGGAAAGCAGTAGAAGATGGCCCAAGTCCTTGGGCCCCTGCACCCACATGGGAGGCCAGAAGAAGCTCCTGGCTCCTGGCTTTGAATTGGCCATCTCCAGCCATTGCGTCCATCTGGGGAGTGAACCAGTGGAAAGGAAGACTTCTCTCTCTCTCTCTCTGCTTCTACCTCTCTCTAACTCTGCCTTTCAAATAAATAAATAAAGCTTTAAAAAAATTGGAAATCCTTCTGGTCCCACAAATTTCAGATAAGGAAAATACTCTATATTATGGAATCTGAATGGATATCTTAACTCATTGAAGCTCAGTCTTACAGAAGTGAAATGATGCATCCCAGGACATATATATGCTAACAAGTTAGGGAGCCCGACTGCATCCTCCTGAACCCACAGTCTCCCCTCTGCCCTTCCTGGGGGACTCCAGTGAGGTGACTCAGGAACTGGAAGATGGGCCAGAGGCAGAGGTGTCACCTGGAGCTGGGAGTTGAGGTCATCTTTTTGTCCCATGAGGTCCTCATACTCGTCCAGCCGCTGCTGCAATTCAGCTGCCAGACTGGTGGTCTGTTCCCGGAGCATATTCAGTTCCTGGGTCTTTGCTGTTTGGATCTGGAGAAAGTGGCAGTAATGAGAAGGGAAATGAATAAATGTGGTCTATTCATACAATGGAATATTACACAGTGGTAAAAGAACAGATGGTGGGGCCAAAGTTGTGACATAGTAGGTTAAACCGTGGCCTGCAGTGGTAGCATCTCATATGGGTGTTGGTTTGAGTCCCGGCTGCTCCACTTCCAATCCAGCTCTCTGCTAATGTGCCTGGGAAAGCAGCAGAGGATGGCCCAGGTACTTGGGCCCCTGCACTCAAGTGGGAGACCAGGAAGAAGCTCCTGGCTCCTGGCTTTGGATCGGTGCAGTTCTGGCCATTGCAGCCATCTGGGAAGTGAACCAGCAGATGGAAGACCTCTCTCTCTCTCTCTGTCTCTCTGTCTCTCTCTGTCTCTCTCTCTCTCTCTCCTTCTGCAACTCTGCTTTTCAAATAAATAAATATTTTTCTTAAAAAAAAAAGACCAGATGGCTACACATGGATAAATCTCATCAACATAATGCTGCCAGAAAGAAGCCAGAGAGAAAGAGTTTCTAATTCCATTTATATGAAGTTAAAGAACAAGTGAAATGAATCTAGGTTGCCAGACATCAGAATAATGGTTACTTTTGGGGGAGAACTGACTGGGAAGGAGTAAAGAGGACCATCTAAGCTACTGAAAGTGCTCTGTATCTTAATCTGGGTGGTGGCTGCATGCAGATAAATACTTAGAGAGAGAGCTCGCTAAAGAGGATTCATTCAATGGCCACTTAAGCTTAGTCCATTTCATGCACTTTACTGGAGAGAAACATGAATGCCAGGGAAGCAGGGATGGATGGCCAGAGAGGAGAGGACTGGAAGCCAACAGAAAGGAGAAACAGAAACAGAGGCAGGGGAGCAGCACGGGGTCCAGACCACCCTGCCCCGATGTGGATCAGAAGCAGAGGGAGTCCGGAGAGCTGGGGAAGGATCAGCAAAGGTTCCCAGGTGTCCTGTACCTGCTCCAGGGCAGCCAGGCTAGTCCTCAAGGCATTGTTCTCAGCCAAAAGCCCTTCCACTTGTTCCTGCGCATCTGCACTCTGGATGGACACCTGGCCCAGCCCCACAACAGGTGAGAGCAGGTCCAGAACAGGAGGACAGAACTTGCTTGCAGCCAAGAAAGAAGAGAGACAGGGAGACAGCCAGACACACATACACACGTACACACACACACACACCCCAGAGTAGGGGAAGCAGGCCCCCCTTCCCCCTCCCAGAGCCTTGCCTGCTTGTGTGGGCCCACTCAGGCTGCGCTCATTCAATTCCATCTCCCCAAGCCCACCTAGTACAACGTACCTGATCTTGCAAGGCCCGCAAAGCTGCTGCATGCTCCAGTCGCTCCCCCTGCCGCTGATCTCTCAGCTCTGCCAAGCTCTGTGGGGAACAGGTCAGGGGAGCCCATTCCAGATCTCAGCTCCCCCTGTTGTATGTATAAACCACAGACTCCCTCTTTGACCACCGAACAGCACATCTAACCCACAGTTCCTGTGGGTCTCAGACAACACAACCATCAGAAAGCTCAGGTTCACCTGGACTCCAGCTCATTAGCCCAGGGGCCCCTGACACATGTGTCCCCTCTGTTCTGTCCCAGTCTCCAGGCATCTCAGACACACCTGAGCTCCTGGCCTTAGCGCCTGGGGTGGGAGGATTTCCAACTCACTCAGCCCTCATCCCTAAGAGGCCTCCCACTCCCCAGACTCCAGCTCAAGGGGCCTATGATTCTCAGACACATTCAGCCCCCAGGGATCCCAGATGCAGTCAATATCCACAGACTACAGCTTTGCCCAGACTCCTGATCCCAACCACTGGGACTTTCAGACACACTCAGCCTCCATGTCCCTAGCTCACAAGAGTCTCAGATCTACCCAAGCTTATTGGGCCAGAACCCGGAAGTCTCAAATTCATACAATCTCCTAGCCTCTTGCTTCTAGTAAGCTCTCAGACTGACCCTCCCATCTGTCACCCTGGTCCCCAGTCTCTGGAGATATTCAGACCCAGCCAACCACCAGCTCTTGGGTGGGGGGGGGGGGTTCAGCTTTCTCCAGACTCCTGCACCAACCCCCATGTTTTTAATTCTAGGGGTGCTAGGCCCACAAGCCACTATATCCTCCATTTCAAGGGACCTCAGACTTGTCCCTTTGAGGAAGACACCCAGAGGCTTTAAGGCCATCCAGCCCCTAAACCCCAGGAGCCTCAGACCCACCTAGACTTTTGCTGTCGTCCCCCCACCATCCCTTTCAGCTTTGGTTCCCTGCCCCCAGGGGATCAGAACCACACCACCCATGTGATTCCACTTCCTAGGTGTCTCAGTCCCAAACCAGTCCACAGACCCTCAGAATCTCAAATGCACTCAGCCTGCATCCCCGACTGTTTTACCCTTGAAAATCTTATATCCATTCAGCCCCTGGGAGTCTCAAATTCACTGACAACTCCAGACCCTCAAAGGCCTTGAAGTTACCCAGCCTCTAGGGAATTCAGATTCACAATTCCTGGTCCCAGTCCCCAGTGGCCACCCTCCTGTCTCCAAGCCCAGGAGTTTCAGATTCACACAAATTTGTGGCCCACATTCCCTCAAGTCCTCCATCCCTCAGAGTCTCTGATTCATGCAGACTCCTATCCCAACTCCTAGGGCTCTCAGGACTCCCTCACTCCCTACTCCCCTAGCTCCTGGTGGGGGGCAGGGGGCTAGGAAATACCTGGTCCCTGTATTTCCAACACAGGAACTATCAGACTCCTGAACTGGCCTCCAGGGACCTCAGACCTCCCCAGACACCCAGCCCTGGTCTCTACCCCAGGGACCTCAGACCTCCCCAGACACCCAGCCCTGGTCTCTACCCCAGGGACCTCAGACCTCCCCAGACACCCAGCCCTGGTCTCTACCCCAGGGACCTCAGACCTCCCCAGACACCCAGCCCTGGTCTCTACCCCAGGGACCTCAGACCTCCCCAGACACCCAGCCCTGGTCTCTACCCCAGGGACCTCAGACCTCCCCAGACACCCAGCCCTGGTCTCTACCCCAGGGACCTCAGACCTCCCCAGACACCCAGCCCTGGTCTCTACCCCAGGGACCTCAGACCTCCCCAGACACCCAGCCCTGGTCTCTACCCCAGGGACCTCAGACCTCCCCAGACACCCAGCCCTGGTCTCTACCCCAGGGACCTCAGACCTCCCCAGACACCCAGCCCTGGTCTCTACCCCAGGGACCTCAGACCTCCCCAGACACCCAGCCCTGGTCTCTACCCCAGGGACCTCAGACCTCCCCAGACACCCAGCCCTGGTCTCTACCCCAGGGACCTCAGACCTCCCCAGACACCCAGCCCTGGTCTCTACCCCAGGGACCTCAGACCTCCCCAGACACCCAGCCCTGGTCTCTACCCCAGGGACCTCAGACCTCCCCAGACACCCAGCGCTGGTCTCTACCCCAGGGACCTCAGACCTCCCCAGACACCCAGCCCTGGTCTCTACCCCAGGGACCTCAGACCTCCCCAGACACCCAGCCCTGGTCTCTACCCCAGGGACCTCAGACCTCCCCAGACACCCAGCCCTGGTCTCTACCCCAGGGACCTCAGACCTCCCCAGACACCCAGCCCTGGTCTCTACCCCAGGGACCTCAGACCTCCCCAGACACCCAGCCCTGGTCTCTACCCCAGGGACCTCAGACCTCCCCAGACACCCAGCCCTGGTCTCTACCCCAGGGACCTCAGACCTCCCCAGACACCCAGCCCTGGTCTCTACCCCAGGGATCTCAGAAGCCAGCCCCACTTGCCTGATTGGCAGCCTCAAGTTCCTGCTGTAGCTTCTGGGTACGAGCCAACTGCGCTTTGAGATCTGCTTCCTTCCGCTGTTGTAACTCCTCAATCTTGTTCCTGGGGGTGACAGGAAGGGAGCACATTGGGCATGGCTTGAGGCTGTCTCCTAGCTCAGGCCCCGTGGCCTTCAGGTAACTCTGCTGGGCGCTGTCCTCAGGCCCCCAACCCTGGCAGTTACCTGCTGTCATTGAATAGTGTTTCCTTTTCTGTCTGCAGACGGCAAAAACTGGCCAGGAAAGACACACCCAGATGGGTCAGCCCCACAAGTCAAACCCCCCACCTTGTCCCTCAAAGCCCCTGAAAAAAGGAAAATTACCTTTCTTGTTTCTTTTTCAGTTTCTCGGAGAGCTGGGGAGTGTAGGGGATATGGACAAGAGACAACAGTAAGAATAATATTAAACACAGAAAAAGACTTAATATTTATAGATACCTGTTACTCAGGCCTTTCTGGAAGCCACGATTTATTCATGTTATCTCGTGGAGTGCTCAGAACAGCCCCAAGAAGCGAGTACCACTGGTTTTACAAATGGACAAACTGAGTCCTAGCTGGTCAACAGCTACAATAATATCTCCACCTGGACCCCACAGGCTCCAAAGCCCAAAATAGTGGCCAATGGCCATGTCACAGAATGGTGAGGCTTGGGTGAACCCAAGATCATGATCTGTTGTCTCACCACTGGGTTTCCAGGTCCTAAGGATCAGGAATCTATAAATGCTTGGCTAGATGAATGAATGAATGAATGAATGAACAAATGAGCAGACAATAGGAGGAGATAGAAGGGGTGGATTCTGTGATGTACAAGATATGGTGGGACCGCATGAACCCATTCCATATTGAAAACAATGGAGACCTAAGTGTGGGTCTCTCCATTTCACAGGTGATGAAGCTGAGGCTTGGAGAGGACACAATGCCCCTTTTGCCCTGGAAGGTGGGGAGTGGAGTGTGGCACAGATTAAGGAAGCACCCAGAAGCCCCACCTTAGCAAGTTCCTCTTGCAGCCTGGATGTCTCAGCTTGTTTTGAGCTCTGCAGGGAAGGAAAAATGGGGTTGCTGTCATCAAGGAGGGGAGAAGGCCTCTGCCTTCCCATCCTCCTGCCTCCCCCGCCGTGTCAGTCCATGAGATGATGATGTCACAGACATCTCCATGGGACCATGGGCAGAGCCAGGGCACCTGCTGCCTCCTGGCATCCCAATCTCAACAAAACTAGATTCACCTCCAAGCCTTGCAGCTGTTCCCAGAGTAATCTCTTTTCCTCTTTCTCCATTTCCCACTTCAACTCCACCTCTGCCAATGGCGTGGGGGCCAGGCCCCCTGAGGGGTCTCCCTGACCCCCAACGACAGCTGAGGTCTTCCCGGCCTCTTTCTCATAGCGCTCCTGCAGGGCTGTTGAGTAGAACAGGGACATATGATGGATGAGGTCATCTCTGAAGTCCTTGCCATGCCTCAACTAGAGAGAGAACTGGCCTTTGACCCTTCCAAATGACCACAGCCTATCAAATGAAGCTCCAGCCCTGTCCTCACCTCTCACAATTATTTTAAACACTACCAACCACTGAGATCTTATTAATGCAACCTGGTTTCCCAATCCCTCTTCTTGATCTTCCAGCCTCCACTAAGAGCCCTCCAAGGCCATGTCCATCATGCTGCACCTACGACTTACAGCTGAATCCCTCCTCTAACTTCCTATCCATATTCTATAGAGTCTCCCTCCTGGTCATTGAGCCAGCAGCCAACAGCATACCAGCCCCAGCTGCTCTCCAAGGTTCACACACCATGGACTTCCTACTCAGCTTTCCTTCCAAACTCCACTTAGGATCTAGGCTCACAATTTTCACATTGTTCCTTCGTTTTCTCCACTTAGCAAGTATGTCCTTTTCAGTGTTCAAGTTGCTCTTCTCTAACATTTTCCAGGTACCAGATGTTGAACTAAATGCAGGTTACCTCCTATGTCTACTGCCCTCTTCCAGGCGGCAGACATGTTTGTAGACAAGGGAGCTTTGGCTAAGAGATGTGGAATGACTTGTCCAGAGCCACACACTGGTGGCAGGGCCACACCTCACCCTGAAGCCCCTCTCCCTCCCTTAAGAGGACAATACCTTTCCTTGCTCTACTCAAATTCCAAGGTCGCCACCCCCCTTAAGAGGACAATACCTTTCCTTGCTCTACTCAAATTCCAAGGTCGCCACCCCCAGGAGGGCCCCCCAGTACCTGCCACGTTCTTCTGCAATGCTGTGTTCTCCGCCTGCAGCCTGAGCAGCTCCCCATCCACATGGGGCTCCACTTGGGCAGCCACTGCTCCAGCAGACCCATCCTTCAGTTTCTGGTTCTCCCGCTCCAGCTGTTCCAACTGGCTGCAGAGCTGAGCATAGGAAGAGAGAAGTAGAGAAGCAGCAGCAGCAGCAGCAGATCAGAACAACACTGAGTGAAACCAAAACAGCACCGGGCCATGCACTCCACAATTCCTTAAATTCTCAAAACGCCCCTATGTTGTAGGTGCTCTCACATTTTACACATAAGGATACTGAGGGAGGGATGCTAAATAATGCTGCAGGTCTGTGAAATGGCAGTGTCAAGGGGCCAGTGCTGTGGTGTCACTGGTAAAGCCACTGCAAGCAGCACCAGCATCCCATATAGGTGCCGGTTCAAGTCCCGGCTGCTCCACTTCCCATCCCGTTTCCTGATAATGAGCCTGGGAAAGCAGCAGAGGATCCCTGCACCCACATGAGAGACACAGATGAAGCTCCATGCTCCTGGTTTTGGATCAGCCCATCTTGAGTTATTGGGGCCACTTGGGGAGCAAACCAGCTGATGGAAGATCTCCTCTCTCTCTGTTTCTCCCTCCCACTCTTTCTCTGTAACTCTTGTCTTTTAAATAAACAAATAAATATTTTAAAAAATGGAAGCATCAAAGAGGATAAGAAACAGAGGGCGGGCATTTGGTGTGGCAATTAAGACATCACTTGGGATACACACATCCCATATTGGAGTGCCTGGGTTCGACTCACAGCTCTGCTTCCAAATAACACGCACCTGGGAGACAGCAGGTGACTCAAATATGTGGGTCACTGACACCTATGTGAGACACATGGGTTGATTTCCTGGCTCCCAGCTTTTGCCTGGCCCAGTCCAGGCTGTTGTGGGCATTTGGGGAGTGAATCAGCAAATGAAGAGCTTGGGGTGTGTGTGTGTGTGTGTGTGTGCGCCTCTCAAACAAATAAAAATAAAGGGGCTGGTCTTGTGGTGCAGTGGATTAACCTGCTGTTTGGGAATGCCTGCATCCCATTATCAGTGTGCCTGGGATCAAGTCCCACATCCACTTCCAAACCAGTTTCCTGCTAATGCACACCCAAGGAGGCAGCAGAAGATGGCTCAAGTACTTGGGTCCTGCCACCCATGTGGCAGACCAGGGTGGAGTTCCTGGCCATGATTTTAGTCTGGCCCAGCCCTGGCTGTTGCAGGCATTTGGAGAACAGACAGTAGATGAAAGATCTCTCTCTCTCTCTCTCTCTGATTTTCAAGTAAATAAAAATAAACAAAACATTAAAATAAATAAAAAGAGGATGAGGGTACTGTGAACAATTTTTTTTTTTCCCTTGTCTTCTCCCAACCTCACCATGCAACCCAAGATACTGGCACCTCTGGAAGCTGTCAGGACCATGGATAGCCCCAGAGCCACTCTCTTCTGTGAAGCCTTCTGTGTCCTGGGTCCCAGGCCCAAGGAAAGTTCCTTCTCAGCTCAGGCATTTACAGGTAACTTTCAGGACACTTCCAGGACCAACACTGCCTACATCTGCTGTATGCTTAACATGTGGCTAATGGACAGCTATCACAGCAGTTCTGACATGGTCCCTTGTCACCACTTTTAGGTGACAATACTGAGGCCCATAATTTTTTTTGTATTGCTTCATTTCTTTTCTACCCGGAATACTATTTCTTTGATTTAGATCTTCACACGATTGGTGTATCTGTATCCTTCAGTGCTCTGCTCAGAAGTCACTTCTAAAGTAGCAGTTCTTGGGGTCACCACTGTGGTGTAGTGGGTAAAACCACTGCCTGCAGTTGCCAGCATCCCATATGGGCGCCGGTTCAAGTCCCAGCTGCTCCACTTCCGATCCAGCTCCCTGCTATGGCCTGGGAAAGCAGTAGAAGATGGCCCAAGTCCTTGGGCCCCTGCACTCACTTGGGAGACCCAGAAAAAGCTCATGGCTCCTGGTTTCAGATCAGCACAGCTCCAGCCATTGCAGACAATTGCAGACTGAACCATTGGATGGAAGACCTCTCTTTCTCTGTCTCTCCTTCTCTCTGTGTAATTTTGACTTTCAAATAAATAAATAAATCTTTTTTTTAAAAAGTCAGCTATCACTACTATTGTTTGTTCAGTGAGTTATCCTCTTTGTTCCACCCCCAGAATGTAAGTAACCCAAAAGTGGGGACCACTCTGTGTTGCTCACAACTGTATAGCCATAACATAGGGCACACACAGGGTTCTCAGTAACTCTTTGTTGAAAGAACAATTGAGTTGAACCATCTTTGTAAACAAAGGATTGAGGCAAGCTTTGAGCCCAGGGATTTCTGTGAGCACATCTAGCTCTTGGAAGGGAGAAGGGGACTAGGAAGACAGTGCCTGACCCAGGGTGCAGGGAAATAGGAACTGAATTTATGGACAAATGCCTGCCTCTGCCTCATGGCACCACAGAGGCTGGACACAAGAAGCAGTGAGAAGTCGGTTGCTGAAACCAGTAGTTATGTGAGCACCAGGGGCTCTGAACACAGGGTGGGGTCCCACTGGAAGACACTGTTTAATAGAGTGATATGGAGGCAGATGTTTGGCTTAGCCAGCCTGGGTCCAACCCCTAGCTTGGTTTCCAATTCTGGTTTCCCACTAAAGTGCATCCTGGGATTGAGTCCCAGACTCCCAGCATTGGCCTAGCCCAGCCCTGCCTGTTGTGGCCATTTAAGAAGTAAACCAGAGGATGGGAGATCTCTCTCTCTCTCTCTCTCTCTCTCTATCATAAAATGGAAATAAACAAATAGATAAAAACAAAAGGAATGATATAGTCAGAGCTGAAGGTCAGAACCATCTCTGTGGCGTGGACCAATAGAGGAAACTAGCAATGAAAAGACTGTGGAAATAGAGCAGGTGGCAGGTGATGAGGATTGAGGTAACCAGAAATACAAACAAAACTTTTTAAAAGTTGAGATATATTATAGATGGAAAATAAATTAATAGAAGATTGATAGGAGATGATTAGTAGCTAGCCTGTCCACAGCAGAGACTGTGCCAAGGCCCTGTTCTATGTGACTTACATACATTAACCAATTTAGTCCTTGTGAAAGGTCAGTGAGGTACACCTTGTGACTGTCAGCATTTCCATTTTAAATGTTTGGGAACCATGATACAGGCAGGTAGTAAAAGAAACTGGCAGGTGGTACAGGTCCAAGGTTTCAAGGTAGTAGATGGTGCAGCCAAGAATTTCCAATCCAGGCCTTCTGGCCCCAGAGTCCTTACAAAGAACTACTGCTTGCTCAACTGCCTCTCCTGGTATTACACCTGCTTAAAGATTATCTTTGATTTTTTTTTCTCGTTAAAGATTTACACAGTTACTTATTTGAAAGGTAGAGTGTCAGAAAGGGATAGATGGAGAGAAGACAAGATTGTCTATTTGCTAGTTCACTCCCCAAATGGCTGCAATGGCCTGGGCTGCAAAGGACCAAAGCCAGGGACCCAGAACTTCATCTAAGTCCCTCTTGTGGGTGGCAGGGGCCCAAGTACTTGGACTATCTTCTGCTGCCATCCCAGGCACATTATCAGAGAGCTGCATCAGAAGCAGAGAAGCCAATAGAACCTTAGTTCCCACATGGAATACCAGAGTTGCAACCTGAAGCTTAACACCATGTGTCACATATAAGCCCCTTTTGTTTTGTTTTTAAGATCTTTTTTAAAAAATGAATTCATTTATTTGAAGGTAGAGTTACAGAGAGGCAGAGGCAGGGAGAGAAAGAGGGAGAGGGAGGGAGAGGGAGAGGGAGAGAGAGGGAGAGAGAGAGAGAGAGAGAGAGAGAGAGAGAGAGAGAGAGGTCTTCCATCTGCTGGTTCACTCCCCAGATGGCCACAATGGCCAGAGCCAGGAGGTTCTTCTGGGTCTCCCACACAGGTGCAGGGGCCCAAGGACTTGGGCAATCTTCTACTGCTTTCCCAGGCCATAGCAGAGAGCTGGATAAGAAGTGGAACAGCTGGGACTCAAAATGGTGTCCCTATGGGATGCCAGCACAGCAGGTGGCAGCTTTACCCACTACACCACAGCGCCAGCTCCAAGGTCTTAAGCACTATCTTCTTAGGTGGACTTAGAAACACCATTTTTGCTCCCAAGGGAGCAAAACATTGTGGCTCAGCAGGCTAACACAGCTTACAGCACTGGCATCCTATGTGGGTGCCAGGTCGCTTCCTGGCTATTCTAATTCCAATCCAGCTCCCTGCTAATGTGCCTGAGAAAGCAGCAGGATATGACCCAAGTCCTCGGGCCCCTGCACCTGTGTGAGAAACCTGGAGGAAGCTCCTGGCTCCTAGCTTCAGGCTGGCCAAGACCCGGCCATTGCTGCCATTTGAGGGGTGAACCAGAAGATGGAAGATTCTCTCTCTCTCCACTAACTTACCTCTGTGTGACTCTGCCTCTCAAAAAAAATAAAAAAAACTTTGGCCGGCACAGTAGCTCAACAGGCTAATCCTCCACCTAGCAGCGCCAGCACACCAGGTTCTAGTCCCGGTCGGGGTGCCGGATTCTGTTCTGGTTGCCTCTCTTCCAGGCCAGCTCTCTGCTATGGCCTGGGAAGGCAGTGGAGGATGGCCCAAGTGCTTGGGCCCTGCACCTCATGGGAGACCAGGAGAAGCACCTGGCTCCTGCCTTCGGATCAGCGCAGTGTGCTGGCCGCAGCACGCCGGTCGCAGCGGCCATTGGAGGGTAAACCAACAGTAAAGGAAGACCTTTCTCTCTGTCTCTCTCTCTCACTGTCCACTCTGCCTGTCAAAAATAAAAAAAAAAATTAAAAATAAAAAAAAACTTAAAAAAAAACACACTAAGGTTAGGTAACCTTTTTTCTGCCAAGGATCATTTAGATAATTATAATATCATTTATGGTTCACACAAAATTATCAACTTAAAAATTAGCCTGCTATAGAGTTATTGAATTTCCTTTAAAAAAAAAATATATATATATATATACATATATATATATATATATATATATATATATATATTTAGACAGAATTAGAGAGAGAAAGGGAAAGACAGAGAGAGATCTTCCAGAGATCTTCCATCTGCTGGTTCACTCACCAAATGGCCACAATGGCCAGGGCTGGGCCAGACCAAAGCCAGTAGCCAGGAGCTTCTTCCAGCTCTCCTATGTGGGTGCAGGGGCCCAAGGACCTGGGATATCCTCTGTTGCTTTCCCAGGCACATTAGCATGGAACTAGATTAGAAGTGGAAGAGCCAGGGCTTGAACTAGTGCCCATATGGGATGCCAGAGCTGCAGATAGTGGCTTAATCCTCTATGCCACAGTGCCAGCCCCAAGTTACTGAATTTCAAGTCCCACCTGTGGTTGCCTTGGCAGGGCCAGACCAAATGATTGCACAGGCCTCATATGGCCCATGGGCCGGGTGCTCCCCACCCCTACACTAAGGGGCCAACATTGTGATGCAGTGATTTAAGCCTTAGCTGACAATGCTGGCATCCCATATCAGAATGCCAGTTCAAGTACTCAGTCCTCTACTTCTGATTTAGCTTCCTACAAATGTTCCTGGGGAGGCACTGGAAGATGCCCCACATACTCAGGCCACTGCCATGCATATGAGAGATCAGTATGGAGTTTCTAGTTCTTGGCTTTGGCCTGGCCTATACCTGGCTACTGAGACCATTTGAGGAATGAACCATCAGATGGAAGATATATTTCTGTACCTCTCTCTCACTCCACCTTTCAAATAAAGAAATCTTTAAAAATACACACTAAAAACTTAGTAAGTTGTTAACCAAAGGTACATAAAACAAATAGGGAACAATAGTTAATGTTTCCAACTACCCAGTATTTTTAAAAACAGTACACTAAAATCAGTGAGGAGATAGAATTAGTCAATCCAGAATGAACCCCAGGCTCATGTCAGACAAAGGGAAGGCAGAGAAAAGGGAAGTAGCTTGAACACCTTTCCATCCCATATTAAGCATTACCTAAATTCCTCAATACCCTAGAGTTCCACAGCATTGACCCCAATTATACATGGGGAGACTTGAAGCCCAAAGAAAAGAAATGACTTGGCCAGGAACCAGTTGACTTCATGGCTGGAAGCCTCCTGATCCCAGAACAGTGAGTGAGCCCTTCTGTCAAATCATTGCCCCCCAGCAGCAGTCCAGGACCTATTTCAGCACCAAGGACAGTGCTCCAATGCCAGACCCTGTCCAACCACCCTTGCTGCCTTTCCCCACCCTGCCTTTCCCCTGGGGCTCTCCTGGGCACCAGCACCTTGCTGAACTCGGCCATGAGTGTGCTGTTCTGCAAGCGGAAGTCCTCCTCCTGGCTGTGCAGCTTTGCCTGCAACATCTCATTTTCACTCAGCAGTACCTCGACCTCCTGCAGTGGCAGACATGGGCCAGGAATCCATCAGGGGCAGAAAGGATGGGGGTAGGACAAAGAAAGAGAGGGAGAGAAAATGGCATGGGGAGAAAACATAGGGTAAAGGGAATGAGGTGATAGATTAGAGATAGAATGAGAACAAGTGATGGGGGAGAGAGACATGGGGAGTAGAGAGGAGGGAAAATCAGGAAGATGAGAGAGAGATGGAGAGGGAGAGACAGGAAGGGAGAGAGTGGGGTAAAGATGGGGAAATCATGATGGGAAGAGGAGGTAAAGAGAGACAGGGGAACGGGGACAGAAAAAGAGAGTCATTGGAAGGGAAAAAGAGAAATAAAGGCAAGAATAGAAAGATCAAACAAGAAGAAAACAGAACAGAGGGAGGCTCAGGGAAAGAAACAAGTCAGGAAAGATAGAGGAATGGGGAGATGGAAGCAAAGAGAGAGAGAGAAGGAAGGAAGGAGAGGGGGAAAGAAAGAAAGAGAGGAAGGGAGGGAGGGAAGGAAAGAAAGGAAATAAGGAAAAAAAAGAAAAGAGAAATGACAGAGATAGGAATGGGTGGAGGAGAGAAGTCAGAGAAGGTTGGAGAGAAAAACAAGGGTTAGAGAGAGGGACAGGAGGACAGAGAGATGGGGCAGAGGGCACCTCAAAAAAAAAAAAAAAAAAGGATGAAGACAGAGAAATTGAGAAGTATAGAGACACAGAGAAGCAGGGTGCAAGACCAACACAGGAAAACAAACACATGACTGTTAGTCACAGATTCAAGGATACACTGAGAGAAAGAAAGGGCAGTACAAGGAGAGCTCAACATGCAGAAATATCTCCACTAACACACAGCTTCCCAGACATACTCACCCTCCATGGGTTCCCTTACCTGAGCTTTCTTGCTCTTGCTCAGTGCCTGAAGTGGGAGAAGAGAGTTAAAGTGAACAGAGATGAACCCATCCACTAGAGTATGGAGACAATGGTGGCAAGTGCAAAGGGGATGGGGCAATGATAAGGGCTGTGGAATAGGAGGATCTTCAACCCCAGAACTTTCCATATCAATTTGGAACCTACAGGAATGATAGAATGAATTAGTGAATGAATGAGAATTCTGCCTTGGTACTACAACACACAGATATCATCTTTTCCTCTAAGTTCTTAGGCTGGTGTGTGTGTGTGTGTGTGTATGCATGTAGGAAAGGGGTGTTCCTTATTCAACCTTATACGAGCTCAATCTCCAGACTCAAAAATTGTGACTTCATTGCTACATCTGTCCAAACACATCTCTGTCGATCCCTCCCATACAATGTAGAAGCTGCCATGCCCTCGATGGGCAGTGCAGGGAATTGCCAGGTTTGGGGAACCAGCACCCTACCAAAGAGAAGCTCTGCTTCCTGCCTGCCTGACGCGCTGCATTCTGCAATCTTCATCCAACAACTATTTACCAAGCATGAACTATAAAAGAAGGAGACAAAGGAGGACCTTGAATATCTTGAGGGGCCATAGCAGGTTATATTCTACCTCATCTTTAGAGACTATGAGAGATGGGTTCGGCCTCATTTTACCAACAGAACAATGACAAGGATGACAGGCAAGAGCACAAAGCAACAGTGTGAGTGGAGGATGGTAGGCACAGTCAAGGCAGATTTCCTGACAGATTTGAGTATTTAATTAAAAGTTAGTGAATGAGAATGAGTATGTAATTGAAATTGGAAATGAATTAAGAGTAAATTAAAATGAATCACTAAATTAAGCAGGATTAGGTAAAATTAGCAAGCTCAAGAGACTTCCATGCAAATTCTTTAAATGAGTACATGGAAGCAGCATGTGACATTAGGTCTGGTTCACTGTAGGGGCTCACCAGGTAGGTGAATGAGTGGTATGGATAGAGGGAAGCATGGGTGAATGGATGGGTAGGTAGAAGGAGGTACCTTCTGAGCTTTGCTGAACTCCTTATCCAGGTAGGCAACCTTCTGTCGAAGACTGGCGAGTTCTGGTATAAGGAAAGCAGAGAATCTCAGCTTCAAGCAATGGCAAGAAGCTGAAAGGTCTTCCTGCCAGGCCTCTGGGAGCGGAAACCTTGGCCTCCATCCCCCAAAGCCACTCCAGTCCCCCATCACCTAATGAGACCTTTTTGGCTTACCAACACCATTTTTGCGAAGTTCATCTGAAAGCTGGTAGTTGTTAGTCCGAAGCTCCAGGAGCTGGGCCTTTAGGGGAAGTAGGAAAGGGGAAAGACATGGTCAGGAAACCACCCCTAGCCCCACCATGAGTGAACCAAGCCCCTAAGCCCCAGTCCCTCCATGTGCCTCTTTAGCTACTCATTAAAACCTATGCATACTGTATACTCACTGAGCTTCCAGGCCCTCAGCCCCTGTCTCACCTCCCTTAGCTCCCCTAGCCATTTGCACTCCTCCATCTCCCCCGTTTCAATCCACTTGGCACTCAGGCCATCCCAGAGCACTGATCAGGGCAGGCTCTTGTTTGGGTGCGTCCTGTGGTTATCCATGCCCACAGGATAAAGTTCCTCCGCCTCCTAGCTGAAGACTGTCAGGGGTTGAGTGTAGTCCATCCTCCTCATCCCACTCAGAGGCCCAGGAGGGCAGAAGAGGGTCTGGTATTCTCCTCCCCAGCTTTCACTGCGTCAGGAGGCTTCCCAGGGTCTTCCATCTGCAAGACTCTGAAAACATGTCCAGAGCCTCTTCAAAAATTTAGGGACAGTGAAGTAAGGGTCTTTTCATACAGCACACTCCTGTCTGCCAACCCTCTAGACCCAAGGCTGGTTCTTCCCAAACCAGCTCACTGTCCCATACTCTACCAGGACCTTCTCCTCCCTCTTATGGCACCATCCTCCACTCCCCCACTGCCCCCCTCCCCCAACCCTTAGCCTCTACAAGATCTTTCCTACTCCTGGTCCAATTGGAACATCCTTTGCACAGCCTTGGAGTCCCTCTGCTATGGAGCCAACATTTTTCCCCTCTACATGGGCCAGTGGGCTCAGTCTTTCTAAATCAAGGGTGCCCCCTCCCCGCTCAAGATTGCTCCAAGTCACGATCCAAAGGGAAGGCTCTTCACCCTTAGAGTCTCTCCTTACAAGGTCTTAGGTGGGCCAGGTGGCTTTCTCCTGCTCACTTAGAATTCCTTGCACCGGTTACACTGTTCTTCCCCATTCATGGTCAAATAGTTCACCCTTCCATCCATCTCCACTGTCCCTCACACAGGGGACAACTGGATTCCCTTATTCAAGATCCAATAGAATGACCAAACCTCACTCAAGAGTTCATCTCTTTCCCCTACAGGACCCCACTAAGGGGTTCTCAGAGTTCCCCACAGTGAGCAACTCTCAACAAGGGCCCACTTACGGTGGAACACTATGACCATGCATCCCCTCTCCAAATATCCCCACTGCTGGAAAAGAACCAAGTGGCAAGAATACCCAGATTACCTCCCAAAATCTCTGTGATCTCCCCTGCATGCTGTCCCAAGTATTACTTTCGCCCACCCCCTCTGGTCCTGCCCCCTACAGGGATTATGAGATCATTTCTAATCATGCAACAGTACCGCCTCCTGTTAGGATTCACCTCATCAGTGATCTCTGCCTCACAGAAACGCATCTCATAATGGTATCTTCCACAAACTTTTCACCTCCCACCATCTAATGGTATTGCCCTCTCCTGGGCTCCCCCCACAATGACGCAAACGGCCCAACGCCGGCTTCCTTCCTCTCCACACAAAATGGTTTCGCCCTGTCAGAATCTCCTTCCCGCAAAGCCCAGCATTATCACCACCGATGGTGTCCCCCGCACGAGCCCAAAGGTCTCGCCCCACCCCCAGGTCTGAGTAAGGTAATGTCTATTCAAGGACGTTCTCCCCTGCCCAGAAAGCTAACAGAATCCAATCTTCAAAGCCCTACAGAATCTCGGATTCCAACAGTTTTCACCACTCAGCGCCTCAGTTTCCCATCTCCAGCCCAAGCCCTTTAGACTCAAGAGTCCATCCCAACCAACTCGTCAGAGGCGGTGGCATGACCGCTCGCTACCCCGCCCCCGCTCGCCCAGCCCGGTGGTCTTTCCCACAGCGAGTGGCACCTGCATCCGCTGAAACTCCTCCTCAGACAGAGCTTGCGCCATGTTCCTCCCCCCCACCCCCCCGTCAGCTTTCTACGCAGACGCAGCTCGTGCCTGCTGTCAGTATTCAGGTCTGACCAAACCACTGGCCAGGAATGGAGGGGGAACAACGTAATTCCGAAGTTCGGCGTTTTGCCGATGGAAAGAGGAGGGCGAAATGAGCAAGCCAGATGAATTGTGACTCCATGTATTACTGAAATGCAAGCCATAGGATCTGGCGTTTGAGCTCCCATAGACTGCCTATTATGGTGCGACATTATGACACCCCTGCCTCAGGGGTGGACTCGTCGTTGAGGAAGTGTTTGCCGACAGAAAATCGCCCTTCCGCGGTACTCCTTTAATGAGAAAGGTTGACTTAACCATAGAAATGAAAGCGGAAGCTTTGCTCGGGTCTCGGTTTCGTTCCCGCCCTCCTCCGGATGACCCGAACGGGGGAATCCCACCTCTTATAAAGCCCTTGGCCCTTTTAAAATTTATTTTCTAACTCTGACGATGATTTTGTTAACGTGATGTAGTATATTATTTTAGGTAAATGACCCAATAAATTTAAAATGCCAGAAAGAATGGCAGTGAATCGAAGGGAGAAAAAAAAAACACAATATTTAAAAAAAGAACGAACTGGTGAAACACCAGGAACATTCAAATAAGCCTTAACATACATTATAATCCTCACTGACCTGAGAGTAAGAAATGGTATCTCATGCAGTTTTTTTTTTTTCTTTTCATTATCATAGGAGTTGTCTGTTGTGGGAAAATATTTTCAGTCAGGGCTTTTTTTCCCTGCCCTTTAGTAATGGAATGGACTTTATTATATACACCTCTATACCAATGCATCCATTATAACAGAAGAATTCCGTGAGCTCTGACAAATGTATGCAACCTTGTAACCACCCCCACAATCAAGATACAGGACATTCTTTACCCTCAAAAGGTTCCTTTGTGCCCCATCCCAAACCCCACCCCCACCCCAGGCAACCACTGATGGCCTTCCTTTCCTATATATTGTGTCTGGCTTTTGTAGCGGTTCTTACAAGTGGAATGAGACATTTTGTGCACTTTTGTATCTGATTTCTGTTACTCATTGTAATACTTTCAAACATCATACAAATTGTATCCATATTTTTTTCTGGGTGAGTAGAATGCCAAACCACATTTTGCTTATCCATTCTGTTAGTGTAATTTTATTTTTTTAATTTTTATTTATTTTACATTTGTTTGAAAGGCAGGGAGACACCCTTCCCCCCACCCCCACCCCCACCCCCCAAAAAAAACCCTCCCAACCATCGGTGTACTTCTCAAAGGCAGCAGCAGTCAGGACTTGAGCTGCAAGCCAGGAGCCAGTAACTCAATCCGGGTCTGTCATGTGGGCTGCAGAAATCGCCTCCCAGGGTGCACATTAGCAGGGCACTCCCATTTGGAATGTGGGCATCCCTAGTAACCTCAACCACTAAAGCCAAACACCCACTCCAAGATGCATTTTTTTGTGTGTTGTAAAGATCTATGGGTTATGACAAAGGCATTTTAAAGTTTTTTTCCGCATAGATTTTTTTTCTTTGACATTTCTTCTTTTCTATGTATGTCATTTTTAAAAAAAAATTTTTTTGAAAGGCAGAGTTACAGAGAGAGAAGAGAGACAGAAGAGAGAGAGAGAGAGAGAGAGAGAGAGAGAGATCTTCCATCTGCTGGTTTACCCCCCAAATGGCTGCAATGGCCAGGGCCTGGCCAGGCCAAAGCCAGGGGCCAGGAGCTTCCTCCAGGTCTCCCACATGGCTGCAGGTGCCTTAGCACTTGAGCCATCTTCTGCTGCTTTTCCAGGCTCATTAGCAGGGAATTGGATTGGAAGTGGAGCTGCTGGGTCTCAAACCTGCACCATTATGGGATGCTGCCATCACAGGCAATAGCTTTACCCACTATGCCACAATGCCAGCCCCTGTATTAGTCTTAATTTTTTAAAAGATTTATTTACTTATTTGAAAGGCAGAGTGACAAAGAGAGAGGGAAAGACAGAGAGGGAGACAAGGGCTTCCATCTTCTGATTCACTCCCCAAATGCCCGCAACAGCCAGTGTTGGGTCAGGTCAAAACCAGGAGCCAAGAACTCCATCATGTTCTGCCATGAGAGTGAAAGGAACTCAAGTACTTGGGCCACCATCAATGCCTCAGATGCACATTCATGGGAAACTGGATCAGAAGCACAGAATAGCTGGGACTGGAACCAGGCACTCCAATACAGGATACGGACATCCTTAGTGGAGGCTTAACCTTCTGTGCCACAACACTGCCTCCCCCACACTTCATCAATGCTTTATACCCAATGTATATATCTTGCATGTATTTGGTGAGTTTTTCCCTAAATATTTCTTGTTTTTGGTGTTGTAATAAATGATAGTTTAAAATTTCAATGGCCCGTGGGTCACTACTAGTTTATAGAAATACAATTAATTTAGGTATATTGATATATCCTGCAATGTAGCTAAAGTAACATGGTTCTATTTCTTTGTAGATTCCATATGATTACATCATCTTTGAATAAAGACAGCTTCGCTTCTTCCTTTCCAATCTATATGCCTTTTCTTTCTTTCTTCTTGCCTTTGCGCTGGCTGGAACCAACAGCACAATGTTGAATTGAAGTGATGAGAGTGAATATCTTGCTTTGTTCTTGATCTTAAGAGGAAAGACAGTCAGGCTTTTGCCATGAAGTTTGATGTCACAATGAGTTATGTGTAGCTGCTTGTTATCATGTTGAGATATTTCCTTCTATTTCTAATCTTTTGAGAGTGTTTCTTTTTTAAAAGATGTATTTATTCATTTGAAAGGCAATGTGACACACAGAGAGGGAGTGACAGAGAGATTATCTTTATCTTCCAACTGCTGGTTCACTCCCCAAATGCCCACAACACTTGCCTTGGGCCAGGCAGAAGCCAGAAGCCTGGAACTCCATCCGGTTCTCCCATGTGGGCAGCAAGGGTCCGAGTAATTGAGCCATCATCTACTGGCTTCCCAGGATGCATCAGCGAGAAGATGAATAAGAAGTGGTGAGGCCAGGACTTGAACCAGGCACTCCAATATGGGATGTGGGTGTCTGAAATAATGGCTTAACCCACTGTGCCACAACACTTGCTCCTTGCAAGTTTTTCTTTAGAGGCCAGAGCTGTGTTGCAGCAGGTTAAGCTGCTGCCTGAAACACCGATATCTCATATGAGCACCGGCTCAAGTGCCAGTTGTTCCACTTCAGATCCAGCTCCCTCTCTCCATAACTCTGCTTTTCAAATAAATAAATAAATATTTTTTAAAAAGTTGTTCTTTAATCAGGGATGGATGTGGGATTTTGTCAAATGGTTATTCTGCATCTTTTTTTTTATGATTTTGTGGATTTGCTAGCATTACTAGAAGAAATAAAATTTTATCTTTATGTATTTTCCTTTGCATATATTATTAGATTTGATTTACTAAATTGTTATGAAATCCTGTACCTGTATTCATGAAGTGTAGTTATGTATAATTTGCTCTTTATAATTTTTATTTATTTTCATTTTTTATTAAAAAGGCAAAGAGAAACAGAGTCTTCCATCCATCGGTTCATTCCCAAAGTGCTCAAAAACATTCAAGGCTGGGCCAAGCTGAAGCCAGGAGCCCAGAACTCAATTTGGGTCTCCCACATGGGTGGCAGAGACCCAAGTAACTGAACCATTATCTACTGCCTCCCAGGATGTGCATGAGAAAGACACTCAGTCCCAGGCACTCTGATACTGGATATGGGCATCCCACGCTTAACTACTGTACTGAATGCCCTCCCCAGGTTTCTTTCTTTGTCATAACTTCTCTGGTTTTGTATTAAAGTAATGCTAGTCTCATAGAATGAGTTGAGAAGTATCCTCTCCTCCTTGATTTTCTAGAATAGTTAGGGCAGAATTTGTTCTACTTCTCTCTTAACTATACGATAGGATTCTCCAAGGAAGTCATATGGGCTTGGCATTTCATTTGTGGAAAGGTGTTTTAGTACAAATGCAATGTAGTCCATACATATAGGGCTAATTAAGTTATCCCTTTCTTCCTGAGTGGGCATGGATATTTTGTGTCCAAATTATTGGCATGAATGTGTTCATAATATTCCCCTTTATCCTTCCCATAAATAATGGTAAAGTATGCATCAAGTAGAAGTTATCATTTTTCAGTATACGATTCAGTATACATTCAGGAGTACATTTGTTGTTGTGTAACAGTGACCACTGTATATTTCCAAAACTTTTTCATCATCCCAAACAGAAACTGTGTACCCTTCTGGCAATAACTCCGCATCCTTCCCCACCCCCTAGACCTCAATAACCTCCGTGCTACTTCCTGTCTTTATGGATTAGTCTATTTGAGATACCGCATATTTGTCCTGTGTCTGGCTTAGTTCAAATAGCATAATATTTTCATGGTCCACACTAAGTTGACCCTCTGTCTCCAGCTCACCTTGTTGGTTTCCAATTTCTCAAGGATCACTTTCCTTCATTGTCTGCTGTCTGCTGTCTTGAGATTTGGTGTTTTTATAAATTTGTCTGGATTCTTTTTTTTAAGATTTATTTTATTTATTTGAAAGATTGAGTTACAGAGAGAGGTAGAGACAGAGAGAGAGGTCTTCCATCCACTGGTTCACTCCCCAGATGGCTGCAATGGCCAGAGCTGTGCTGATTCAAAGCCAGGAGACAGGAGCCTCCTACAGGTCTCCCACAAGAGTGCAGGGGCTTAAGGACTCCACTGCTTTCCCAGACTCCACTGCTTTCCCAAGCCATAGCAGAGAACTGGATCAGAAGAGGAACAGCTGGTGTTCCTCTGGTGCCCACATGGGATGCCGGAGCTTCAGGCCAGGGCTTTAACCCGCTGCACCACAGCGCCAGCCCCTGCCTGGATTCTTGTTTGTTTCAGGCAGTAGAGGAAATCCAGTCACCATTATTCTCTCTTGGTTGGAGGTGGAAGCCTCCTATAGCTTACAAATCATGTGGTTCTATCAGCT
Source organism: Lepus europaeus (assembly GCF_033115175.1). Lineage (NCBI taxonomy): Eukaryota > Metazoa > Chordata > Mammalia > Lagomorpha > Leporidae > Lepus > Lepus europaeus. The sequence continues at coordinate 100,901,649 of NC_084850.1, read as the reverse complement.
ACTGAGCACAGGATGGTAAAAATCTTCAACCATGACTGTGGACTTGTGTATTTCTCCCTTTTTTTCTGTAAGATTTTGGGTCAGATTTTGAAATCCTGTTACTATTCATTTTACACATTCATGATGGTATGGCTTCCTGATGAGTTCACCCTTTTATAATATCCCTTTATTTTTTATAATAGCTGCAGCATTTTTAAAGAAGATTTATTTATTTATTTATTTGAGAGGCAAAGTTACAGACAGAGAGAGGGAGATCTTCTGTCTGCTGGTTCACTACCCAAATGGCCACAACAGCCAGACATGGGCTGATCCAAAGCCAGGAGCCAGGAGCTTCTTCTGGGTCTCCCACATGGGTGCAGGGGCCCAAGCACATGGGCCATTTTCTGCTACTTTCCCAGGCCATAGCAGATACCTGGATCGAAAGTGGGGCAGCCTGGACTCAAACCGGCACCCATATGGGATGCTGGTGCTGCAGGCAGAGGCTTAACCTACTAGGCCATGGCTCCAGTCCTGATAGCCACAGCCTTAAAATCTAGTTTCTTGGTGCCGGCACTGTGGCATAGCAGTTCCCATATGGGTGGCCGATTTGAGTCCCAGCTGCTCCACTTCTGATCCAGCTCTCTGCTATGGCCTGGAAAAGCAGTAAAAGATGGCCCAAGTGCTTGAGCCCCTGCACCCACATGGGAGACCTGGAAGAAGCTCCTGGTACCTGGCTTCAGATCAGCACAGCTCCGGCCATAGTGGCCAGCTGAGGAGTGAACCAGTGGATGGAAGACCTCTCTCTCTCTCTCTCTCTCTCTGCCTCTCCTTCTCTCTCTGTGTAACTTAGACTTTCAAATAAATAAATAAATCTTTTAAAAATCTATTTTCTCTGTTAACACAATACAGACAATTCATCTTTCCTGAGCTTGATGTCCTCTATATATTTCTTCTATGCTTTAACATTTAAAAATATTTTTTTAAAGAATTATTTTATTTATTTGAAAGACAGAGTTAGAGAGAGCCAGAGAGCGAGAGAGGTCTTCCATTTCACTGGTTCACTCCCCAAATGACTGCAACAGCCAAAGCTGAGCTGATCCAAAGCCAGGAGCCGGGAGCTTCTTCTGGGTTTTGGGTCTCCCACGTGGGTGCTGGAGCCCAAGGACTTGGGACATCTTCCACTGCTTTCCCAGGCTATAGCAGAGAGCTGGATGGGAAGTGGAGCAGCCAGGACTGGAACCGGTACCCATACGGGATGCTGGAGCTGCAGGCTGGGGCTTTAACTCACTGTGCCACAGTGCCAGCCCCTAAAAATATTTTTAAATTTGAACTCGTTTGAAAGGCAGAAAGAGACAGAGATCTTTCATCCTCTGGTTCATTCCTCATATGCTAGCAACAGCAGGGGCTGGACAGGCCAAAGCCAGGAGCCCAAAACTCAATTTGGATCTCTTGCATGAGTGATAGAAGACCCAAGTACTTGAACTATCATCTGCTACTTCCTACAGTGCACATTAGCGGGTAGCTGGAACTGTAAGCAGAGCCAGAACTCAAACCCAGGTGTTCCGATGTGGGATGAAGGGCATTTCAAGTGGTGTCCTCACCACAGCCCATCCCCATACAATGTTTCAATTCATGTATACATGGTATGATGTTCACATCAGGGCAAATGTATCTATCTCCTCCAACACTTATCATGTATTTATGGTGAAAACATTCAAAATTCTTCCTTCTCCTTCTTCTTCTTCTAAGAAAAGTGTACAATAGACTTTTGGCTGGAACTGCTATCTCCCAGCAGTAATTCCCCAAAATGAGCAGTACAAAGAAATAGAGGAGAGGAACCTGATATATATTCTCTAGGCCTTCTAGAAAACATGGAGGGGTTCCTCCTGAACTACGGTCTTTTTACTTTCTATTTGCTGATCTCTTTTTTTAGGGGAGCATTAAGTCTTTGACTATAATGTAAACTGAGAATATATTATCTCAGGGCCTGTGTTGTGGTGTAGCAGGTAAAGCTGCCACCTGTGATCCCGCATCCCATATAGGGACTGGTTCATGTCCAGGCTGTTCCACTTCCAATCCATCTCCCTGGTAACATGCTGGGGAAAGCAGTGGAAGATGGCCCAAAGCCTTGGGCCTTTGCACCCATGTGGGAGACCTGGATGAAGCTCCAGGCTTCTGGCTTTGGCTCCAGACCTGGTCACTGTGGGCATTTGGGGAGTAAATCAGTGAATGGAAGATGATCTCTCTCTCTCTCTCTCTCTCTCTCTCTCTCTCTCTCTCCTTCTCTCTGTGTAACTCTCACTTTCAAATAGATAAATAAATGTTAAAAAATATGTTTAACAAAACACTGCAAAATAAATTTTATTAAAGCAAAAGACATGGAGGGGCTAGTGTTTGACCTAACATCTTGGCTGCCCAAGTCTCACATCGGAGTGCCCAAGTTTTTTCTTTTTTTTCCTAAGATTGATTCATTTATGTAAAAGGCAGAGTTAGAGAGAGAGAGAGAGAGAGAGAGAGAGAATCGATCTTCCACTCACTGCTTTACTATCCAGATAGCCAGGCTGAGGCAGGCCAAACCCAGGAGCCCAGAACTCCATTCAGATCTCCCATGAGCACATGGGCCATCCTCTACTACTTTCCTAGGTACATTAGCAGGGAACTAGCTAGGAAGCAGAGCAGCTATAGCTCAAACTGGCACTCTTTATGGGATGCTGCTGTTGCATGTGGCTGCTTAACCCTCAGTGCCACAACACCAGCCCCCAATTAATTAATTTCTTATAAAAGAAAACATGCAGTTGTTCCTTTGGCCACATACATGCACATCCACAAGAAAGGTGATATTGTAGACTTCCAGGTAATGGGTGCTGCTCAAAAGGGAATGGCCCATCCACATTACCATAGTAACACTGGAAGAGTTTACAATGTCACCCAGCATGCTGTTGACATTGTTGTAAACAAACAAGTTAAGGGCAAAATTCTTGCCAAGAGAATTAAGGCACATATCGAGCATATTAAGTGCTCTAAGACCCAAGATAGCTCCAGGAAGGAAAATGAGCAGAAACAGAATAAAGTCAGAGAAAGGACCTCTCCCCCCCCACCCTCTTGTAACTCTGCTTTTCAAATGCATAAGTAAATCTTTTAAAAAATAACTTCCAAAGTCCTTGCATGTAACTCTTTTTTAAATTTATTTTTTAAAAGATTTATTTATTTACTTGAAAGTCAGAGTTACAAAGAGAGAGAAGGAGAGGCAGAGCAAGAGACAGAGAGAGGTCTTCCATCCACTGGTCCACTCCTCAATTGGCTGCGAAAGCCAGAGCTGAGCTGATCTGAAGCCAGGAGCCAGGAGCTTCTTCTAGGTCTCCCACGTGGGTGCAGGGGCCCAAGGACTTGGGCCATCTTCTACTGCTTTCCCAGGCCATAGTAGAGAGCTGGATTGGAAGCAGAGCAGCCGAGACTAGAACCGGCGCCCATATGGGTTGCTGGCACTGCAGGCGACGGCTTTACCCACTACGCCACAGTGCCAGCCCCGCATGTAACTCTTAAAAATATGGAGAGTCAGGTATTTGGTGCAGTGGTTAGATGCCACTTGGGGGGCCAGTGCTGTGGCGTTAGCAGGTAAAGCCACTGCCTGCAGTGCCAGCATCCCATATGGGCACCAATTCAAGTCCTGGCTGCTCCACTTCCAATCCAGCTCTCTGCTACGGCCTGCGGAAGCAGTAGAAGATGTGGGCCCCTGCACCCATGTGGGAGACCCAGAGAAGGCTCTTGGCTCCTGGTTTCAGATCAGCTCAGCTCTGGCTGTTGTGACCATCTAGGGAGTGAACCAGTGAATGGAAGATCTCTCTCTCTCTCTCTCTCTCTCTCTCTCTCTCTCTCTCTCTCCCCCCTTCTCTCTGTGTAACTCTGACTTTCAAATAAAACTTTTTTAAAAAATATGCCACTTGGGATGCCTACATCCCATATCAGAATGCCTGGTTTGAGTCAGCTCCTCTTCCAATTTCAGCTGATAATGTGCACCCTGCGAGGCAGCAGTGACGGCTCAGGTATTTGGGTCCATGCCACCTATGTGGGAGACCCAGATGAAGCTCCTGGCTCCAGCCTGACTCTGCCCTGTCTGTTGTGTCCATTTGAGCAGTGAACAAGCAAATGGAAGTATGTCTCTCTATCTCTCTGTAACTCTGCCTTTCAAATAAATCTTTTTTTTTTGACAGGCAGAGTGGACAGTGAGGGAGACAGAGACAGAGAGAAAGGTCTTCCTTTGCCGTTGGTCCACCCTCCAATGGCCGCCACGGCCAGCGCGCCGTGGCCAGCGCACCGCGCTGATCCGATGGCAGGAGCCAGGTGCTTATCCTGGTCTCCCATGGGGTGCAGGGTCCAAGGACTTGGACCATCCTCCACTGCCTTCCCGGGCCACAGCAGAGAGCTGGCCTGGAAGAGGGGCAACCGGGACAGAATCTGGCGCCCCAACCAGGACTAGAACCCAGTGTGCCGGCACCGCTAGGTGGAGGATTAGCCTATTGAGCCACGGTGCCGGCCTCAAATAAATCTTTTTAAAAAAAAAAAACCTTTAAATTCATGTTTGGGGCTGGCATTGTGGTGTAGAGGGTAAAGATGCTGCCTGCAACACCGGCCAGCATCCCATATGGATACCAGTTCATGTCCCAGCAGCTCCACTTCCAATCCAGCTCTCTGCTATGGCCTGGGAAATCAGTGGAAGATGGCCAAGTCCTTGGGCCCCTGCACCCACTCCAGATCAAGTTCCTGGCTTTGGTCTGGCCCAGCACTGGCTATTGTGACCATTTGAGGAATGAACCAGTGGATGGAAGAGTGATCTCTCTCTCCCTGCCCCCCATAACTCTGACTTTCAAAATAAATGTTCTTAAAAAGAAGAAATTCATGCTTATGTGAGGCCTTGTCATTAGAAGCAAGTTTCACAGTGTAGCCCACATTGAAGCGGAAAGGAATTCCACCCCACCTCTCAGAGGGCTAAGAGTCAGATATTTCACATATGTTTGGAAAGTGAGAACTAAGGTTGGGCAACTGTTGGATGCCGTGTTTATGTGTTAGCGTTTGGTGGATCTAACCTGCAGTAATTATTTCTGCAATAGTCTAATGAACTTTTCTACTCCTTTCATTCCTTCTATATTTATTATTTGGGATTCTTCCACATGGAAGAATTGTCCCTTCTCCAGCATTGATTTATTCAATCATAGCACTGACTGATGTCAGTATGGACTCATGGATGTTTCATCCTTTGGACCATAATCCAATACTACTGTTGCTCTGTCATTGTTCCAGCTTTGGCTCCGGGGAGTTCTGTGAGGTTGCCCCCATATCCTGGTGACATGCTCCCATAACTACTGGCTTTACAGGATGTTCTAGGCTCATGTTTCTCTACTCCAGCCTTAAAATCAGACATTTCTCCAAGGAGCTCTGGTTCCTTTTATTAAAACATATTTATCCATTTATTTGAAAGGCAGAGAGGGAGAGAGAGAGAGAGAGAGAGAGACTCTTCTATCTGTTGGTTCACTCTCCAATGGCCATAATAGCCAGGGCTGAGCCAGGTCAAAGCCAGCAGCCAGGAACTCAATCCAGGTCTATCACATGGTCAGCAGGGACCCAAGTACTTGGTCCATTCTCCACTGCCTTCGCAGGCACATTAGCAGGAAGCTAGACTGAAAGCAATAACCAGGACTCAAACTAGTGCTCTGATATAGGATGCCAACCTTGCAATTGGCAGCTTAATTGCACCACAATGCCGGCCATCTGGTTCCTTTTATTGGGGAATGCATTTAGAATGCAAGATCTGGGCACGAAATGTGCTTGTTGCTTCCAGAATCGCATGATTTGTAGAGCTTCTCAATGGACAGCCTGAGAAATGGTCAACACAGACCAGGAAGACATAACAAGCAAATGCCACGTGGAAGGGAGCTATGAGTTTGCCCTACCATCAGTGGTCCTTGTCCACTGATATTCATGGGTTTGTGTAATCCCATCCTTTTGACCAACCTGACTTCAGTCAACATAATGTCCCTACACTGACGGGGTGGCCTACCTGTGATTGGATTAGATATGGTTTTATTTTCATAGCTGAGTTCTTTTTGCTGGCTTTGGTGAAGCAAACTATCATATTTTGGGGCTATAGGGGTAGACATTTGGCATAGAAGTGAAAATGCCACTTGGACTTCTGTACCCCATACTAGAGTGCCTGGGTTTGAGCCCTGCTTCCATTTCTCTCTCTCTCTCTCTCTCTCTCTCTCTCTCTCTCTCTCTCTTTTTGACAGGCAGAGTGGACAGAGAGAGAGAGAGAGAGAGAGAGAGAAAGGTCTTCCTTTGCCATTGGTTCACCCTCCAAAGGCCGCCACAGCCGGCACGCTTGGAGCCAGGTGCTTATCCTGGTCTCCCATGCGGGTGCAGGGCCCAAGCACTTGGGCCATCCTCCACTGCACTCCCTGGCCATAGCAGAGAGTTGGCCTGGAAGAGGGGCAATCGAGACAGAATCCGGCGCCCCAACCGGGACTAGAACCCGGTGTGCTGGCGCCGCAGGTGGAGGATTAGCCTATTGAGCCGCGGCGCCGGCCATCCTGCTTCCATTTCTAATCCAGCTTCCTGTTAATGTGCAGCCTGGGATGCAGCAGATGATGGCCCAAGTACTTGAATCCCTGCCACCCACAAGAGACTTCAGGGTTGGGTTTTGGGCTTCTGGGTTTGGCCAAACCCAATCCCAGATGTTGTGGGCATTTGGGAAGTGCAGAGAATGGAAGAACTCTTTCTCTATATTTCAAATAAAATAAAATTTTAATGGAATTAAGTGGTATACTTTGGCTCAGCAGGTTAGGCTGCCTCGTGGGACAACTGTATCCCCTATTGGAACACCTGAGATCTAGTTCTGCCTTTGCTTCTGACCCAGCTTCCTACTAAATGTACCTGGGAGGCAGCAGATAATGGCCTGAGTACTTGGGTTCCTGTCACCCATGTGGGAGACCCACATGGAGTTCCTGGCTCCTGGCTTCAGCCTGACCCAGCCCTGGCTATTGTGGCCATTTTGGCAGTGAAGCAGTGGATGGAAGACCTCTCTTTCTCTGTCACTCTGCCTTTCAAATAAATATTTTTTAAAAAACAAAATGGAAAACTACCATGTTGTAAGCTGCAGAGAGCTGTATCCTGCACAGAGCAGCTCTTCCCCAGTCACACTTTCAGATGAGTCTCTGGTTCTACCAGACACCTTCTTTGATTATGCTGTCACCCTGAGGACCCAGCTGAGCCCAGCCTGGATTCCTGACCCTCAAAACCCAAGAGATGATGAATGTGTGTTGTTTTTAGTCATTAACATTGTGGTCATTTGTTCAATAGGCATAGGTAATAGGGGCTGAATGCCGGCATCCCCTATGGGCGCCAGTTTGAGTCCTGGTTGTTCCACTTTTGATCCAGCTCCCTGCTAATGTGCCTGGGAAAGCAGCAGAAACTGGCCCAACTGCTCGGGCCCCTGCACCCATGTGGGAAACTCAGATGAAGCTCCTGGTTCCTGGTTTCAGCCTGGCCCAGTCCTGGCCATTGTGGTCATTTGGGGAGTAAACCAGCAGATGGAGGATCTCTATTTCTCTCTCTGTAACTCTGCCTTTCAAATCAATAAAATAAACTAAAAAAAAAAAAAAAAAAAAAAAAAACCACCAGGCATAGGTAATGAATACAATACCCTTACTTGGAGCCTAGAATAGAAAAGACATCATCACATCATCAGAAAAACTGGTAAATCTAAATAAAGTCTGAGGTTAAAAGTACTCTGCCTCTGTTATTTTCTATGGCTATGTAAGATGTTAACGCTAGGAGATGAGTGATACATACGGGAACTCTGTCTAATGGCTCTGTAATTCTTCTGGACATTTAAAACCCTTCAGAATAAAAACTTAAAAAAAAATCTGGTCACTCTATGTTATGTTTATAAAATAAAGATTGGGACCGGCAATGTGGTGTAGCAGGTAAAGTTGCCACCTGCAGTGCCATCATCCCATATGAGCACTGGTTCGAATCCCGGATGCTCCACTTCCGATCCAGCTCTCTGCTGTGGCCTGGGAAAGCAGTAGAAGATGGTCCAAGTCCTTGAGCCCCTGCACCTTCGTGGGAGACCCGAAAGAAGCTCTAGGTTCCTGGCTTTGGATCAGCCCAGCTCTGGCCATGGCGGCCATTTGGGGAGTGAACCAGTGGATGGAAGACCTCTCTAATAAATAAATAATCTTTAAAAAATAAAAAGAAGCACAAGCGTGAGGGGAGTCATGGTGACCACGCCCATGCCTGCCGTTTGGGTTCACTGTCTGGTGGGGGAGACACAGGGATCAGGCCTGATGCCTGGGAGCCAGGGTATGGCTGAGGAATTCCTCACAAAATACTATTTCCCAGGCTTCATGAAAACTTATATCTGTTCATTTCCACTTAAATGCTTCCCAAATAGCAACATCTTGTTCCAAAATTGAGTTGCTTGCCTATTCCTTGACCTTTAGTTTTCTCTTCACCCTACCATTTTGAACACCTGTGTTATCTTCCAGGTGACATTTTCATATACTTTTTTTTTAAAAAAAAAAGATTTATTTATTTACTTGAGAAGTAGAGTTTCAGATAGAGAGAGGGAGAGACAGAGAGATCTTCCATCCGCTGGCTCATTCTCCAATTGGGCACAACGACCAAAGCTGGGCTGATCGGAAGTGAGGAACCAGGAGCTTCTTCTGGGTCTCCCTCGTGGGTGCAGGGGCCCAAGCACTTGGGCCATCTTCCACTGCTTTCCCAGGCCATAGCAGCAGCCCGGACATGAACTGGCACCCATATGGGATGATGGCACCGCAGGTGGAGGCTTAGACTACTATGGCACAGCACTGGCCCCAATATATTTCCTTATCAGTTTCAAATGTGAACTTGTGAGTGGGTGTTTGGCCTCGTGATTAAGGTTCCTGCCCCCCACCATGGGAGACCTGGATTGAGTTCCTGGCTTCTGGTTTTGGCCAATCCCAGCCCCAGCCTGTTGTGGACATTTGGGGAGTGAACCAGCAGATTGAGAGCTCTCTAGGTCTGTCTCTCAAACAAATGAATTAAATAAGTAAAAGATAAGTAAATTAAATTTCCAATAAAATCATTTCTCCCAGGAACAGGCATTGTGGTATAGCAGATTAAACCACTGCCTATAACCCAGGCATCCCATACTGGATTCCACTTCCAATCCAGCTCCCTGCTAGTGCACCTGAAAAAGCAGTGGAAGATGGTCCAAGTGCTTGGGCCCCTGCAACTCAAGTGGGAGACCCAGATGGAGCTCCTGGCTCCTGGCTTCAGTCTGGCCCAGTCCTGGCTGTTGGGGCCATTTGGGGAGTGAATAAGTGGAAGGAAGGTATCTCTCTCTCCCTTTCTCTCTGGCACTCTGCCTTTCAAGTAGATAAAAATAAACTTTTTTTTTTTAATCAGAAATCTCCTCTCCCACTCTGCCCTCAGTGATGTTTTCAATCTGGAGTCGTCACTCGCCAAACTTGACTGTTCAGTATTTCAGGCTGCCCACCTTCAGAAGAGTTACTTAAATTCTGCCACCAGGCTTCTTCAAGCAGGAAATGGGAAGGAGAAACAGCACATTCTGACCAACATTCCTAAGAGAAACAAATCAAGTGAAACAAATGGCAGCAGTTCGAATGGGGCCTGGCAGGTCTTTTGCAAGGCCAATAGCCTTTGTTTGGAGGTTGATTTCCTGCCGCCTCGCTTCCCATCTCCAACCTCTCATCCATCCCTCTCCAATCTGTTTCTTCCAAGAACCTTCAGCCTTTGTGGCCTACACGGGTCATGTTCACTGCACCGTCACAAACGAGGACAGGAGACTCTTTGCCAAAGTTAAAAGCGCATCAAACACGCCTAGCATTTATTATTTTGATCCCAAACCTACAGACCCCTCAGCACACCCTCCCTGGGGCCTGGCCCCAGCAATCCAAAGCCGACAGCCTTGGGTGTAAGTGGTGGGAGGGGTGGGCAGTGGGTGGGGAGTGTCTCTGGATATCTCAAATGGAGGGATTCCCTCCCCATGGAGAATGGGGTGGGGCCCAGAGGCTGGGGGTAACCTAGTTTCGGAATAGGGGAGTTAAAAAAAATGAGGGGAAACAATATGCTTTTGTGACCCACGCTCCAGGGCTCTGCCTCGGTGGAAGAGGTTTCCACCCTTTTCCTGGGCTGTGGATCTTGCAGAAATGTCCCCTTCCTTCATCGTGTCCCTCTATGCCCTGAAGTCCCGATTCTGGATGCCTGGCCTCAGTCCCCGCTATCCCCCATCCCCTCCTCACACTGCTGCGAGGAAGAAGGCAGGAGTCTGCCCAAGGGTCGGGGCCCGAGTCTCACTCCCCACCTCGGTCTGCAAAGTCAACCCGTATGATTGCAATATCTTGTCCCCTTCCTCTAGAGCAAGGTCGGCTCAGAGCCCTCCTAAGCTAGGTGGGCTTGGTCCCAGGTTCAGGCAGGGGAGCTTAAGTACCCGCTCTTCCCTGCAGCGTGGAATGCTTGGGTGGGATGCTGCTGATGGGCCAAGGGCACGGCGGCTGTGACCTCCACGCGGGGTCCTCTACACCTGAAATGCCTGCGCTGGGCTGTTACTACAGGAAAGGGAAGGGGCCTAGCGCCTCCATTCCTAGAAGGCCAATACCGAGTTCCTAGGCAAAGGGGCCATGTCTCAGTCTCACTTCTGTTCCTTGCCTGAGCAGGGCAGGATTCAAGGGGAAGGCGCAGGGCTGTAGCCCCCGGCAGTGGGACCTCCATCATTTTGACTCCTCTTCCCTGGTAGCCTGGACTAGACTGGCGGTTTGCTGAGAAGGGATGGAGCACCATCCTGACACCTTCTTTTCCTGGGAGATCGAGCTAGGACGGTCCCCAGGGTACAGGGCAGGCCCTCATCCTGCTTCCTTCCTTCACTTGGGCAAGAGCAGGTCCCACGGCGGCAGGGGCGAGGCTGTGATCCGCAGGGCACAGGCCCTGACCTCACCACTTTGGGGTGCCTTCTCCCTCTGAAATACCTGCACTGAGCTGGGCCTTTGGGGAAGGGGAGGAGCCTCATCTGACTCCTCCTCCTCCTTGCCTGATCACATCTCCTCTCCCCCCAGTACACCTGGGCAGGGCAGTCTCACGGGAGGGTGGGGGAAAAGGCAGGGCCTCATCCAGACTTGTCCTCCTTTCCTGGGCGGGGAAGGCCCAGGGGAGGGGTGAGGCCTGATCAGGACTCCTCCTCCATGCTGAAGCTGCTGCGGCGGCTGCTGGCCTTGGAGACAGCAGGGGATACTGAGGAGAGCAGGGGGTCAGAGGCAGCCCGCAGTGGGGACAGGGCACCCCCTGACAGTCCTCCCACCACCCCTTCCTCCTCCTCCATCAGAATGTCCTCCAGCCCTAGGTGGAAGGGGTCCCCCAGGTCTCCCAAGTGGTCACTGGGAAACTGCAGGTCCAGAAGTGCGTCCGAGGGTGGTGCCGGGGGCTGCTGGGGGGGGGCACTCTGGGCCGGTCCCCCCCCTACATGGAACGTTGCTGCGCCTGGCCTGCTTTCCTCCTCAATGTCCAGCTGCTCTGGCTTGAGGCTGTCAGAGGCCGAAGTTGTGGCCAGGGAGAGCAGCCCTGGGGTGGGAGGCACCGGGAGACCATGGATCTGAGCCTGCAGTTCCAGCTCCTGCAAAAGAGCAAGGGCAAGTCACTTAACATCTCTGAGCCTCAGAGTCCCAATCTGTAAAATGGGTATAACAATAGGCCCTGTCTCCCAGAGTTGTTGTGAAGATTAAATGAGCGAATGAATCAAAAGCTCTTGTTACAGTGCATGGCCTAGACTCAGTACAAAGCGCACCAGGTAATATTCTTTATCCTCCTTGTCGAGGTTAGGAATCTCCGTTATCATAACCGTGATCATCACCATGTGAGTGGCGAAGACCGGGGACATGCCATGCCACGCCACGCCGGGAGGGGAAACCCTGGCCTGTTTTCCCTCTGCCTCTCCTTGCAGCAACCCCTGCCCCCACCCCACCCCCTGCCACTGTCTCTTCCTTCCAGACCTGAATTCGGAGCTGCAGGCTACGGTTAGCCTGTTCCAGGGATCGTTGCCGGCTCTCTAGGTCTTTGGAGCGTTGCTGCTCCTTCTGCAGCTTGCGGATGTAGTCCACAGAGGCCTTCAGGATGGTGCCTTTGTTCCAGCGCATCTCCCTGTGGGGCCCGATGGGGAGGAATGACAAAGCGCTGCATAAGGGGACTTCAAAAAGTTGGTGGAAAGTGGCATGAAAAGATAACGATTATTTTGATACAAAAAAAAAAATTGAAATCCATGCATAGTTCTGTCACGACATGTGTTATCCATGAGCTCCTTATTATTGAGGCGACCTCATATGCGTGGGTTTCAACATTTTTTTGCACCAAGACAAACATATCGCCTAATTCCATTTTTCTGCGAACATTCTGAAGTCCACTCGTAAGGGGAGTCTCTCTGGGGCTAAGGGGAATGGCAGCACACTCAGGCAGAAAGAGCACCACAGCACAGGCCTAGAACTTGAGGTGGGGGCACACAGAAGGTAGAGAACGCTCAGAGGAAAACCCTCTATCTGGAATCTTCCAACAGTGCCCCATCACACCCTGAGCCCTGGAAGCCCCTTCTTGAACTCGGGTCTCTCTGGTTCAGCTCACGACAGTCACACTGGCCTCTAGTGCTCCTAGGACATGGACAGCCATTCCTGTCTCTTGGCCTCTTTTTCAGCTGTGCCCTGCACCTTGAACTTGCTCCCCTAGACCCCCATGTGGCTGCCTGCCTTGCCTTTTAGGCCCTATTATGCCTGGTCAGTCGCAGCCTGCCCTGTCCCCACGTGCCTCACTCCAGACTGTCACCCTCCCCAACATACCCCCATCTTCCTTTCACTCTTCATTCTCTTCCAAGGGGTCCATCCTAAGCCTCTGACTTACTTATCTGGCCTGCTGTCTGTCTGCCCCCACTAAAACAGCAGGTCCATGAGGTCAGGGATCTTTGCGGGTTTCATGCCCTCTGATCCCTGGCACAGAGGCAGAGGCTCAACAAGTAAGTCATGGAAGAATAAAGGGAGTATTGCACTAGCAGCAAACTGGGGGGCACATGTCCTACAGGGAGCAGATGGGGCACACAGGCCATCCCAGGGTGCATAGCGGGGGTCTATGACCGTGCTCAGGCTGAGAAAGGGCCAGAGGAGAACTACGTGGGCAAGAAAGCCTGGTGCCCACCCCATCTCCCACTGGCCCTGGATTCCCAAGCCAGACTCACGGATCACTGGACTTGGGGATGAGGGTGCCCAGTTCCTTGATCCTGTCGTTAATGTTGAATCGCCTGCGACGTTCGACTTCAGAGGTGGGAGGAGAGAAAGAAAGAGTGGGAAAGAGCGGTCAATGGGTGAAGGAGGGACAAAGGAGAGGCTGTGGGGTTATTGCAGGCAGGGGCCAGGGCACGCAGCAAGGCAGGGCAAGCGCACAAGGTCTCTGGCTTACTCAGATTGTGATTATCTTTCTTCTGCCGTTCCTTCAACAGGGCCTTTGCCTCGGTCTCTAGAAGAGAACAGCAGTGGTCAGGGCCTCTACAGCCATGGAAGACAACAGCCCAGGGGTAGGGGTGCTGGGCAGAGGCAGGAGAAGTGACTTTTTAAAGAAAGTGTTTCTGTTTTTACGATTCTTTAAAAATGTATTTATTTATTTGAAAGGTGGAGTGACAGAGGGGAGGGGAACGGGGGGAGAGGAGAGAGAGAGAGAGAGAGAAATTTTCCATCTACTGGTTCATTCCCCTAAATGCCTGCAACATCCTGGGATGGGGCCAGGCCAAAGCCAGGAGCCAGGAACTCCATCTGGGTCTCCCACACACGGGTAGCAGGAACCCAAGTACTTGGGCCATTACCTGCTGCCTCCCAGGTGCATTAGCAGAGAGCTGGATCCAAAGGAAGGCGTGTACCACAATGCCTGCCTCCCAGTTGTTTACAAAGCCATGGTTCAACCCAAGAGGAGAGAACGCGAGAGGCAGCAGGGTAAAAGCAGGCCAGGGGCCATACGGAAAAAGACGGCAAACAGCTCGTACTCCTTCGTGCTCTGAATGCCCCCAGATCAGGCTCCGTTCCAGAGCTGCTAGGCACAGGGTTCACCCGGGGATCCAGATGAGGGTACAGGGCCAATACCCTGGCACTTACCAGAGATCTCCCGCTTGATGTTGGGCAGCTCTGCTGGACACGAGTTGCTGACAGTGATGGCTGGCGTGGCCACACCCTGACTACTGTACACATCAAGCAGATTCCCTGACACGGGCAGCTGAGGGCAGGGAGGGCAGAGAAATGGTTGAGACAGACCCCTGGCACCATTCTTCCTCAGAACAAGGCTCCTGACCCTGCACGCAAGCCGAAGATGGGGCCCTCTAAGGCAAGGCTTGGCTGAGTCAGCCAAGGAAGCACGCTTCCTTGGCCTTCAAGGTGACTTCACACGCAACCCAGAGGGCAGAGCTTTGCAGGGGGACTGCAGCCTGCCTGGCCTGCTCATCCTGCAGCCTCCCCCCCCCCCCACGCCGACAAAATAAAAAATTTCGCAGTGACCTCCGATGCCCCTCTTCCAACTCCAAGGCTGCCTCTGGGAACAAATACTGGAAAACCACTCTTCTCAGGTCACTGTCGGCTCCGATGTGACATTCCAGTCCGTTAGCTCCTCCCCGCACCACATTCCAATCCAGCATTCTTGGAGCGCTCCAACCCAACCTTTCTCAGACCTTGGTAAATTGTCATGGCAACATTCTACCCAAAATCTGGCTGCTGGAGAGTTCCAACCTAATCTCCAGTCTTTTGCTCTGATAAAGTCACACCAGCTAGGCACCACGGTCTCCTGCTGCCACGCACTGAGGTGCTGACTCCAGAGGTTTCCTGCTCAGTGTTCTTCCTCACTAAGTATTCAACTCAGCCTGCTTTTATGCCAGCCTCAGGTTTTTCTTTCCTTTTCTTCACACTATCCTGGATATACTCTACCATAATACATGGAATCGCTCTCTTTTTTTTTTTTTTTTGACAGGCAGAGTGGATAGTGAGAGAGAAAGACAGAGAGAAAGGTCTTCCTTTTTGCCATTGGTTCACCCTCCAATGGCCGCTGCGGCCGGCGCATCTCGCTGATCCGAAGCCAGGAGCCAGGTGCTTCTCCTGGTCTCCCTTGCAGGTACAGGGCCCAAGCACTTGGGCCATCCTCCACTGCCTTCCCAGGCCATAGCAGAGAGCTGGCCTGGAAGAGGGGCAACCGGGATAGAATCTGGCGCCCCAACCGGGACTAGAACCCGGTGTGCCGGCGCCGCAAGGCGGAGGATTAGCCTGTTAAGCCACGGCGCCGGCCAGTACATGGAATCTCTTAAGTACATCCAAGTCCCACCTCTTGAAGAGTCTGCATCTCTTGAAACCCCCTCCAGCCTGCTGATCTAAGACAATGTCTCAATTTCTGTGTCCAACTCAACAGAAACTTCCAGAAATTAGTACCATTTATATAGATGTTGCTATCCTCTTTGTAAGTTGGATAAAAAGGAAAGCTATAGGCAGCTTGTACGTTCCAGAGCAAATTATAAGATTCCTGGAATGTTCTAGAAACATTACAATCCCTTGCTCTAGGATGTTTTGGCCACTCTACAAGGACACATCCTCTTGGCCCACTTCACTCCAAGAGACTTGGGATACTCCAGTCACTAGGAGGTTCAACCACTTACTATAATCCATACCAACTTTGGAGACTTTTGGTGTGTTCCAATTGCAACATGGTCTGGGTATGTCCCAATGACCTGAATTTCATTGTACGTTTAAATTGCTAAAAAGATTCCCAAGTCTTGGTACTTCCCAAGCAAAGCCCAAGTGCCTTGATATGCCTAACATCACCATGCATTCCCCACACCACGTACATCAAAGTCTACAAGGCTGCATCTTCCCTGTCCTACATCAAGGGGGCTATGAGGTCCATGATAAAGTTCTGGGAGGAATTTCAGGAATTCCATGCCCAGAAAGCCCTCCACCTCGCCATATCCCAGAAAGGGAGGGGAGAAGAAAAAAATAAAAGGCTATTTCCACATCCATAAAAACTCCAGTCTGGCCGGCGCCATGGCTTAACAGGCTAATCCTCCGCCTTGCGGCTCCGGCACACCGGGTTCTAGTCCCGGTTGGGGCACCGGATTCTGTCCCGGTTGCCCCTCTTCCAGGCCAGCTCTCTGCTATGGCCCGGGAAGGCAGTGGAGGATGGCCCAGGTTCTTGGGCCCTGCACCCGCATGGGAGACCAGGAGAAGCACCTGGCTCCTGGCTTCGGATCAGCAAGATGCTCCGGCTGCAGCGGCCATTGGAGGGTGAAGCAACGGCAAAAAGGAAGACCTTTCTCTCTGTCTTTCTCTCTCACTATCCACTCTGCCTGTCAAAAAAAAAAAAAACAAAAAAAAAAAACAAAAAAAAAACAACTCCAGTCTGAATACAGACTGGGTTCTCAGTTCTTTCCTAAGATGTCTACCTGGTCTGTCAGGTGGACTCTCTCCATTAAACTTGGCCTGCTTACTGATAATAACAACAATAATGATAATGTCTACAGGCTCACCTCTTGATCTAGTCCAACACAAGGCCCAAGAGTATGGGTATGTCCCATTCTCATCGCAAGGACTCCCTCTCCATTCTAGTAAAATGCACAAGGGCCTCATCCATCTACAGCTACTGCAGGTGCAGTCTTAGTGATAAAGGGAAATCCCCCATCCCAGGACGTACCGTGCTGGGGAGCTGCAGCCCTGCAGTACCTCCCGGCAGATAGCTGAGCATCTCGTCATTGTAGCTGGACTCTAGGCTGATGATCTCATCAATGACATCATCGATCTGGGGGCAGAAGCAAATGTGCTATAGGCTTGGACGAATTTGGGAGCAGGGCACAGGAGCACTGTCTGCAGCCTCTTACCTCCTTTTCTGAGTTGGACCCAATGGTGAGCAGCGCCATGGGGCTGTTGGGAGCACTGCCTGTGGGGCCGGTAGCATGGGCAGCCTCAGGAGCAGGGAGCGGCTGAGCACTCGCAGGCCCCGGCGGTGGGGTGAGGGCCTGGGACGCCAGCTTGGGCCCAAGTGTGGTGGACAGGTACTGCTTTACCTGCTGCCGGCGCGCCTGCTGCAGGTGGTAGCGCGTCGGGTTCTCCAGGTGGGTCTGTACCTGTGTGATGAAGGGGGACGGGCAGGAGAGGGGAGACGACAAAGGAAAGCAAGGCTCAGGGCTGACTCTGAGCTTCCTAACCCATCTGCTCTTGGGTTCTGGGAGACAAACTGGGTACAAAATATGAACCCCCCCCCCAAGTACTTGTGAGAGTCCCTCTTTGGGCCCAGATACCCTTTCTCAAAAATCTCAGAACTCCTTCACAGCCCCCAAGGTCCACCTATGATTGACAGGATCCCTTCCTTGCAGTTTCTGGAACACCCTGGCACTGCCCCTTAGCTCCCCGTATTCTGATTCCACCTGACAGGCCTAGGCACCCTATCTGCTTTCTCCCAACACTGCAAGGGCAGAAGAACTTTTAATGTATCACATGCACACAGGAAGCTCATCCTACAGACCCAGGGCCCCCAGGGTACTTAAAAGCCCCCATGGTCCACCAAGGCATCCTTGGGGCCCCCAAGAACCTCTTACAGCTCCCCAACAATAACTCAAGAATCCTAAATGCACAGGACACGAAAAGATAATTTAAACAGAATCAGAGACCTTCCTTAAACGTCCTTGAGACTTTGCTCAAAAGCTTACCAAGACCCCCCAGGGCCGCCCCCCTCCAAGCTCCAAGGATTGCTCAGCAGTCACAAGGAGTGGGTCCCGGGCCTCTGGATCTCACCTTACCTTGAGCACCTCCCTGGGCACCTGAGCAGGAGGCGGACGGCCCAATGTGTGGCCCCCAGCAGAGACGCCAACCACGGAGATGGCAGGAGAGGCAGGTGCAGGGCTGGGGAAGGGAGTGGCTGCAGCCTGTTCCCGACGCTCACGCCGCTCTTGCTCCTGTGCCTGGGCCCGCATTAGCTGCTGTCGCAGCAACACCCGAGACGAAGAAGCCGACGACATGGCAGGGGTCCTGGAGCCCCCTGTAGAAGACGACGCAGAGAGTGTCGCTGGGGTGGCTGGTGTAGCCTGAAGTGATATTGGGAGGCTGTGGAATGGGAAATACGGGGCCACATGTAAGCTAAAAGTCTTGTCCCAAGCTTAAGGTGGGGTGGATGCAGGACCCAAGCCTGGCTGCAGCCCTCAGGGGGTCATAGTCTGATGGGGGAGACCTGGGCACTGGATCGGGTCCTGGCAGTCAGAGGTCACAGGTCCGTGGAAGAATGTTAGCGCTCAGACCTCGTGGTGGAGCCTAGATGTGAGCCTGTTCCCATGTCAAGTGATGATGCCAGAGGGGATGTGCCCTGCCAGAGGGGATGTGCTCCATTTCGAGGTGTGCAGCAGCAGAACTGAGGCCCTGGAGGAGAAGGTAAATGCCAAGGGCTCCTAAACCCAACTTGGGGTTGGAGATGCTCTGTGAGCTCCTGGTGATAGTGGTGGGGGGGGGGAGTGGGGAGGGGCCAGGTTAGAGGGGCAGCCCCAGGCCAGACTTCCTCCCCCTGCCTGAGCCTCTGGTCCCGGGAGCTAGGCAGTCTTGAAAATCTCAGAGATTTCACAATCCTCCCTTCCGGCCCCCTCTTCCAGGTCCCCTCCCCTCTCTTAGAGCCCAGGCCGATGACTCAGCACATTTAGACTTCCGATCTGGGGGGGGGGGAGCGTGGAGTGGGAGAGAGAAAAAGGGAGAAGAGACCCATAGGGGGATCCTCATGGGCTGAGAGTGGTGGGTTCTCAGAGTGTGGGAGGGGGCTGAGCAGGGGCTGGGGCTGTGGCTCCGCCCACCTTGGGGTGCCTTTAAGCAGACCACATCCTGTGTGGGGAGACTCCAGGCTGGCTGGCATATTTGTATATGAATGGCTCTGCAGGTGGAGTGGAGGGAGGCAGTGGAGGTCCGGAAGGCCCACCTAGCTTGGCCACTTGCTATCCGGTGTGGCAGGGCTCTTTGTGGCCTCTAATTTTGTCATCTGGAAAATGCAGGCTGGTGGGAGAAAGGGTTGGGCTGGCACTGGGGGGAAGCAAGGCTGAGGAATGGGGGGGGGGGGGGGTTGGGGGGCGGAGTCATACCTGGAGCGGAGGGGTAGGGGTTGGCTTTTGAGTTCGTAGAAGCTATCAGGATCGAGGATGTTTTCTAACTCGATATGTCAGCAACAATTCCGGATTCCGGAAGCAGAGAGTTCAAGCTGAGGGTGGGGGGTAGGCAGGGGTGAGGGTCAATGATTGTATGAATACTTCATTCTCTTCTCCTCAGCTCCCTCCGACAGAGAGAGAGAGAGAGAGAGAGAGACCTATAGAGTTGGCCACCCTGCTGGGTACCACCACCAAGAATCCCCACATCTGCCAGCCCTCTCCCCTCCTCAACCCCCCATCCCTAAGAGTCAGAATAATGGGTGCCTGGATCCAGTCCCCTCACTCTAACAATCACTTGTGACAACCACCTGGGCATGAGGAAAAGCAAAGGAGTTAGGAATGCCAATTCACTTGACACAAGGATCCCTGACTCTGCAAAGTCCTCCCAGCCCCCACACCCTCGACTGTTTTCCTGACAGCTGAATGTGAGCCCACATGCATGTACACACACACACACACACACACACCAGGTGGGGGCATCCCTCAACCAGAACAGTCCCTTGTAAACACAACACTGAATGCATCCCAAAGAGAACCCGGGGTCTGTGATTTGCTTTACGTAAGAAGCTACCACTTCCCAAAGGAGTTTTTTCCCAGCCCCAGCCAGAGTTCATGGGCTGCCAACACACACCCAAATATAAAAATGGAAATATCAAAGACTTCCACACTCTGGGTTTGCACGAGGGGGATCGATCTGAGTGGATGATCTGCTTTATAGAGCATTCTTTTCTTTTCTTCACCACAGGAGCCGGCCCTGCCCTCACCTGCTTTTTTTTTTGCAGAGATCAAAACACAACCCTCCCCCCCAACGCCAACACCCACTGGCACACAAAGTAAGAAGTCATAAACGCCCCTCCCTTTCAAGTCTGCCCACTGCTGTGATCCAGGCTGTTACAAAGGAGTTCAAAGGCACTGAACTGATATATACTGAGAGGCTCCTGCTCAGCCCTCCGCGCTGGGTGCCAGGACCCTGGCATGGGGGGGCCACTACCACGCACGTGCACCCTGGAATTCAGTCCAAGACTTTCAGTCCCTCAGAGATTGTGACTTCACTTGACAAGAATTCTCTCCCCTCCCCAAGGATCTGTCTTCCTTCCTCTCCTCACCCTCAGATGGGGCCCTAAAACCACCCAGGAAGAGGAAGCTCCCGGAGCCGCTGAGCTCAGCACAATCCAGGGCAGAGAAGAGGCAAAGCCCCCCTCCCAGGAGCACACACACACACACACCCTGCACAGAAGTTGGAAGAGAGGGGCGTGGGGGGGGAGTGGGCAAGGGTGTGGACAGGAGGGCTGGGACGCCAAAGCCCACTAGATGAGAGGAGGCCAGCAAAGACCCACCCAGGCAGGGACAGCCTAGTCGGTACTCACTCCAGCTCTAGACGGGAGTCAAGATCACCTCCCCAGGAAGGGAGGGATGGACAAGGAGGGCGAGGTCAACAGCAGAGGGGCGTGTGGGCAGGGCCGGCTGAGTGACAGTAGCAACAAGACCCTCCTCTGGGTTCCCAAATAAGGTCTGAGGCCTTTTCTGGGCCAAGAGGTAACATCATCTCCATGCCCTCAAGTCTGCCAGGCTGCTTCCCATTCAAGCCCCTAAGGAGTATGGGAAGAGGGCTTTCCCACTGTCCCTGAGATCTGCCCCGGCTGGCTGGGTGGGCAGAGGTGAAAGGAGTGTTCTGCCCAAGTCTTGCTGAATGTTTCGCTCTTCTTGCTCGTTCACGCATACTCATTCGCACGGCACATCGGAGACACCCCCGAACCGACCCGATTCATGTTAGTCCCAAACACAGTTACCAGCCACTGGGAGTCACCAAGCTGCCAAGACAGCACCTCTGTCCCCCCCAGGACCCCTTCGGCAACACAGAAGGAAAAAGATTCCAGGATTTCCTTAAAATCAGTGCCTCGGCTGACAGTGTCCCCTCAAATTCATTCCCCTCACACCGGGCCCAAAGACGTCAAATTTATCCTATAACCAGAATCCCAGTCCCCCAAGTTCACCAGGTTCTGGGTACTCCAGAATCCGACCCTCTAGACTCAGTCAAGAGCCCCCCAAATCTGCACTCCCACTACTGCTTTAAGCCTCGGTCAGGCAGGCCACTGCCGGATTCCTTAGGTGCCCCCCCACCCCGAACCAAGACGGGTACCCCGATGTCCTCAAGGGCTAGGCCAAGGGCCTAGAATCCTAGTCTGGAGTTCCCGCTGCCCCCAGATCAGACCCCAGTCTGCACTCCCGGCCCCAGGCGGCCCCGCACCTGAGCAGCTGGGCCGAGTCGGCTGGCCTGCGCTCCTCCAATAGCACGAACACGGCTCGGGGGCCCTCCGCGCTGGCCTCTACGCCGTCCCGAGCTGGCTCGGCCGCATGAGACATGACGCCCGGTCCCGGGCGAGCCCTGCCAGGCCGGTCGGGCCTCGGCCCGGTCCCCCTAACAAAATAAGAGTCCCCTTCCCCCCCGCTCGCCACCGCCTCCTCCTCTGCTAAGCCATGGAGCCAGTTCTGCGCGGGCGGGCGGCGTCGGAGAGATGGGATGGGCCGTGAGTCATCCCCCGCCCTGAACGGACCGACACCCCCCAACCTAACCCCGGACGACCGCCCTCCTCCCCCTCGTCCTCTTCCCCCTCCTCCCGGGGCTGGGGAAACTCCACAGGAAGTGACCACACAGGCGATGGACGGCTCATCGGGCCACACCTCCTAGTGAGGCGGCCTATCTCTGAGTGCGGTTCGAAGGCCCACCCTAAGCCACGCCTCCTACGCGAAGGGAAAACTACATTTGGCCCAGCCTCATTCCGAGAAGGGAGCACCTAGGCCCCGCCTTCAGTGGCAGGAGCAAATAGGCAAAATGTAATTTGATTAAGCCACACCTCCTGCTTACGTCACTTTCTGAGCCACTCCCCCTCCTCTCAAATTATTCCACCTCCCCGCACAACGTTAAGCTGCTCCTCGACTGCCCCGCGCCTGCGCGCTGGTGACCGGTCGGTGCCTAAAGGGTGTCTAGGTCAAGTTTATGGCTGTGGAAGTGCGCTCCCTCCCGGCCAATATTTGTAATAATTTGCGCCCTAGACAGCGCTCCAGCCTGGATCTTGCCTTGCTCCCTGGCCAAAGCCATAACTATGAGACAGAGGCAGCGACATTCCCTGGAGGTGCGAGTCAGAAACTCCGCCCTTTCAGCACTTTCAGTCCAGCCGCCCATCTGGGCTTCTAGGGAGCCTTTCGCCTTTGCACGGCATCTCGAGCGGTTGTTGTACTATGGTCGTTGTGCCACACAGTAGATGCTTAATAAATCCTTGACAGATGGATGGATGCATGGATAGATGGATGGGATTTAGATCTGGTCCCGTCGGTGATTGACTTCTGGGATCATAAGGAGCCCCTCTGCCAGCCTTAGCTTTTCTGGCTCTTGTCAAGGGGTTCATACCCCCTGTCTGGCAGGGTTGCTGGGATTAGTGATAAATCATGAAAAACACTAGCAGGTTGCTTGGCATATAAGAAGCTCTCCAGAAACTGTTTAGCTCATTTGTTCGTTCATCCAACGTGTACTAAGCCCCTCCGACTACCATTGGTGTTACACGCAGTGGAAGCTCCTGTTCATATTTTCAGGTGCACATAGCTTGCAAAACACCTTGTACACCCAACCTTTCTTTCTTCAGCTGGGCCTGCGGAAACTTCACTGGGCTTCTGTTTGCCTTGCACCTTCTTGTGGCTAGCACTTTTATTTCCCAGATCTGTCCATTGGCTTGATAAACAAGCCGATCTATGCGTGCACATACAACCTCCATGTAATAAAGATGACAGTTCTTGCCCAAACTGACCTTTAAAAAATGAGTACATTCCAATCAAAATTCCAAAATGGAACTTGTAAACCGATGTTAACATTCTGACGGTGCTTTAAATGTGTGAGAATTACTAATTTACTCTCTGCCTCTCAAACAAGTCCCCCCCCCCCAGCTGTTCCTCAGTTGATATTGATACTGAACCAAGAGAACCCATGTCAAACCCAAGGGTGAGGGACCGGCACCGTGGCTCACTTGGTTAATTCTCTGCCTGCGGCGCCGGCATCCCATATGGGCACTGGGTTCTAGTCCCGGTTGCTCCTCTTCCAGTCCAGCTCTCTGCTGTGGCCTGGGAGGGCAGTGGAGGATGGCCGAGGTGCTTGGGCGCCTGTGCCCGTGTGGGAAACCATGAGGAAGTACCTGGCTCCTGGATTTGGATCGGCATAGCTCTAGCCGTGGCAGCCATTTGGGGGATGAACCAAAGGAAGGAAGACCTTTCCTATCTCTCTCTCTCACTGTCTAACTCTGCCTGTCAAATTAAAAAAAAAAAAAAGGTGAGAAGTGGAATGAGTTTGAGCTGGGCCTCTCCCAGGCACTCCCCAGGTTGGAGGTGAACTCAGACCTCAAGGTTCAGTTAGGGGAGCTGGACATCACAGCTACCAAGGAAATCCAAGTTGGTGGTGGCTGAAAAGCTATCATCGGGGCCAGTGCTGTGGCGTAGCGGGTAAAGCCACTGCCTGCAGTGTCGGCATCCCATATGGGCGCCAGTTTGAGTCCCAGCTGCTCTCCTTCCAATCTACCTCTCTGCTATGGCCTGGGAAAGCAGTGGAAGATGGTCCAAGTCCTTGGGCCCCTGCACCAGTGAGAGAGACCCAGAAGAAGCTCCTGGCTTCTAGCTTTGGATTGGCACAGCTCTGGCTGTTGCGGCAAATTGGGGAGTGAACCAATGGATAAAGACCTCTCTCTCTCTCTCTACCTCTTCTTCTCTGTGTAACTGACTTTCAAATACATAAATAAATCTTTAAAAAAATAAAGAAAAGTTATCATCATCTTTGTTCCCATTCCTCAACTAAAATATTTCCAATAAATTCAAGTCCAGCTAGCACATGAGTTGGAGAAAGTGTTTCGTGGGAAGCATGTTGTCTTTATTGCCCAGAGGAGAATTCCGCCTAAACCAACTCAGAAAAACAAAATGAAAAGTAAGCAAAAGCACCCTGGGAGCCGCACTCTGACAGCCGTGCACATTGCGATCCTTGAAGATCTGGTCTTCCCAAGTGAAATCGTGGGCAAGAGAATCCATGGGACACTGGATGGCAGTCAGCTCATAAAGGTTCATCTGGACAAAGCAGAGCAGAATAATGGGGAACATAAAGTGGAAACGTTCTCTGGTGTCTATAAGACGTTCACAGGTAAGGGTTTTAATTTTGAATTCCCAGAGTTTCAGTTGTAAAAAAAATGACTAAATAAAGTATGGTTCACGAAAAAAAAATTTTTTTTCCCCATGAGTAGGCATTTATTTGGCACAGAGGTTAAGATGCCCACATCTGGAGCTGGCGCTGTGGCACAGTGGGTTAACACCCTGGCCTGAAGGTCTCATACGGCATCCCATATGGGTACCGGTTCGAGTCCCGACTGCTCCACTTCCGATCTGGCTCTCTGCTATGGCCTGGGAAGGCAGTAGAAGATGGCCCAAGTGCTTGGGCCCCTGAACCCACATGGGAGACCAGGAAGAAGCTCCTGGGCTCCTGTCTTCGGATCTGCTCAGCTCCAGCTGTTGTGGCCAATTGGGAAGTGAACCAGCTGATGGAAGACCTCTCTCTCGCTGCCTTTCCTTCTCTCTGTTTGTAACTCTTTCAAATAAATAAATCTTTTTTTAAAAAAGTATATCCAGGTGGGGCTTGGTCTGTGATTAAGATGCCCACCTCCCCAATTGGAATGCCTGTGTCCTAGTCCCAACTCCACTTCAAATTCAAGCTTCCTGCTATTGTGCACTGTGGGAGGCAGCAGTGATGGCACAAATACTTGGGTTCCTACGACTCATGTGAGAAACCTGGATTGAGTTCCTGGATTCTGACTTCAGCCTAGCCCAGCTCCAGCTGTTTTGAGCCTTTGGAGAATGAACCAATGGATAGGACATTTCTGTGTGCCTCTTTTTTTTTCTCTGCCTTTCAAAAAATGAAGCAAATGACATTTTTAAAAAAAGAATGTTTTAAAAACTGAGAGTAGGTGTTTGGCAGTTTGTAACATCTGCATCCCACATTGGGGTGCTTGGGTTGAAGTCCTGGCTCTTCTCTTGCATCCAGCTTCCTGCTACTGCACATCCTGGGAGGAAGCAGGGTCTCCGCCACACACCTGGGAGACCCGGATTGAGTTCTGGGCTCCTGGCTTCAGCCCAGCACAGCCCTGGCTATTGCAGGCATTTGAGAGAATGAATTACCAGACTGAAGATTCTATCTCTATCTCTATCTCTCTCTATCTCTATCTCTATCTATCTCTATCTCTATCTATCTCTATCTCTATCTCTATCTCTATCTCTATCTCTATCTCTATCTCTATCTCTATCTCTATCTCTATCTCTCTTTGCCTTTCAATTAAAAAGGAACAGAAATCCAAATGTCAACCTGAGTATTTATGGGAATTAGTATTAGTAAAAATTATATTTCAGTTCACTGGGAGAGAGAAGCACTATGAAAAAAGGGCCGAGGGGGAGGGGCTGTGCTGTGGCTTAGCGGGTAAAGCCACCACCTACAGTGCTTGTATCTCATATGGTTGCCGGTTCGAGTCCCAGCTGCTCCACTTTCAGTTCAGCTCTCTGCTATGGCCTGGGAAAGTGGTGGGTGATGGCTCAAGTCCTGGGCCCCTGCATCCGCGTGTGGGAGACCCAGAAAAACTCCTGGCTCCTGGCTTTGGATCAGCCCAGCTCTGGCCGTTGTGGCCTTTTGGGGAGTGAAGCAGCAGATGGAAGACCTCTCTCTGTCTCTCTCTCACTCTCTCTCGTTCTCCATTTCTCTGCCTCTTCCTCTCTGCAACTTTGCTTTTCAAATAAACAAATAAATCTTTTAAAAAAGTGGCTTGGGGACAAATCACTATCTTTTTGGGGAGGGATTAGATGCTTATTTTGCAATTCAGAAAAATTAATTCCAGTCTGGGTAAAAAATGTAAACATAAAAAAGCAAAGCTATAAAACTGTTGGAACAAAATGTTTTTGAAAAGCATTTTAAGGTTTTGGGCAGAGAAGAAGCAAAACACCAAAGAAAAGGCAAAAGATATAAAAAAATAATAAACAACAGTTATTGGTCATCCTTGGCATTTTATTTGCATTAATTCACTTCAGCCTGACAACAGACCTCTGAAGAAGGTTCTATTTGAGATACAACCTATAAATCAGGAGACCAAAGTACAGCAAGCTGAAGTCACTTCCCCAACTGAGGTCACTGCAGATCATCAAACCTGGGCTTTGAAGCCAGGCACTCCTCCTCCATCCCCACCCCCACCCCCACCCCCACTATGCTCTATAGTCTCTCCATTCCACATCAAAATAGAAAATTACAGTGTGATGAAAGATGCCACAAACAAAGTGAAAAGACTTGCAACAGACTGGGAGCAAATATTTAAAGCATTAGATCTACAGATCAATTATCCTGTCACACACCCTCTTCCTACAAACACCAGCTTTATACACACATCTCAAATGTCTCTATGACAAGTGAGACAAGTGCTTCCCTATCACATAGGCTGCACAATATGCCTGCCTCGTCTTTCTCAGGTTCTCTTTTTGTAATCTCTTCCTCTCAACTTGATCAATACTCCTCTCTTTTCTTTAAAGATGAATTTATTTAGTTATTTTAAAGATGTATTTATTTAGGGGCCGGCTCCGTGGCTCACTTGGTTAATCCTCCGCCTTCAGCGCCGGAACCCCATATGGGCGCCGGGTTCTAGTCCCGGTTGCGTCTCTTCCAGTCCAGCTCTCTGCTGTGGCCTGGGAAGGCAGTGGAGGATGGCCCAGGTGCTTGGGTGCCTGCACCTGCGTGGGAGACCAGGAAGAAGCACTGGCTCCTGACTTCGGATCGGCATAGCTCTGGCCGTAGCGGCCATTTGGGGATGAACCAATGGAAGGAAGACCTTTCTCTCTGTCTCTCCCTCTCACTGTCTGTAACTCTATCAAAAAAAAAAAGATGTATTTATTTATTTGAAAGTCAGAGTTACACAGAGAGAGAAGGAGAAGCAGGGAGAGATAGGTCTTCCATCCCCTGGTCCACTCCCCAATTGGCCAATCCGAAGCCAGGAGCCAGGAGTTTCTTCCAAGTCTCCCATGTGGATTCAGGTCCCAAGGACTTGGGCCATTTTCTGCTGCTTTCCTAAAGCCATAGCAGAGAACTGGATTGGAAGTGGAGCAGCCGGGACACAAACTGATGTGCATATGGGATGCCAGCACGGCAGGCGGTGGCTTTTACCCACTATACCACAGCCGCCGGCCCTGAAAGATTTATTTACTTATTTGAACCTCAAAATGACACGGGATGGAAGGGAAGGGCGGGCCGGGGGGGAGGTGTGGATGGAGAGAGAGAGAGAGAGAGAGAGAGAGAGAGAGAGAGAGAGAATCTTCCATCCACTGCTTCACTCCCCCAAAAGCTGCAGGAGCCAGAAACTCCATCCTCGTCTCTGAAGCACTTGGGCCATCCTCTGCTGCTTTCCCAGGCACATTAGCGGGGAGCTGGATCAGAAGCAGAGCAGCTGGGACTTGAATTGGCACCCACTGTTGCAAGAGGTGGCTTAACCTGCTGTGCCTCTGTTGACGCAGCTGGGGTTTCATTGCAAGACTACTGTGGGTTGGATGAAAAGGAGTTGTGGACGGAGAAGGAAAGCCAGTTGGATGGCTAAGTTGTGGTGTTTAGAGGTAAATGTAAGTGGTGATCTAGAGTGACTTGGGGTGATATTGGGGTCTCTGACAGGACACTTTGCATGCAGTTGAAAGATCCTGGATGTAAAGGACTTCAGGAAGAGTGGAACTGCTAGAGGATAGTTTTAGAGTGCAGGCGGGAGCTATTGGAGGGTGGATTGGGGATATAGTTAGGGCATTGGAAGATAGTGTAGGGTGCAGTTGGGAGGATCATAGGGAGACAGCAGGTGTTTAGTTGAGAGTTGAGTCTTTGGTAAGGGAGTTTAAAGAGTAGAACTGTTAATTGTCATAGGATAGTGTAATAGTCTGAGTGTGATAGGCTAAATGGGGTTCCCCAAAAGATGTCCACATCCTAATCCCTGGAACATGAGAGTGTTAATTTATATGGCAAAAAAAAAAAAAAAAAGGAGTTGGCAGATAGGATTAAGAGTTTTGAAATGGAGAGATTGTTTTGGATTGTCAGATAGACTCTAACTACAATCACATATGCTTTTATAAGAGGTAGGTAGAGGAGCTGGCATTGTGGCATAACTGGTTAAGTTGCCGCCTGCCACGCTGACATCCCTTATGGCCACCAGTTCAAGTCCCAGCTGCTCCACTTCCCACCCAGCTCCTTGCTAATGGCCTGGGAAAGCAGTAGAAGATGGCCCAAGTGTTTGGGCCCCTGCACTTGTGTGGGAGACCTGGAAGAAGCTCCTGGCTTCAGCCTAGTCCATCCCTGGCCATTGTGGCCACCTGGGGACTGAACCAGTGGATAGAAAATCAATCTCTCTCTCTCTCTCCCCCTTCTCCCTGTCCCTGTCCCTCTCCCCCTCCCTCTCCATCTGTCTCTCCCTCTCCCTCATTCCAGTAAATAAATAAATCTTTAACAACAGCAACAAAAAGAGATCCGTAGAAGCAGATTTGTGTAACAGAGAAGGAGATGACAACGTGGGCATGGAGGCAGAGATTGCGCCACAAACCAAAGAATGCCGGCAGCCACCAGAAGCTGGAAAGGGCAACAGATTGTCTCTTAGAGGCTCCAAAGGGGGGCTGGCACTGTTGACACTTTACTTTGACCCACTGAAACTGATTTTGGACTTCAGGCTTTCTGTGAAAGAATAAATGTGTGTTGTTTCAAGTCACCGAGTTTGTGGTAATCAGTTATAGCAGCAGCAGTAAACTACTACACATGGATTGGGGGCAGAGTTGGAGGTCACTGGAGGGACTTAGGGATCTGTTGGGGGGGGTTATTGAGGGTCATTTGATCATATCATTAGTGGTCATTGGAAAATATTTATTTGCGTGCAGTTGGAGCTATCAAAGGGAAGATTGCAGTGGGGTGGTTACTGCACGGTGCAGTGATTTGGAGGTGTAGTTGGAGACTGGGAAGGCAAATGGGGAATGTTTATAGGTTAGCATTAGGGATTATTGAGAGACAGTTTAGTGTGTAGTTCAGAGTTGTTGGGACTGTGGATGTTTGCGAAAATACTGCTAGATTTTTGTGGGTATAGTTGCATATAATTTAAACCAAGGTTGGGCATGGTGCTCATCACCGAGTGATTTGGGGTTATAGTTTGGGACTGCAGTTACGGGACCAAGAGAAGATAGTGAATATTCAGATGGGTAATTTTTGGAAGGGTAATTTTCCTAGGAGCTCCTTTTCCGATCCAGCTCTCTGCTATGGCCTGGGAAAGCAGTGGAAGATGGCCCAAGTGCTTGGGCCCCTGCATCCATGTGGGAGACCCGGAGGAAGCTCCTGGCTCCTGGCTTCGGAATGGCGCAGCTCTGACTGTTGCAGCCATCTGCAGAGTGAACCAGCAGATGGAAGACCTCTCTCTCTCTCTCTCTCT
Source organism: Lepus europaeus (assembly GCF_033115175.1). Lineage (NCBI taxonomy): Eukaryota > Metazoa > Chordata > Mammalia > Lagomorpha > Leporidae > Lepus > Lepus europaeus. Next base: position 100,871,946 of record NC_084850.1, on the reverse strand, counting down.
CTCTCTCTCTCTCTCTCTCTCTACCTCTCTGTAACTCTGTCTTTCAAATAAATAAAGACAAAATCTTTTAAAAAAAAAAAGACACTTGGGATACTCTTGGTAGTTGATAAAAGGCCATTTGAGGGTGTGGTGGGAGATGCTGGGAGGTGGATTAGGGATAAAGGTGAGGCTCTGGAGGGATAGTTTAATGATGACTGGATTGAGGGCACAGTTGAGAGCTTGTGGGTGTGATTTGCGGAGGAGTTTGGGGGCCTGCTTGTTTATTTGCTTGAGGAGTGGTTGTGGCCCCAACTTAATCCAGGTCTGTCATATGGGTACCAAGAACCCAATTACTTCAGCCATCACCACTGTCTCCCCAGGGGCTGTATTAGCAGGAATCTGGAGTCATAGGCTGGAAGCTGGGTATGCATTGAACTCAGGTACTCTGACACAAGACTCAAGCATCTTTTAAAAATTATTTATTTATTTTCTGAAAAGGACAGAGAGAGAGAGAGAGAGAGAGAGAGAGAGACTTCATCTGCTGGTTCACTTCCCAAATGCCAGCAACAGCCAGGGCTGGACCACGCCAAAGCTTGGAATTTAATTTGAATCTCCCACATGGGTGGCAGAGACCTAAATATTTCAGCTGTCACCTGCTGTCTCCCAGGGTGTACAATAGCAGGAAGCTGGAATCAGAGGCAGAACTGGGATTCAAACCCAGGTACCTCCCTATGGAATAAAGATATCTCAAGGGGCCAGCGCTGTGCCACAGTGGATTAACACCCTGGCCTGAAGTGCCAGCATCCCATATGTGGGCGCCAGTTCGAGACCCGGCTGCTCCTCTTCCAATCCAGCTCTCTGCTATGGCCTGGGAAAGCAGTAGAAGATGGCCCAAGTCCTTGGGCCCCTGCACCCATGTGGGACACTCAGAAGAAGCTCCTGGCTCCTGGCTTCGGATCAGCATAGCTCCAGCCATTGTGGCCAATTGAGGAGTGAACCAGGGGATGGAAGACCTCTCTCTCTCTCTCTCTCTCTCTCTCTCTCTCTCTCTGCCTCTCTTCTCTGTGTAACTCTTTCAAATAAATAAATAACTCTTAAAAAAAAAACTACACCACAGTGTTGGCCCAAAATAAAGTAACTTACTAAATAAATAAATAAATAAATAAAGGCATCTCTGCCTCTCCTTCTCTCTCTGTGTAACTCTGACTTTCAAATAAATAAATAAATATTTAAAAAAATGGATGAACCTCAAAAATATTATGCTAAGTGAAAAAAACCCAACTAAAAAATATCAACATATTATGTACAAAATGTTCAGGAAAGATAACTCTATAGAGACAGAAAGTAGATTAGTGGTTGCCTAAGGCTCGGAATGATATGAGGATTAAGTGTATTTAGTCATGAACAATCTTAGTGGAGTGATGAAAATACTCTAAAACTGGGGCTGGTTATTGCACATTTCAGTAAGTTTACTAAACTTTTTTTTTATTTGTACAACTTAAAAATGGATGACTTTTATGGTACCTAAATATGTCTCAATTAGGTTGTTTTTAGAAAAGATCACTCAAGTATGGTTTGGGGTGTACCTGGGTCATTGCAAGGGTTAGAGGACATATTTTGGGCCACCAGAGTATGATCTGGGGGCTTAGTTTGGTAAATACAGCAAAATCATTCGTGGTTATTTGAAGGTGTGGTTGAGGATTGTTGGAGGTAGTTTGGGGGTACTGTTTGGGTCAGTAGAGAGCGACTTGGCAGTGTACAGGAAGAGACAGGATGGCTTGAAGTGCAGTTGGGAGACCACACATAGTCAAGAGTATGCAGGACAGAGATTGGGGGTTCTACAAGGCAATTTTGTGAGGACAGGAGGGGAGGTCAATGGAAGGTCGTTTGTTTGATGGTAGTGGAAACCATAGAGCATGGTTTGGAGACAGAGCAGGTGACAGGTGGAATTGATTTGAGGTGCAAGTGAAGCCCACATTGAGGGTAGCTGGTAATATTTGGAGTGGTGTTGGGGACTGTTGCAGAGCCAGTAGTGGATTCATGGTGTATGGTTGGAGGGTACATGGAGAGTGGTTTGGGATCAATGGACAGTGTTTTGGGTGCACATTGGAGGCATTTGGAGAATGATTTGGAAGTGTTGTTTGAAGGCTAATGGCTTCAGGGCTAGCTGCAGACGGTTTGAGGAACAATTTGGGAGTAATGGAAGGTAGTGTTTTGGTGCAGTTTGGAAGTCCATGGAGGATGGATTGGAGGTACTACTTAGGATCAATGGGCAGTAATTTGAAGACATAATTTGGGGGATGATGAAAGATAGTTTGCTGTGTCCACTGATAGACCTTGAACAATTTGCTGTTGTTCTTTTGGTTTGCACCAGGATGTGAAGAAAAATCCCTGCACTTTCTCTTTGTGACAGCCTACATTGAATTGGGGAATACATTTAAAGAAAAAAAAAAAAGAAAGAAAGAAAGAACGAAAGATAGTTTGAAGATTGAAATTCAGAGATAAATGGAGAGTGATTTGGAGATCGTGGGAACACGGTTTGGGGTGCACCAGGAGATTCTATAGGCGATCTGGGTGTAATTTTGATAGTCATGAAGGGTAATTTAAGGAATATAGTTTGGCGTCAATGTAGTGTGATTTAGGCACAGCTTGAAGGTCAATGGGAAGTGGTTTATTAGTGCAGCTTGGATGTCCGTGGAAGATAAATCAGAGGTCCTGCTTGGGATCAGTGGACAGTACTTTGGGGGTGATGGAGAGTGGTTTGGGGTGCATTTGGGGATGGCGACAAGGAAAGCTGGGAGAGTTTAGAGGTGTGGTGATGGCTTATGGAGAGCAGCGTGGGGTACTGCTCGTACCGCCTGGGGGTCCGTGAAGAGTGACTTGTGGGGGGGTGCCTATCTGCTCGCCGAGGGGGCGTGGCCTTGGCAGGGCTGGGGGAGGACTCCATCGCCCTCAAGAGTCTGTGCGCACGCGCTCCCAGCCTGTTCGCTCCTGGCGCTCCCAGGGCAGGAAAATCGAAGAGCCGACCTGGCGCCTGCGCACTTCGTCCTCGCCGCTGCTGTGGTCTCGCGCCCCGCCCCCCGCACCCCCCACCCCGAAGCTCGCGTTCAGCGGCGGCGGTGGCCGTGCCGCCGGGAGCGGGCGGACCCGAGTGCAGGGTGGGGGGCGGGGGCCCAGCGCCGGCGGCTTGGCCGGCGCTCCTCTCCCACCCCCCGGGTGCCCCCCGTCTGGCCCCACGGCTAACGGTCGCGCGGCGGAACGCGGCCCACGGGCAGGGCGCGGAACAGGAGAAGGCGCGCGCCCGGGGACGAGCAGGGCGCAGCGAGGGACGGGCGCGCCCACTAGCCCTGCCGGCCTGCACCGGCCCCGCCTACGCCTCTGGGTGAGGACCTTCGGTGAGTAAGACCCCCCCGCACACACTTGGAAAGGGAGGGGACTGGGTGGGCTGAGGGCCCGGAAACGCTGGCGAAGATATACCTGCGCTGGCATTCATGACCTCTGACCCCGTAGCCTCACCCCTGACCCCCTCTGACCTGACTACATGTTATTGAGATCTCCAACCCCAGCCAGCTTTGGCCTCAGGACCTGTGGTCCGACCCCTAACCTAACCACATTCTGGGATGGTGGGATCTTCATCCTCTGTTTTGTGCCCCTAAATCCAGTCAGGACCCCAAACCCCATCCAGTTCTGTCCTTAGCATCCTTGACTTGATCTCTGATGCTTGCCTGAGCCTGTCTCAGCTTTGAGGCTCATCTTGTTATGTCCTGGTGCTTGACCTTAACTCTTATCCAGTCTCTGAACCTCCGCCCCTCTTGTTCCCTTAACCCCAACCTGATCCAGTTTTGTCCTGATTCCTAACCTGACTTAGGTACTTTCACCCTGCCCTGTACTGTGCCCCTAGTCCCTCTCCTTACTCCAGTCTTCATCCCAGCTTACCACCTGTACATGTCCCCCTCTGTCTCCTGCCCTGGCCCCAATCCTGTCCTATTTTCCCCCCTTTTCTTGTCCCATCACCATTCTCATTCCAATCCTCACTCTCTCCTGGTCTTTTCCTGTTCCTGACCTCTATCCTTAACCTGCCCTTTTTCCTGTTCCCTCCCTTGACAACTGGCTTCTGTTCTGTATGGATGCTGTCCCCCGCCCTGCTGTTTTGTTGTATTTTGCCTCTAACCCTGTCTTGAATCTTAGCCATCCCATCCCCTGAGCAGTGTTCTGGCTCACTTCCTGTCCTGCCTCTTGACCTCCATCCCAAGATGTTTCTGTCTTGTCCTCTGTACTCCTTCCCTTCCTGTCGCTTTATCCCATCCCAACCCTAGACCCCTCTTCCACACTCTGTCAGATCTCCCTTTTTCCTTTCCTAATACCTACTTCCCATCCCCTCTGAGCTCAGGGCAGGGGTCCCATTATTCCCTGCCCGTAAACTTGAAGGTTCTACGGGTCTTAAGACCTCTGAAGTACATCGTAAGTGCTTTCCTTAGCGTGAAGAAGCAGCCTTGTGAGTCTTGTGTGGCTGATAGGATTTTTGTATGGGATTTCCCACACCTGCACCCCAGTGATCTCACATAGACCTTGCATTTCTCGTCCTGCCCTAGGAGGGCCTGGAACTGTCCATCAGCCCCCTGCCCTCCCCGGATGTGAAAGAACACCCTCAATTATTCATTGATTCTCTAGAAGTTGGAGAGCCTGAGAGGTCTGCGTCATGTTTCCAGCTGTGTTTTTTTGGGGGCTGCCTCACATTGGGAGGAAGGGTTTACAAAATATGCAGGACTGAGGGCCCTAGGGGTTTGTCTGAATCTTCTAGATCATGTTACCTCCATCCCTGACCTTGATCCTGGGTGTGGGATCCCTTACTTTCCTCCCCTAAAAAAAAATCTATTCTATGCCAGAGGCTTCAGGACTTGGTAGGGGTTTATTCCCCTTTTCTTGGAAGTGGGCAATAAACATCTTGCTGCTAAGTTCACCTCACCTCTGGGAGGCTGGTCTGGGGAGGTGGGGAGACAGGCAAGCACTGGATTGAGAGAGTGAGGTCTATCCAGCAGTAGCAATAACAACAATACCATGAGCTTCCTTCGCCCTCTCTCTTCAGTCTCCTTGATTCTGAGGATGGATGAGGAGAATTTGGAGCATAATATGTTACTCAATTATGTCTTCAGCTTACATTTTTTCTTTTTTTAAGATTTATTTACTTATGGGGCCAACAATGTAGCAGGTAAAGCTGCTGCCTGCAGTGCCGGCATCCCATGTGGGCGCTGGTTCTAGCCCCGGCTGCTCCACTTCCGATCCAGCTCTCTGCTATGGCCTGGGAAAGCAGTAGAAGATGGCCCGAGTCCTTGGGCCCCTGCACCCGCGTGGGAGACCTGCAAGAAGCTCCTGGCTCCTGGATTTGTATCAGCACAGCTCTGGACATTGCAGCCATTTGGGGCGTGAACCAGCGGATGGAAGACCTCTCTCTCTACCTCTGCCTCTCTGTAGCTCTGCCTTTCAAATAAATAGATAAATCTTAATACAGATTTATTTACTTGTTTGAAAGGCACAAAGAGAAAGAGTGAGAGAGATATCTTATATCTGCTAGTTTACTTCCTAAAGGCCGCAATGGCCAGGGCTGAGCCAGGCTGAAGCCAGGAGCCAGGAGCTTCTTTCAGGTCTCTCATGTGGGTGCAGGGGCCCAAGGACTCGGGCCATCCTCCACTGCTTTCCCAGGCATATCAGGAGGGCGCAGTAGTAGAGCAGCTGGGAATCGAACCAGCCCCCAAATGGGGTGCTGGTTGCTGTTGGTGGAGGCTTAACCTGCTACACCACATCGTTGGCCTCAAGCTTACATTTTTCATAGAAGAGTAGTGAGCTCAAATAACGAGGTACTAGACCCATCTTATTTACCCAAAGCCTTTATCCAAACCTATTTCTAACACACAGGTATTCTTCACTGTCTCAATCTACCTGGCACCTGTGTTCTGAGAGGGCGTTCTGGAAGTTCAAATATTGAAACATACCAAGTCACCTGAAAGTCTTCAGTTGTCATCTCTTACATAATGACTAGGGAAAGTTCAGATAATGCTCTAGCTCGGAAATGGGTCCAGATCTCTGCTGTTAAGTCTCCTGATCCCCAGGGACAAGAAGTTGGGCTAGTGAGGGCACCCTGTTGGGTACATATATGGGGTTCCTGCATTTTGCCCGATCAGTAAGGTGTGCACAAGAGAGAGGGTATCAGTTCTAGCTCAGAAATATATCAAAGTCCATTCAGTTCTTGTATTTAGATAGTGAGACTTGAGATCACGTGTCTGAATGTATTTGGTTCCTGCCATCTTAGTGGTGAGGAGGGAGAGGTCAGATAATGAGGGAAAACAGCTCTGTTGCAAATACCTCTGATTTGGCAAGCACAAGGCTTCCATGTCTGGACAGCAAATACAGAGGGTTTTGGCGACTGAGGGATACCAGCTCTGTCTGCCTCAAATGCCTCTGAATACATAGAGTTGCTGATTTTGGATCGTGGGAGTTGACACAAGTTAGCCATGTAGCTCTGTCTCAAAGAAAAAAACATGCATTTATATAAAGAGGAATACCTGAATGATGACAGCTTGCACATATTAAGCATCAAGCTTGAGCCAGGCACTGTGCAACGGCAAGCTTTCAATGTATTAACTCACTTAATGCTCGCAACAATCCTGTGAGCTTACAGATTATTATCATAACCATTTAACAGATAAGGACATTGAGACATGGTGAGCTTAAATAACTTGTCCAAGCAATGACATGGTCACTAAGTGGCAGACCCACCATTTATTAGCTGTGCAGAGCCTGGTGAAGCTGAGGACCCGGCTGCGATGGGGCATAGAGGTGGGGCCATCTTCTAGACTGTTGAAAGCTGTGGACCAGGGCAGTGATGTGTGTGGGTCCCTGTTCCTCCTTGTCAGCCTAGCCCACGAGGTCCAGTTACCTGCTCTCCCCTACTTACCCGCTTCTGCGTGAGTTTACTGCTGTTATTACTAGCGGTCATTAATGACACGGTGTGAGTTTCCTTACACCAGGCTATGCCTTCCAGAATGACTTTGGCCTCTGTTGTCTCTGTAACCCCCTTTTACCCACTTTACAGAGGACGCCCAAGCCCTGAGACTCAGTTTTGCATTGTCAGCCAGATTGCCTTGGCCCTCTTGGCCCCAGTTGTGTAAACATCTCTGTTCCCAGCATCCTTGGTGGCCCACAAGAGGTGGGGGAGGCTATGGCGGAGAGGCCACTCCTCACCAACAGCCATCTGCCCACCTTGCCCTGCCTGCCTCCGCCAGCCCCAGGCAGTGAAGGAGGGGAAGCAGGGAGGGTGATGAAAGGGGCCTTTGTGTCCCATGCTGGAAAGCTCAAGGGTGGGGGGGAGGTGGGCAGGGATGGCAGGAGGCCTAAATAGGTGTGTTAGGGGGAGCCTCTCTCTAGGCCTGACACACCCACCAAGTAGGGAGGGAGCTTTCCTCACTCTGTGTCTCACATCCTGGCTCAGAGCAGTGGCTGCTGTAGGGGCCTGGGTTGAGTTTGGGCTCTGAGGTCATATAGCAGATGGTCCCAAATAGAGCATAGGATGTGTGGTGTCTGCCCTGTGGTGCTGTAGGGCAGAGGTGGGGGGGACAGTCCATTGTGGGGACTCACAGCCCTCGATTGCCTTGTCTGGCATGAGGCCAGACTCCTGGCCAGAAATGCCCAAGGGGGAGGAATTGGGGAGAGACCCAGTGAGGATGTGGAGAAACCTGAGCCCCCTCCCCTCCCCCCAACTCCTCCCTTGCAGGAGTAGCCTCTGTCTGCTTCCAGCCCAGGCCCCCACACCCCCAAGTTCTGATTCCATCTGCTCTTGTGCCACCGTGCCCTGAATCAGCCTCTCCACCTCTCTAAGCGTCAGCTTCCACTTCTAGAAGAGGGCTGTGTGGAGATCCAGTCTGTGCCGTCCTCCCAGGTGTGTAGGGCCCACAAGGCGTTGAAACACACACGTGTTTTGTAGGGCAGAAACTGTCAGTTTACTAGAGTTCTTCCTTCGGGGGCTATGAAGGGGGCTGGGGTTGTGAGACATGGCCCCAGCCTGGAGAGCTGTTTCCCCCAGCCAGGGTGGGAATTGATTGCCCCAAGGCCTTCTCCCACCCCACTTCTCTTGTCCTGGGCACAGGGCCGGGGTCTCAGGAATGTGTTGCCACTGAGCACTGCCCCTCCCCAAGCCAAGCCGACACCCTTGGGTGGGCAGGCTCTAACTCTCTGGGAGTTCAGGCAGCAGGAGGGGCACCTGCTACTCCCATGACTCTGAGCCCTTCTTCCCCAGTTCTCGGCCAGGAGTCTCTGGTAAGTTCTCTGCTGTGTGTCCCGAGTGAGGTGAGGGTTCCTGGTTCTTTTCATGGCCAAGCCGTGTGCCCCAAAGAGGATGTGGCCCTCGCCTTGGTGGTAGGCAGGCAAGGGTTAAAAGGTGTGGGACGGCCCAGTTTCTGGCCAGGTAGGCTGGGCCATTACCTAGTGGGAGGCGGCCAAGGCATCCGCCACTGCTGCTCACTGCCTCTACCAGCGGAGCCAGGGCCTGGTAGAGACAACTGTGCTTTTGAGAGACCTGAGGCTACCCCCCACCCCAGCACTCTCTGCTTTTGGTGAGCACCTGGGAGCAGTGGGCCAGGGAGTGGACGGGGGTGGGGGGGCAAGGGCATGGAAGTTGGGGGAGGTACACGGAGTGCCTTTGGGAGAGAGCTTGTGGGAAAGGTAAGCTAACGCTGTGGGGTGGTGTGGGTGGGGATGGGGTGGGGGCTGTCCAGCCAGGAAGGAGGGCCTGAGTAGAGGGGCAGAAGCCCCAAATGTCTAGTTTCTTTTCTGGCAGGAAGCTGATTCCTGGCCGGAAATGGACAAACTGGACGCCGAGCGATGGGAGAGTAGGGAAGCTTGGGTCCCCCTTCTTTACTCCACCCCCCCCATACTTCCTCCCCTCCTCCTCCTGTGCAGGAGTAGCCTCTGCCTGTCCCTAACCCAGGGCTCAGTTCCCCGAGGCCAGACTGGACTATTGGGAAACCATTGTCCCGGCACCTGCCTGCCTTCCCTCCCCCATTTGCCCACCTTGAGGAGGAGGCGGGGGGGGGGGGGGGGGGGAGGAACAGTCCAGATTTCAGCAGTTTGTATGCGCTTCAGCAGGATGCGGAAGCGGGGGTCTCGCTGACAGTGTTGGGGTGCCACCCAGGTGAGGTGTCTTGGTTGTAAACAGTCATTACAGCCAGGAATTTCTTTCTCGGCTGGCTGTAGTGGCAGAGAGCAGACCTGAAAAACCTGCTGGGCCCGCCTCTGGGTGTGTGTGTGGGGGGGGTGCCCCCTGCAGCTCCTCTGTTGTAGCCATTCTTGCGATGGGCCCTGGGGTCACCAGAGCGGGACCCAGGGACTGGTATGGGGCAGTGTTGGGGAGGGGGCTGCTAGGGTCCCCTTCTCACCATCTCCCTGTGGGGACAGGGCAGCCCCGGCCCCAAGGCAAGTGCGTAGATGTCAGGCGAGCAGAGGCAGAGGTTCTGGAGCTGGCTGTGGAGGTGTGGGGCGTTGACCCTGGGTCTAGCCTGCCCAGTGACCCCATGACTCATGGCCTAGCTATGTCCCCGAGGTCAGGCCGGCAGGGTGGGGCTGGGATTCCTGTCTGGACCCCGTGTTGACTTCCAGGATATTCTGAGTTCCCAGAGAAGGGAGGACTGAGGCAGCCCAGCATGGGATGTGGGACCAACCCTGGTGAATGGGGAGGAAACTGGGTTCCTGTTGGGGTGGGAGAAGATTCAGGGGAGCCCTGGGACAGTTTCCCAAGCCCAAATGGGGCCTGGGAGAGTCTGGGCCTCAGGAGCCAAAGGGCCGAGGAGGCTGAGCTGAGGCATGGAGGAAGCCCTAAGGCACTGGGAAACATCAGATCTTAGACAGGGTGGGCTAGGGAGTGCCTTGCAAAGTGTTCTGGGCCTGCACTAGGAGAAAGCTTTAGGGAATGAGCCCTGAAGGCACCAGTGCTTCCAGGGATAAGCACAGAGCCTATGGGGCGGGGCCGCAGTGAAATCGGTAGAGGTAGAGATGTGGAAGGGGCTTGGGCCCAGGCCTCGTTGATTGCCTGGGTCTTCCCCATACCTGGCTAACCTGTCAGGACAAGCTGTGGATTTCAAGGTAGGCGGAGATGGGAACTCTGTGGCCCTGTGAGGGCCTCTCAGTCACTTGCTACCGAGGTTAGGCCAGGTGGTAGGAGGTGATGTCACCCGGCTGCCCGGCTGGGGAACAAGCAGGATGTGGGAGGAAGGGAGGGAGGGAGTAAACTCCAGACAAGGGGACAAGGGCAGGGCTGGAGACCAGCCAGGGAGGCTCCATGGGCTGCCGGCCATGTCTGGAGACAGAGAAGGAGGCAGGAGGCAGGTGGTTTGTCATCTGTGGCTGTGGACTTTGCTTTTCACAAAGCCCTGCGGGGTGACTTCCCCATGCTAGTCTTAGGCCAGGCTGGGGGAGGGAGCGGAGCTAGAGGGCCCCCCGGGTGGCAAGGGAACAGTTTGCTGGCTGCACCAGGGCTGTGAGATGCAGTTGTGACAGTTACAGACCCAGCAATCTGGACTTGAACCCTGGCCCATCTATCTGCCTCAGCCTCCATTTACTTCATTTACTGCCATCGTTCATTGAGCTGGCAGATACGCACTGAGCACTTGCTGTGTGCAGTTCAGGGCATTGGACTTCCCGATGATACTGATGCAGAGGACAGATGTACGTCCTGTCCTCATGGGCGCCTGGGAGAGGCATGAGCTCTGAACTGGACAGCAGGTGTGAGAGGACCCAACACAGGGGCCCACTTCTTTTTTTTTTTTTTCAGATTTACTTATTTATTTGAAAGGCAGAGTTACAAAGAGGTAGAGGCAGAGAGAGAGGTCTTCCATCTGCTGGTCCACTCCCCAGATGGCCACAATAGCCAAAGCTGCACTGATCCGAAGCCAGGAGCTTCCTCTGGGTCTCCCACATGGGTGCAGGGGCCCAAGGACTTGGGCCATCTTTTACTGCTTTCCCAGGCCACAGCAGAGAGCTGGATCAGAAGTGCAGCAGCCAGGACTCGAACCGGCGCCCATATAGGATGGCGGCACCACAGGCAGAGGCTCTACTCGTTATGCCACAGTGCGGGCCCCATCACAGGGGGCCCACTTCTGGCAGTTACATTGAAGTCCCAGCATACTCAGTGAGAAGCAGGGGCTGGAGTGGTGAAAAGTTGCCAAAAACCTAGATGAAGGCCCTGAGGCCTGATGGACTTGGGGAGCTTAGGAAGTTGGAGGGGTTGGAGCAGCTATAGCGAGGGAGTGTACGACCAGAGGAGTGGGTTTATCTATATCCTTGGCCGTGGGCAAGTAACATCACCTCTCTGCCTTCCTAATGTCCATCGTCTCTAAAAGAGGGACAGCAATAATCAGAAAGCCACCTCAGCGGGTGGTTGTGAAGATTAAACGCAGCACAGTGGGTAGCTGTTCCAGGCACCCAGGTGCTTAATGAGTACGGGTTGTTGTTATCTTCGGCTGAATCTGTGCCATGAATTCTCTCCCCAGGCAAGACTCCTGGCTGTGGCCCATGGGCCTCTGAGGAGGCGTTGGAAGTCCGCCCAGCTCCCCACTTGCTGTGCTCCCACTCAATGGGAAGGGAGCCAAGGTACTGGGGACCAAGGGGGATCCAGACGGCAACACACATTCCCAGAGGGCAGATCGAGCAGGCGGTGGGGTCAGGGTACTCCTTATTCCAGCTGAGGCGTGGGAAAAGCTGGGGCAGGCAGGGGCCTGGGGTATCACAGGATGAACCTCCTTCATGGCGCTCTGCATCACTGCCAGGCCCTGTCCAGCCACCAGCCACGGCCTGTGGACAGCAGCAGGATGGAAGTCAAAGGTCAGCTCATCAGCTCACCTACCTTCAGTGCCCCAGGTCAGCAGCTGCTTCCCCCTCCTGCTGCCTCCTTCCCTGCTCGGAGTCACCACCTGCCCCCCTGGGAAAGATGGGTCCCCGGCCCCACAGCAGCACCACGACACCCTGGCCATGCCGCTGATCTTTGCTCCCTCTGTGTCTAGCTGCCCCGTTTGGAGAGGCTGCCCCCCAGGTGAAGTCAGAGCGTCTGCGGGGGCTGCTTGACCGGCAGCGGGCCCTGCAGGAGGCCCTGAGCCTGAAGCTTCAGGAGCTCCGCAAAGTGTGTCTCCAGGAGGCGGTGAGGGCCTGGCCCGAGGGGCGTCAGGTTGGGGGTGAGGAGCCCGGGCCCCCATGTAGCTGGAGTGTGGTAGCACTTGCCAAGCCACTTGTCTGGACTGTGGATTCCCTGTCATTTCGCACTCCTTCAAGGTTGGCTTACATAGCTCAGAATCAATGACATATAGGAATACAGGCCCATGGGCCCCTGTTTACAACTTGGAATCCCCAGAACTTCAAAAAACAAAAGTTATTTCCAAAGGTTGGTAGCAAAGGTGGCCCTGAACTGATACGGGGTGATTTATGGTTTCGATTTCCCCCCTTTCTGGCGTGTCCAGAGTTTGCCAGAAATAATGTGGTGGAAGCCAGGTGGCCCCAGTCCCTGCAGGGAATGTGTGGTCATATCAGTGTATATAGACTGTGCACCTTTATAAACCAAAAGAATTCCAGATTGCAAAGTAGGTCTCCCTGCCTCCCCATGCCAGCCACCCCAGGGTCTGGGCCAGTGAGGGGCTGAGGGTATACACAGCAGACCTGCCGGGTGGAGCTCTTGGGAGGAGGGAGAAAGATACTGATTGTGAGGGGCCGAGCAGGGCTGGGCTCCTAGGAGGACTTCTGTAGCTCCTGGCGTCATCACCGCTTTGCCCCATCCCCTCTCCCCCCGGCTAACCCCTGGTAGTCTCTGCCTCCCCGCCCCTCCCAGGAGCTGACAGGCCAGCTGCCCCCTGAGTGCCCACTGGAGCCTGGTGAGCGGCCCCAGTTGGTCCGCCGGCGGCCCCCTGCAGCCCGCGCCTACCCTCCGCCACACCCCAACCCAGCACATCACTCCTTGTGCCCTGCTGAGGTGAGCAGATGGGTCAGGAGCAAGATGGCAGGGAGGGGACAGGCATAGGAGCGGACACTGGGTGTTGCATCTTGCGGGGGAGGCTAAGATGGAAAGGGAAAGGGCTTGAAGAAGTGGGTTCCTGCTAAGTGGGAGGATGCTGGTCCCTAATGCTGTCCCGACAAGCTGCCACCCTCAGGAAGATGGACAGGCCACGCCCCTCATTTAGCTAGGTCTCACCCCCAGAGGACTAATGAGCTCCGCCCCTTGGTGAATAGGCCCACCCCCAGGGAGGACCTGCCCGGGTGCTGGGCCCCGCCATTTCCAATGTTTCATCCTGTCCCACCCTTCTTGGGCCCTGCAGGAGCTGGCTCTTGAGGCCCTGGAGCGCGAGGTATCCGTGCAGCAGCAGATCGCAGCCGCTGCCCGCCGCCTGGCCCTGGCCCCTGAGCTGAGCACCGAGCAACGCCGGCGCCGGCGCCAGGTGCAGGCCGATGCACTGCGGAGGCTACATGAGCTGGAGGAGCAGCTCGGGGACGTCCGGGCGTGCCTTGGCCTCCCAGGGCTCCCGCCGCCCCAGCCCCTGCCACTATCCACAGGTGCACTCGTCCCCACCCAGGGAGTCTGCTTGGGCACGCGCCTCACTCAGCTCAGCCAAGGTGAGCCTGGCCCACTGTGGCCCACCAGGGAGTGAGAGAGTGGGCTAGTGAGTCTGATGGCTAAGGGGCGTGGGTGAACAGCCAGTGAAGCCCAGGAGGTAACTTAAGGGGCCCAACCTGTAGGAAGAGTTGGAATAAATTGGGTACTGCGAAAGGGCAGGCCAAGGGGGCCTGACCTGTAGGTACTAGGAGCATGAGGAACCAGGCTGCTGGTGGTATTGGATTCAGGTCAAGGTGGACTCTTGGCAAGGGCACAGGGCAAGGAGGAGCCTGTCCAGTCTGATGGCATAGGGGATGGTTCTGAGACCTTGGAGTGTGAGGCCAGGTTTTCCTTCTTCTCACCTGTAGAGGACGTAGTTCTGCACTCGGAGAGCAGCTCCCTGTCAGAGTCTGGGGCCAGCCATGATAACGGTGAGGACCTGTCCCCAACTCCTCTGTCCCTTCGGCCCCTCCGCTAACCCCTTCAGCTCGTCCTCAGCTGTGCTCTGTCTTCCTGTGAGCCCCCCATCTTTGCAGCTTCATCCTGCCCCTGTCCCGTCACTCCCAGGACCTAGTTGTCAGCCCCTCTGCCACGCCTTTTGCCCTGTCTCATCCCTTAGCTCCTCCCCAGTCTGCCTACGCCTGTCTTAGCACCTGCCCCTCCCCTCCTGCGCTGGTCCCCTAACCTTTTGCTTTGCAGCCACAACCTGTCCTGCCCGCAGTAGGCCCCTCTCATTGGATTCTACCTCACTTCCTCTCTTCCGCCCAGAGGAGCCTCGTGGATGCTTCTCCCTGGCTGAACGCCCCTCGCCACCCAAGGCTTGGGACCAGCTGCGGACAGTATCTGGGGGGAGCCCTGAGCGGCGAACCCCGTGGAAACCGCCCCCGTCAGATCTTTATGGGGATCTGAAGAGCCGACGGAATTCTGTGGCCAGCCCCACCAGGTGAGCAGGAGACCCTTGCCTCCTTTCCCCAGGGGCCGGGCATGGGAGTGTGAGCCTCCGCCGGCAGGAGATCCTGCTGGGTGTCCAGTCTCTAACCAGGGCCCTGGCCTGGGCCTGCCCGTCTCTGTCTAGCCCCACACGCTCGCTGCCCAGGAGTGCCTCCAGCTTTGAGGGGCGAAGTGTGCCTGCCACTCCTGTGCTCACCCGGGGCTCTGGCCCCCAGCTCTGCAAGTAAGAAGGCTCTGAGGGGGGGATTTGAGGATCATTGGAGGGCACCGTTACTTCTAACCGGAGGCACTGGGGAGGGACTTCTCAAAAGGCATAGGGCACAGGAGGCTGGAGTTTGAAAGGTGAAAAGCAGTTGTCTTGATGGAAAACAGGATGGGGATTGGGGGCAGAAGCACCAGAGTCTGTGCATGGTGGACAAGTCATTTCCCTCCTCCTTTGTGAAGCGGCCTTTCAAAGGCCTGGGAGTAGTAGGTTCCTTATCCGACACCTGCTAGTAACTGGGCATGTTACATGCTGTCCGCTCACCGAATCATCCCAAGATCCCCACGAGGTGGGGGCTGGGGGTGCTATCATTATTCCCATGTGATAGACAGGAAACTGCAGCACACAAAGGTCGGGTAACTTGCTAGCAAACAGAAGTCCTGGGATTTCAGTGCAGTCAAGAGTCCCCTGCTTGTTAGCAGCGTCCTGCTGCTGCTGAACCAAGTACTTAGGAGTGCCCACTTGCCCTAGGCTGTGCCTGTGGGCTTTGCATTCTGTGAATGACTGCTGTTGGGGTGGGCGGTGGTTTGGGTGGGTCATATTCTTGGTGGGACAGAGACTTCCGGCAGGGATTTGTATTCTTAGCCTAGGAGGACTAGGACTGCGTCCTGGGAGTAGCACAGAGCCACGAGAAGGGTGTTGGCAGGGCCCAAGGAGCAGGTGTATTACCAAGAACGCTTTGTGCTGGCTTCATCTCTAGCTCTATACTTCGTTGCCCCAGGACCCCCTGAGCCCTCCAGCCTGGGAAGAAACCTCAGCTGCCTTTTGGTGCCACTCCACAGCTTGGAACCTGGGGCCCATTTTGGAGATGGGAAAGCAGAGACTCAGGGCTGAGATAGGCAGGGAGCGGGCCATCTGCCTGATTTTTCTGACCCTACTTTCATTACACCCCCGCCTGCACCTCAGACCCGAAGGCCTCCATTCTCGCCAGTGGTCCGGCAGCCAGGACTCCCAGATGGGCTTCCCCCGGGCAGACCCTGCCTCCGATCGTGCCTCCCTCTTCGCAGCTCGCACTCGCCGCAGCAACAGCTCTGAGGCCCTGCTGGTGGACCGGGCGGCTGGAGGGGGAGCTGGCTCCCCACCGGCCCCTCTGGCTCCCCCTGCTGCTGGTCCCCCAGTCTGCAAGAGCAGTGAGGTGCTGTATGAGCGTCCCCAACCAGCCCCTGCCTTCTCCTCCCGCACAGCTGGCCCCCCAGACCCTCCCCGGGCCGCCCGGCCGAGCTCAGCTGCCCCTGCCTCCCGCGGGGTCCCCCGGCTCCCACCTGTGTGTGGGGACTTCCTCTTGGACTATTCCCCTGACCGGGGCCTGCCCCGCGGTGGCAGCGGAGCAGGCTGGGGGGAGCTGCTGCCTGCAGCTGAGGTCCCAGGACCCCTCTCCCGTCGGGATGGGCTCCTGGCCATGCTGCCCGGCCCACCACCTGTGTATGCAGCTGACGGCAGCAGCCCCCTCCTCCGCAGCAAGGACCCCCACACCCGTGCTACCCGCACCAAGCCCTGTGGCCTGGCCCCAGAGGCTGCCGAGGGTCCGGAGGTCCATCCCAACCCTCTGCTGTGGATGCCCCCACCCACCCGTATCCCACCTGCCGGCGAGCGCAGTGGCCACAAGAATCTCGCCCTGGAGGGGCTGCGGGACTGGTACATCCGGAACTCGGGATTGGCTGCGGGGCCCCAGCGCCGGCCTGTGCCCCCCCACATGGGCCCACCACACCCGTCCTTCCTCCACGCCCGATGCTATGAGGTGGGCCAGGCGCTGTACGGGGCTCCCAGCCAGGCACCTCTCCCACACTCGAGGAGTTTCACGGCGCCCCCTGTCTCTGGCAGGTATGGAGGCTGCTTTTACTGATGGGTTCGGGGTCTCTTGAGGCAGATGGTAAGGTTACCCAGGCCAGGGAGCAGCCAGGCATGAGAGCTAATGGCCGGGCACAACCCGCATTAGTACTTGGGGTCCTGGTGGAGGCAGAGCTTGGGCTTTGGTAGCAGCAGGTCTTCCGCGAGCTGTAGAAGAGTAGGTTTTCGCTAGTGCTGGTCAGGTGAAGATAAGCCTTGAAGCCAGGGTGCTGAGAGGAAGGGGCACCCCGTGCCCTTCATCATTTTCTTCCTCTTCTCTGTGCCCCGTGCTTGGGAGCCTGGAGGTACTGTCCTGTGCCTGCCTCCACCTCTTTAACGAACCTCTTCCTCTCTCTTTCTGTGTCTTGTCTGTCTTTTCCTCTCTCCTCTACCTGTTTCCGGATTCCTGCTACCCCTTCCAAAGATACTACGCGGACTTCCTGTACCCCCCGGAGCTGAGCGCTCGTTTAAGTGACCTGACGCTAGAGGGGGAGCAGTCCTCCAGTTCTGACCCCCAGACCCCGGGGACGCTGGTCTGACCCCTTCTGATACATCTCACGTTGGCCTGGGCATGACTCCAGTCTGGGGAGCACACAGCTGACCTCGCTGAGCCCTGAGATGTGGCTGCTCTCAGTCTTGGGCAGGGCGGGGCGGGGGGCGGGGAGGGCACCCAGCTGATCTTCCAACGCCCCTCCCTGGCTCTGCGTGGGCCTGGGAAGGTGTCTGACACCCTGGTTCTCCTCTCACACTGGGCTGGGGACTGGGGGACCCTAGCCAGCTTAAAGGAGATGGGAGTGATGTCCTGGGGATTCCACGCTCCTCCTCCATTTCTGTTTACAGTTGTGATTTAGGTATTCACTGTCTTCCCCCCCGCCCCCCACCCTGCACTAGGCATTTTATAAAAGGGAAACTGTGATCTTGTCCTGGTTGGGTTCATTCCTGTCCCCATGCCCAGCCTGTTCCATTCAGGAACCCCCTCCACAAAACGGACCATGTAGGGTCTCAGGGCCCTGTTTGGGGCAGCCAGGAGACTCTGGTGTGCACAGAACTCCCTGCCACTCCCCACCAGGGCAGTTTTGGGGGAGCTGGGCTCTGCCTACACTTGGAAGGATTGAAGTCTCTGGGTGTGGTCCCTGAAGGAGGCTGCATCCCTGCCTGTGCCCTGGGCCTCTGCCCTGACCGTGCCAATCAGGAGGCCCCAAAGGAGGAGCAAGGGGCAGAGCCCTCGGGTGTGCTGTGTCCTGGGATGCTGCTGTGGTTGAACCTGGCATCAGAAGACGCCAGTAAAATCCTCAGGTGACGTCTGGCTATGGGCCGCAGGCCACGTCACGTCTTCCTTGGCTTTCCTTCCACTCACTTTTTAAACAAATCACACAAGCTGTGTTTTCTATGATACCTGTCTGTGATTAACTGGAGTTGGGGGTTCCCCTCCCCCCTTGACCTGGTATTAAAACTTTTCTTTTTGTACAAATGGATCTGGGCCCAAGACACTACTCACACTGGAAGGGGATTTCTATAATAAATGTGTAAACCGAATCCATGTGCTACTCCTCTGCCTTGTTTTGTAGGCCACACCTTTAATTAAGCCTGGAAAATAGGGGCCAGCATGGTGGCATGGCAGGTAAAGTCCCTGACTGCAGTGCTGGCATCCCATACAGGCACCGGTTCAAGTCCTGGATGCTCCACTTCTTCTTCTTCTTTTTTTTTTTTTGACAGGCAGAGTTAGAGAGACACAGAAAGAAAGATCTTCCTTCTGTTGGTTCACCCCCCAAATGGCTGCTACCGGCTGGTGCGCTGTGCCGATACGAAGCCAGGAGCCAGGTGCTTCCTCTTGGTCTTCCATGCGGGTGCAGGGCCCAAGCACTTGGGCCATCCTCCACTGCCTTCCTGGGCCACAGCAGAGAGCTGGACTGGAAGAGGAGCAACCAGGACAGAATCCGGTGCCCCAACCGGGACTAGAACCTGGGGTGCCGGCGCCACAGGCAGAGGATTAGCCTAGTGAGCCGCGGTGCCGGCCTGGATGCTCCACTTCTGATCCAGCTCCCTGCTAATGCACCTGGGAAAGTAATGGAAGATGGCCGAAGTGCTTGGGCCCCTGCACCCATGGGGGAGACCTGCAGTTCCTGGCACTCCTGGCTCCTGGCTCAGCCTGGCCCAACCTGGCCATTGCAGCCACTTGGGGAGTGAACTAGCGGATGGAAGACCTCTCTCTTTCTCTCTTACTGTGCCTTTCAAATAAGTTTTATAAAAGACTGGAAAATATATTAGGGTACTTCAAAAAGTTCATGGAAAATAGAATTCAAAGATAGTCACTTTCCATTAAGCTTTTGAAGACTTCATAATTTTTAAAAGAGGTTTATTTTACTTGAAAGAGTGACAGAGAAGGAGAGGCAGGGGAATCTTCCATCTGCTGGTTTACTCCCCAGAGACCCACAACAGCCAGGGCTGGGCAAGGCCCAAAGCCTGGAGTCAGGAGCTCCATCTGGGTCTCCCACATGGGTGGCTGGGGCCCAAGCACTTGAGCCATCACCTGCTGCCTCCCAGGCACGTTAGCAGGGAGCTTGTTCAGAAGCAGAGCAGCTGACTGGAACCAGGCACTCCAGTATGGGATGCAGGTTTCTCAAGGGGCAGCTTAACACAGCGTGCTCAATGCCCAGCCTCCCCTCATATTTTTACAGGAAGAAGAATACCATGGAAGTAGCCTAAGCCATCTGCTTGTGGCTTGCCCTGTGACGTGGGGCAACTCCTTTGCCTCTGCTCAGATTCACAGCCAACCTCAAACAAGAACTCTTAATAATGCTAATGATGAGAGTAAACAGTGCCCCTAACTTCTTCCTTAGGCTTTCACACTGATCCGGAGGTAACAGGATTGAGGAAGGGCCTCAGAGATCACCCATTCAGCCCACATAGTTGACAGCCAGCCAGAAGTCTCTAGGCCACTTCCTCATTGACATAAATAAGGACTTTACCCAGGAGGCCCAGATTGCCTTGGAAGATGCAACAGCTTTTATTGTTGCGGTAATACTGATATATATGCCCCACCTCCACTCAACTCCTTGGTCCTGGCCACTGTGGAACATGGGAGGGAGTGGATGGTAAGGGGACTGGTTGGGATCACCTGGGACCAAAAGTTCAAACAGGGTCAGGATGTTTGACTCCACCCCAGAGATGGGCTGAGCATGGGGCTTTGGTTCAAGATGTCACAATACCTTATCCCAGACCCCAGCTTTGGGGCTCAGCATGGGAGATGGGCCAGTCCCACATTGGGGTTAGGAGTGTCTCTGGGTCCACAGTTTGATGTTGGCCATGGATGTTGTGGTCTTAAGCCCCAGATTTGGGGCTAGATGTGGTGGCTTTGGTTCCCAAGTTTAGGGCTAGGGAAGACTGTGGTTCAGGAACCAGGGGTAATGGGTGTGTGTGTGAGAAAGGAATAGCCTAGTTTGAGACCAAGGCAGGGCTGATATAGATGTCTTATTCTTTTTTTTTTTTTTTGGGGGGGGGGCAAGGGCAGGGCAAGGGACTCTAGATTACTAGTTTGAGGGCTGGGAAAGGGCTCAGGGTCTTGGGTGGGGTTGGGAGTTAATACTCTCCACGTTGGGGCACAGATCCCAGGCCCCTAGGATCCAGCCTCCTGCTCTTGTCCCAGTGCCTCTAGGATGAGCCCCATTGGTGTCCGCTTGAGACCAATGCTCTCGATCTTGTTCTCAATCTTGTTTTTAAGGTTGCGCAGGCGCAGGGAGGCGTGCACCAGGATCACTGTGGGCAGTACCAAGAGGGGTGGGGTCAGTGGGATGAGTCCTCAGCCCACACCAGTTGGGGCCCACAGAAGGGAACTGGTGCCCTGGTAGAGTGATGGAATGGTGAGTGGCCAGGGTAGCTCTGATCATGAAAGTGTGGTGGAATAATTCTCTTTGCAAGGGGGGGGGGCGTGGCCAGGGAGGGCTCTTTGTAACGGGGACCTGGCCAGTGGAAGGCACTTAACACCAGGAGTGATCCCCAAAGAGGTGGCAGTAAGAGGGGTGTTTCCCAAAAGGGGGTGGGGGTGGGGAGTCAAGACAAGAAAGGCACTTTTAAGCCATGCCTCCTGGGTTTCCCAGCCCCCTCAGCCCAGGAACTAGGGCAGGCCAGGCCTGGCGCTTTAAGTACAGGTTGGCCCTTTCCCGCAGTAGTGGAGACTCACGAAGCACTGGCGTGGCGATGCTGAGTAGGAAGGTGTAAGCGCCGCCGGCGAGCCAGAGAACCAGGAGGCTGAAGGCCAGCACCGCGGCCATGCAGGCAGCAGGGTGGTTGCGACGGCAGCGGCGTATGGCTGCACGGGACTCGGCTGCCCACGTCAGTATGCCGAGGGCTGCCACCATTGTCAGAGCGCCAAGGAGCGTGTGTTGCGGGCTCATGTATCTGTGGGGACAAGGGAACTAGTTGCCCGGACCACCATCCACCCGATCCTGAGCCCCAAGACCCTTGGGTCCCCCGTCTCTGGGCCCTCCGATGCAGCAATCCCGCTAGTCTTGTCTCCTACAGGTCCATCCTCCAGGGCTTCCGCTGCCTTCAGACCCCCTGCGGGCCCTCGTTTCCTCCGTGTCATTCCTACCCTACTTTACCACCTTCCTGAAGTCATCCCATCCCGCCAGACCCCTCGGGCTCCCAACACTCACTTCCCTGGTCTTTCCTTCTGACTACCCTGCGGGGGCCCCCCAACCTGCCCATGTCCCCCATTTCTCACCCAGTCCCAGAGAAGCTTCCTCTGGACCCTGGGTCCCCACACTTTTCCCTCTCGTCAGGCCCAGGGTCCTCACAGGACCCCTGCCGGACGCCCCCTCCAGTCTCGCATTTCCCTAGAGATTCCACCCCCCCCCCCAGCACTGCTAGAATCCTCTCCTGGCTTTGGGTTCCCGCCCAAGTCCCTCCTCCAGATCCTCCAGCCTTATCTGGTCTTCCCTCTGGGCCCAAGTTCCCCCCCAGGCACTGGCTCGAGGTGCATTCCGGTCACAGCTAGGCTCCCCCTCCAGGTCCGGATACCACACAGGTCCACCTCCCACAAACCCTTCAACTTCACCGCGTCCCTGGTCCTGCCCTGACTCCTCCCCGCCGTCCCCTACAGACTCTCAACCCCTCTTTCGGAGCCTCCTTGTTTTCAGGTCCGCCTCCCAGCCCACTTCCCCCCTTCAGTTCCTCACTTTTTCCATCCCTCCCGGGTCTTCCCACCAGACCCTCCGTTCTCCACAGGCCTTCCCCGGCCACGATCCATCCCCACCAGGCCCTCTCATAACCAGGTTCCACCTCCTTCAAAAGCCCTCAGACCCTCCATCCCTACCAATTTCGCTCTTCCCGGCCTGGTGGCCCCTTCCCTCTCCCCCTCCCTCACCAGGTTCCCCCTCCCCGTCCTCTAAGGCGTCTCCGACCAACCGGCGCCTCGCTCCCTCCCCTCACCCGGCCACTGCGAGCGTGAAGCCGAAGCACAGAAGATAGTTGGTTTGATAGTAGAGCAGGTTGTTGATGACACGGTGACACCACCGTTGTGGGTCGCATGGATCAGGAACCGCCAGACGCGCCGGCCCCAGAACAAAGTCGTCCAGGGCGCGTAACGGTGGCAGCCGTACCTCCGACATCCTGCCGGTTGCTGGACCAGCCTGAAAGGCCGCCGGACTACAACATCCGTTAGTCCCCGCACGCCGCGAGGCACACTGGGAAATGAAGTCTGGACTGGGCGGGCTTAGTGACCTAGGTGAGCTGCGCAGGCGCCGTTACCCACGTGACGGGAAACGTAAACAACGGCGTATAGTGAGGCAGCAAGGGTTGCCGGGAAATCAAACCTCAGCCACGAGGCGGGACGCTCCCAGCTCTTCAAATTCCTAGCCGTTCCCGGGTGAGGCGCCACGCAGGACAGTTCTGGGCGGCGGCTCAAAGTTTCCAGACAGGCAAAGAAAAGACAGCAGGGACTGTCAGAAGGACCAGGGCGGGATTTTACTTCCTTCCTGTCAGAGTCCAAGAGGGTCACGCCTCTCCTGGAAACTCCATGCCCCACCCTTGAGCACAAGCCATAAATGCCATTAAAGAACCTTTTATTCATATTCATTGCATCAGAGATCATCTCTTTCTGGGAAGCTTTTAAAAATCCCCAGGTTGGATTAGGCTCTGCCCTCTAGGTTTCCCGCAATTCTCCAGGCGGTTCTGGTGCCTCCCCGAGTTCCTGGCCTGGCCCTTTGGGCACACAGTCATCAAGAAATACTTGGGGAAGTGAGCTGTTTTATTTAGACACAGCTCTGCTGAGGGGGGCAGTGGGCACAGGCCCCATTAATGCTTGCTAGCTGGTGGCTTCCACAGCAAACCCCGCCCCCAAGGCTCAGCTCCCACAACCTGCCACGGCAGGTCCCTAACACAGCCCCTAAGGTCCTTAAAAGTCATCATCATCACAAATGTCAAGGTACACGTCGAAAGCCTCTCGGTTGCAGTTTCCATCGGGAGTGAAGACGTATTTGTGGAAGGTCCCATCTACACAGATGGCTGGGGAGGGGGAGAGGTGGTACAAGGTTAGAGACGGCACAGATGCACAGACACACAGTCCAGCCCCCTCAGGTGTCCCATAGCCTAGGGTCTACATCCAGATCTTTGCCAAAGTACCCCTTACCCCTTACTGATGGAGCTGAGTCACACACTATCCCCCTCAGGCTTCCCATGGCCCTAGAATTCTTTGAGGTCCAACCTGCAGGCCTTTTGCCCATGCAGTACCCCCAAACGAGCGGCGGTTCCCACTCACCAATCACAGAGTTGACATTCTTGGAAGTATTCCGACCGAAAGCGCAGATGCAGGCTGACTCAGCAGGCACAGTGAAGCTCGCCAGGCTCCACTGAGAGTCCACGTACTGCCCAATCATGGGCCCCACCTTGCCCACGCGAGCCAGCCTGCAGGCAGTACTGGCTAAGCCCAGGTGTGGTATACAGGCAGGGGGATGGGGGCATGGCGGGTCGGGGGGCAGGTGGGTACTCACGCGGAGCGGCGGTTGAGGCGGGTATCCTTGAGAGCAAAGATATGGACTGTGCCCTTATCGCTGGAAGCGCAGAGGAAGGAGGAGTCATGGCTGAAGTTAATGCTGGAAGACAGACCAGCAGTGATGTCCATGTGTCACATGAGTGGGGTCACCAGCTCACCATGTGTACCCTGTGCTCACCAGTAAAGGGTGGCAGGGTCAGTGCCTCGGCGCAGCTCCACCAGTTTCTCCTTGGACTGTGTGTCAAAAAGGCGAATAAGGGTGCCCTTCTGGGAGGCCGAGGCCACTACGGTACCTGGCTGGTTCAGGGACATGCAGGCCACGTCACTCTGATGGGCATTGATGGTGAATGGAGCGGAGGAGGTGCCAGGCTTGGTGCTTGCCAGGTCCTGGGGTAGGAGGGAGCAGTTGGGACTTGGAGGGGCATGGAGGAGAGGGGCTGAGAGTCAACAGGTGGAGCCAGCCTGCCCACCTACCCGGCCGGTCCCCTCAGCTACTGCACAGCTCACCACAAGTTGTAGACTCCCACACTTGTGTCCTGGGAACACGAGTAGTTGTTTCTCCAGGCTGGGGCAGAGGTCACAGAGCCCTGGTGGGGGGAGGGGGAGATCAAAGGGAAGCAGGGGCTTGGCAGGGCTTCAGAATGGACAGAGCTAGGTTATGGGCCAGACTTCAACCCTCAGGGACTTTAGGTCAGCTGCCATTTCTCCACAAGCAAGGCGAATTATCCCCCCCATGCCACTGTGGATTCCAGGAAGCTGCTGTGAGCTCCTTGGAGGCCCAGGGCTCTCTGACACACCCACCCGTGTCCTCACCAGGTGCTTCTGCTCTGCCATCTGGGGCACCTAGGGGTGGGGCGGGGTCTTGGATGGGGAGAGGGAACTGGCTGAGGACAGAGAGACGGGTAGACTGAGTGTGGGCATCTCTGCAGTGACACTTCCTGCCTCTTTGTTTCTAGCATGTGTGTCTCTTCCTCTCGCTCATTTTTGCTCCATGCGCTGTCTCCTGCCCTTACACCCACACATCTGGGCCCTCTCACCCTTGGGGTTGTCCCGGGTGTCAAACTCAAACAGCTTTCGAGGATTGTCGGGGAAGGAATACACGTAGATGCGGTTCCTCAGCACGATCACAATCCTGGGGGCATCACACAACACAGCGTGGCCACGAGCCGTGAGGGGGAGGGTGTTGGGAGGGCAGGGAAGGACCTCCTACCCTCCACCCCACTCTGCCTCAGGCTCACTTGTCATGGCGCATGCGCACAGCCAGCACGGGCTTAGTGAAGGTGAACTCCAGCACCAGCTTGTCCTTGGAGTCCTTGCCCTCCCGGGCATCGTCCCAGATCAGCACTGCCGGGCAGGTAGGTGGGTGGGTTTGGGAAGCCAAGGTTTATGGTGAGGGGACACAGGGCACACCTCTACTCCCCCACAGAACCTTAACTCCCTTGTTTAACCTTTCACCGAAAACACCTAAGATGAGCCTCCCACAGCATAAATGCTTGTTGACGCCTCAGAGAACCAGGTCTAGAAGCAGAATACTTACTGCCAGCTATGGAAATGGAGCTTTGAAAGGGTTGAGTGTCTGGCAAAGTAGGGACCCATATCCAGGTCTGTAATCTCCCCTCAGCAACTATTTCTGCCTCCAGGGTCCCAGTCCATAGTCCCAGGAGATTTCCATGAGGCCTTCTAGGGCTCAGTGGCTCTCCTACAGTATCTCTTGCCATGTCCCAAGATTTTAAAACCTATTGGTTTGGTGACCTTGGATAAGTCACTTAACCCCACTGGGCCTCAGTTTCCTCTTTGGTAAAAATGGAGATGAATGATACTTCCTGCAACAGAGTTGCTGTGAGGAGTCCATGAGTTCAGACAAGCAAGCCAAGTGCTGGCAACAGGACCAGACTCACAGGAAGTAAACACTACCTAAGGAAGGACATGGCATACAGGAGACAGGTTGTTTTTTTTTTCCTTTTTAATAAAAACAAAACATCCAGCATCTCAAGCTACAAGATCCATGGCTTCCACGCTCTGACATCTCCATGCCTCGGGGCATCTGTGGGAGGCCGGGAATCCGGGGAATCTGGGGCATGGGAGTGACGCGGGCACTTACCTGAGATCTCTGAGAACTTGGGGCTGCTCCCACCGCCCACCAGGGCCAGCAGGTTAGAGCGGTGTAGCATCTCCACCAGGCCCATGCTGCCCACCTGCTCGTGGTCTGGACAGGGACCAGGGTGTCAGTGGAGGTGGCAGCCAACACCCAGCCCTTCTGCCCTTTGCTCCTCCCTCGTCAAAGGCTCACCAAGATGCCCCTTTTCCATCAATGGCTCCACATTGTAGATCCGCACACCTGTCTCCATGGCACAGCAAAAGCAGCCTGGGGGTGGTAGGAATCCGTACTGCCTCAAAGAAGGCCCAGGTGGGAAGCTGGGGGCCCATGACCTACCTGGGACCCTTCACTCCCTCCCTTCTCCCCTCCCACAAGGATACAGGTGGAAGCCTCTCTCACTTTGGTCTTGGTTGAAACGCAAGCTGGTCACTCCTCGAAGTGGCTGCTGACTCATGGTCCAAGATTGTTCCTCTGGTCACAAATGGCATACAGTCGAGAAGTGTCCTGGGGTCTCCCCTCCAAGTCCTCCAAGTCCTGTCCCCAACAGATTTTCTTCCTCCACTCTGCTACCTCTTGGCCCCAGCAGAACTCCCAAGTCGACAACAATGAGGACAGTCCTGAGATCTCTGCTCTAAGCTCCCAACAGCATGGATAGGAACTCTGTCTTCTCACACTGACCTGGAAAACCTCCCCTTCTCCTTACTTGCTGGCTCTCACTAACTCATCAGGAGGTAATGGGGTCGAGGGTGCCCCAGTAATCGTCCCTCCCCACCCGCAGTCAATCTTGGCCCCAATGCGTGACTTGGCCTGGAGTCACTCCCCAGCTTCACAGCTGAACCTAGCACTCAATTTCACCTGTCAACAGAAGAGAATGGTGCTAGGACAAGTCACCTCTTACAGCATCTCCCTGAGATGACTGGTCCAACACCTCCTCCCGTGGTTCTAACTCTACCTGAACACCTTTCTCCCTCACAGGCTTCCCCAAGCCCTTCTCACACCTTTCTAACTTCTTGCATGGATGCCTCCCCATCCCTTTATGCCCTGAAGACCTTACCTCACCATTTCCCTGGCACTCTAAATCCCCCACCGCTGGGGTGTCCTGTTCCTTCATTCTGACTTCCACCCCATCTCCCTAAGATTCCCCTCCTAGACCCCCATTCCCTCCCCAAGACCCTGCCCCAGAGTCCCGGCTGGTCCACTTCTGAACCAGCTCTCTGCTATGGCCCGCCAAAGCAGTAGGAGCCAGTCCAAGTCCTTGGAACCCTGCATCTGCATGGGAGACCAGGAAGAAGCTTCTGGCTTCTGGCTTTGGATCGATGCAGCTCCGGCCATTGCGGCCAATTGGGGAGTGAGCCAGTGGATGGAAGACCTCTCTCTCTCTCTCTCTCTGTCTCTGTCTCTGTCTCTTCTCTCTCTGTGTAATTCTAACTTTCAAATAAATAAATAAATCTTTTTTTTTTTAAAGACCCTTGCCAAAGGCACAGCGCCCAAAACACCTGCCTAGGAAAACACCAACCTGAGACTGCTGCCCAGGACCCAGTCCTTAAGATTCCTGCCCTGGAGCTCCATCCTCCCTTTCAAACCCCATCCCTCTAAGACCTCTGTCCAGGTGCACCCCCTCTCCACCCTCCAAAAGCCCAAACCACCTGGGTCTCCCCCTGTAACATCCTCCACCGGACAGCCTCACTCTCCCAAGCCCCATTGTTTCCACGCCCCTGCCCCCCTCCCATTCCCAATGCCTGCACTATCTCTGGACTCCTGCCAGGGATGCCTCACCCCTTTCAAGACCACCCTTATACTCCTTTCAATACCCCTGGTCTGAAACCCACCATCTACAAAGACCCCTATTCCCAAAGATCCCTCCCCTCCCCTAGACGCCATCCTACCCCGGGATCGTGGTCCAGCTCCCTTCTGCCTTCTCTGTCCTGATCTCCCGCGTCTCTGATTCCCAAGCCCGGTTCTCGGCGCCGCCCGCGGCCCGGCTTCCCTGACCTCCCGGGCCTTGGCGCCCGGCTCCCGTGTTTACATCAGGCCCTACTTCCGGGGGAGGGAGGCTGTGACCGGAAATGATGCACCCTGGTCAGAAAAGAAGCCCGCGGCTCTCTCGCCCGTTTTGCCGGTTTGGGAGCATCGCGAGCAACTGTCTCCTCCTAAGGAAGGCGCGGGAAGTGCAGGGAGGGCGGCTGGGGGTTCAGAGGCGGGGGAAGCTCCTCCAGGGCTGGACAGAAATACCCGAGGAGGGATGAGGTGGGGGAGGGAGGAAGGGAAGGAGAAAGAGAGAAACCCTCTCGCTAAGTGGGAAAGGGCGGAGCATCCAATTCGGTACCCACGGAGAGCTCGATGTGTTAACTTTCTGGACTAACTAGGCTTGGACCTCCGAGGTGCACTAGAGTAGCCGCCCCCAGATTGACGTACAGAGTTCTAGACTTCTAGCGGGGCGGCTCGGGAGTGGGGCCTGCAGACCCGGAAGGCTGAGTGAGACTTGCTCTCTTTGTCTAGCGAAAGACAGGGATGGGATTTTGCGCTCCCCACCCCATCCTTCGCTGTCTTCTTTACAAAAGAAAAAAAAAAGAAAGAAATAGCTCTTTGCTGGTAAAAAGTCTGAATGCTTACTGTGGAAACAAAAGGTGCCAAATTCTGTAGGTACTGGAAGTGTTTAATTCATCATTTGACTTTTTTGAGGTAAGTGCAAATTACATGCAGCTGTAAGAAAAATACAGGAAAATCCTGCACTTCTATTACTATCAGGTATTAACACGGATACACCCACCCATCCTTTACTTTTTTCCCAGTGTTGTTGATGGTTCCTTAATGCATAATTTGACATCTGTTTAATTCATTCTTTGTAACTGGCTCATGGTATCAATGTAGCACTGTTCCCCCTATTGATGTCAGGTCCTGTGTTGTCAACACTTCTGAACACATTTCCTTGTGAAGTTTGGTCCCAGAACCCTCCTGGGCATGACCCCATTGCTCTGCTTCAATCTCCTTCCCCATACTCAGCCTCTGTTTAGCTTAATTCAGTTTCGCTTCTGCCCCTCCCACATCTCTGAGACTGCTCTTAACCAAATCACTGACGAATAATGAGCTTGCAAAACAGCGGGAACTTCTCTACCCTATGCTCTGATCCAGTTTCTTGCTCTCACTTGCTTGGTTTTCTGTTCCATCTCTGGTTATCCTTCCATTTGCATCCAGTTTCCAAATATCATGGTATCTTGAGTATTCCTGTAGTTTTAAAATGTCTCCTAGATCCATGTGGTGGGAACTTAGCCCTCAAATTCATGTTGATGTTACATGTTGAGGAATCTACCTTCAGGACAGGATTAGTCGCTTCAGAAATTAATTGGTTATTTTGGGAATGGCTGTGTCGGGCATACCTGATCTCTTGTTTGGTCTCTGCATGTGATTCCTGTCGCTCCCTGAATGCTGAGCACATGTCAGTGCCATGCTATTGGATTTCCCAGCTTCCAGAACTGTGAACCAAATTTCTATTCTTACAAATGACCTGGTCTCAGGTATTTTGTGATAGCAACAGAAAACAGACTAAGATAGCTATGACTCTGCCCCCTTTACTTTCGGAGCCAATAGTCTCTTCCTAGGTGACTCCATCTTCTTTTTTTTTTTTGGCAGGCAGAGTTAGATAGTGAGAGAGAGAGAGAGAGAGACAGAGAGAAAGGTCTTCCTTCCGTTGGTTCACCCCCCAAATGGCTGCTACTGCCGGCAAACAGCGCCGATCCAAAGCCAGGAGCCAGGTGTTTTCTCCCGGTCTCCCATGCGGGTGCAGGGCCCAAGTACTTGGGCCATCCTCCACTGCCTTCCCGGGCCACAGCAGAGAGCTGGCCTGGAAGAGGAGCAACCGGGACAGTTTCCGGCGCTCCAACCGGGGCTAGAACCTGGGGTGCTGGTGCCACAGGTGGAAGATTAGCCTAGTGAGCCGCAGCGCCAGCCGGTGACTTCATCTTCTATGGTAGTCTTAATTGTTGCAAAGGTAGGCCCCCTAGAGTAGACCTCCCTCCTGAACAGCACACTCATATACCGTGATGACCTCTTGGACACATTCCTGTCGATGTTTTAAAGCTTATCCATCCAAGCAGATCTCTCATTTCCTTCAAGCACCTTCCTCCTGTCCTCTTCATCTTACCCACTGGCACCAGAACACCCAGTTTGTCACTCAAGCTTTTGAGAAGTTATGGGATGGTGCTGTGGTGTTACGGGTTAAGCCTGCAGTGCCTCCATCCCATATGGGTGGCAGTTTGAGACCTGGCTGCTCCACTTCCTATCCAGCTCTCTGCTGTGGCCTGAGAAACCAGTGGAAGATGGCCCAAGTCCTTGGGCCCATGCACCCACGTGGGAGACCCGGAAAAAGCTTCTGGCTCCTAGCTCCTGGCTTTGGATTGGCCCAGCTCCGGCTGTTGCAGCCAGTTGGGGAGTGAACCAGCGGATGGAAGACCTCTCTCTCCCTCTCTGCCTCTCCTTCTCTGTGTAACTCTGACTTTCAAATAAATAAATAAATAAATAAATCTTTAAAAAATGAAAAAGAGCAGTCACATCATGCTAATTCCCCTCCATGGTCAAATTTTCTTGGTCCCACTGTGAAAAACCATGCACTTATAGTCAAGGTGGAGTAACAGAGACCAAAATGGCTCTGTCATGAAACACTCACCCCCCAAATACCCAAATAAAACAGAATACACAAAGCAATGGTTGTTAAGACACTGAACATCTGGTACAGAAGGGAAATGACTCTTGAAAGATAAAAAGCCAGGTGAACCCTACAATTGCCCCGTGTACTGTCTAGAGAGTTTCCTTACTGTGGCTACAGAAGAGGAAACAGGCAGAGCCTGGGGTATTCCCTGAGCTGAGATGTTCCAGAAAGACTGCGGCAGCTAGAGTTCAAAGGACGGAGTAGCAGGAGAGCCGCGCATGGAGAGCCACAGATGTCTGTGGAGGGTTCCCCTTCAGCATTCCGCGGAGTACTTGTCAATACATGCATGGAAGACTCATCCAAGTGGATTAGAGGGAACACAGCCTGGCACGCACCCGAGGTCGACGCTGGTACCTACTCTCACCAGCCAGACTGGAAAAACTCCTGACTCACAGGATCTCACATACACGGAAGGTCTTGCCTCAGTCACGGGTCATACTTAGCTCTAAATTTTACTGCTTCAGACCCACTTAAACCATTGGAAGGCTCCAAAATATCTCTAGGGGGAAAAGCTCCCAACACCTAGAAATGTCAAATTTATGATGTCTGCTATCCAGTGATGACTAGACATTAGAAGGAGATACATGCAACAGTATTAGTGAACCTTGAAAGTATTATGCTAAGTGAAAGAAGCTAATAGCAAAGGACTGTATACAGTAGGGTTACATTTATAGCAAATACCCAAAATAGACAAATTCTGAGACAGGGAGTACATTTATAGCATAGTAACTGCTAAGGGCTCTAGGGTTTCCTTGGAGGGAAGAATATGTTCTAAAATTTTTTTGTGGCAATGGGTACACGACACTGAATATACGAAAATACATTTTATTGTTCACTTTCAAGGCTAAATTGTGTGATTTGTGGCTTATATCGGAATAAAACTTTTTTTTAAGCAGGAAAACATGACAATAAATGAATGGAGGGGCCGGCACTGTGGTGTAGCAGGTTAAGCCACCGTCTGCAGTGCTGGCATTCCATATGAGCGCTGGTTCAAGTCCTAGCTGCTCCACTTTCAATCCAGTGCACCTAGGAAAGCAGTGGAAGATGGTCCAAGTCCCTTGGCCTCTGCACCCACCTGGGAAGCCTGGAAGAAACT
This sequence comes from Lepus europaeus, assembly GCF_033115175.1. Lineage (NCBI taxonomy): Eukaryota > Metazoa > Chordata > Mammalia > Lagomorpha > Leporidae > Lepus > Lepus europaeus. Next base: position 100,840,416 of record NC_084850.1, on the reverse strand, counting down.
CCCAGCTCCTGGCTTCAGTCTGGCCAAGCTCCAGCTGTTGTGGCCATTTGGGGAGTGAACCAGCAGATGGAAGATTCTCTCTCTCTCTCATCTCTCCATCTCTCCATCTCTCTCTGTAACTGCCTTTCAAATAAAAAAAATCTTAAAAAAAAAGTTAAATAGAGACATGGGAGATATAAAAAGAATTGAATTTCTAAAGACGAAAAACAGTGCCAGATGAAAACCAGACTTCTTTTTTTTAAAGACTTATTTATTTGAAAGTCAGAGTTACACAGAGAGAGGAGAGAGAGAGAGAGAGAGAGAGAGAGAGAGAGAGAGAGAGAGATCTTCCATCCGATGGCTCATTCCCAGAAAGCAGAAAGCCACAACGGCAGGAGTTGCGCCGATCTGAAGCCAGGGGCCAGGAGCTTCTTCCAGGTCTCCCACGTGGGTGCAGGGGTCCAAGGACTTGGGCCATCTTCTACTGCCTTCCCAGGCCATAGCAGAGAGCTGGATCGGAAGTGGAGCAGCCGGGACTAGAGCCAGTGCCCATATGGGATGCTGGCACTTCAGGCCAGGTCATTAACCTGCTGTGCCACAGCGCTGGCCCCCACACTTCTGACACCTCAGAAGAAACAAAGTGGCCTGAGGATAATGAATACTCTAACCAAATGAAACAGTGAAAAAGAATCCCGGAAAAAAAGCATCAAGGAGCTGTTGGACAATTTCATTTGACCTAACACAACCTACAGGTAAATCGAATCCCTCCAAGGAAAGGCTGTGGGTACCTACAGAAAAAGTATGTGAAGGAATAAAGTCTACAACATCCCATGCTAGTTTAAAAAAAAGAAACCCACTCATCTAAGAACTGTAGCACAAGAAACAGGAAGGATCCAACACAGATACATTGTAATCCAATTGCTAAGATTCAGTGATACAAACATTTTAAGTTCCTGAGTCTGAACAGCAGGATACTTGGGGCCGAAACCACTTTTAGTTGTATTTGCAACTAAAGCACAGAACTGGAATTAACCTATGAGTAAGGAAGGTTTTATTAAACATATTAATGGGGCAAGCAAAATAGAGAGGAAGTATGGAAATGACAGAATTTTAGAACTCTTTGATAAAAGCAGCCTTAATATGTAAAAATGGATGGAAAGTATGGCTTAACTGAATAGATGTTCTAAACAAAATTGATGTTAATAATCCACAAATATTTACTTATGAAAGATTCAAATCTACAGAAATATACAGAATAAAAAATGACCGTCCTTCATTACCCTTCAAGAGGTTACCAGTGTGAGTTTAACATGCTCATCCATGGGTTTTGAGCACTTACCTACGTGTGAATATGTAAAGGGTTTGTTTTGTACATAAATAGGATCACACTAAATGAGTGAGTAGTGGCTATTTTTAAGGATAGGTTAAATTTGTGAATGATTATTTAAAATATATTGAATAAAATAAGACAAAAGTTTAAAAAAAACCAAATCAGTGATACAAAGAAAATCTTGTGAGTAGCTGGATGGATGGCCAGTAACCTGGTTGTTGATTAAAAAATGTAGCACCCGGCTGGCGCCATGGCTTAACAGGCTAATCCTCCACCTTGCGGAGCCGGCACACCGGGTTCTAGTCCCAGTCGGGGCGCCGGATTCTATCCCGGTTGCCCCTCTTCCAGGCCAGCTCTCTGCTATGGCCCAGGAAGGCAGTGGAGGATGGCCCAAGTGCTTGGGCCCTGCACCTGCAAGGGAGACCAGGAGAAGCACCTGGCTCCTGGCTTCGGATCAGTGCGATGCGCCGGCCGCAGCGGCCATTGGAGGGTGAACCAACAGCAAAAAGGAAGACCTTTCTCTCTGTCTCTCTCTCTGTCTCACTATCCACTCTGCCTGTCAAGAAATAAATAAAAATTTTAAAAAAATGTAGCACCCTGTTTGGAGCCCAGGACTGATTTAAGAGAAACTAGAATCCACAGTTCTACGCAACTCCAGGCAGAAGTTAGAGGCCTGAGGACAGGGCAAGGTGCATATAAATGGAATACAAGCCTTGCAGGATGCCAGAAAGGGAGTTTTTAGGTCCTTTATTGCCAAACCAGAGCGTCCACAGGCCAGAGATGCTGCCAGGCTGGTGGCGTGGTTCAGTCCAAGTCCAAGGGCCTGAGCAGCAGAGAAGCTGAGAGTGTAACTCTCAATTGGTGCTCCAAAGCCTGAGTGCCAGTGAGGTAGGAACACTGGTGCCAGTCCCAGACTCCAAAAGGCCAGCAACTCTGGACATCTGACATCTGAGGCAGCAGGCAAGCGGGTCCCACCTCACAGAGACACAAAGTCACCTTTGGTATTTATTCCCTCTTGACCACTCGCCAAGCCAGTTGGTGATGCCCACCAACCTTAACACCAGGTCTTCCCACCCTAGTCCACTCAAACTCACACGCTAATTTCATTTGGAAACACCTTCCCAGACACACCCAAAATAATGTTTTACTAGGAATTCCTTCATGAGGTCAAGTTGACAAGATAACATTAACCATCACAAGTTCACCCTTTGGCAGGTTGGCCACCATATGCATCTCCTTAAACTACAGAATATCATTTCACCTAATGTGGTGCAACTATCCCGCACCCAAATCCCTTTCCCAGAAGAGGAAGGAAAGCCCTGGGCAAGGTTTCCTCATTTTCTGAGATCCCATGACTTCAATAGTGTGGTGTTCCGTGAACAATAATACTGTAGGACTGACATAAAGCCACTATGCCTCATGGTACACGATAGAGGAATAAGAGGGGAATGCAAATAAGGGCATTGCTTTTTGAATGCAAGTATACATAAATGTATTTTTAAAAAAGCAGAAAGAAGAAAAATAAACAGAAAGGAAATACTCATAACAACTGTCGCTCCCAAGCCTGTAATTGATCACGTGGCCATAGTTGGTATTTCCTTTGCCTTCACCAAGCACCTTGGTCAGTTGTGGGCTTTTCTTTTAAGATTTATTTATTTGAGGGGCTGGTGCTGTGGCGCAGTGGGTTAACACCCTGGCCTGAAATGCCGGCATCCCATATGGGCACCGGTTCTAGTCCCGGCTGTTCCACTTCTGATCCAGCTCTCTGCTGTGGCCTGGGAAAGAGTAGAAGATGGCCCAAGTCCTTGGGCCCCTACACCCACGTGAGATACTGGGAAAAAGATCCTGGCCCCTGGTTTCAAATCGGTAAGGTCTGGCCGTTGCATTCAACTGGGGAGTGAACCATCAGATGGAAGATCTCTCTCTCTCTCTCTCTGCCTCTCCTCTCTCTGTGTAACTCTGAGTTTCAAATACATTAATAAATCTTTTAAAAAAAGATTTATTTTTTTAAAGGCAGACCAAAAGCCAGGGAGAGAGAGAGAGAGAGAGAGAGAGAGAGAGAGAGAGAGAGAGAGAGGAGAGAGAACTCTTCCATCTTCTGCTTCCCTCACCAGATGGTTGCAACAGCAAGTACTGTCAGGCTGAAGCCAGGTGCCCAGAACTCCATCCAGGTCTCCCATGTGGGTGGCAGAAGCCCAAGCACCTGGACCATATTTCCGCTGCTTTTCCAGGCCCATTAGCAGGGAGCTGAATTGGAAGCAGAGCAGCAGGGACTTGAAACAGTGCTCTCATATGAGATCCAGTGTTGCAAGAGGCAGCTTAACCCATTCTACCACTCCGCCAGCCACAGGCGTGGTTCTTTACCTGGAAGTGTGAACCAAATCTTCATTCCTAAGGAGTCAGGGCCTTCTGAAGTCTTACTTGGATTGCTTTGTAGTTTCTCATGGACTTTCCTCATGCGGCATGATAATACTTAGTGATCTAGGGGCGATGGTGAGTGGGGCCGCTGCCATTGTCCACCCCTTGACTCCTGGACCCCTGAGTCCTGGCTGTGGGAGAAACAGCACCGTACATTGGACACTGACCCAGAGCATACACAGCCTTCTGGAGAGCCTTGCCCCCTGTGTCGCCAGGTCCTGTCACCTAGCCGGTGCTGTGTCTGTGACTCCAGAGGGCCATTCCATTGTTCTACCAAGCCAGCCACCTCAGAGTGCTGGGAGATGTGGTAAGTCCAGTGAATTCGGTGAGCACGAGCTCACTGCCACACTTCCTTGGCTGTCAAGTGAGTTTCTTGGTTGGAAGCAATGCTGTGTGGAATACCATGGCGGCACGCAAGGCATTCGGTGAGTCCACAGATGGCATCTTTGGCAGAAGTACTGCATGCAAGGAAGGCAAATCTGTATTCAGACTAAGAGTCTACCACAGAAGGGACAAAAGGCTGCCCTGTCCACAGTGGAAGGGGCCCAATGTCATTAACCTGCCAGCAGGTGGGTGCGTGAGCACCCTGGGGAATGGTGCCATCTCGGTGGCTCGGCGTCCGTCTCTGCTGCTGGCGGATTGAGCACTCAGTGGCTGTAGCCAAGTTGGCCTTGGTGAGTGGAAGTCTGTGTTCCTGAGCCCATGCGTAAGCTTCATCCCTGCCACCAGGAGCCCATGGGGTAGAACAGCGGTGGCTGGAGAAGGAGGCTGATGGGAGTGCACAGAACAGATCAGCCCATCTGTCTGATCCTTAAAACCTTCCACTGAGGTCATGCTTTGATGAGCATTCATATGAGACACACATAGCTTCACATTTTTTGCCACTCAGAGATCACTCCACATACTTCTCCCCCAAATGTCTTTGCCACCAATTTTCCAATCACATCCCTCCCAAGTCCCTGATCATCCTGCCAAACTATTGGCTCCAGCCAGTAGGTAGTCAGTATATGGCCAGTCAGTACATAGGCACGCATCTGGCAATTCCTCCGTCCACAGAACGTGCACAACTAGGCTGCACCACCTGAAGATCTACCCATTGAGATTTCCCTCCACCACTGTTCTTCAGGGTTGTCCTAGAGTGGGGCCGCAGTGCTACTGCTGTCCCCTCTCTATGGCATCCACAGATTCTGCAGGACCATTTGTAACTCAGGCCTGAGTCTTCTCTCCCTGTCTACTGCTCAGAGGGAACACCCTGGGAGGCCATAGAGGCAGGCTGGGAGAGAGAAGGCAGTGTGGCAGGAATGGGCATCATAGGCATTTGGGCTACTTCTTTTTTTTAAAAAAAATATTTATTTTAAATGAGTATTTGAAAGGCAGAGTGACAAAGATAGAGAGAGACACAGACAGAGAGACAGATCTTCTATCTGCTGGTTCACTCTCCAAATGCCCACAACAGGCATGGCTGGGCCAGGCTGAATCCAAGAGCCAGGAGCTCTATCCTGTTCTCCCATGTGGGGGGCAGGAATCCAAGGCCTTGGGCCATCATCCTCTGCCTCGAGGCACATTTTGCAGAAAGCTGGATCAGAACTGTGGAGTAGCCACAACTCAAACCAGGTACTCCTGGGGCCGGCGCTGTGGTGCAATGGGTTAACACCCTGGCCTGAAGTGCCGGCGTCCCATATGGGCACTGGTTCTAGTCCCAGCTGCTCCACTTCCCATCCAGCTCTCTGCTATGGCCTGGGAAAGCAGAGGAAGATGGCCCAAGTCCTTGGGCCCCTGCACCCATGTGGGAGACCTGGCTTCGGATTGGTGCAGCTCCAGCAGTTGTAGCTAGTTGGGGAGTGAACAAGCAGATGGAAGACCTTTCTCTCTGCCTCTCCTCTCTCTCTGTGTAACTCTGACTTTCAAATAAATACATGAATTTTTTTTTGACAGGCAGAATGGGCAGTGAGAGAGAGAGAGAGAGAAAGGTCTTTCTTCCATTGGTTCACCCTCCAATGGCCACTGCGGCCAGCGCACTGTGCTGATCCGAAGGCAGGAGCCAGGTGCTTCTCCTGGTCTCCCATGGGGTGCAGGGCCCAAGCACTTGGGCCATCCTCCACTGCACTCCTGGGCCATAGCAGAGAGCTGGCCTGGAAGAGGGGCAACCAGGACAGAATCCGGCGCCCCAACTGGGACTAGAACCCGGTGTGCCGGCGCCGCAAGGCGGAGGATTAGCCTATTGAGCTGCGGTGCTGGCCAATACATGAAATCTCAAAAACAAAAACAAAAACAAAAACAACAGGCACTCCTATATGGGATATGGGTATCCGAAGCACTGGCTTACCTCACTTTGCCACAACATACACCCCTGATTACTTCTTTTCTGTGGGTGAGTTTTATTTATTTATTTATTTGGCAAAAAGACAGACACAGAGTGCTCTTTTCTGCGGATTCATTCTCCCAATGTCCGCTACTTCCAGGGCAGATATAGGTTAGAACTGGGAGCCAGCAACTCAATCCAGGTTTCCCACATGAGTGGCAGGGACCCAACCACTTGAGCCATCACCGCTGCTCCCCAGGGCCTGCATTAACAGGAAGCTGGAGTCAAATGCTGAGTATTGAACCCAGGCACTCTGGTGTGGGATGGGGCCCTCCCAAGCAACATGCTAATTTCTATACCAATCTTCTGTCTCTAGGCGACTTCTTCAGGTAACTACTTGTGCCTTCAGGACTTGCTCAGCGGGCCCCGAATGGACCACTTTCATTTGATAATGGATACTGCTGTGCATGAAAAATTTGATGGCTTGATGGATCACATATGCAGTCATGATAGGCAGCTCAGATCACAAGGGAATTAGATGGCCAATGGTCAGGCATTGATTTTTTTTTAAAAAAAGATTTATTTATTGGGACGGGCACTGTGGCATAGATGTAAAGCTACTGCTTACGGCACAGACATCCTATATGGCTGCTCCATTTCTGATCCAGCTCCCTGCTGATGTGCCTGGGAAGATAGCAAAGTTACAGAGAGAAACAGAGGCAGAGAGAGAGAGAGAGAGGTTTTCCATCCATTGGTTCACTCCCCAAATGGCCGCAGTGGCCGGGGTTAGGCTAGGCTGAATCCAGGAGCCAGGAGCTTCTTCCAGGTCTCCCATGCAGGTGCAGGGGGCCAAGCACTTGGGCCATCTTCTACTGTTTTCCCAGGTGATAATCAGGGAGGTGGGTCAGAAGTGGAGCAGCTGGAACATGAACCAGTGTCCATATGAGATGCTAGTGCCGTAAGTGGAGGCCTCCTATGCCACAGCATCAGCTCCAAAGAGAGACTTTTTTTAAGATTTTATTTTTATTTATTTGAAAGACAGAGTTACAGAGACAGGGAGAGAGAGAGAGAGAGAGAGAGAGAGAGAGAGAGAGAGAGAGAGGTCTTCCATCAGCTGGTTCACTCCCCAATTGGCTGCAACGGCCAGAGCTGCATGGATCTGAAGCCAGGATCCAGGAGCTTCTTCCGGGTCTCCCACATGGGTACAGGGGCCCAAGCACTTGGGCCATCTTCTACTGCTCTCCCAGGCCACAGCAGAGAGCTGGATTGGAAGTGGAGCAGCTGGGTTTTGAACTGGCGCCCATATGGGATGCCGGCGCTTCAGGCCAGGGCGCCAACCTGCTGTGCCACGGCGCCGGCCTCAAAATAAATAAATAAATATTAAAAAAATTAGAAGTTCCCCCTTTGTCTTCTTGAATTGTGTTGCTTTTGGGTGTGTTTCTCTAAAAGAGATGGCATAGCTCATTGTACGTCTGATTAGACCACACTGTACCCATTAAGGCATGACCCCAGACTGAAAGCATATGCATACCTTACTTCCTACTGCCATGTGAGTGGAGAAAAACTCAGTTGCCCTCAGAAACAATCAGTGATGAAAAAGTGCCTAACTGAACCCCAAACCTCTAAACATACACTTCAGATAACAACCTTCAGGGATGGACATCTGCCCTAGTTGTTAAGTTGCTGGTTGGGCCACCCACATTCTATACCCCAGTGCCTGGGTTCAAGTCCTCGCTCTCTTCTCCATTCTAGCTCCCTGCTAAGGAGTGCCCTGGGAGGCAGCAGTGATGGCTCAGGTACTTGAGGTTCTGCCATCCCTGTGAGAGATCCGCATTGAGTTCCCAGCACCAGGCTTGGACAGCTGTTGCAGGCAGTTGAGGGAGTGAACCACTAGGTGGGAGTGTTTCTCTTGCGCTCTGTCTTTATGCTTTTAAACAAATCCTTATCTTGTTGTTTGTGCTATTCCTAGACTTTTGTACCATGCCCTCTCCACCCTCCTCAATGAAAGATCCATATGAAACCAGAGTTTACATTTTCCAGTTTTAAGGAAAAAAAAATCTTCCTTGGAATCAGAGCTGATAGAGGTCGAGTTGTTTCCAGAGGTGGAGTGGCACTGGGTACAGACGCGGAGATTGCAAGCTGATTTAGGGAAATTTGCTCCACCTGATGAAGCCAGGGGGCTGAGGGCTCCGGATTTTTTCGAAATATTGGGCCACAAGTTATCAACGAGTTTTTCCCCCTAAGCATGTGACTTACCCAGGGCATGGAACATATACTCACAGGATAATTTACATATATATATATATATACATATATATATAATGAATGTAAAAATTGCAAACAAATTAGTTAACAGGTTACATCACCTACAATGTGTATGAATTAACACGTGGCAATCACAGCAATCCTTTCCTACTCGGCCAGGCTTGAGGCTCCAAAACCATCACTCTGCATGGAGACCTGAGAGTCTTTATTCTTCCAAACATGCTTTGTCAAAGGCCCCGCCAGGGAGCGTATTTGCTTTGAAAGATGTATTTGTTTGAAGAGCACATTGACAAAGGCAGAGTTACAGAGAGCTACCTTCCATCTGCTGCTTCACTCTCCAAATGACCCCAGCAGCCGGGGCTGAGGTAAGGCTTTGCAATTGCTGTAATCTTTGTGCCCATTTTGTCAGGAGTTAAATTAATATAACTACTACATTCTACGCAAAGCTGACACTGTGTTCACTCTGAGCTTTTTCAGTGTTGGGAGAACCAGACACCCACCGTACCTGTCCAACTCCAGATTCAAATTTAAATCAAAGCTTTTTGTTTTGAGAAACACAGAATTTTTTAAAAAAATTATTTATTTGAAAGTGTTACACAGAAAAAGAGAGAGGTCTTCCATCCACTGGTTCACTCCCCAGATGGCCACAATGGCCGGAGCTGCGCCAATCCCAAGCCAGGAGCCAGGAGCTTCTTCCGGGTCTCCCACATGGGTGCAGGGGCCCAAGGACTTGGGCCATCTTCTACTGCTTTCCCAGGCCATAGCAGAGAGCTGGATGGGAAGTGGGGCAGCCGGGACTAGAACCAGCGCCCATATGGGATGCCGGCACTTCAGGCCAGGGCGTTAACCTTCTGCACAACAGCGCCGGCCCCAGAATAAATGATTTTTAAGAACGACTGAGTGAGGGCAGGAAAGTCCTATTGGGTTTGTTATAGATTACGGTGGAAGCGCCACGCTGTGTAACCTCACTAACCTCTAACCATAACCAAACTTTTCTGCCCCTTTATAGGTGACCAGCTCTAAACTCCAAGCCTGTACTGGAACTCACCATTCTAAATCCCCGCAGCCCACACCCGCGGAGCCCCAGCACCGTCCAGACACCACTGCGCATGCTTGCCGAAGAAGTGGCCAATGGAAGACGAACGCGGAGGAGCAAAGGCGGGACGTCATTCCGACAACCGGAAGCTACGGCAAATAGCGAGGACCATAATTAGGTAGACCAATCAGAACCCTCGACAACCAAATGCCTGCTGTAGAGTTAGTTGAGAGATGATTCAAAATTGAGGAACTGCGGGGATGTAAAGGTTAACATGGCGGATGTGAGAGACACCGAGGCCCGGCCAAAGAGTGAGGGTCACCTAAGATGGCTGGGAGTCAAGAAGATGGAACGTGGTGGTTCGAAAGAGCGTATGGACCCCGGTCCGGGATACGGTTTCGTCACCTGAATTCCGTATTTCTCCCCCCCGGAAGTACAGTGGCACATTCCAAGGTGCCCCTCCCTCCGCAGGGGTACGCTTCCGGGTGGACTGTTCCATTTCTGCGTCCCTCCCCCGTGCCCGTGTGGTCCAGTCCAGGCTGTCCCATTATCGTTTTGGGGGTCCCACAGGCAGGGGAGTGGGCAAGCCTGGAGCCGCCCACTCGGCTGTGGGCACTGTTGTGAGCGCACAGACTGAGGTGTGGGTACTCCTGGGACTGCAAAGATTGGGGTGCAAGGAGCGCTGGTGGGGAGTGAGGGCGTAGGCAGTGCAGGGCTCGGTGGGACCCCTGCTTCCCCGGCTGGTCCGAGATGGAGCTCGCAGAGCCGGTATTTTGCTGTGCTGGAGGGGCAGTAGGGCGGGACCCATGTGGTGGGTGGGGTCCCGGGTTGGCGGGGAGGGCTCCTGGAGCTCGTGACACAGCTGGTGGAGTCCGGGTCTCACGGGATGGCTGCGTGAGAGGGGCTTTGCCGCAGGGGAAAGTAGAGAAAGGGCAGTGGGAGCGTGGTGCTGGGTGCTCGGTGCTTGACCATTGCCAGTGGTGGTGCGACCCGCAAATTGGGGAGGGGCGGATACTGGCGGAAGGGAGATCATTGGTTACTCAGCTATGGATAGTGAGAGAGAGAGACAGAGAAAGGTCTTCCTTTTTGCCGTTGATTCACCCTCCAATGGCCGCTGCGGCCGGCGCATCGTACTGATCCGAAGCCAGGAGCCAGGTGCTTCTCCTGGTCTCCAATGCGGGTGCAGGGCCCAAGGACCTGGGCCATCTTCCACTGCCTTCCCGGGCCATAGCAGTGAGCTGGCCTGGAAGAGGGGCAACCGGGACAGAATCCGGCGCCCCAACCGGGACTAGAACCTGGTGTGCCGGCGCCGCTAGGCGGAGGATTAGCCTGTTGAGCCATGGCGCCGGCCAATACTCAGCTATTTCATAAACCGACAGTAACGCAGTCACAACGTGCCCAGACCTGTCCTAATCACCCTGCATGAGTTGCCTCCCTGAGCCTTCACAAACAACCTTAACTGCTGTTATCTTCACTTGTGGACTGGAGGACTGAGGCTCTCAGAAGGTACCAGAAGGCACGATGCTGAGAGGCCGGGCCAGAGCCCGAGGCGCCGAGGGCTCCCGTGGCACGCATTTGCCCCAAGCATCAGAGAGAAGTGCGTGGGAGGGGACTGGCTTTGCGCACTCAGTTATTTTTCTTTCTCTCCCCATGCAGGGACGTGATGGAGGGCAGGGAAGGCTTGAGGGAAGAGGGCAGTAGGTTACAGGGTAGCTGTCTGGACGGAGCACTTTCCTGTTGCACGTGGGGGCTTGTGCTAGGTCGTGGGGATACCGCAACGAACCAGACACTGGTGCACTTCCCACCTGCCCTGGGGGTGTTTTGGGAGCTCCTGGTGGGCAGTCTGGTTGTCACGGCAACTGGAGGGCTTCAACAGTCAGAGGGCAAAGGTTGAGGTGCGGGGGGAGGGGGCACAGCCCCACTGCGCCAAGGCTTGTGACTTACACGCGTGTCATTTCAGGGCCTGTCCCAGGGAGCACCCCTCAGGCAGGGGTACAGAGGTGGCTTTGTCTGAAGGAGCAGGAGACCAGACTACCTTTGTGGTCATCACCTCAGCACGTATTGATGTCCCAGGACAGCAAAGCAAGAACTGATGGGGACACATAAAAACGTGGCTCAACAGGCTAATCCTCCGCCTTGCGGCGCCGGCACACCGGGTTCTAGTCCCGGTCGGGGCACCGATCCTGTCCCGGTTGCCCCTCTTCCAGGCCAGCTCTCTGCTGTGGCCCGGGAGTGCAGTGGAGGATGGCCCAAGTGCTTGGGCTCTGCACCCCATGGGAGACCAGGATAAGCACCTGGCTCCTGCCATCGGAACAGCGCGGTGCGCTGGCCGCAGCGCGCTACCGCGGCGGCCATTGGAGGGTGAACCAACGGCAAAAGGAAGACCTTTCTCTCTGTCTCTCTCTCACTGTCCACTCTGCCTGTAAAAAAAAAAAAAAAACAAAAAACAAAAAAAAAACCAGCTCCACATCACTGGTGCAGGTAGACAGAACAATATGATATGAAAAATGCTTTATAAGTCAGTGTACTGCAGAATGGGAAAACTTTTGGAATAAAATAGAAAAAAAAATGATTTAGGTTTTAGATTTTTAAAAATTTTATTTGGAAGGCAGAGAAAGGGAGATATCTTCTGCCTCGTACAGCCTGGACTAGGCTAGGTTGAAGATAGGACCCCAGAACTGGATCTGGGTCTCCCATGTGGGTGGCAGGGACCGAACCGCTTGAGCCATCACTGCTGGCTTTCTTCCAGGGTGTACATTTAGCAGGAATCTGGAATCAGCAGCAGAACCAGTACGCAAACCCAGGCCCTCTGATTTGGGATGTAGGCATCCTACCAGTGTCTTACCCACTGCACCAACTACGTGTTCCTGATTTAGGTGTTTTGTTTGTTTTTAGAAAAAAAATGTAGCTTTTAAATCTACTCCTTAAAAATAAGAACAGGAAATACACAACTTGTAAACGCTAATTTAAAAAGCAATCCGCAAATGTAGTGCTTTAGGTTCCCTGATGGAGAGTTAAAGGGGACAGACCTGGGGCAGAGAGAGGAGGAGCAGGAAGAGAGGAAGAGAGCAGGAAGAGAGCGCACGATGTGGCCAGCACTGTGAGACAGCAGGTTAAGCCACTGCTTGCGACACTGGCATCACAATATCGCTCCTGATCCAGCTCCCTGCTGAGACTGGCAAAGCAGTGGATGATGAGCTAAGTACTTGGGCTCCTGCCACCCACATGAGAAATCTGGATGGAGCTCCTGGCTCAAGGCTTTGAACTGGCCCAGCCCCAGCTGTTGCAACCATTTGGGGAGTGAAACTGGATGGCAGATCTGTCTCTCCCTCACTCTGTCGCTCAGAGTGACAGAGAGAGGAGGAGAGACAGAGATCTTTCATTCGCCGGTTTACTCCCCGAATGGCTGCAACGGCCAGGTCTAGGCTGAAGCCAGGAGCAGGAGCTTCTTCTGGGTCTCCCCTGTGGGTGTAGGGGTTCAAGCACCTGGGCCATCTGCTGCTGCTTCCCCAGGCCATTCAACAGGGAGCTGGATCAGAAGTGGAGCAGCCACGACTTGAACTGGCACCCATATGGGATGCCAGACTGCAGGCAGTGGCTTTACCTGCTACACTGGCCCCATAAAATACATCTTAAAAAAGAAGAGAAGAGGAGAAGGAGTCTTTCCTCTTGGCTCCCACGTGGCACCCAACAGTTTAGGAACCATTCCTCATGTAATTGGCCTCAACCCCACCACTCATAAGCTGTGTGACCTTGGACAAGTTACCTAAGCTGGTCTGGGCCTTGGCTTTGCTCAGGAAAGTGAGGACAGTAGTGACACTTGCCTCATGGGCTCATCTGTGCGTGTGAATGAGTTAATAGTACATGTTAGTAATACACTTAGAAGTCTCAGAAACACCAAGTAAAATTAGACATTAATTCCTTATTCATTCCTTTAATACAGTGATATACTTAGCACACAGTGCTTTCTTTTTAACAAAAAAAAATTATTTGAAAGGCAGAGTTAGAAGGAGAGAGGCAGAGAAGTCTTCTATCAGCTGGTTCACTCCGTACTTGTCCATAATGACTGGGGCTGGGCCAGGCTGAAGTCAGGAGCCTGGAACTTGATCTGGGTCTCTCAAGTGGGTGAACAGGGGCCCAAGTATTCAAGCCATCTTCTGCTGGTTTCCCAGATGCATTAGCAGGAAACCGGCTCAGAAGTGGAGCAGCTGGGACTCGAACCCGCAATCATATGGGATGCCGGTATCACAGGCATTGGCTTAACCCGGCTGCACCACAAAGCCGGCAGCACAGTGTTTAATGAGCAGTTTGAAAATGAACAAATGAACCACATTTAGCCCTGGCAGTAGCCCCTGTCAAGCAGGTAACTCCCTTCTCTCAGCAAGGCAGAGAACCTGTGTATGGAGTCTGCTGCCTGGCTTGGAGCCTGGATGGGGTTTGACAGAGGCGGCACCCTGCGGGAAACTTCTAGAGACTTGGCACAAGAGGCAGATGCTTTTGTACCCACATCTTGCTCAATCTCTGTGGTGTCCGGCCTGGGCAGATTGCGCAGGTCATGGTGCCCGGGTGTTGAGTGGCCTGTGGGGAACTGGTAGCCTCCCAGGAGCTGTTGCTGCTTGCACGCCCTTCTCAACGGTCTCTAGAAACGTGCGTGCGTGTGTATGTGTGTGTGTGTGCGTGTGCTGCTCACCAGGGGCAGATGGGGAGAGCCTCCTTATCCTGCCTCCACGTCTCTGTACGAAACCCTGTCCTCCAAAGGAGCAATCAGGAGGGCCTCTTCTGGGGGAAGCACAGCCAGTCCCAGTTTCTCACGGGGATGGCCAAGACTGCCTTACTACCATCTGCAGAAAGGAGGTGGCCTTCTCAGCTGGGTTAAGCACATACATGGGTATGTGGAAAACCAGAATGAAAAAGCATGAGGAGCTGGGGCCAGCGCTGTGGTGCATGGTAATCCCAGCTAGGACAGAGCATGGGGGAGCTGGGGCGGGTGCTCTGCTCCCCACTGTCTGCCCGAACAACCCTGTTTGGCCAGTCTTGAAGAACATCCCAATTCTGCAATTCATTCGGGATGGTAAATTAAACAGGTGTGTCCTTCAAGCCATGATTCTATATCGCAGAGCTTTCCTGTGTCATCCCTTGCTGGGCACATGGTCACTGTTCTGCGCAACTCCTGGTTTTTTCTAATACTCTAGATTTCGGCTCTCAACAGTTGCCTGCCTTTGCTATGCGGGGACAGCACTTGACCTTGTTGGATCCTGCCCTAGGGTAAGCATGTCAATTCTCAGGCGCTGTGCCCCTATTCTGAGCTGCTGGGAATTTCTACCAGTGGCTGAGATCTAACTCAAATGCCACTGGTTACATTGACGGCTTAGTGACTGGGGATGATCCCCAAAGAACAGGTGTGAGTGGAGCTCTGACTTCCCTCACTGACTGTGTACCTCACTCAGCCTGCTGGATAGGAGAAAGGTGGGGGATTCTCTGACAATACCTTTCTGGGCATACAATTGGGCGGAACCACCAGAGAAGTGATACACATGATTCTTCCCTCTAAGCCAAAGTTTTGGGACTGAGACAGGGCCCAGGAATGAACTGGCTCCACCTGCACTGGCAATCAGAGCCGACACATCCCACTGGTAAAGCAGAAGCCTTGCTTCCTGTGAACTTGTATCGCTAGCTCAGCACGTTCTCTGGGGGCTGGCTCTGGCCCAAGAGCAAAAGGACCCTGCTACTGGAGTTCTCACCCAGGAAGTTGTTCAGAAATGTGGCCTTCCGGGTCCCATCGCGTCTGCTCAGGGGACAGATTCCATTGCTTCGAGACCCTGAATTCAACTCATGACCAGTAAGGTCCACTCACTTGTCTTGCACCCTGGGTGCGGAGGTGAGGCTAAATAGATGAACTGGTTCCCACCTCCAGCGTCTCAGTTCTCACCTCCCCTCGCCACTGAGCACACCACTTAGGAATCCATCCTTCTGCTAAGTGTTTCAAATGGTTTTTATTGCCCATTCCACTTGGCTAGCTACTGGGTTTGTTTTCAGTCCCGCTTTTGGTCCAGTTACTCATTTCCCTGTCTGTGCCTGCAACTTTTCCCTGCTCTTTCCCACTGCACAGAACTGGTAGCCGCCTGGGGAATGGGAGCGGAGCCCGTCAGTCTTCATCGGAGTCACTGGGGCCCATGTACTGGCACACGGCGTCATAATGCAGCTCCACCAACTGACCATCTCTGTGCAGCTGTACCAAAGCCCTGCTTCGCACTGTGTCACGGCGCAGCAGCTGGCCTACCTGGAGCAAGGGTGGGCCAGAGTTAGCCAGGCCAGCCCAGCCCGCTTAGGACATCCCCTGGTGAACCCCAATCCCCCATCTCCACGTCTGGCACTCACCCTTCCGGCCTGTGGTCCCAGCACCACCATCACGCGTTCACCTTCTGTCTTGGGAACCAGTGTCTCCAACATGTTCTCCTTCACACCTGCAGGTGAGCAAGAGGGGGCGGTGAGACCTACAGCCCAGCCAGGGTCCTGTTGTGGGGCCTTTGCTGTATTCCCTCGAACCACACTCCACCCATTTCAAAGATGAAGAAAACTAAGCAGCCGTTCATACAGCTAACTGTGATGGAGCCAGTGCTGTGGTACAATGTGTTAAGCCACTGCCTGCAATACTGCCATCCCCTATGAGTGTAGGTTTGAGTCCTGGCTGCACCACTTCTGATCCAGTTCCCCGCCACTGTTCCTGGAAAGGCAGCAGAAGATGGCCCAAGTGCTTGAGCCCTGCCATCCACATGGGAGACCTGGATGGAGCTCCAGGCTGCTTGCTTTGGCCTGGCCCAGCCCTGGCCATCTGGAGACAGAAGCATTGGATGGAAGATCTCTGTCTCTCTCTTGTCTCTCTTGTCTCTCTCTCTCTCTGTCTGTCTCTCTGTCCCTCTTTCTCTAACTCTACCTTTCAAAAATAAGTAAGTCTTTAAAAAAAATAGAAAAGAGGGGCCGGCGCCATGGCACAGTAGGTTAATCCTCCGCCTGCAGTGCTGGCATCCCATATGGGCATCAGTTCTAGTCCCGGCTGCTCCTCTTCTGATCCAGCTCTCTGCTGTGGCCTGGGAAAGCAGTAGAAGATGGCCCAAGTGCTTGGGCCCCTGTACCCACGTGGGAGACCTGGAAGAAGCTCCTGGCTCCTGGCTTCGAATCAGTGCAGCTCCGGTGGTTGTGGCCATTTGGGGAGTGAACCAATGGACGGAAGACCTTTGTCTCTGTCTCTTCCTCTCACTATCTGTAACTACCTCTCAAATAAATAAAATCTTTTTAAAAAATAGAAAAGAAATAACTGTGATGGAGGGAGCAGTGGTGGTAACAGACACTACTACTTACTGTGGACGAGTTGCAGGCCCTGCCTTTACCAGGAGCTCAACACACAACTACCACCCTGTGCTCCCCTCCTCAACCCCTTGCCTTAAAGGCGCCTGTCACGAGTCACAAGCAGGAGAAATGGTGTCACCCATGCTAAGTGGACAGTCAGGGGGAGTGGGGCTCAGGTAATGACCATCACAGAAGGGTCTCATATTCTGTAAGAGAATGCTGGTTCCTGCAAAGAATGTGGACTCTGCCCCACCTTCCAGCCGTGGCTCAGCCTCACCTTCTAAGACTCGGCCTTCGTCAGTTCGACATACACAGGTGTCTGGGCTCAGGAGATCTTCAATTGTCATCTGGGGAGAGGGGCCGGGGGATGGGAGATGTTAGAGGCTTAAGGAGGCCCACTCCTTGGGGGAGGGAGGTGAGCCCCACTGCAGGATGTGCACCTTGGTGTTGTAGTACTGGCCATTCTTGTAGAGCTTGTTCACAAAGCGTACGCGCAGGTCTCTGTGTATCCAGTGTGGACTTCTGGAAGCTGTCTTCTCACTTTTGGCCACGGGCCCTTCTTGTCTGTGGAGAGGGAGCCAGCACCAGGCTCAGGTCATCATCACATGCCCATTCCAGTCTCCCTACCTTTGCTGCTGCTGGGAAACCCACCCATTGGGTCAATCCTAGTTCCTTCCACGGGACTGCCTCCCCTCGACGGCCCGAGCTCACCCACACGCCTGCCCTCATCCCTCGTCCCTCGTCCCACAGTCTCACTGGTCTACAGGGTGTTTCCGCTTCCTCGTTGAATCCAGGTGGGCATGGGCATCCTGGTCTTGGAGGGTCTTCTGTGACAAGGTTGGGTCAGTTGCTCGCCCCATGGGAGTTGCATTCTCCTGATCTGTAGAAAGGCGCATGGGGGAAAGAGGAACGGGCCCTCCGTGTCTCACTGGCCCTGCTGCCTGACGCCGTGCCTGAGCCCAGGGCCCTCTGCTGCCTCCCAAAGCGTCCCTCGTCATCAGGACGCCTTTACCACAGCTACTACAATGCTTCTGCCCTTACTCTTCATCATCTCAGCCTCCTTCAGGAAGCCCCTCCCCGACCCACCCAGCTCACACGGACACTGCAGCTGCCTCGCATAGCCCGCAGGGGCCCAGAGAACCGTTTGCATCCACCTGCCACAGCACCTTGTCCCATTGAAGTGCCTGCCTCCTGCTTGGCCATACCCTAATCCTAGTGGCTGTCACTCCCTAGAGCAAAAGAAGGGCTCATCACCCCCCAAAATCCACCTGTTTCTTTGCCTTCCGAGAAAGGCTAAAAACCCAGGGATACTAGATCAACTTTTTTTTTTCTTCCCCCACTGAAATAAACCACCCAGATCTCTTCTTGCCTCGTGACCTCTGGCAGGAAATCCCAGCCACCAGGCAGACTGCTGCCCTCCCCTCTGCAGATGGAAAACCCACCGCAAGACACAGGCCCTACCCCTCCTGCCCCAGAGCGCTTCTCCGCTTCTCTACCTCCCCTCCGTGGATTCAAGAGGCCCACTCACTGAGATCCATGGAGTTCTCATCATGCTCCTGCTGGGAGACAGGGCGCAGGCAGTACTCGCTAACAGTCACCACAGAGTTCTCCCCTGTCAGACGCACCATGGCCCGAGCATTGTCAGGGTCAAGGCCTTCAACCTACAGCGTCAAGACGAAGAAGTTAGCGAGGTTAAGTGGACTCCACCCACATTCCTAGGACCAAGCTGTCCATCTCTTACCTCCAACACGCCTGACCCCTGTTTTACCCACCGACTTGTGACCCCCTAAAAGCTGGGACCGGGTCTAGTTCCTTGGGTGGGGTACAGACATTTTTATGTATTTAATCCTCAGAGACTCGTGATGATTGCTATTCACTCCTTTTTTCATTTTTAAAAAAGATTATTTGGAAGAGAGAGGGAGAGGGAGAGGGAGAGGGAGAGAGAGAGAGAGAGAGAGAGGAGAGAGACAGATTTTCCACCCACTGGTTCACTCCCCAAATGGCTGCAATGACCAGGGCTGGGCCAGGCTGAAGCCAGGAGCCAGCAGCTTCATCAGGTCCCCCATGTGGCCCAAGGTCTTGGGGCACCTCCTGCTGCCTTCCTAGGCACATTAGCAGGGAGCTAGATGGGAAATGGAGCAGCTAGAACTGGAACTGGTGCCCTTATGGGATGCTAACGCTGCATGCCAGGGCTTTAACACATGGTGCTACAGCCCGAATCTCCCCCCTCCTTTTTTTTTTAAAGATTTATTTATTTATCTGAAAGTCAGAGTTGCACAGAAAGAAGGACAGGCAGAGAGAGAGAGAGGGGAGTCTTCCATCTGCTGGTTCACTCCCCATTTGGCCACAACAGCCAGAGCTGTGCTGAGCCAAAGCCAGGAGCCAGGAGCTTCCTCCAGGTCTCCCACGCGGGTGCAGGAGCCAAAGGACTTGGGCCATCTTCCACTGCTTTCCCAGGCCATAGCAGAGAGCGTGATCAGAAGTGGAGCAGCCGGGCCTCGAACTGGCGGCCATATGAGATGCTGGCATTGCAGGTGGCGGCTTTACCCACTATGCCACAGGGCCAGCCCCCTAACTCCCTTTTGTAAATTAGCTTTTTAATTTATTTGAAAGACAGAGAGCTATCCCATTTGCTGGTTAACTTTCCAAATGCCCACAACAGTTGGAGCTGGGGGCCAAGTCAAAGCCAAGAGCTGGGAACTCAATCCGGTGCTTCCACATGGGGAGCAGGGCCCCAGATACTTGAGCCATTAGCTGCCACTCCCCAGGGTGGGCACCAGCAGGAAGCTGGAATCAGGAATGGAGCCAAGCCTCGAACCCAGGCACTTCCATATGGGCATCCAGTGGCGTCTTAATTACTGCACCAAACACCGGCCCTGCTCCCTTTTCATTGGCACCTGAAGCTCAGAAAAACCTAGCAAGTGGCCCTGCCGCATTACCTAGTGAGGCAATGCGCCAGGCAGGCCTGAAAGACCTGGACTTCCAGCCCTTTTACCCCAAACCCGATGCTTCCTGCCTCCGACCCTCAAATCCATCTTCCTTGGTCTCCAGGGACACCCTGGCTCCTTACCTTCCCGTAGCGACCTCGGTAATGGCCAGAAATGACCGTCACGGCTGTCCCCGTCTTCAGTCCTTCGGGCTGCCTTGTCGTTTCCTGCCCGTCATCCTGATCTTGATCCACATTTGTTCTTGGAAGGCAGTTGGAACTGGTGGAGGTCAAGGCCTTCATCTCAGCCAGGTTGGCGCCCAGCCCCAACCCCTTGGGCCTCAATGAGTTGACACGGGGCTTCACTATTCTGCGTGAAGGAATATGGATTTACTGGGGACGGGATCCAAGCACCTTCAGTGGCTGCCTCTCTCCCCTGCTAAATCCCACCCCATCGAATGTTCAAGAATGCCCTTTCCAGTCTCTCATTTCGGATTGTTTTGGACCTACCGAAATGGAACTTCATTTGTTTCAACTTAACACCATGCTGCATATACTATGTATTATACAGTATCGACGGTGGCATCTGAGGCAGGCCCTCATGACCAAGCATTTCCTTGTAACCTTCTATTTCCACAGCAGAAATCATATGCCCGGTCAGGCCAGACAGGAGAAACAGGCTATAAGAACGCTCAATGCCAATGCAGATCATGTTCAGCTGCCACATGGTTTGTGAAAAATTGTCTGCTTTTCGGAATTCACTGGAGTTTCCAATTGCGGAGAAGGGATCGTAAGTCCGTGTGATAAAAGCAGATCCTTAGCCTGTGCTTACTTGGGGTGGGGGCCTACTCAATGTGCTATATGAGTATCATCTCATCAAACTCTCACGAGAGACCTGTGAAGTCCATCCTGTTACCCCCACTTTTCAAATGAGGAATTGGAAACAGGAGTGGAAGAGGCTACTGAATTAGGGGAATAATGTATCCCCTCTCCCTGCCTGAAGGGTTCTGGGTTGGCAGTCACCATGGGGTGGTGGTGGTGGGGGCGGGGGGGCTTGTTCACAGCTCCATCCGTCCACCCCGTCACCCTTAGCCCAAAACTCACTGACTGAAAGTGCGTCCAATGCCATCGCCAGGTTTCCAGCCCATACCCCGCAGCATGGCCAGTCCGTAGGCCTCCACAGAGACTGCCTCATAATCAGCTTCTTTTGGTACCTAATGGGTTCAGGAAGAGGAAGGAGCATCAGATTTTGCAAACACTGGCTTTCTATGTGTGTGAGTATGTGCATCTGAGAGGCAGACGTGCGCGCGCAAGCACACACACACACACAGAGAGAGAGAGAGAGAGAGAGAGAGAGAGAGAATGAGAGCTCCCAGCTGCGACTAGGCTGGGCTGAAGCCAGGAGCCAGGAAATCAACCCACTTGACAGGCAAGAACCCAACTACTTGGGCCATCACCACAGCCTTCCGGGGTGCACCTGAGTAGAAAGCTCTGGAATCAGGAGGCAGAGCTGCGTTTGGAACTCAGGCACTCCCATGTGGGCCATGAGGATGTAGAGGGATTGCCAGAGTTGACACTGACACAGAGACCAGGAGATCACAGGGGGAGCCATGAGGAGATGAGAAGGAAAGAGTGTTGCGAGCAGAGAGGATGGTAGGAGCAAAGGCTCTGAGGCCAAACAAAACTCAGTGTGTGTGAAGAGTATTATGAAAATCAACATGACTGGAACAAGGACATGGAGGCAGAGGAGCATAGGTAAGGAGTCAATCAGGAGAGCTGGGTGCAGGAGGCAGACAACCTCCAGGCAGGTGGAGGTCACATGAGGGGCCAGCAAGAAAGTCACTGCAGTCGTCCAGATGTGTGGTGCTGGTGGTGGTGAGAAGTGAAATTCTGGATGCATTTAGAAAAAAGGCAAAGATGGCATTGACAGATCATACATGGCGGTATGACAGAGAGAGGGAGGGGCAAAGATGACGGCAAGGTTTGGAGCTGAGGGAGGAAGGACTATGGAAGTGTGATCAATGGACATGTGGAAAGCTGCTGGAGGGGGCTTGTCAGAGGGAAAATGAGAGAAACAAGGCCAGAGCTGGAACAGGATGAGGAGTAAATGGAGGGCCTTTGTTTGTTTGTTTTTTAATGAAAGACACCAAAGCACAAATAAAGGTGGATGAATTCCTTCTAATCACCCTAGTTAAACCCAGGATGCTCGATGGTGTGGCCATAGAAGTAGGCCCTGAGGAAGCAGTGCAAAATACTTATGAATGAACAGGTGAAAAGTCGAGTCCAAGATATGGACAGACAGACTTGGTTACTTCCATGGCCCTGCCGCTACCCTTTCCCGTGGTCACTTCCCATCATTACTCCTTCAATCCTTTCATTCACTCACTCCAGACACACAAGTTGTGTCACTAACAGACACACCACGCAGCCTTCCTGCCATGGCCTGCTTGGGCAGCTGCTACCATTAGGAATACTCACCCTGCTCTTGCCTCTCTCACTAAACCCTACCTCGCTTTCTCTCACACCACTTGGATCTGAGTCCTTACCATCTCTGGTCTAGACTACTGGTCTCCCTGCTTCTACCTTCACTTACTAGTCTGTTGTGTTCACAGTAGATTCTGTTGAATCATAAGTTGCATCCTTTCTCTGCCGAGGGCCCACCCATGGCTATCATCTCATTCAGGGTAAAAGCCAAAGTTCTCATCGTGACCCACAAAGCCCTGCCTGGTCTCGCCCCACCCCCCCTCCACTTCCATCTGACTTCTCTTACTAATTCTAGTCCAGCCACATTGGTCTCCTTGGTGTTTGTCAAACACTCCAGGCAGTGTCCACCCTCATGGCTGTTGTATTTCCTCTTCCCTCTGCCCCATTCAGACAATCCTAGGATCCAACTTCATACTCCAACATCTGGATTCATGTGTTAATGTTCCCAAAAAGGCTGGAAGGAGGAAGAGCTAGGCAGTAGGCCTCCAGGGTACACACAGACTTTCTTTGCTGTGTCTAAGACGACAAGCATGGCAGACAGGGCAAGGAGAAACCAAGGGAGCAGGGGGGTAAGGGGCCAACTCACGGTTTCAGCTGAGTGTTCGCCGTCTACCCCTTCCTTGTTGGAGGTGTATCCTTTCTGGATCATGGGGATAGTGAGCATGGAGTCGGCATTTGCATTCTTTCTTTCCTCCAGAGATTTCTCGGTTTCTAAGGAAGAATGGGAGGGAGCAATGAGGTCCCACCCTATGTATCTTCCACCTTCTTCCTTGTCTTTCTTCACTGGAGCAGGGTGGGGGAGGGGGCCCACTTACCCTCAATCAGTTCCTTCACAGCCTGGGACAGTACCTCATCCATCAAGGTCTTGGTGTCTGTGGATAGCCCAGAGGGCTGGACCAGGGGCTGCCTGTGACAGCCATTCTGAATCAAGGGAATGACAGGTTCCTTGGGGACTTCTGAGGGCTTCACACTGATGTGGACAAAGAAAGGTGAGGTTAGGAGAGAAGCAGGGTCCGTGGGTTCCATCTATACCCCCCTATGCAGAGAAACACAAGAGCCAAACTCACTCCTAGCTCCATGGACCATGCCTCTGACTGCACGTCATTGTCCCCCCAGCCCTTAAATGACAGTACCTTCCAGGAATCATTGCTAGGCCATCTGTTCATCCCAAGAACTACAAATGACCATTTGCAGCCAGACTCTTCCCAGCTCCAGAACAGCCTCCTAGGCGGTTGCTTCTCTTCTGCAAGTCCCTCCCTCAGGCACTTCAGCCTCTTCTTTCCTAAATATGCTGCTGCAGCCTCCCTCAACCTGAATCTGCAGCTCCATCTCGTCCCCCGTATCAGAGGCGCCCCCATTCACTTTAGTTGAGACAACAGGGTCCTGCAATTATTCCCTCTTTCCCATTTATCTGAACGCACACACCAGAGTGTCCCAGCATCCTAAAGGTATTCCCTGTCATGAATGTGAGGGCATTTCAAAAAGTCCATAGATAATGAATATTGAAATAATGCGCATTTCCCACGAACTTTCTGAAGTATCCTTATACATCTTCTCAGTCCACACGGCCATGAAAAGCAACTTCCCTACCTCTCCCACAAGCTCCTGCCTTTTCTCCTCCACGGATTTCCTGAGGCCGTGTTTCAGGCTTTCCAGGCCACTGTCATCAAGGCAAACTACTCAACTTGAGTCCTCCCGCTCGCACCCACGGCACCGATTTACAAGGGGCGAAAGACCCGGCGCTTCACCTTTGTAGCTGCCTCCCTTCCACGGTCTTCAAGAAATCCTTCTCCTCTGGGGCGGACTCTGCGCCATCATTTAGGGCCGTCAGCCGCCTCCGAGAGGACGTACGAGTAAAGGCGAATGAAATTGGGGCAGTAGAAGATGCAGTCGGCTGCAAAACACCATCTTCGGCGTCTGCCATCTTGCCCCAGTTCCCAGGCTGGTGCGCTGCTTGCTGGGAAATTTAGTTTGGGCTCAATTCACTAGCGGCAGTCAGACAAGCGCAAGAACTACATTTCCCGTAAAGCATTGCGGCACCGGCCGACGAAACCCAACAACTAGCCCTAGGAAGTTATTGTAGCGCGTCTGAATTTCCCAGGAATGCGCCTGCGCCAAGTATACCGGGACCTGTAGTTCCGCCAAGAGGCAGTAGCGGTAGAAGGTGGATTCCTTCTTCCCAGGAGTTCGTTTCTTCTTGTTTTAGAGAATGGTCTTGAAAACAGGTATTCCATTATTCTAACAATCTCATGGCTATGTTTCCAGTTTAGAAACCCTGGACATCTTGGGATGGGCCCTGAACTCCCAAAGGAACAGCTACAGTAACTTTCAAAACAGAGCAATAAATTTTTAAAAAAATATTCAGCAATACTTTTAGACTTACATGTCGCTAAGTAGTAGTGTTCTTTTATATCTTTTATCCAGATACTCTTAAGCTTTTTATATAACAATAGTATAATTATCAAAATCAGAATGGTGCAATACTATTAGCTGTAGACAATTTTCTGTTCCAGAATTCAGAATTAAACCCAAGATCACATATTGCAATATAATTGCAATGCCTCCTTTCTCTTCTTCAGTCTTGTGGCAGCTCCTCAGTCTTTCTTGACTTTTAACTCTTGCAAAGTACAGTTCTTTTTTTTTTTTTTGTAGAATCTTCCTCAGAATAGGTTTGTCTGATGATTTCTCGTGATTGTATGAATTTTTGGCAAAAAATGATGCAGAAATGATGTGCCCTTCTAACTATATCATACCAGGGGATTTGTGATGTTGATATGTCTTATTAGAAATGAAGTGAGCATGGATCACATGGTGCTATAGTTGGAATATTTATCTCTCTTCACTCAGGAGTTTAGTCCTGAAATGATTTTTTAAAAGATGTATTTATTTGTTTTTTAAAGGATTTATTTATTTATTTTTAAAAAGATTGGTTTATTATTTTTTTACAGTGAAACAGGGAGAATCAGAGAGAGCTCTTCCATCTGCTGATTGACTCCCCAGATGGTCTCAATGGCTGGGGCTGGGCCAGGCTGAAGCCAGGAGGCTGGAACTCCATCTGGGCCTCCCATATCGGTGGCAGGGGCAGAAGCACTCAGACGATCCTTGGCTGCTTTCTCAGGAGCATTAGCAGGGAGCTGGACTGCAGGCGGAGCAGCTGGGACTGGAACAGGCACCCATATGGGATGCTGATGCTGCAGGCAGTGACTTAACAAGGCCACGATGCCAGCCCCAAGTCCTGAAAGACTTATGCTAATGGTTCTGAGAGGGTGGAAACAGTACCATTATGGTTTTTCCAGGTGAGGCTTTTGGGAAACGATTACACTGCATGAGGTCATTTAAGACGGAGCCTCCATGACTAAATCCTGATGGCTTTATGAGAATAGAGACACAGAGTAGTTTACTTCCTTTCTTTCTTGCCATGTGGTGCCCTGTGCTACCTTGGGACTCAGCCAGCAATAAGGCCATCACTAGGGGCTGAACCAACAGGGCCTGCATGATCACAGACTGTGACCCTCCAGAGTTATAAGCCAAAGTAAATCTCTTTTCTTTATAATGTTAAGCTGTCTTGGGTATATACTTATAGTTATGAAAAGCTGACTAATACACTTGGTTAAGGTAGAGCCTGCCAGGTTTCTGCACTGCTGTATTGCCTGCAGGGCAAACTGTCCATGGCTGAAATGATACCCATTTCCTGAGGCAGTGTGCACAATACAGGTTTTACACAGGTCCCTGAGAGTCTTACCTTCACAGCTGATTCACACCTGGTCTCTAATCACTCCTGACAGGTACCCATGAGATCATGTCAGCCTACTCTGGTGCTGATACAAAACTGTGTAGTGAAAATATAAGGGGAGGAAAGACATTTTTTCTGTCTTTCCTTAATCCTGAATACAAAATCAGGAGTAGCAAACATTGCCATACAGTTAAGAAAGATTATATTCAAGTTTTTTTTAAAGATTTATTTATTTATTTGAAAGGTAAGAGTTAGAAAGAGGGAGAGATAGAGAATCTTCCATATGCTGGTTCACTTCCCAAATGGTTGCAATGGCTGAGGTCCAGCCAGGCCACAGCCAGGAGCTTCATATGGGTTGCCCACATGGGTGCAGAGGCCCAAGAACTTGGGCCATCTTTCATTGCTTCTCAACTGCATTAGCAGGGAGCTGGATCCGCAGTGGAGCAGTTGGGACTCAGTGCCCATGTGGGATGCTGGCATGGCAGGAGGTATCTTAACCCTTTACACCACAGCACCAGCCCCTGTATTCAAGTTTTGCAAAATCAACCATTTATTGTGTTGTTCATTCAGTAAACATTGAGTACCTGTCCTGTTGCAGTACCTTGCCCCCAAGGTAACCATATGAGATATTGGAAATGCCAGGGGTTACACGTATGATTAAGAATGCACACATACAGTGGTTGAGAAGGCAGAAAGGAGATTAATTGTGCCCAGTACTACTTCCAGTAGTGGGAGGGGTGCTGAAAACTGAACAGGTGTTCTGGTAGATGGCAGGAAATGAAGCAAGATTGATATGTAGGGACTGGATCATGGATGGCAGGGAATTGGAGGCTTAGGAAATTTTTAAAATTTATTTATTTGTTGGAAAGAAGAGAGGTGGCATAGCAGGTAAAGCCACCGCCTGCAGTGCCGGCATCCCACATAGGCATTGGTTTGAGACCTGGTTTACTCTCCAAGTGGCCACAACAGCTAGTGCTGGTCCAGGCTGAAGCCAGAAGCCTGAAACTCCACCCAGGTTTCCCACGTGGGTTTGGGGCCCAAGCACTTGGGCCATTCTCACCTGCTTTCCCAGGCACATGGATTGGAAGTGGAGCTGCCAGGACTCGAACTGGCAGTCATATGGGATGCCAGCATTGTAAGCAGTGGCTTTATCCACTATGCCACAACAGCGGCCTCTGTTTCTGATTCTTAAAATAGAAGTGTACTTCAAAAAGTTCGTGGAAATGCATATTATGAACAAACTATGCATAGATTTCTAAATTTCCATACCCCAAATCAATTTATCTTTACATTCCCATGTGACTGTTGGAAGTACCCTCATATATTACTTTTACATTTGAGTAGTTCATTTTCACAAAGAGATTGGATGAGATACCCAAGGTGATGAAGCTGGTCACAGTGGAGTCAGATTCGAATCCGGGTTGCCTAGCTCCAGAGTTTAGCATCTTACCAAATTGTGATACTGCCTCAGGGCTTCTGCTGGATTCTCAGCTTGGCTTTATTCACTGCCCTCCACCTCCCATTTTACTCCACCAACCTCATTACCCTCCAGTAGCCTCCCCAAGGTTTAATAAAGCCATCTCCAGCACCATGGACTGATCACAGATCCCACAAAGACCCCAGGTTTTCACGTCTTACTGTATTTACCATGGTATCACCTCTTCAGGGGAGGCAGGGGGGTCTTGGGGCAGATGAGTGTCCTCCTTATTGTTGTCTTCAGGGTCTTCCATAATACTGACTAGGGAGTGAAGGCAATGAGAAAGCCGTTAGAGATTCTTCATGGAAACTTCCTAGGCCTTGCCCCTAAGTTAACATTCTAGCCGCCAGCTCTTTGAATTCATATTCTGGCCTCTGCAACAATGTAACTGTTGCCACAGCTCTTCAAATAACCATTTTTTAAATTTAAACTTTATTGATTTGAAATGCAGTGACACAGACAGATCTTCCATCTCCTGGTTCACTTCACAAATGGCCTGCAACAGCCAGGGCCGGCCCAGGAGGAAGCCTGGAACCTGGAACTCCATCTGGATTTCCTATGTGACTGACAGGGGACCAAATAATTGGGCCATGTTCCTCTGTTTTCCCAGGCGCATCACCAGGGAGCTGGATCAGAAGCAGCACAGCCAGGACTCAAATCCTTTCTCTGATTTGGGATGCTGGAGTAACAACACAGGGCTCAAGGCTCCGCCTTAAATAAAAATGATCCTGGGGGTGGTGGTGGTGTTGTAGTGGGTTAATCCACACCCTGCTACTCTGGCATCCCAGAGGGGATCCCACTGGAGTCCCAGCTGCACCATTTCCAATCCAGCTCCCTTCTAATGTGCCTGGGAGACAGCAGAGGATGGCCCAAGTCTCTGGGCCCATGAACCTGCTTGGGAGACCTGGAGGAAGCTCTTGGTTCCTGGCTTCAGCTTGGCCCAGCCCTGGCTATTGTGGCCATTTGGGGAGTGAACCAGTAGATGGAAGACCTCTCTCTCTGTCTCTCTGTAACTCTGCAGAAAGAAAGGAAAGGAAGGAAGGAAGAATGGCAGGCAGGCAGCACTGTGAGGTGTGCATGGAGTCTCAAACGTCATACTACTGAGGGTCAACATTAAAAAAAAAATCCTGGGCCCGGATAATTGAATAATCCTTGACACCTTCCTTCTGCCTGCTACTAACACGCAGACCCCCGCCCCTCAAATAACACCTTTAGCTCCACCCTGGAGGGTGCTGCTCCGGGATTGGGCTCCTCAAACTTCCAGGCCCCGCCTCTGAACTACCTGCCATTCCAGGCCCGCCCCTCCTCTGACGACCCGCCCTAAGCATCTCTAGACCCCGCCTCCTCAGAAAAGAAGTGCCAAGCCCTGAGGACCAGAAAAGAAATCCAGCAGCCCACCCAAAGCTACTTTAGCACTCGCCTCCTGCGGTAACCTTTAAAGAAGATTAGAGGATGACCCCAAGGCTCCGCCGCTGACCGCACTCTCTGGGTCCCTGCCTCCACTGAACCACACCTATTGGCCACGCCCAAGTGCGTCATTAATGGCTTTAAGACACCGCCTCAGAACGCAGCTGCTTTCCGGCCCCGCCCCTTTAGGCCCCGTCCCCTACACGTAGCCTCCCCCCCCCTTTAGACGCATGCGCAGTGTGGTACAGGTCCTGCACACCCGGGATCACCCGTTGACAGCAGCTTCTGCCGCCAGGGTTCGCGCGTGGGGCGGATCCCAGAGTTGTCGAGCCGGGAGCCGCGGGTAGGGGAAAGCTGCGGCCTGCAGGAGGGAAAGGGGGACAGGTCAGCGCCGACCCCCAGCCTCGACAACCCATCACACTTCCAGACGTCCCAAGACCTCGAAATGCCCCTTGAGATACCCAGAGACACCCACCGCGCTCACTCCCTTGATAGTGCAGAAAGTCACCGAATGCCCTCCTTCCCCCCCACCCCCGATCACGGCGGGTCAGCCCGCGCATCCCCGCCTGCCCTCGTCGCGTCCGTGGACCGAGCCACTGCGTTGTATTCGTCCTGGGTGTCTCCGAGCATCCTAGGAATTTCCCTGGAGCTCCCCGACTGCCTCTCCCGACCCTGGATGCCACATTCCTTCCCCCGGTATCTCCGGGGGGTCCCCCGTTCGCCCCGATTTCCCGAGAAAGCACGGCCTCCGCCTTATAGCCCTGGCACCCCGGCCTCCCTCTAAATAGCCTAGACAACCCCTGTGGACTGCCTGAGTGCCCTCTCTCAGAGGTCCCGTTTCCCCACATGGCCCAGGCACCTCCAGGGTCCCCCTGCACAGATGTCCAGAGGCCCCCAGCCCCGCCTCCCGGTTCACCATGGACTGAGTGCCCAGGTGTCCTAGTGACCACAGACGGGCAGACGCTCCCCGCTCGTCGGTCGCTCCCGCACTTCTGAGAGCGCCCCTTCCCCCCCCCTCCCCTCCCCTCCTATGGTCTGGTGTATCTCCCCTTGGCTGGGGTGCAGGCACGGGTGTGGGTAGGGGGGCCCTGGGTCCCAGTCTCTGTCGCTTGGTCCCTGCCCGCTGCCACCGCCGCTTGGGCGCCAGAGCTGCAGTGTTTACCACCTGTCACAAGGAAAGAGTGTGGAGCAGACAAGGCGGGGCCTGGGTGGCCGGAGACCTGCAGCTTCTCCCTGCCTCTTCACTGCTGCACGCCCCCAGTGTCAGTGGTGCCCCTGTTCCCCCGTGGCTCCAAGCCCAGTAGTCATCCTGGTGGATTTATGGTCACCAGAGATGTGTTTTGGTCGTCTGGTCATGCCTACCTGGCAGTCTGCCCAGGTCTGGACATGGCTGAGGCTGGCCTGTCCTTGTCCCATGGTCCCAATCGCAGGGTGACCTACCTGGCAACAAGCAAGGAGGCCCGGTTCTGGGAGTCAGCCAGAGCTTTTGGCATAGCTCTCCCTCAAGTGTTGCTTCTGTTAACTGACCACACTGGGTTAGGCTTCTCTTTCCACCCAAGGGATGTTGTCATTCCAAACATCTGAGTTAGGGTACAATTGGAGCTCTGACAGCTAAAAAAAAAAAAGCCAGAAACTGAGAAACTGGAGCCCAAGACTCTCAGAGAATTCTGCAAATTCCCAACTCAACTTTGTGTATATCTAGTAGGCATTCAGTAAGTTTGCCCAGACAGTCCCTATCGGGTACAAACATAGATATGAATGGTGGAGGGGCTGGTGCTCTGGCGCAGTAAGCCAAATCTCCACCTGCAGTGCTGGCATCCCTTGTGGGCTCTGGATTGAGTCCCAGCTGCTCCACTTCTTTTTTTTTTCCTTTGACAGGCAGAGTGGACAGTGAGAGAGAGAGAGAGACAGAGAGAAAGGTCTTCCTTTGCTGTTGGTTCACCCTCTAATGGCCGCCGCACCGCGCTGTTCCGATGGCAGGAGCCAGGTGCTTCTCCTGGTCTCCCATGGGGTGCAGAGCCCAAACACTTGGGCCATCCTCCACTGCACTCCCTGGCCACAGCAGAGAGCTGGCCTGGAAGAGGGGCAACCGGGACAGGATCGGTGCCCCGACCGGGACTAGAACCTGGTGTGCCGGCGCCGCAAGGCGGAGGATTAGCCTGTTGAGCCACGGCGCCGGCCTGCTCCACTTCTGATATGGCTCTCTGCTATGGCCTGGGAAGGCAGTGGAAGATGGTCCAAGCGCTTGAGTCCCTGTACCCAAGAGGGAACCCAGAGGAAGCTCCTCGCTCCTGGCTTCAGATTGGCTCATCCCCAGCTGTTTCGGCCATTTGAGAATTGAACCACTAAATGGAAGATTTTTATGTCTCTCTCTCTCTCAAGATTTTATTTATTTATTTGAGAGGTAGAGTTAAAGACAGTGAGAGGGAGAGACAGAGAGAAAGGTCTTCCGTCCATTGGTTCACTCCCCATCTAGCCACAATGGCCGGAGCTGTGCTGATCTGAAGCCAGGAGCCAGGTGCTTCTTCCCGGTCTCCCACGTGGGTTCAGGGGCCCAAGGACTTGGGCCATATTCTACTGCTTTCCCAGGCCACAGCAGAGAGCTGGATTGGAAGAGGAGCAGACGGGACTAGAACCGGCACCCTTATGGGATGCTGGTGCTGCAGGCAGAGAATTAACCTGCTGCTCCACAGCGCCGGCCCCAACTCTGCCTTTCAAACAAACAAATAAATCTTTAATAAAATCATAAAGAAAAGTATGGTGGGGCCAGGGAGGGGGCTCTCTTGGAGCTTTTGGGTCCACAGTTGGGTATGGGACCCTGAGCATCACAGAATATTCATGAAGTGGGATAAAGGCTGGGCCCCTGGAGAATGAAGGAGGCTCTGAAAGTGCTGAGATGAGATAACATTGGGAGCAGCCAATGTCAGTGGAGGAATGAGTTACATTCCAAGTTTGAAAAGGGGTGTATAGGGATAGTCTCCAAAGGGGGGCGTGCAGTCCTTGGGTGCAGTTTGACTATAAGATGTATGGGGTGGTAGTGTGAGAGGACATGTGACTCACCACTTTGCCAAAGAAACAGAGGGCATGAAAGACCTGCCCAGGGCCTGACAGCCAGCAACCAATGCCAGTGTCAGTTCACCCCCAACACATGTGATTGGTGACCACTTCACTATGGGCTGTCGACACACTGTGCCCTGACATCCATTCTGGTGGACTGGGCTACCCCCCTGCTCCACCTGTCGCCTCGAGTGTTGTCATAGGTGAATGTGGTCTGAACGGGGACACACAAGACCTCTCTCAGTGAGAGAGCGAGGTCTTTCATCAGCTAGTTTGCTTTCCAAACGCCTGCAACAACCAAGGCTGGGTCAGGCTGGCTGAAGCTAGAAGCCTGGAACTCCACCTGGGTCTCCTGTGTAGGTAGTAGGGGCAGTTTAATTGGAAGCTCTTAGCTGGGACGCAAATCAGTACCGTTATGGGATGTGGGTGTCCCAAATGGTGACGTAACCCACTGCACCACCACGCCACCGCAACTATCCAGTTTTTGTTGAGCCTCCTAGTACCAGGACATGGAAGAGGACAGTTCTCTCTCTGAGGCTCAGCATTTCAGGAACCTGTATGTGGATGGGGGTGGGTGGGAAGAGTGCTTACCATTTGAGGAAGGGAGACCCTCGAGGCTCAGTAGCTCCATAGAGTCTTGCCTACTGGCAGGTTGTCTAAAGGCTGAGGATGGTGAGGGGGTATTTCCAAGCACAGGTGGCATCAGTGCTGGAGCTAGGTAAGGGGGGGTGCTAACTGAATGGGAGGCTTAAAGATCTGGCATGGGGAACTGCTTCCAGACTGGGAGATACTCAGGCTTGGGGGATTGTGAAGGAAGGAAGGGTCCAGGGATGAATTACAGGGACTGGGGTCCCAGGATGCTGTGTGGGGATTCACTGGGAGAGCTGACAGCAGCAGGGTCACAATTCTGGGGGCAAGCACAAGGACTGGGGCTGAGGAGTGGTGCTTAAGTCACTGAAGCTGCTAGCAGGGTTGGGGATTCGGGAAGAATGTGAACAGGAGGGTGGAACCCTAGCTACTGCAATGTCTGGAGTCTCAACATACCCCTGCAGAAAATGGGAGTGATGACGTGTGTGTGGTCAAGTTGCCAAGGGAATTAAGGATGAGCCTGCCAGGGGCAGGTGCTGTAGTTGCATCCATGTGGGAGACCCGGAAGAAGCTCCAGGCTCCTGGCGTTGAATCAGCTCAGCTCCGCTGTTGTGGCCATTTTGGGAAGTGAACTAGTAAATGGAAGATTCTCTCTCTTTCTCTCTCTCTCTCTCTGTCTCTCTCTCTGTCTCTACCTCTCTCTGTAACTCTTTCAAATAAATAAAATATATCTTTAAACACACACACAAAGAGTGATGCTTCTGATCGCCTGCCTTATGCCCAGCTAAGCTATTTGGTAGCAGTAATGGTGCTTATCTTTATTGTTTTCTAAAAATTTATTTATTCATTTGAAAGGCAAAGTGACAGAGAGGGAAGGGGGTGGGGGAGAGAACTTCCATCCATTGGTTCACTCTTCAAATGGCCAAATGGCTGCAACAGTCAGGTCTGGGCTAGGCCAAAGTCAGGATCCCAGAATTCCATCCAGATCTCCCTCTTGGGTGGCAGGGACCCCAGCCCTTGGGCCATCATCTGCTGCTTCCCAGGTGCATTAGCACGAAGCTAGATTGCAAGCAGAGTAGCTGGGACTTTGTTGTCAGCAGCTGCTGGTGGTGTGCCACAGTGCTGGACCTGGTGCATTAATATAAATTAATTAATATCGATTACGATCACACTGAGCCGGGCCAACTGCCCTTTTTTGTATTTGTGAATTTAATCAAAGCCCCTCTTAGCATCTATCATTCATAAATATATATTAAGTGATCCCTTAAACTTCACCTCATTCGTGAGTCTAAATCCATCACTCCCACAGTGTCACGGAATTCATGAATTTTATCAAGCTTTTTTAAAAAGATTTTATTTTTATTTGTTTATTTGAAAGAGTTACACAGAGGGAGAGGCAGAGAGAGAGAGAGAGAGAGAGAGAGAGAGAGGGAGAGGGAGAGGGAGAGGGAGGGAGGTCTTCCATCTGCTGGTTCACTCCCCAATTGGCCTCAACGGCCGGAGCTGGGCCAATCTGAAGCCAGGAGCCAGGAGCTTCTTCCGGGTCTCCCATGTGTGTGCAGGGGCCCAAGGACTTGGTCATCTTCTACTGCTTTCCCAGGTCACAGCAGAGAGCAGGATCAGAAGTGGAGCAGCCGGGACTCGAATCAGTGCCCATATGGGATGCCGGCATTGCAGGTGGTGGCTTTACCCGCTATGCCACAGTGCCAGCCTCCCAAGCTTTTATTTTATTAATGTTCTGAGTTACAATTTACACACAATTTGAAGGTTTTGTTTTTAATTTTATTGGTTTTCATGTTATCTGAAAGGCAGAGAGACAGAGAGAAATCTTTTTTTTTTTTTTTACAGGCAGAGTGGATAGTGAGAGAGACAGAGAGAAAGGTCTTCCTTTTTGCCATTGGTTCACCCTCCAATGGCCACTGCGGCCGGCGCATCGTGCTGATCCGAAGGCAGGAGCCAGGTGCTTCTCCTGGTCTCCCATGCGGGTGCAGGGCCCAAGCACTTGGGTCATCCTCCACTGCCTTCCCGGGCCATAGCAGAGAGCTGGCCTGGAAGAGGGGCAACTGGGATAGAATTTGGCGCCCCAACCGGGACTAGAACCTGGTGTGCCGGCGCCGCAAGGTGGAGGATTAGCCTGTTAAGCCACGGCGCCAGCCAGAGAGAAATCTTTCATCTGCTATTTCACTCCCCAAATGCCCCCCAACAGCCAGGACTGGGTCAGGTCAAAGTCAGAAGCCCAGTCAGAAATCAGAAGCCAGCATCAGAAGTCTAGGTCTCACGTGGGTGGCAGGGACTCAAGTACCTAAGCCATCATCTGCTGCCATTAGCAGGAAGCTGGATTGGCAATGGCGTAGGCCAGACTCGAACCAGGCACTTGGGTACAGGATGAGGGCATCCTGAACTGTGCCTAAGCCAAGCACCTGCCCCCTAATAGATTTTGTATACAATAAGTTTGCATCTGTGAAACTGTCATGAAACTATCGCTACAATTAAGATAGTGATCCCTTACCATCCCTGCCAAAAGTTTTCTCCTGAACCTTTCTTCCTGCCCTCCTACCTAATCCCATCCACCTAGGCAATCACTGATCTTGCCTTCGGTCACTACACATCAATTTGCATCTTACTAGCTTTTTATATAAAATGAATCATGTATCAGGTACCCTTATGAGACTGGGTCTGGCATCTGTTACAAAGCATGATTATTTTGAGATCCATTTCAATTGTTCATTCCTGTTTACTTGTTGAGTTGTGCACTATATGAATATATATATATTATATATATATGTATATATATATATATATATATATATATATATATACACCAGTTTGTTCATTCATTTACCTCCTAGGGGACATTTGGAGTGTTTCCAGTTTTCGGCTATTCACAAATGCTGTGGACGAAATTGTATCCGTCCCTAAATTCATGTTAAAGCCTTAACTGCCACTGTGACTATATCTGGAAATCAGGTCTTTAGGAAGTAATTATGGTTTAGTGTCATCAGGGTGGGGCCCTAATCAGATACTGTGGCCTTATAAGAAGAGGATGAGAACTTAGTTCTCTCCCTCTCTCCCTCTCTCCCCCTCTCCCCCTCTCCCCCTCTTCCCTCCCTCCCTCTTTCTCCTCCTCCTCTTCCTCTGTCCCCATGTGGGGATACACCCATAAGGCAGCCATCTAAAAGCCAAGAAGAGAGCCCCTACCAGGAACCAAATTGACCGGAGTCTTGATCTTGGACTTGAACGGTGAGATATCAATTTATTTTGTATAAACCAGCTGGATTGTGGAATTTTGTTATGGTAGCCCAAGATGACTAAGAGCAGAAATAAAGCCGCCATGAACACTTGCATACTAGCCTTTGTGTAGATGTATGTTTTCGTGCAGGTCAATACTCAGGAGTGAAATGGCCGGATGATATGTATACTTTTAAAGTCTTGGACACTGCCAAACTGTTTCCTAAAGCTGCTTCACCACTTTGCACCGCCAGTAGGCATGTATTAGACTTTCATTTCTTCTATATCTTGCACAGCAATTGGTATAGTCAGACTTAAATGTTAGCCAGGGTCCTCAGTTAGTAAAAACAGCAGCGCCTGAGACAGAGAGGCCAAGATTCCTGCAGCAGACCTCCTTGCCGGCGGCTAGGTAGGTCACTTGGCGGGTCTGGCACCGGACCGGCCGGCTTCAGCCGCGTTCCGACCTGGGCGGGCGGCCAGGTGAGCGTGCTCCTAGGCTCAAAACACGTCGCTGGAAGCCCTGAGTCCACTTGGCTGACCACTGGCCATGGAGCCGCGTGCGGGGGGCGCCGCGGAACCTAAGGGGAGCAAAGGAGGTATGGGGTGGGGTGGAGGGGGTTGGGGGAAGGAGCACTTTTCTTGCAACCTGGCCCCGCCTTGTCTGCTCCACACTCTTTCCTTGTGACAGGTGGTAAACACTGCAGCTCTGGCGCCCAAGCGGCGGTGGCAGCGGGCAGGGACCAAGCGACAGAGACTGGGACCCAGGGCCCCCCTACCCACACCCGTGCCTGCACCCCAGCCAAGGGGAGATACACCAGACCATGTGAAGGGAGGGGAGGGGAGGGGAGGGGAGGGGCGCTCTCAGAAGTGCGGGAGCCACCGAAGAGCGGGGAGCGTCTGCCCGTCTGTGGTCACTAGGACACCTGGGCACTCAGTCCATGGTGAACCGGGAGGCGGGGCTGGGGGCCTCTGGACATCTGTGCAGGGGGACCCTGGAGGTGCCTGGGCCATGTGGGGAAACGGGACCTCTGAGAGAGGGCACTCAGGCAGTCCACAGGGGTTGTCTAGGCTATTTAGAGGGAGGCCGGGGTGCCAGGGCTATAAGGCGGAGGCCGTGCTTTCTCGGGAAATCGGGGGAAGGAATGTGGCATCCAGGGTCGGGAGAGGCAGTCGGGGAGCTCCAGGGAAATTCCTAGGATGCTCGGAGACACCCAGGACGAATACAACGCAGTGGCTCGGTCCACGGACGCGACGAGGGCAGGCGGGGATGCGCGGGCTGACCCGCCGTGATCGGGGGTGGGGGGGGAAGGAGGGCATTCGGTGACTTTCTGCACTATCAAGGGAGTGAGCGCGGTGGGTGTCTCTGGGTATCTCAAGGGGCATTTCGAGGTCTTGGGACGTCTGGAAGTGTGATGGGTTGTCGAGGCTGGGGGTCGGCGCTGACCTGTCCCCCTTTCCCCCCTGCAGGCCGCAGCTTTCCCCTACCCGCGGCTCCCAGAGCCCGGCAGCTCCTGGCTCGGCTGGACGCGCGCCCCCTGGCGGCGCGAGCTGCGGCCGACGTGTCAGCGCTGGTACGCAGGGCCGGCGCCACCTTGCGCCTGCGTCCCAAGGAGGGTGCGTGCGGGGGTGGGGCCTCGGGGGGCGGGGCCTCAGGGGGCGGGGCCGGAGAGCAGCTGTGTTCTGTGGTGGCGGTCCCCGCGGGCGGTTAGTGACGCTTCTGGGCGGGGCCAAAGGGTGTTATTTTTTGTTGTTGTTTTTTGTTTTTTGCTTTTTTTTTCCCAGAAGGACTCTGAGGGTGGGCTGCTGGATTTCTTTTCTGGTCCTCAGGGCTTGGCACTTCTTTTCTGAGGAGGCGGGGTCTAGAGATGCTTAGGGCGGGTCGTCAGAGGAGGGGCGGGCCTGGAATGGCAGGTAGTTCAGAGGCGGGGCCTGGAAGTTTGAGGAGCCCAATCCCGGAGCAGCACCCTCCAGGGTGGAGCTAAAGGTGTTATTTGAAGGGCGGGGTCTGCGTGTTAGTAGCAGGCAGAAGGAAGGTGTCAAGGATTATTCAATTATCCGGGCCAGGGTCATTTGTTAAGAACAGGGTTAGAACAGTTACTCGTGCGGTCTGAACCTTTAGGAGAACTCGAGCTTGGAGCCTAGATAACTAAATGATGGCCGAGTGTGTGTGTGTGCAGCTTGGTGAGGCAAAGAGCTTAGGCTAGGGCCGGCGCCGTGGCTCAATAGGCTAATCCTCCGCCTAGCGCGCCGGCACACGGGGTTCTAGTCCCAGTCGGGGCGCCAGATTCTGTCTCGGTTGCCCTCTTCCAGGCCAGCTCTCTGCTATGGCCCGGGAAGGCAGTGGAGGATGGCCCAAGTCTTTGGGCCCTGCACCCCATGGGAGACCAGGAGAAGCACCTGGCTCCTGCCTTAGGATCAGCGCGGTACGCCAGCCGCAGCGCGGCGGCCATTGGAGGGAGACCAGGAGAAGCACCTGGCTCCTGCCTTAGGATCAGCGCGGTACGCCAGCCGCAGCGCGGCGGCCATTGGAGGGTGAACCAACGGCAAAGGAAGACCTTTCTCTCTGTCCACTCTGCCTGTCAAAAATAAAAAAAAAATTAAAAAAAGAGCTTAGGCTAGAATGTTAACTCTAGGAGTTGGTCCTTGGTTATTTTCATGGCGTGTTTCCTTTGCCTTCTTTCATCTCTCAGCCGATAGTGCTTTTGATTCTGCCGACATAGAAGTCACAGACAGTCGTCTGCCTCATGTCACTGCCGCGGAACACCGGCCTCAGGTACCACCTCAGCCCTCTATTTGGAAGCCATCTAACTTGGTACCGGCAATCAATATATATCTGTGTCCTTATTCCAGCAGCGTCGATCAGAGACTCTCGCTACGGGGACAGCGCCACCCCTAGTGACTCAGGGCGAAGGACGTGGTACCTCGAAGGCACCCCAGGCCTCTGATCGCTTCTCTGTGGAGCTGGTGCGCGGTTCTGCAGGCTTTGGCCTCACCCTAAGTGGGGGCCGAGATGTAGGAGGGGACGCTCCACTTGTGGTGCGCGGCCTGCTCAAGGACGGGCCAGCACATCGCTGTGGGCGTTTGCAGGTGAGCCCTAGGGCATCCTACATTCCTAGGTGTTATCTCTACCTGATCAGGTGCTTCCAGCTCTGCCATTTCTCCATCACTGCCCCCATGCTCTTGCAGGCCGGGGACCTCGTGCTCTATGTCAACCGAGAGTCAACACAGGGCCTCACGCACGCCCAGGTTGTGGAGCGGATCCGTGCTGGAGGCCCCCGGCTCCGCCTCGTGCTCTGCCGCCCTCTTGAGAGCCAACCTCGAAAGGTTGAGGGGATGGGGAAGTCCCAGAAAGGCCGTGGTAGGTTTCCCAGGGCCAGGAGGGCTAGGGACCTGGGAGGATTTGCAGAGTGGAGAGGCTGGGGTCTTGGGTGGAAAGGATTTGGTGGTCTCCCTGGTGAGCATCAGGGATTTGGCATCTTGGTTGGGGGGATGGGGTGGGTCATGGTATTCTCAAATGTGAGGGCAAGTCCCAGGATAGGAAATTTCCCCCCCTGGGGGGGGGCATTAGAAGTACTGGGGAAGTACTGGGAGGTAAGGGATCTGGGGGGTGGGAGAGGGGACAGTGCATGGGCCGAAGTAAGACCTAGTCCTTGGGGGGAAAGGCAGCATGGGTCTCAGCCGGGAGGAGACGTGCTGAAAGACAAAGGATCCGTAAAGGTAAGGATTGGGAGTGAATGATGGTAGGATGAGAGGGCAAACCGGGGGTCCTACATGGAAGAGGTTGCTTCTCCTAAGGTCAAGGTTGGGTTCCAAATTACATTGCAGGCCGTGAGAAATTATTTGAGGGGCACGTCCTGGATCTAGGCGGGAGGGGTGTCGGGAAAGGAGGTGTCTGGGGTTGTGCGGGGCAGCCTAGTTGGAAGGGCATCTCCAGTTGCTTGAAGGGGGTTTTTCCTAACAGATCAGGTCTCCATCTCCTGGAGCCCTTGAGATCTTTCCAGTACACTTGGCCAAAGGCCCTGATTTCCTCTCCTCCACTCCATTACCCAATTTAACTGCAGTCGCATTATCTTCAGATTGCAGCCCAGATCCTGGCGAACCGGAAGTGATAAAGTCCCGCGGCTGCACCAGCGCTTCCCCAGTTCAGCCCCCTCCATTCTCCACCACGCCTAAGACTTGGAGCAGCAGCTCGGAGCCTAGTCCAGAGGTGACGCTTCCTCCTGAACGCCGCACTGAGGACCCAGAGGACCACGTCCCGGGTTCCCCAGGGCCCTGGCTGGTGCCCAGTCAGGAGCGCCTCTCGCGGGCCCTAGGGGTCCCAGCGCTGGGACAGCTCGCTCAGGAGGTGGCAGCTGGAAGGCGGAGGCACTGAGCATGCAGCAGACGGCTCGGTGCTTAGCTTGGTAGTGCCCAGTCTGGATCTGGCGTGTGCCCCGACAGCCGGCTACTAGAGAGCGTCCTCTGAATATCTGGTCCCCTCCCACGCTACAGTCGACCATCCCGCGCTCCTCTTGCGGCGCCAGTGGTACGGCCCTCCCCAGCCCCGCGCTTCTGGTTCCAGGCTTCTGGTTCCAGGCGGGGGAGCTAATAAAATGCTTCGATCTAGTCTCGACTTGCCAGGTGCTCCGGGCGGGGTGGGGCCGTCCAGTCCACCGTGTAAAGGAGGGATGGGTCGATCCGGTTTCGAGGAAGGTTTTTTTTTTTTTTTTTTGGTAACGAGTGACAAGCTTCGTGCTGTTGCCTTCATATCTTCTAGCAGTCGTCAGCCTGGCGCGTTTTCTCCACTCCTTTCCTCTTCGCCAACTCCTGCTTCTCTCCCATTCATTCATTTTCTTGGGGGTGACCAGGGGGCTCACACAGAATTCCTGCGTGTGGCGTGGCGGAGGGTGGATGCCGAGGTGGTCCCGTTGTGGTGGCAGGACAGCCCCCTCCTCCCCACCCCGTAGATCCTCAGTCCCTCCTGGGGATCGTCCGGGCGCCTTCAGCTGTCGCCGGGATGGCACAGAGGCGGGTAGCAAGCGCGGCTTCTTTCACCAGCAGCTTGCGGTCTTCCACTTCCGGCCTACCGGGCCAGCTTTTGCTGACACCCTCAGGGCAGGAGCTGAGGCCCAGGAGCCCCCTTTGGGGGCGGAGCTGGGAAGGTGTGAGTCAGCGTCCTGGCAGGCCAGGCTAAAAAAAGTCTGGTAGAAAACCTTTGGGCCGCGCCCCCCTGTCCATAGATGGTGACAAAACTGTAGTGGGCGCTTCTGTGCACACGCAGCGTCCTCAGCGCAGGGAGCAGCCCCAGAATTTCCTCCACGCTGGGAAGCCAGCCCCACAGCAGGACTGCAGCGAGGGTAGCCCCCAGCTGGGCTTAGACCTGGCCTGTTACCGCGGCTATCAGCATATCTTGACCACTGAGCCCTCCCCTCCCCAAGGAGGGAAGCTGTGGTCAAACTGGAACAGGCAACTTTCGCCCCTATGGACAGGGCAGAGAGTAATTAAAGGACCAGGATGTAGGTCCCCGTGTGGCCCCGGAAAGCATCAAGGGACTGCGAAGCCGAGGGGGGAGGGGTGGGGTATAAAGAGGGGAAGAGGTGAACATTGGCATGATTAGAGCTGTAGACATTGCGGGGGAGTGTGCCGCCTGGGCTTCCAGCTACCCCTGACTCAGCGTGGCAGAGGTGGGGCTCTGCAGGAAAAGGCACGAAAAGAACCTCGAGCCCCAGTCCTATAAACACAGTCACACCCAGGGGACTAATAATAGTAACCCCAGCCACCACTTCACTTGGCCCTCGTTTTATTCCTGGCTTTATTTAAATACTTATTTTCATGTAGTTACACAGGTATTCAGTGACACTATGTCCATTTTACAGAGGCGGAAACTGAGGCCTGGACAGTCAAAATGGCTTGGGACAGGGAGTCTGAAAACAAGATTTGATCAAGGCCTGATTTCTAAGCCAATTCTCTTAATCTTGCCTGCATTCTGCAAGTATTAATTGAACAGCTGTTATCTTGCAGTTAAATGTCATAGGTACTATGGAGATGCTGAGAGAACAAGCCATAACTGGTTTTTTAAAATTTTTTATTTATTTATTTTTTTGACAGGCAGAGTGGATAGTGAGAGAGAGAGAGAGAGAGAGAGAGAAAGGTCTTCCTTTTTGCGGTTGGTTCACCCTCCAATGGCCGCTGCGGCCGGCGCACCGCGCTGATCCGAAGCCAGGAGCCAGGTGCTTCTCCTGGTCTCCCATGCGGGTGCAGGGCCCAAGGACTTGGGCCATCCTCCACCGCCTTCCCAGGCCATAGCAGAGAGCTGGCCTGGAAGAGGGGCAACCAGAATAGAATTCGGCGCCCCAACCGGGACTAGAACCTGGTGTGCCTGTGCTGGCGCCGCAAGGCAGAAGATTAGCCTGTTAAGCCGGCCTGTTTATTTTTTTAAAGGGGTCATTTTGAAAGGCAGAGTTGGGGGGAGGAATGAGGACAGAGTTCTTCCATTTTCTGGTTCATTTCCCAAATGGTCACAACAGCCAGGGCTGGGCCAGGCCAAAACCAGGAGCCAGGAGCTTCTTCTGGGTCTTCCACGTGGGTGGTAGGACCAAATCATTTGGGCCATCTTTTGCTGCTTTCCCAGGTGCATTAGCAGGGAGCTGGATCGGAAGTGGAGCAGCCAGGAATCCAGTCGGCACCTATGTGGGATGCTGGGGTCACAGGCAGCAGCTTAACCCACTAAGCTGCAATGCTGGCCTAAAAATTTCTATCCTTGCACAGCTGTTGTGATGGGGTTAGACAGATGTCAGACAAGAAAGAAAAAAATGAATAAATAAAATATAATGTCAGAGAGAAGCAAGAGTGACAAAGACCACAAAAGGAAATTATGTTGGCGAATTAGGTCGGTGGTTATAAGGGCTGCTAACTTCTTTGAAGACAGACATTGGAGCAGGAACTTGAATGACCAGAGGCCACATGTAAGAAGAGTTGGAGGAAGAACTTTGACAGCAGTGGGAGGAGCAAGTGCAAAGGGCCTGAGGTGGCCAAGTTTGTGTTGGTCCAGAAACTCAGGCATATTCTCACATAGCTTGGAAAGCATAAATTCAGCACTGGGGAAAGTCTGTTTCATTCCTTCCTCTATTCAATTACTCCTTTGGCAACCTGGGTTGCAACTTTTTTTTTTTTTGACAGGCAGAGTGGACAGTGAGAGAGAGACAGAGAGAAAGGTCTTCCTTTTGCCGTTGGTTCACCCTCCAATGGCCGCCGCGGTAGGTGCGCTGCGGCCGGCCGGCGCACCGCAGTGATCCGAAGGCAGGAGCCAGGTACTTCTCCTGGTCTCCCATGGGGTGCAGGGCCCAAGGACTTGGGCCATCCTCCACTGCACTCCCGGGCCATAGCAGAGAGCTGGCCTGGAAGAGGGGCAACCGTCCTTTGGCACCTTGGGCTGAGAGAGAGGAGTCCTTTCGTTGTGGGGGACCTCTTGTTTGAGGGGGAAGGGCAGGCAGGCCCTTGGGCTGAGCCCTCCTTGCCTTGCCCTCCCAGAATGGAGGTTCATGTTTCAGATGCAGAAATTCAGAAATTCAAGCTGAGCCTGAGTGGGGGTGGGAGTACTTGCTCAGGATAAAACACTCTGCAGTGGTCATCAGCCTTGTTCACTCAGCCATGCACCCAGGGAGCCATCCCCTTATCTTGGCAAGCTCCCAGCAATAAACTTGTGTCCCTTCCCCCATTCGCCATCTAAGAGCTGGGTCCACAACCCCTCTCCATAGAACAAGAAAACCAATGCCCGCCTCCTGTTATCGAGCTGCTTGAAGTTCACCAGCAGGGTCGCATTCTCGTCTCTGCTAAGAGATTTGTTCCGCAGCCCAGGATGCTTTATCTGCAATTTCCAGGTCGGAAAAAACTCTGAAAACCCACTGTTCCCCTCACTGAGCTGGCCCCATTTGGCTACAAAACCTGACCTGATGCTAGCAAGGAACGGTCTTCAATCCTCCTTATTATTTGTGAATAGTCGCATTCTCCCTTAAGGAACTCCTAACGTGTTTTGTTGTTGTTTTAACGTCAGTAGTCCCAGCCCCTGATGAGAGTGTTAAGGAGCACACCATATACGCACGGGGAAAAACTTTCTAAAATTCAAAATATTCTCCATTCTAGAAACCTGCCCAGCGCCGTGTGTTTCAGGTTTAACCCTGGCCCCCGGCCGTTTTTTCAGCTAAAGAAACTGAGTCACTGGGTCCCAAATCCAAATTCCCACGGTGCTGAGTCGACGCAGCCCCGGGCGCGTTTGTATTCAGAAAGCGCGAAGGGTCTCCCCATAATTGCGCCAGGTGCCCCGAGCTGCCAAGCACCCCGGAGATGGGGCACCTCTGGGGCTGCGACTGCCCATAGTGTCCGGGACGGGCGGGGCGAGGGGGCTTCCGGGGCGGCAGCCACCTGGCCCGGCCCCCTCCGGCCCCGCCCGCTTCTGCTCCGTGCGGTGATTCACTCCCTCCTTCGCCCCGGGGGCCCCCTTCCCGGCCAGCCAGACGGCGGGCAAGACGGGCTGGGTGTACAGCGTCCTCGAACCCGCCAGCAAGCTAGTAGATTCTCCGCGGCCCCAGAGACTCCGGCCCACGCCATGGCGGACTCTGAGCGCTTCTCGGCCCCCGGCTGTTGGGCCGCCTGCACCACTTTCTCGCGCACCCGAAAGGGAATTCTCCTGTTAGCTGAGATTGTGAGCGTGCCGGGACAGGCGGGTGGGCAGAGGCGCCGTGGCGGGGCGGGGGGGGGAGCACTGGACCACGCGGAACTGCATGGGCTGGGGTAAGGCAGGCATGTGGTCAGGGCGCTGGGCAGAGGGGCGCAGGTGAGTGGGATCGTGCTAGAGGCCTGCAACTCGGGGCACAG
Organism: Lepus europaeus; assembly: GCF_033115175.1. Classification (NCBI taxonomy): domain Eukaryota; kingdom Metazoa; phylum Chordata; class Mammalia; order Lagomorpha; family Leporidae; genus Lepus; species Lepus europaeus. The sequence continues at coordinate 100,795,986 of NC_084850.1, read as the reverse complement.
GGCGAGCCGGTGGGGTTTGACCAAGGTGGTCGAGAACTGGTGGCCCACGGGGCATAGCAAGTAGCCCGTAATGCATATAGGAGGTTTCGTGGGGGGAGCCCCCATGGACTCATCCGCGGAGGCATAGAAAGGGTCTTGGGGTCCCGGGAGGTGGGGGCCTCCCGTGGCAGGGCGTGGCGCGGCCTGGGCACTGGCGGGCGGGCTGGCAGCGCGCCCAGGGGCGGGGCCTGTTGGGGAGCGGCCCCGCGCTAGTCCCAAAGGGTAGGGCGCTCCACCCTTCGCCAGTTCTTCCTCGCCCTTCTGGGATCCAGCGGGAGGTCCTTAGCTCTTTCAGCCGTTTGGGAACTAGGAGTTTCCCCGTCCCCCTCAAATTGGGTGCCACCTTTGTGTCACTCGTGAAAGCAGTATGGCGCCTTTAACGGAGCCCTGCCTCTCTGGTGTTACTCCGCTTCCCAAAGGGGTTGCCCGGGGAACCTCACGTCCCCGGTCCCCCCCCCCCCCCCCCCCCGCCCCGCGCCGCCTGCCCCAAGGCCACGAAGCTGGCGCTGGCGCGGGTGGAGAAGCTCACAGAACACCTGGTAAAGCCACTCCCCTCAGGGCGCTCACATGCTGGAAGGGAAAAGGGGACAAACTGAGTCCCCCTCCCCAATTCTATTCCTTATCTGCTGAGTGGCCCTGGGCCAGTTGCTAAACCTCTCTGAGCCTGATTTTTCTCATATATAAGACAGAAATACTTATGCTAGGACCCAGCTCCTCAGGTTGGTGTGATGATTGCGTACATTTGCATTTGTGGGGCTGGGAGAAGATTGTTAGGAACACAGTGAAGACACAGAAAGTGTTTTCACTTTAATTCAGTGTCATTTTTCTCAGTCCTGGCCCACGCTTAAGTTTGAGCCCACCCCCACGTCCCCCCGCCATCGACTAAACTCTACCACCTCGGCCCTGGAAGCTGATCGTGGCGTCTTTTGCCCTTGTTACCCTTCCAGATACTCTGCCTGGTGATTCTGATCTGCTTCAGCGCCGGGACTTCGGGGTACTCCTCCCTGTCAGTGGTTGAGATGGTCCTGGCTATTGTCTTCTTTGTCATCTACATGTGTGACCTGCATACCAGGGCGCCATTCATCAACTGGCCCTGGAGTGTGAGGAAGGGGGCCAGCAGGGGCGAGGCTCGGGAGGGGGGCAGGGGGAGGTGGTCGGGAACGCTGCGTGCTGACCTCCCTCTTCTGCTTGCACCTGGCAGGATTTCTTCCGGACTCTCATCGCAGCGATCCTCTACCTGATCACTTCCATTTTTGTCCTTGTTGAGAGAGGGAACCACTCGAAAATCGCTGCAGGGGTAAAGGCGCAGGGGAGAATTTCCCAAGCACAGAGAACAGGGTTTGAGGATCCAGGGGTCATTTTTGTGGCTACTTCCTGCCCAAAGTATGTGACCCTCCCCCCTCCCCCCAGCGGACCATACTTGCCCTAAGGGCTTGCAGGAAAGTCTGGCCTCACCTCTCCCCACCCCTCCCCTTTGCCTCCCAAGATGTTCATCTGCTATACAGGGCTGTCCCTTGCCCCACGCAGGGACCTTTCCGGGAGGTATAAACAGATGGCCGCTTTGTCACATGAGGCAACCATCTGCTAGAACTTTGTCGCAAACCCAGTATGAACCGCGTCCCCTCCATGTGGGGTGTGGCTGCCCTGTGTTGAGAGGTGCTAGGAAGAAAGATAGGATAGATTTCAGTCCCCCTGGCCTTTCGCTAGGCCTGCCTGCTTTCCCAGGCGGGGGCTTGAGTCACCACCCTGCATGGGAGTCGCTGGAGGTGGTGACCACAGGGAGGTAAGACGGGCAGTAGGCCAGGCCTCAGTCCTGTCTGCACTTCCAGGTCCTGGGTCTCCTCGCTACCTGCCTCTTTGGCTATGATGCCTACTTTACCTTCCCTCTTCGGCAGCAGAGACATACAGCAGCCCCCACTGGTAAGTGTGTGTGTGGAGGAGGGGTGCGGAGGGGTCGCTGAGAGAGCAGAGGAGAGGAAATGGATTTCCCATGGAAGGAATGCTATCCGATCCCCTATTGCACTTATGGCTCTTGTACCGGAAGTACTGTAAGTTTCACCGTTCCCGGCTGTAAAGTGGCCATGTGGATCCAGCCAATGCGTCCTCTCTTTTCCTCCTGCAGATCCCACTGATGGCCCGGTGTAGGTTGACCTCCCCTCATGTCTCTCTGCAACCAGAAGACGACTTCTCCATGGAAATAACCCCCACCACCACCAGGACTCCCAACCTTGTCAGTCCATCCTCCTGGGCGTGGCCACTTTTCTGGGTGTGCCCGAGTCCTCCTTCCTTCTGTGGTACCCAAAAAGAAACACCGGTTCTGCCTGGACCCGTGCCTCCGCCTAAGCCACAAATTGAGGGAGGAGGGCACCTCAGATTTCTGTCTCCAGGCCCCAGGTTTTAAACCAAGTAACTTCTCCAAGTTACTACTCCAAGTAACTTCTTCCGTGTGCATGTGTATGTGGGTGTGGGTGTGTGTGGGGGGTGGTTCTGTGGAGGGATACAGAAATAAACAGATTGTTAAAATATACGATAATGAATAAGTTAATCCTTCGAGTCAAATGGTGATAAATCTTAAGCTGAAGGGGGGAAATGACAGTTGGAATAAGGAGGTAAAGAAACCAGACCTATATGGGCCGGCGCCGTGGCTTAACAGGCTAATTCTCCGCCTTGAGGTGCCGGCACACCGGGTTCTAGTCCTGGTTGGGGCGCCGGATTCTATCCCGGTTGCCCCTCTTCCAGGCCAGCTCTCTGCTATGGCCCAGGAAGGCAGTGGAGGATGGCCCAAGTCCTTGGGCCCTGCACCCACATGGGAGACCAGGAGAAGCTTCGGATCAGCGTGATGTGCTGGCCGTAGAGGCCATTGGGGGTGAACCAATGGAAAAGGAAGACCTTTCTCTCTGTCTCTCTCTCACTATCCACTCTGCCTTTCAAAAAAAAAAAAAAAAAAAAAGAAACCAGACCTATTTTACAACAAATATTAAATTACTTCAATGATACAAACACATGGAGGCGAGAGGAAGGAAGGGGATTTTTGACTTTAAATTTTGTGTGTGTGTGTGGGGGGGGGGGGTGCAGGGCGGAGGTGATGGACACTGGAGAATGGAGCCTTCAAGCCACGATGCAGTTCTTGTCTCGGCTCTGGCGAGGCACCCTGGGCCGCGAGTCCCCGGGGAATAATGGGGACCCAGAGTTGGGGGTCTCAGTGGCAGCATCCTGAGCCGGCACGGGCCTGCACAGGTGTGGGGGCAGCGGGATGCGCTCCCCTAGGAAGAAGCCATCTTCCTCTGAGGACTCGGAACTGGGGCTGGAGGGCGAGCTGGAGCAAGATCCTGAGTCCGACCCGGAGCCCAGGTCGCACTGGTGGTGGCGACGTCTGCCAGGGTGGCGGTGGTGGTGGTGATGGTGGCGACGGCGGCGGCGACTGGGGGCCCTGGGTGGGGGGCTACGTGGCCTGCGGCGCTGGGCGGGAGGTGCACTCAGGGTCCGTCGCGGACCTCCCTCAGACACCAGAGGGTCTCGGAAGCTGACCCGCGGAGTGCTCTGGCGACCGAAAGTGCTGTCCTCGGGGCATGGGGCCGGCTGGCCGGGGGACTCTGAGGGTGGCTCGGGGACGCTGCGAAGCCCCAGCTCCGGCATGGAGTGGCGGTGAGGGGCCCCTCTCAGAAAGCGGGAGGGCTCCTCCGGGCCTGCAGCTGGACAAGGAGAGACGGGCCGACTGCCTGGGTGGGTGTCGGCTGGCCGGCCGGCCGCCCATCCCGCGGGGCCTTTCCGCGAGCAGCAGTGGCGAAGCAGGGGCCGGGGCCGGGGAGTGCGGGCAGCGTGAGGCCAGTGCACGTCGCGGGGCAGCGAGGGAAGGAAGTCTGCACGGATGGAGCAAGCCGGGATAGGTGTCTGGGGCGTGGCCTGGGAATGGGGAAGCGGTTTGGGAGGGGAGGGGGCGGGGCATAGGCTGGAGCCCACAGCAGGTTGCGAGAGAATGAAGGCGGGGTCTATGGGCAGAGGGTGAAGGGTGGTGGGTTGGAGGAAAGGGGGAGGAACTTGGGCTCAAGCAGGGACAAGCTGAGGTAGGGGACAGGGCGTGCATAGAAACCGGGCTGAATCAGGGCTCGCTCTCCAGGTGGGTGTAGTTTGGGCTGGCGATTAGGTCTGCGCGGGCATGGGGGAAGGGGCTGGCGATGAGATGCGGGCGCGGCGCCGGTTGCAGCTGGGAAAAGGCCAGGGCTGCGGCGGGGGGCGGGGCTGCGGCTGGGTGTGGCTCTTACCAGGCGCGGACTCGGTACAGGTGCCTTTGGAGGAGGTCTCAGACGCCCCCTCCGCAGCAGCCGGGAAAGAGGCTGCGTCAGCTGCCAGCGGTGCAGTGACCGTGCCCTCGCTCCAGCTGCGGGGGCCGGGCCCCGGAGCTGCAGGCTCGGCCCCAAGGCTGCAGGCTCGCGAGCAGAAGATTAGGCCACGGCGTGGCAGGAAGGGGCGACCCAGCAGGGGCCGCCCGCAGCGACTACAGCAGAAGCAGCGGTCTGAGGCATGCCAGTGCTGACCCTCATAAGCCATCTGGCCCTGGTCCAGGCCTGTGGGAACCGAAGGGGGGGAAACTGAGGCAGGGTACTCTGGGGCCTCCCCCTTTCCCGAATGCGGCCCTTCTCTGGAGAAAGCAGAAGGTGGGGGTGGTCGCGGGACTCTTGAGACATGGGCCAGGCTGAGACATCAGGTGTGGAGTGAGGCAGTGGAAGGCAGGACCTGAAGAAAGGGCCTGGGTGGTGGGTGCAGGGCTTAGAAGGTAGGGTGTGGGGACAGGAGTGGGTCTTACAGGGCAGGGTGTAGCTAGAAGGGAGGAGGTAACCTAGGCTGGTGGAGGGGAGTAGAAGAGAATATAGGGCATTGCTCCGGGGGAGTAAAGGCCCTGTTTAGACGGCAGCCCAAGGGCCTGGGAATCAGAGGGTGCTTTCGGGGCTGGGTCTAGCTGTGGTGTAGGTGAGGTTCAGGAGGTATGGCATAGCCAGTGGCCTTGGAAGTGGGACTTACAGGAAAGGGTAGAGGCCAGTGGTGCTGGGGCTAGACTTAAAAGAAAGGGTATATTATGGGGCCTGAGACCCCAGCTGTCCATGCACCCCTCTGTGCAGTCCCACCACGGTCACCCACCGATGTGCTCTCCACAGGCATCACAGTACTCGGCGTGGCGGGCCTCATAGCAGGTGCAGCAGTGGGGACGGCTCTGACGCATGACATAGCGCTGGCCTCCCAGCGAAGCTTCACATTCAAAGCAGCAAAAGTGGCCCATGTGCCAGTGCCGGCCCTCAGCCTCTGTGCACTCTGGGGAGAAGATGATCTGGAGGGTGCAGACCACCTGTGGCTGTCAGAAGGGCCTGCCCCTGCCCCTGCCCCCCCTCCACTCCTACCTCTGGGCAGAGAATGCACAAACCTCATCGCAGGCCTGGCAGCGTGGGCGCAGGCGTTCGGCATGGTGGCGCCCACAGTAGACCTTGCCAGCGTGATAGAAGTAGATGAGGTCAACGAGCAGCTCCCGGCATGTGGTGCACACGAAGCACTGCGGGTGCCAGCAGGCACCCAGGCCTGCGCGGCCGGCAAACACTGCGATGTCGCCGCCTCCAATCTGCTTTCCGCACTGCCAGATGACAGAGAGACGTTCCCAGTCCCCAAGATGGTCGGATGGATACCGCACTTGGCACGCCTTTGGGATGGGCCCTTTCTACAGGATACCTTTGACACAGGCCCCACCTATACCCAAGGCTGAAGGAAGGGGGCACTGGTCTTGCTCATAGGACAAACCACAGTGACAGGCCCTACCCATCTGGGTGGCTTTACAGGCAAACCTCCCTTATAGGGGAAGACTCAGAGACTGGCCAGGGAACCATAGAGACAGTTACCACCCTCACTGGCATCTTAACAACAGGAGTTACCTAACAGGCCCCACCCACCATGGAGAGGGCCTTGGAGACAAATTCCACCTGCTGCAGGCTCTGCTACTATGGATCACTTCTTAAGGAAAAACCTGGCCAGGAGAGGACCAGAGAGACAGCCCCCAGCCCCCTCCTCCCTCCGCGTGCACTGCATATAGAGAAGGCACAGCGACTTAAGCGGCAGCCCTCAGCTTCCCAGGCCTGGGAGGTGGGTCCGCCCCCCACATCAAGACTTGCCACAAAGGCACTGTTCACTCACTGAGGTCTTCCATGGCTCACCTCCTCACAGATGGCCCCAGTGATAGTCACTGGGAACATGCGCACGGTGCCACGCCCCAAATTCTCTCGCTTCCGCTGCTGGCTGAAGGCTCTAAGCTCTTTCTTCTCATCCTCCTCCAGTGCCGTGCAGTACTGTGCCTGGGTTAGGGGCAGGGGAGCAGGAGCAGCGGTTTTCCAGGTTCCTCCCCCGCCCCCCCCCCTTGATGCCTGCCCCTGCCCATCTTCCAGTATTCACCCACACTCAAAATGTTGACTGCTACAGGGGGCTGCCGCTTGCCACCCTGGCATCCCATATCAGAGTGCCAGTTGGAATTCCAGCTGCTCTGCTTCCCATGCAGCTCCCTGCTAATGCGCCTGGGAAAGTAGAGCAAGAGGGCCCAAGGGATTGGGCCCCTGCCACCCTTGTGGGAGACCTGGATGGAGTTCCAACCTCCTGGGCTTTGGCCAGTTGCAGCCATCTGGGGAGTGAATCAGCAGATGGAAAATCTCTATCTCTTTCTCACTTTGTCACTCGGCTTCTCAGATAAATAAATAAATCTTTTTTTTAAAAGTTTACTTCTAGGCCTTTGTGTTGATGGCACATCTGCCTGAGAACTGCCCTCTCCCTCTTACCTCTTCTCCCAAGGTCTACCTGTGGCTTTGCCAAGGAATGTCCCTTGGTGGCCCCTGCCTGTCTGTGCCTCTCACCTCACCTGGGCTCAGCTTTCCTCTTCTGAGCCCTGCCCACTTCTTTCCCACTGCTCTGCTCCTGCACAGGCTGTGCCCGGTACCCGGTGGACCCTTACTGTCTTCTCTGCTCACCTCACTGTCATGGGGGGGCAGCTGGTGCAGCAGCTGCTTGATCCTGTATTTCTCCCCGGGACTGTTGACATAAGGGACTTTGTCCTCTGGGAGGCAGCTGAAAAACTGGTATACCTGGAAGGACATGGCGGGTGGGAGAGAATAATGGAGATTAGGGGTGAATGGGGCCCTGACCTCTCCAAGAAATTTCAAGTCCTTTGAAGGGAACTTCTCCTGACTGCCCCATGTCTCCTTCGCAAAGGCCAGATGATTCCTCTCTGCTCCATAACACGCCGAGGGTTCCCTCACGCCTGGACCCCACTTCCCTCTCCAGCCTGGCTCTGTTTTTCTCCTCTTTATAGCAAAGCCTCAGAAACAATGTGAGAGCACGCATGCACACACGCACACGCCACTTCCTCACCTCCCGGTCTCTCTTGAGCCTATTCCAGCAAGCTTCCTCCACCCCCCTCCCCCGAACTTCCTCCAAAACTGTCAAGGCCACTGGATGTCTGCATTGTTAAAGTCATTGTTCAGTCCTCCTCCTCCTTGGACTTGACCCATCAGTTTCCCAGCACCCCGCTGGTCACACCCTCTGCCCAGAAGCACTTTCTTCCTTTGGCTTTGACTTCCTTTGGTCCCAGTTTCCCTCCCACCTTATTGGGGGCTCCCTTTTTTCTGTGCTTTTGGTTTCTCTTCAACTAGCTGACCCCTAAATGTGTGTGTGTGTGTGTGTGGCGGGGCGGGGGAGGGGAGCGGTATCTTGGGACTCAATCCTTGCTCCTCTTGCCTATGTCTCCATTCACTCCCTTGGGAATTGCATCAGCTCTCATGGCTGTAAATATCACCTATGGGCCTGGGTGTCACCAATCACCTACCTCTTGCCCTCTGACCTTGTCCCTGAGTTTTAGGCAACGAGGCCACTTAGGTGTCTCAAACTTCAGATGGCCAAAACCAAACTTAACGCTCCTACTCCTCAATCTTGCCCCTGCCTTGGCCAGACCCCATGCCATGAAGCTTCTCATTAAGGGGTTGTCTTTCTCTCCGCTCCCTCTTACCCTCACAAGCAAATCGCCTAAGCTCAGCTCTACTTTCCAAAAGTATCCAGGATTGAACTCACTATTTCCACTGCCAACACTGTCCTGGGCCAAATGGACAACCGCAGCGGCCGCCTCCTCACTAGCACCCCTGCGTCCACCACTCCCAAGGCTGCTCCACACTCCGCAGCCAGGGGGATCCTGCTAAACCGTAAGACAAATCACATCCCTCCTCAGCTCACAACCCTCTTGTGGCTTCCCCTTCATTCAGAGTCAAGGTGAAAGTCTTCTTCCTGGCCCCTGACTCCTGCCTAAGTTCACCTCCAACTGTTCTCCCTGCACTCACTCTGCGCCAGTGGCCCTAGCCTCCTTGTTGTTTCTCATACATACAGGCCAAGCTCAGTCCTGCCTCAGGGCCTTGGCGGCAGCTGTGTCCCTCACCTGGGATGGATCTAACCTCAGACACCTGTGAGGCTCACTGCTTCACCTCCTTTAAGGCAGCTCAAATGTTGAATTCTCACTGAGGCTTACCTAGGCGCGCTCTCTCGCTCTCTCTCTCTCTACTTCTCTCCCTGCTTTTTATTGCATAGTCCTTACATCATTGGACACACAGAATCGGCCCTCTGTATCCAGAAGTTCTGCCTCTGTGGATTCAACCAATGACAGATCAAAGAGATTTGAAAGCAATGTGCAGCTGCACTTAACACATTCAGATGCTTTCTTATAATCATTCCCTAAACACTACAGCATCACAACGACTTACATAGCATTTACGCTGTAATAGATATTATAAGCGACCCAGAGATGACTTTATGCATATGGGAGGATGTGTAGGTTCTACGTTAAGACAACACCATTGTATATAAGGACTTAAGGGGTCTGGCGCCATGGCTCACTTGGTTAATCCTCCGCCTGCGCCACTGGCATCCCATATGGGCGCCAGGTTCTAGTCCTGGCTGCCCCTCTTCCAGTCCAGCTCTCTGCTGTGGCCCGGGAAGGCAGTGGAGGATGGCCCAAGTGCTTGGGCCCTGCACCTGCATGAGAGATCAGGAAGAAGCTCCTGGCTCCTGGCTTTGGATCGGCACAGCGCCGGCTGTAGCGGCCATTGGGGGAGTGAACCAACGGAAGGAAGACCTGTCTCTCTCTCTCACTGTCTATAACTCTACCTGTCAAATTAAAAAAAAAATTACTTTGAACATTCTCTAATTTTAGTATCTGTGGGAGTCCCGGAATCAACACCCTTGACAACACTGAGGGATGCCTGTATATTTTGCAGGTGTGTTTATGGGCTGGTTCTCCTTCCAGGAAGCTAACCTCCATCTGGGAGGTTATAGTATTTTGTGTTCTCTTCTCTGCCATGCCCTTGGTGCCTAGAATACTGCCACACAGTAGGTGCCGCCTATCTAGTGGTGGAGGGAATCAATTCAGGAAGATTGGCTAATGAAGTGCTAGGGCAAAGGGTAGAAGAAGGGTGGGGTGAAGAGACTCTGAGGAAGTGCTCTAGTGGACCACTCGGGGGTCCTTGTGAGGTGTGTATGTGCGGGGGGGGGGCGGGCGACCCCCCATCACAGAGCAAGGACATCCTCAGTTGTGACTACACACTCTAGCTAGCACTGCTGCAGAAACAAGCTCCCAACTCTGTGTGTGTGTGTGTGTGTGCGCGCGTGCATGCGCACTTGCAGGCGCATGCACCCACAGGAGAGCAAGAGTAGTGGCTGGCCTCTGGTCACCTGCTCAGGCTTCAGGCCCGGGGGTACCCAGGCATACTCCTCTGATGCACAGCCTGAGTCATCGTCTGAGATGGAGTGGCGCTGGAAGTCAGAGATTAGCCGACACATGATGCGTTCCAGGTCCACAGGCACGGCGTGCACTGCGTGCTCCTCCCGTGGGCATTTGCAGTGTTGGCAGATCTTTCTGGGGGGGAGGGCAGCGCGAGGGTCAGTTAGTAAAGAGTTGCCCACCCTGACCCCTGAGCAGTCCACTTCCAACTCAGGGGCGGGGACTCGCCCATTATCACCATTTCCTAAGGGCTTTGGGGCAGGGGACTGGACTGACAGGAGGTTATGAGGCTATGAGCCAGGGTCTGGCTGTGGACAGGACAAGGGGGAGTATGGCGTTGGCTGTGAAAGGCTCAGATTCCAGCTGAGGGCTGCTAAGACTGGGGACAGGGGCCGGCACTGTGGCATAGCGGGTAAAGCCACCACCGGTAGTGCCAGCATCCTATATGGGCGCTGGTTTGAGTCCTGGCTGCTCCACTTCCAATCCAGTTCCCTGCTAATGCACCTGGGAAAAGCAGCTGAAGATGGCCCAATTTGTTGGGCCCCTGTCACCCACGAGGGAGACCCAAAAGAAGCTCCTGGCTCCTGGCTGCGGCCTGGCCCTCCCTCTCTGCCTCTACCTCTCCTCTGTAACTCTGACTTTCAAATAAACACATAAATATTCTTAAAAAAAAAAAAGACTGGGGATCAAGAATGTGACTCTGAACTGGGGGTGGAGCTGAGAGCCCGGATGTCCCCGAGGTAGGCGTGGGGCTCCGAGTCTGAGTTTGGAGGAGTAAATCTAGGGGCTTCCTCTCAGGATGAGTTCTGCGTTTTGTAGGGGAATCTTCCCCATAGGCAGGGCTGTAGCCTGTGATGGGGCTCTGAACATGTGGGTGGGCGGGGCTGTGAGCCTGTGGGTCCGGCCTGAGTCTGGGGTGTGGGCTCCGTCTGTAGTACTTCATGAGATTTTCTGGGTACAGGGCTCCAGTAGGAGGAGAGGCGTTCTGAGCCTAACAGAGAGTCTGAGGTCGGTGGGTGGTGCTCAGAGCTTAGGACGGAGCATCTTCCAAAGAATGGAACTCAGAGGCTCAGGCAGAACAGTTCTGGGGCCGGGGGCTGCGGAGCGTGGCGCGCTCCTGGGAACTGGGATCTTGGAAATGAGTCGTGGGGGCGGGACTCTGAATCTGAGCGTGAGGCGGCCCTACTGAACGGTCTGTGGGCGGAACTCAATCCTGGGGGCGTGGCCTAAGCTTCGGGGAGAGGGGCGTCCCTTGAAGGTGGGGCTCTGGCAAAGACTGAGGCCCTGGGGCCGGGTGTGTGTGTTGGGGGTCACTTACCTCCAGCCGTGCAGCAGGAAGCCGGGGCACTGCTCTCGGCAGGAGTTGCAGGGCTGGCCCCGGTCTGGGTCTTCTGCCTCTGGAGGCTGTAGTGGGCGGGGTGCAGATGAAGGGCCGGGCGAGGTTCAGGAACGGGGAGGGAGAAGTCCACGCCTGCCTCTCCACTCCCAAGCCCGCGACCGCACGCTGGGGCCTGTCCCATTAGGGCAGCGCTGGGCAGGCTGGGACAGCGCCTGGATCGCGGGGGAGGGGGCCACAATCGAGCAGAGGTGGGGCAGCTGAGGCCACCTCCTTGTATGCCCCCCCTTCAGGGAATTCCCCTCCCTCCCGCCTGTCTTGGACAGCTCTCTCCCCCAAGCCACAGACTGCTCCAGGCTCCAGAATGCGGGGGCTTTGCCCACCAGAGCCCACAATCCCTCGTCTTGGCATCTCCTTCCCAGTTTCATCGGAGCCCCTTCTCCAGCCAGGAGGCCAGCAGCACTCCAAGTCCACAAGGCAGGAGTCTGAGACCCCCCCATTCTTCCTCAGGTTCCCCTGCCCCCTCCTTCTTTCGGAAAATCAGGACCCTTTTCCCCAAACCCTGGCCTCACCCCTCACTCCCAAGGAATTGGGGATCCTCTCCCAGGGTCTCAGGAGGCCCCTGCTCCATTTAGGAATCTTCACCCCAAGAAACCTTGGCTTTCACCCTTCATATCCTAGGACTATCCACACCTCTGCACTACCAAACCCAGACCCCACTTTCCCAGTCAGAGAAGCCCCCTCCTATCTAGGAAATCAAATGCCCCTTGGCTCCCGTGCAAGCCTGGAAGCCTTATTCCCCCAAAGCCCTAAGCGTTGGGGCACCTCGGGACCCAATCCCTCACTCCACAGTCCCCAAGGTATGGTCCTGCTTCCCTCAGAAGTTCAAGAAGCCCCTTTCGACCCAAGACCCCAGGACCCACTCTGTTGGCCCCCGGAATCCCCTCCCATAATTCCCAGAAGGGAGCCACTAGGTGCTGGTGTGTGGAGAATGGATTAGGGAGCGTGCGCCACCAGCTCTACACAGTTCTTCACCCATATGCCTGCAACAGCCCTGGTGCCCAGGTGTGGGAAGGCAGGGGCTGAGGGCTCACAGATCCTCTGTGGGACTCCTACTCGCTACTCCTAAGTTCTGCCTCCTTGTTCGGGCCTCAGTGTACCCTTGACTGCCCCCCCAACACCCCTTGCCCTGAGTCCAGCTCACCGCACGCCCCGATCGGCGCCTCCGAGACCCACGCGCGAACATGGCGCGCCCGGGCAGGGTCAAGCCGGGCCGGGTCGGGCGAATGGAATCCTCGCGGCCGTCAGGCCACCGCGCGTCCGGCCTGGGAGCTGTGTTCCGTAAACCCGACACCGGCGTGGGAGGAGCGCGCCCCGCAGAGCCCGCCCCTGGATCTGTGTCTCCCGGCGGCCGAGGCGCCCCCTGCCTAGAGGTGAGCCACGGGCAGCTGGGGAGCGCCTTTGCAGGAAAGCCCCCTGCCTTCCCGGCCCGCGTCAGGGCTGGGCGTCGGAAGACATGGCTTCTTGAACCTCAGTGTGCCCCGTGGCCTCTCCCGGGACATTCTTGGGCTTGGCTGTTCTGTTGTGGAGGAGGGCGGGGGGACTTGGAGGTGGAGACCTGCTTTGGAAGGGGTGGCACACTGGGGTGTTTGTGTGGACGCTTCATGTGGATTTATCTTGGATGCTTATTTGGGAAACGGGTTAAAGCCACCTCTTTGGTCTTCCGCACTGGTGAGTTTCAAAGGGTCTCTTCCTCCCCCCTCCCCCATGAATGCTGCAAGTATGGTACCCAGTCTCACTCTTAGGCCCAGCTGGTACTCTTGCCCCCACCAAAGAGCTAGATCCACAGAGGGCCAGGATTACTTGAGATTTATGGGGAGGGAGCTGAAGTCACTGGAAAGGTTCCAAGACCTTCTTCCACGCTCCCTCTCCATCCTTACGGGTCCAGCCTTCATGCCCCCTAAGACCAGAAAAGTAGATCGATCTCGAAGTCTTCCCTCCTCTGCCCCATTTTGTTCTCTCCAATTAGATAGCCCCTTTCCTGAGCTCAGTCCCCGAGCCGGGAGTCTCTGTTTTGCACTCTTGGGCTGCGCTGTGCCTCGGGGCTGGGAGGAGGGGGTCCTGCGCCCGCAATCAGAACTCAGGCGCCGGGCTGGGGTCTCTAATTAGGCACGGAGGCGGCGGCGGTTAGCCAGGCCTTTCATCAAGTGCGCCAGCGACCTCCCTCTGCCCCTATTACACACCACCTGGTCACTTCCCGGCCCTCCTTGCCCCAGGGAGGAGCTGGGAAGTGGTAAAAGAGAATGGGTACATTAATGAACTAAGGAGTCACCCTGGCGCCCGGTCCCCCGCACCTAGCAGCCCTCCGGGTTATCCTGCTGGGGCGGAAGCGAGGGAATGGGGACAGCAGGACTGAGTAACTCCGAGGGGCTGGGGTAGGCTGAACTTTCCCTGCGAAGCAATAGGGGGGATTTGAGGAGAGGGCGTCTCAGGGGCTGGGAAGGGGGCGTGGCTAAGGGACTAGACTTTTAGACGCAAACCCCAGAAAGACCCGGCATTCGGTGCGTGACTTAGGAGGGTCGGCGGGCAGGGAGGCGTCACAAGAGGATGCGGCTCCTGGCTGTCACCGGCTGTCGGCGGGACTCAAAACGGCACGGCGAGCTGAACCCCGTTCAGCAGGTCGCAGGCGGCGCTTTCTCTTGTCTCTTCTATCCCATCTCTCCTCTGGACCCTTTCCCTTCTCCCCAAAAAAGAAACACCGCGAAAGTAGAGCCGGGTGGACTAGGTGGTTGAGGAGTTTATTTGGGGGAGGAGAATTAATCATATTTGTTCTTCCTCAGGGAGGGGGTCTTCAAACAATACCGCAGGGCGCGGGAAAGGGGGGGGTCTGGAGGGAAGGGGGGAGGGGCCACAGCCAGACAAAATGGCAACACACGATCACAGGCACTACCGACATCACAGACACAGCAGAGGGTGCAGGAATGGGGCTCCAGACCGGGCCTCCAACCACCCCAGGACGGGACAGGGAGGGGTGTGGAGGAAGGGAGGGGGCAGGGGAAGGGGGAGAGGGGTGGGCCAGCCCCACGGACCCACTGGCTCTGTCCTCTGATTACCTAGCTGTCTCGGCAAGGGGGTGGGGGTGCTTTTCTCTGGGTCTCACCCCGCGGTCTCCAAACCATCCCCGACCTCAGCCAGGGGCATTCTCCGAAGTCCCTAACAAACTCATTCCGCAGCTCCTAACCATGTCCCCCCCACCCCCGCCCCACTGCCCAAACCGGTCCCTTTAAGAGGTTTCCTTCATGCCCCGTTGGGGCGGGGCTGACCCCTTTTAAAGCCACCACGCATGCCCCACTATAAGCCCTGCCCCATCTGGAATCCTGACCAAGCCCTCACCCCAAGCTTGGGCCCATTCCTAAATCTCACTTCAAGCTCAGTCGCCTGAATGTTCCAAGCCACGCCCCTTCCATCGACTCTGGTCCCAATCCAAGACCTGCTCACCCTGGAGCCTCTCCACTGCCTGCTTCAAGCCTGGCTCCTTGAACCAGGCCCTTAGCGGTCTTCCAAACCTTGTCCCCACACCCCAAGTCACATCTCTGTCCTACTGGGAAACGACGTCCACTCTGGAGCCCACCCTCTGCCCTACTTCTAGTCCTGCCCTCTCCAGAATCACACCCTCCGTGTCCTTCCAAGCCCACCAGAATGTCTTTACACTCCAGGTCCAGTATGTCTGGAACCCAACTCCCTTGCTGACTAGTCCCCTCCACTCCAGAGCTCCCCTCCAAGACCACCTTGGGTCCTAAACTGTCTGCTCCGTCTCAAGCCCCTCCCCCCCAGTTACCCTTGGGTTGAATTTCCCCTAATGGCCTCTGTTCAGTCATTGCTGGAGGAACCAAGGCCAGAGTTGGAAGGAGGGGAAGGAGAGAGGGGGAGAGTCTGAAGCCATGTCCGCCCTCCCCACACAGCCGAGGTCTGGTCCCTCCCTGTCCCCCCTTCAGAGCCCCCAAGCCTCAGGAGACAGGGCTGGGGGAACAGAGAGGGGCCAGAGGATGCAGGGGCAGGGGTAAGAAATGGGGCCACTCAAGACTGGGCCCTTAGTGCATGAGGGCAGTGGGTGAGGGCAGAGCTCAGACAGATAAATAGATATTTATATATAATATATATAATATATATATATATAAACAGCAACGACAGGGTCTCCTGGTGTGAGGGCTGGAGACCTAGGGTGTAGGGTTGGGAAGGGGGGCAGGCCTTCTCCTGAGCTCTTGCCCACCCATGGGGTCCTCCCGGGCTGCACTGACCTGTAGAGACAAAAGACACAGAAAGGAGAGGGGGTCCAGAAAGCTGGTGCTCTCAGACAAGGGTTGGGCTCCCCGGATTTACCCTCCTCCTTGTTTTTTCTTTTCTTTTTCTTTCTTCTCACATAGTCTTAGAGCCAGCTTCATCCCGGCTGACCCTACTGCGAAGATAGCCCTGACCTTGCCCCCACTGGGTTAGGTATCAAAGCCATGATGGTTTCCCTCCACCAGTCAAGAAAAAAAAATTAACGAATGTTCTAGCCAGTGGTGACAAATTATATTGCACAAAAACAGAGCCCTGTCTTTTTAGAGCTTCCGTTGTGGGGGGTCTGTCTAGGGTCACATAAGGTAATGAATGGAAAGAAAAAGTGGCGTAAGCAAGGGGGGAGAGTGCTAGGGAGGGGATGTCAGAAAGGCAGGCCCTGGGATCCCAGAGGATTCTGTTTCTTTTACTCAATCAAAAGTTTCTTAACACTACGAGTGCTCTAAGTGATGTCTGGGCAGCATGGCTAAGTCGTGGTCTAATGGAAGAGATGATCAATACACATGTACACTACTAATTACAGGTTGTGATAAAGAAAAGCACAGGGTACCATGAGAGAGATAACAAGGGGACTTGTTCCAGATAGGGTCTGTGACCAAAAGGAGGAAAAGGAGCTGGCTAGGTAATGTCATCAGTGTGTGTGGGTGTAAAACCACAGAGGGCGAGCGAGTCCAAAGGCCCTGAGGCCGTTGGACTGTGGTTAAATCACAGTGAGTGAGGGGTGGGTGGTAGGAGGGGAGCTCAGAGAAGGGTGTGTGTGTGTGTGTGTGTGTTGGTGGATGGGGATAAATGTGACCATAGTGAAGCTTTGGCTTTTGATTGAGTGAGATGGGAGCCACGGTAGAGTTCTGAGCACAGGAGGGCCGTGGCCTAATTTCAGATTTAACAGAATCCCTCCGGACTCTGTGAGTAGAACAGAATGGTCCCTGGGTGATGGCAGGGAGAAGTGGGAAGATCATAGAAATATTCTGAAGGTAGAGCCAACAGAACATGTTGATGAATTAGAAGTGGGATGCTTAACAACTCCGCCCCCCCCCGCCCCGCCCTTTCCATTCCATCTACCTCAGGGCCAGAAGCTACCTCCACGCGTGCATTGCCATTCCTGCCTGTTTTAGCCTTCTCTGAGGGAAATCGCTCCTCTTTTAGGGCCCACCACGAGGCCCGGCAAGGCATTCCAAGGCCCCGCTGCGCCCCTTTTCCTCTCTTGAAATTGCACACCACCTCCCTCACCTCGAGGATTGGGGAGAGGCGGCAGATCTATCGTCTCCTCCCGGATTGGTGAGCTCATCTGACCTTCAAGGCTCACGCCCATTTACCCTCACCATCTATTGGATTTACCACCTTATTGGCTTGTCGTCACTTCTAAGACCCACCTTCTCTTCCCTGCGGGGGCTCTGCTGATTCTCCACTGCGCAAGTCCCCCCGCTAGTCCTTCTTGTCATTGGTTGCTCTGCCCACTTCTTCCCCGCCTTTCCGCAGAGCTGCACTTCTACGTCCCTTCCGATTGGTTCTTCATCCTGCCCATCTCCAGGCCCCGTTCACCTTCTCCCCATTCATTGGCTAGTTTTTCGCTCTTTTCGCATGTAGCCATACCTCTCGGCGCCTTCAAACACCGGCCTTTACTTGCCCAGCAAGCATAATCGCTGGCCCCTGACTCTTATTGGTTCGTTGGCCCGCCCATCTCCTTTCATGTACCCTCCTTGGCCACACTGCCCGCCCGTCACTCACCAGATTACATCTGATTGGAGAAAGAGGTGGGCGCACCCTGTGGCCCGTAGCCTTGCTGCCCATAATCGCCCTGAGGCCCGTAGCCACCGCCACCGCCGCCGGCTGGCTGCCCGTAGTCGGGTTGGTATCCGCCCTGAGGCCCATAGGAGTCCTGGGGCCCGTACCCGCCGGGGCCCTGCCCGTAGCCCGCATCGCCATAGGCATCCCCGGGTGCGGGTTGCTTCTCAGGGGCGCCGGGAGGCGCGCGCAGGAATGGAGCGGCCCAGCCTGTCTCCTTGAACACGAACCACAGGTTGCCGACCCAGAGCACCAGGTTCAAGAAGCCGAACACCTGCAGGGAGACAAGGGCTGGCTGTCGTCCCCTGCCCATTGCTGGGCGATCCCAGGGGACGTCGAGCCACCCCCCCCCCCCCCCCGCCGCGCGTAGTCATGGGCACGTCGCGCCTGAATCCGTGGGCTCCCAAAGGGCTCTTAGACCCCTGAGTCCCAGAGCGTGAACGTCAGTGTGCAGGAAAAGCATCTTTGGGAGAGCGAGTTAGAATTCAGATTCCGGGGGATGTTGAGAGCCAACAGTATAACATACATGAGTAATTTGCATATATAGGTATTACCTACATAACACGTTTATACATGGATAAAACATAATAAATTTAAGTTTGTAATGTGGCAAACTAAACATACATTTTACTACATAGATATATCACTAACACACATACACACATATATACATACAAATATATGTATAAGTGCACATGTAGAAAATATATAGGTACTTCTAAAGATTTCCGTATGTGGGACTTACATAAACTATTTATTAAAACCCAAAACGCTCTCTCTGCCTTTTGCCTTTTATGCCACACTCTCTTCTAGGCACTTTACATGTTGTGCATTAAAATCAGTTTTGAGGCAGGAGTTAATGTCTCCATCTTACACTGTGGCCCTGCCAGGCTAAGCTGCCAGCATCGTAAGACAGGAAACAGGAGCATCTGTATAGGACTTACCTGGGGCCCGGCCCTTTTCTGGGCACTTCGGGTGCTGTATGTTATTTGTTTACTAAATACTCAACTTGGAGGCAGGACCACGATTAGGTCTTCAAACTGAATCCCCAAAAAGGCTGAGTGCCTAGTTTCAGGTCACAGAGCTTGCAGATAGTAGAGTCGGGACCCTGAGCGCAGAAAGTCTGACTCCAGCCAGTAGGGGGCGTCCAGGTTATTCTTTCATGTTGCACAGGAGGAGGCTGAGGTGCAAGAGGCTACTGAGTTGCTAGAGACACCACTAAGGCTGGATCTCGGATCCAGGTGTCCCAAGCCCAATCTACAGAGAAGGCCTCATGTTCTTCCCTGGGGGACCTGTTTGTGGTGTTACAGTGATTAACAAATGCTGTCTCATCCTTCAATGCTCTGGTGTTGACATGCCTTCTCCAGGAAGTCCCCTTGGATCTCCCGATTCTCCTTTCATATTCTCTCTCTCTCTCTCTCTCTCTCTCTCTCCCACTCCCCCTGCCAGGCTGCGATTTTCCCAGCTTCCCTCCTCCAGGCAGCCCAGCCAGCTTCCCAGGGCTTACCACCGAGGTGTTGAGCCCCGAGGTCACAGGGTCTCTCAGCTCCTTGCACGTGTTCCCTGTCTGGCGGCACATGGACATCTCCTTGATGATGTTCTCTGGGTCCGTGGCCATCTTCACATCTGACAGACCCTTGGCCCACGCCGATGAGCTCACTAACCACATGAAGGCGAACACTGCTGTGGCCAGAAAGTCCTAGAACAGGCAGGGGTGATGAAGGCAGCAGTGTGAGTGGACAGCTGTCCACTGATCACTCCTCGCAGCGCAGGCTTTCTTGGGAGGAGGGTCCCCCCCACCCCACCCCGCCCCACCCCAGAACAGGCCTGTGTCTCCCCTGACTTTACCTGAAGGTGGCCCTGCCAGCTTGTGACATAGAGGATGTGGGGCGTGGGCATGTGATTGTAATATGTGGGTGCAGCTGTTGGGGGAGGAGCCCCGTGGGATGGTTTCCGAATTTGTGGAAAGCGGTGTGTCTTCCCACTCGCATCCGCCCATGGGAATTGGTGTCATTGTATGTCTGGGAGGAGGTGATGTGTGTGATTGATTGTCCCAGTGAACCTCTGTTTGCTCTTCCTTGGATCTAGACTGCGTGGTTGGGTGAGAATTGCCAGGTTCACAAGCGTAGGCCTGTCTGGGATTCTGTGTGGGCTGTGAGTCTGTCTCTGTGGCCTCTGTGACCCCAGGTCCCTGCTGCGTCCAGTGTGGACCCAGCCGCTGGCGCCACCGCAGCGTCATGGGTGGCTGTTAGGGTGGCTGCGTGCCTGTATGTCCCCCAGGCGCCGTATCTCTGCGGTCACACTCACCAGCATGGGCCCTTTGTTGTTCTCTCGGTACTTGTTCTGTAGGAAGATGTAGGTGGCCAGAGCCCCCATGGAATAGAGGAAGGCAAACACGGCCACGGTGACGAAGAATTCAGCCGATGATGAGTAGTCTCCCACGAGGAAGATCTTGGTGGTGCCTCCTCGGCAGGTGGGTGCATCGAAGTACACTTGGTGCAGCCTGCAGACACACGTGGGCAGGTGTGGCCCGGCCCCGAAGATCCCCCTCCCCTGCCGCCAGACATGAGTCTCCCAGATTCTGATGAGGTCCCAGGAAGAGGAGGAAATGCCCCCTCACAGAGCACCTGCTGTGTACCAGTCACATTGCCTCATTGCTCCACGTACCCTGGTGAGATGGGTGTTATTCAGCCCTCACACCAAACCAGGCATTCTGGTCTCTTGGGTTTTCTTAGGTCTCGCCAGGCACCTTCCCACCCCAGGACCTTTGCACTGGTTAGTCCCTTGGCTAGGGATGCTTTTCCCCTAGATATCTTCATGTCTTACTCCCTCATCTCCTTCAGGCTTTCAACTGTCACCTCCCCAGTGAAGCCTTCCCTGGTTTCACGATTTAAACTGTCAGTCACTCAGACTCCTTCCTTGCTCCAGCCTGGACCTCCCATGTCGCTGGCAATAAGCTTGGGCATAAGCACTCAGACCATCCTCGGCTGCTTTCTCCTTATCATTTTTTGGCTGAAACTACAAGAAGGTAGGGTCTTCCCCCCGGCTCTGTTTTGTTTACTGCTGGATCCTCAGGGCCTGGAAGAGCGCTGGCATGTAGGTGCTCAAGAAAGGTTTGCTCCGAGGAGAAACAGAGGCTCGGAGCAGTGTATTAGCTTGCCTGAAGTTCACTGCTGGTGGGTGAATGGCAGAGTTGGGATCTGAGAACTGTTTCTCCCCTACATCGTGCTGACTCGTCTCTTTACCCCACGCCGGGTACTTGAGAGGGGAAAAAAACATATGCCCAGGGGCCGGCACTGTGGCATAGCAAGCAAAGCCACCGCCTGCAGTGCTAGCATCCCAAATGGGTGCCAGTTCAAGTCCCGGCTGCTCCACTTCCAATCCAGCTCTCTGCTATGGCCTGGGAAAGCACTGGAGGATGGCCCAAGTTCTTGGCCCCTGCACCTGCGTGGGAGACCCAGAGGAAGCTCCTGGCTCCTGGCTTCAGATCAGTTCAGCTCCAGCCGTTGCGGCCAATTGGGGAGTGAACCAGCAGATGGAAGACCCCTCTCTCTCTCTCTCTCTCTCTCTGCCTCTCCTTCTCTCTCTGTGTAACTCTTTCAAATAAATAAATAAATCTTTTTTAAAAAATGTATGTATAGCAGAGGAGGATCTAGCCACTAGGAAGAGACAGAAAAGAGAGTTGAGGGATCTTGGAACAGGATGTGTGTGTGTGTGTGTGTAGAGGAACAGATGGAACAGTATCTTGAGACTAAGGCCTTTCCTGTGGTGTGATGGAGGGGAGGGTTGTAGGGAGAACATATGGCAGGGTGGGGGCAAAGGATTGGAGCAGAGATCCTGGAACTCTGGCGTTGGGGGGGGGGGGCCCGGATCCTGAGCTAGAGCAAATGGTTTCTCTGTGGCCTCGGCCTCGTGTAGCCAAGGTCCCGAGGGAGAGCTTACGCTAAACACTTTACTTAGTTCGCCTAATTTAATGACACCCCTGCAGCGCTTCTCTAAAGTGAGCATTATTGCACCCATTTGACAGATGAACAGAGGCTCAGTGAGGTTAAATTACCCGTCTAAAACTGTACAGCTGCCAAGTGCTGCAGCGAGGAGTTGCATTTGGGTTTGAGAGTCTGTATTTCTAGGGGGCTTGGCAGGGAGAAGGGCTTGTCCCAGGAGGAATGAGAAGCAAGGCAGGAGGTAGGTACTGATCAGGGGGACTAGGGTGGGTAGACAGTAGAGCCTCAGGACCTGAGTCTTAGGCATGGGAGGCACGGGGGAAGGAGCGATCTCCAGGGGATTTCTGTGGTCTTGTGGCTTCCCAAGCAGTGCCCCCATTCTGCCCCAAACTGTTTTCTTGCTGGCTTCTGTGACCTGGGGAGGGGGTGGTGGTGGTGGTGGTGGGGTCCCTGGCTGCTCCTCTCCATCACAGGACACACTTTCCTGAGGCCTTTTCTTCTTGCCATCATTGTTCGAGGCCCTGTGGCAAACACCTGCCAACTAGAAGCTCACTTAATACTCACTACCACCCTGTTAAGTGGGTCTCATTAGCCCCTTTCACAGATGAGGAAGTTGAGAGCCAGTATAGTTCTGTGACTTGGCTAAGTAGTGGAGGGGCCTTAGATGCCTCTCCTGAAACTGTCTGTGGCTCTGACTCTCTGTGTCCTGGGATGTAGTGGCCACACCAGCCTGTGCGCACTCTCGTGCAGCTAGCGCCCAGCACCCAGTGTGAGCTCAGTGAGCGTCACAGTTGTCCAGGGGGCTTTCATCAGCTCCTGAACCTAACCATTGCCCTGTCATTATCCTGTATAGGAACCTGCATGAGGAGCCCCTCCTTGAATTTCTCTCGATCTGCAATTATCTTCTTAATTCGTGTATTTGTTATCATGCAGGGTAGGGAGTTTGGTCTGTCTGAGTCACCTTTATGTCCCTAATACTTTGTGCAGTACCTGGCATAGAACAGGTTCTCAAAAAAATGTGCATGGCATGCATGCATGGAGATTAAATAATATTGGCGAACATTAACTGAGCACCTGCTGTATTAAGATATATATATATATATATATATATATATATATATATATATGCCTGTCTCGCTTATTACATGGTCCCAGATATCCAGAGCAGTGCCAGGTACAAGGCAGGTGTTCAGTGCACCAGCGGTGATCCAAGTGGATGTGGCCTCTTGAGGTCGGGGCTGGGCAGAGGCCCCTGGGGGGAAGAGGTTCTGGCACATCCCACCCCACCCCTGCTTCTCTCACGTCACTTGGGATCCCAGAGAGGAGTCACACCTGAAGGGGTACTCAAATTCAACCTCGATGCTGAGGTCACTCTCCGTCTTGTTGGCACACTCCACGCTCAGCCGGAGCTCCCCACTGTAGCTGCCGCATGTGGCAAAGGCGAAGATGGCAAAGACCTTGGGTAGCAGGGATGGCGATGGCCACAGTGAGCCTGTGTGCCCGTGGGAGGGGGGTGCCCTCCTCTGGACAGATTGGGGGCCCAGCAGAGGCAGCAGCAGATGGAGAGGTTCCCCGCCCCCACCCCCTAATCAGGGCTCATCGGACCAAGGACAAGCTGATTACAGGGGTGTGGCTGTCTCTTCCTTCTCTGTCTCTGTCTCCGCCTGCGTCAGTCTGTCCCTGTCTCTGTTCTCTGTGTGGCTCACTGCATCTATTGCTCTTGGTTTCTCTCTCTCTCTCTCTGTCTTTGCCTTCTCAGATGTCTCTTTGTCTCTGACTATCTCTGCCTCTTTCAGTATCTCTTTTTTTCCTAGGTCTCTCTCTGTGTGTGTCTCGCTCTCTGTCAGTGTCTCTGTCTCTCTCCTTGTCTCCCTCCTGTCTGTTTTGCTGTGTGTTGGTTTTTTTTTCTTTTTCCTGGGCGTCTTTCCCTCCCCCACCTCGTTTCCCTGGTTGTCTCCCTGTGCCTATTCCTCTCTACATCTCTGTTCTCTGTGTGTCTCCCTCTGCCCTTCTTTGTCTCTTTTTGCTTCTCTCATTCATCTTTGTATCTCTCTCTCTTTTTTGCAGCATTTCTGTCTCTGTCTCCATCATTCTCCATCTCTCATTCTCTCTGTATCCATCGCTGTTTCTGGGTTTCTTTGGCTTTGAGTCTGTCCCCCAGAAATTGGCTACAGGCTCCACCTCCCCCCCTCACTTCAGGAGAGGAGGTAGAACGTCACAATTTGTCCCTTCTCAACAGGGGTACTCTTGGCCCTGTGACGTCACAGCCTGTCTCTGCTCTGGCCCCAAGCCCCCCCCCCCCCCGGATGTCACCCTGGAGCCCAATCCCCCCCATCCCCTTCCACCCCTCCTATGCATTCCTTGCTTCCCCCCTCTACTCTGCATTTGCTCTTCTAGACCCCACAACTTCTCTCCCTGCATCCCCTACCCCCACCCCAGGAGCCCAGACCTCACTCACCCATTGCAGCACCTTCACAAAGCCGAGGGGCTCCTTGACCACCCGGAACTGACCTCCGGCCACCAGCTGAGGAGAGAAACGCGGGGAGGGGGTGGGGTTGTTGGAGGTAGAGAGGGAGGCCAGGGGCAGGGGTCTCAGGGGATGCACCCAGGGGATGGGGCTTGTGACCTCGGTGCGGGATGTGGGGGGAAGGTGATGTTCGGAGAGAGGGTGAAAAGGAGAAAGTAACACCCTGAGGAAGGCATGAGCACCAGGATCTCTGAGAGAAGACCCATCGCAGGGTTCAGGACTGGTGGAGAGGTTGGGGTGATGGTGAGTCAGATGGGAGAGGAGTTAGGGGTGAGGAAGATGGGGTTAGGGTCCGGACTAGTGGGGGAAAGGGGAAGGTCTGGAAGCCAACTGTGAGTGAGGAGGGGAAGGGGGTCAGGTGGAGAGGTCGAGGAAGGAGTCGGGTCCTGGGGTGGGGGAGGGGGTCTTGAGCGGTGAAGGTGAGTCATCACCGGGGCGGGCGGGAGTCGGGTTGGCTAGAGTGGGGGAGGGGTCTGCATGGTAAAGCTGAGTCAGATAGTGGGGAGGGGTCTGAGGCGACAGGGATGGAGAGGGGTTTGGTACTGGTTAGGGAAGAGGCGAGGTTCGGAGGTGCTGAAGAGTGAGATGGCGGAGAGGGTCTGGACCCATGAAAGTGGGGGAGGGCCGGGACGCGGCTTCACTGGGTTTGTGTTGGGGGAGAGGAGATGAGGGGCAGTTGAGGAGGCAGAACCGATCGCGCCCCCCCAACCCCCGCCCCCGGGTCTGCTCTCAGGGAAAGGGTCCTGGTTGTCAACCGGGGTGCAGTCTGTTTGGGAGGGGCTGGTGTCAGCTGTCCCTCACTCCCGCCCCCGCCCCCACACCTTCTGTCGCTCTATTTCCTAGCTCAGTCGCAGCCCCCAGTCTTTCTTCTACTCTCCCCACCCTACCCCCCCACTCCGCCCCTTCCCCAGTCCTGAGAATCCTCCAGCCCCTAGGCCCCTTCCTCCTCCCCTCGAGGTCGCCAGTAAATCGCGGGGCTTCTGGTGGTTCCCGCTGCGACAGTAAGGATGGCCCTCGCTGCGGCAAAAAGCGCACACCTCTCCACCACCTCCCCTTTCCTCCCTTCGCCTGCCGCAGACCCCCCGGCCCCAGCGCCGGGGACCGGGTCTGTGCCGTCAGGACCCTGGCCACCACCTCTCAAGAGTCGGCGGGCTGAAGGCAGCCGCCGGCTTCGGCGGCCGGGAGCGGCGGGCTCTGTCCGCGGTGCTGGAGCGCGTACCTGATTCACCACGTCCATGTCTGCCAGCAGCAGCATCAGCAATGCAGGGGGCGAGAGGCGCCTGCTAGCAAGGGCGGGCGCGGGGCGCGGCGGGGGCGGCGCGCGATCGTCGGAACAGCCCAGGCGGCTGCAGCCCCGCCCCTTGCGCTCCCACCTCGCTCGCCGCGCGCCTGCGCACAGCCGGCTGTTCCCGGCCTCCATTCCAGCCCCGGGGCTGCAGGCTAGCAGTGTGCCGGGCGCATCATTCCCTCTGAAAACACAGCTAGAGGTCTGGGGACAGAAAGGACCAAGTCATCCTAACGTATGATGTTTCGACGGGCCTTTTTCTGAGTTTGTTAAATGTGTTCACCGATTTAATTCCTGCGTGGAAGGGACTATTAGCCCTGCTTTCACAGATGGGGAAAATGAATCCCCAGAGAGGTTAAGTGACTTACACAAGGTCATCCAGCCAATAATTGGCAGTGCTCCCGAGTCCCTGTAGTTTGAACATAGTTCAAGGTCTTCAGCGTTCCTTTTGGGAAGTCTGCATCTTGAAAACCTCTCCCTCTCTTCAACTATCTCCCTTGCTCCCACTTCTCTCTCCTTCTTGCTTAAATACTTGCCTACTCCAACCCTACAGGTTACCTCCTGTTAACTCCTAAGTGCTCTCTTAACTGCTCTCCCTCTCCTTGGCTAGGAATTCCAGGTCCATCAAGGTCAATGGTGATTGCCATGTTGCAAAATCCGATGGATCAAATACAGTTGAGGCTCAAGGTGCTCAGCCTCACTCACACAAAAAGAAATGCATATAAAAATTACTACGCGCTTACTTGCTAGTACATCATCTTTTTTTTTTAAGTAAATGTATGTATTTATTTGAGAGAGAAAAAGAGACAGAGATTCCAATTGCTGGTTTACTCCCCAAATGCCCCAAACAGCTGGAACTGGGGCCAGGTCAAATCTAGCAGCCAGGAATGCAAGCCATGTCTCCCACATAGGGGACAGGAACCCAAGTACTTGAGCCATTACTTCTGCCTCCCAGGTTCTGCATTAGCAGGAAGTTGGAGTCAGGAGCTGGAGCTGGTATTAAACCTAGGTGCTCTGATGTGGGACATGGGTGTCTTAACTGCTAGGCTAACTCCTAACACCAGGTGCATCATTTTACATCTATACCTGACAACACTGATTGCCTCCAGAGAGGAGGGAAAATTTTCACTTTATACCCCTTTGTACCTTTTGAATTCTGAAATGTGTATGTAGATTTAAGCATGGAAATCCACACAAATATGTAATGGGTGCTTTCTAGTTGTTGCCTTGTTGGGGGAAGCAGTATGTAGGAGTGGTTAAGTGCATGGGTTTTGGCATTCAACTGCTTTCATTTGAATTCCACCTCTAATGTTTACTCCTGTTTGACCTTGAACATGTAATGGTTTAAAATGATACCTATAGGGGTGCTGTACTGATGAAATAAGATAATCGCTGTAATGCCCTCAGCACAGAGCCCAGTAAATGGTTCATTTTACCTCTTTCACATCTCTGGAATCCACTCACTTCTCACCGTCTCCTCTGCCACCTCGCCTGGCTAAGGCAACCATCATTCCTGCCAATTTTAGCTTCTCCACTCTCTTCCCCCTCCCTTCTGTTTTCAGCACAGCGTCAGAGTCTATTTAAAATGCGAAGTTAACTATGTCACTACCCTACTCAAAGTCCTCCTATGGCTTGCCACTGCTTTTAAGAAAAAAAAAAAAAGATCCCACAGTTTGGGGTTTGGCATTCAAGGCTCTGCATGATCTGGCCCTCAGGTGGTTTCTCCTAGCCCATCCCTTCAGCCCCCATGCCCTATACATGACTTGCTGTCTCCACTATACGTCAGCTCAAACACTTCAAGCCTTTGCTTCAAGGTCCAGTGTGCGTCTATGTTCTGAGCCCTAGTATCTGTAATTCTTTTTTTTTTTTGACAGGCAGAGTGGACAGTGAGAGAGAGACAGAGAGAAAGGTCTTCCTTTGCCGTTGGTTCACCCTCCAATGGCCACCACGGCCAGCGCGCTGCGGCCGGCGCACCCCGCTGATCCGATGGCAGGAGCCAGGTGCTTCTCCTGGTCTCCCATGGGGTGCAGGGCCCAAGCACTTGGGCCATCCTCCACTGCGCTCCCAGGCCATAGCAGAGAGCTAGCCTGGAAGAGGGGCAACCGGGACAGAATCCGGTGCCCTGACCGGGACTAGAACCCGTTGTTCCGGCGCTGCTAGGCGGAGGATTAACCTGTTGAGCCACGGCGCCGGAGTATCTGTAATTCTTGCTTCCTCTAAATTTCAGTCCTGGCTTGATTGATTGATAGAACGAACTCATAGAAATGAGAAACTCCTGCTCTGAGTGCTGGCTGGAGATCCTACTTCACACAGGGCTCAGTGGTGGCCCCACCCCATACCACTCCCAGTACTGCCTCCCGTTCCTTCGGAGATGGACTGAGACTCCCAGTCTGGCTCAGCCATGTCACATGTCTAAGCCAGCTTGGTGTGCCCTGACGAAGACCCAGGGTGGCACCTGACCCGTCGGAACGCCTGAGAAGCTTTCAGTGAATGAATGAGTCCCCAGAGGTGAGGCAAGAAGCAGACCTGGGGTCTGTGTGGGAGGAGAGCGCGTTACCCTCAGATGGTCTCAGGAAAGCTAGGCTGGGAGAGCTGAGTGGGAGTTCTGCCCTTTGCTGTCACCCGTACGCCTTCTACCAATGGGTTCTGGTTTTCTCTTTCTGAGGCAGAAGGTGGGAGGTGGGAGACGGCAACCGGTGATCTGAATTTAGCCTCCCTGAAATTCCTGCTGCCAGCAGAGGACCCCTGTGCCCGAGACACATCACACAGCAGGCTGACTCCAATCTCTAGGCAGGACCGTGCTTTGGGGTCCCTTTGGGGACCTGGCTGCTGGCCCCTTGTGGCATCTCTGTCTCCCTTCCTCATCCATGTATCCCCACATCCTCTCTCTCCTCTTTCCACCGTCTCTGTCCAGCATCCTCCCCTCCCCCACCACCTTCACTCTCTCCAGCTTTTTTTGGCTGCTGTCTCTTTCTCCTCCTCTCCTCCTCCTCCTCCCTCCTTTCCTGACGCTGAATAATCAGGCCTGGTTGTCCTGGTTTCTGGAAATATTCCTGTGTGGGCAGTGGTTCAGGGCTGGAATAGAGGATGGATGGATGGAAGGATGGATAGAAGGATGGATGGAAGGATGAGGGCTGATGGACAGCCCAAAGTCCCCAGTACAAAGGCACCGAACACCGGGCTGTGATCCATGCCTG
Source organism: Lepus europaeus (assembly GCF_033115175.1). Classification (NCBI taxonomy): domain Eukaryota; kingdom Metazoa; phylum Chordata; class Mammalia; order Lagomorpha; family Leporidae; genus Lepus; species Lepus europaeus. Next base: position 100,767,748 of record NC_084850.1, on the reverse strand, counting down.
TGTCCCTCTGAGGTGAGCAAGCAGAAGGTTTATTGAGCAGTGTGTGTGTGTGTGTGGGGTGGTGGTGGTGGTGGTAGTGGTGGTGGGATTTCAGAGGGCATGGATGCAGGCCATTTCATCCCCCAGGTCTTCATCATCCAAGCGGGACAGGATGGACTCCTCATCGCTGTAGAGTGAGCTGCTCCCCTGTGCCAGCAGGTCACTGGCAGCACTGTCCATTTCATCCAGAGTCAGGCGACACGCATCCGCAATCTCCTGCTTGGCCAGGGCCACAAAGCGCGGGTCTCGGGCAAAGAGGCCCAGGCCTTCAGAAATGAGCACCTGGAGACACAGGGCGGGGGGAGGGTCAGGGTTGACTGAGAGCAGTGTGTGCAGAGGGGTCGGGGTCGGGGGAACAGTGGTACACACATCACGCTGAGAAGAGGACGTAGAGCCGAGGGATGCCTATGCGTACCACACGGAGCCTGGGAACCTCATTTCCCTCCTCCCGCAGCTCCCTTTCCACCTCTTTCTCTTCTCCCCCATCCCTCTTGCCTATGCCCCCTCTGGACTCACAGCTTCCACCAGGCTGTCGGCACTGCCTCTCTTGCCATGGCCAGGGTTCGAGTGGGTTCCAGGTACATGCAGGCAAGTGAAGGTGCGCAGTGGCCGGCTGGATTTGCCCAGGTATCCCTCCCCTGCTGCCCCCTCCTCCACCAGCAGCAGTGGGGCATACAGGAGCCGACCCCGCTGAGGAGGGGTGGCCCAGGAGCCCTGTAAACATCAGAGGGTGACGGATGCAAGGGTGGGCTTGGGAGGGTCCAGAACTCAGCCCTGTGAGTCCTGTCGCTTTCCTCCAGCAAGCAACTGGAGCCAAACCAAATGGGTGCAAATGAGATAGGAACGTATGCAAGTGTTGTCTGTGCAGTGGCAGCTCTGCCATCTGCTAGCCCTGTGATCTTGGGTAAACCTCTGTGAGCCTCCATTTCCTCATCTGTAAAGTGGACGATAAGAAAAGTACCCATCTCACTGGTACAGTGAGTGAGGATTTTGCATCCCTTCACATGCGTCCTGTTCTTCGGAAGGGCCTGTCACGTAGCTTGTTGCCTATGTTCAGCAGAGGCCACCTCCACCTCTTCAGACCTCATCACCTCCTCCGCTGCCTCACCTGCGCCCTGCTGGGCCCCGAGTTCCGCCCGCGATGATAGGTGCCAGGGATGGGTAAATCTTCACAGCTACCCTGGCGTTGCAGACACTGAATGGTGAAGGAGGGCTTCCGAGCTGAGGGTGGGGGGAAGGGGGCGCCAGGGCAAAGACCAAGGTTAGTTCCTGTCCATGACTCTCTGTCCTGCTGGCCCTCCGGGGAGCCCCTTAGGGCCCATCCCTGCTCTCACCTGCAGGCGTGGGGGGCAGCAGACGGCGACGTGGTGCATGGTGCCCGTTCACATATCGCTGGGGTCTCTGAGGTGGTGAAAGGAGAGGGTGCGGGGGCGTCCCCGTCTGCTCATCCACGAAGGAGAGCCTGTGCAGGAAGGAGGGCAGAGAGGAGTGAGGCCTGGGCCGGGGAGGTGTGGCCCCCATAGGCCCGTCCTCCTGCCCAGGGCTCCTGGGCCCATCCTACATGGTATGACCGGTGTACTGGTCGGCGGCTTCTTCTTGCTCATCCTGCTTGTCTTGCCTGCTAGTTCCCTGGAACTGAGGACTCCCTTCTTCTGGGATGGTGAACATGAGCACCCCAGAGTCTCTCCTGGGGAAAAGGAGGCACGTTAGGCAGACCAGATACCCCTGGAGGTGGCCCTGGGTCCCGGGGTCCTCCTCATTCCATGCCCTATCCCCTAGAGAAATGTGGAGACTTATGGTTTGTTTGTTTGTTTACTTATTTATTTATTTTTAACTGAGGAAAATCCACATAACATAAACTAACCATCGATCTTTCTTAGGTGAACATGGGCTTTCTTTTCATAGATGTTTGTCTCATTAGAAGTACCCAAGGTTTAAAAAAAAATCAAAGTACATGCACCATCACCTCTCTTTTACAGTGAGGAACTTGAGGATCATAAAAACCAAGTTCACTCAGCAAATGAGAGCGCCAGGATTTGAACTAAACCCGTTGACTTCCACATTTCGCACTGAGCTTCTGCAATGCTGCTCTCATCAGCATCTGTTCCCACCAAATTTCAAAACACCTTCATCCTTCCCAGGTTTCCACTTGAAGGCCTCTGAAATGACCCCCCCCTTCTCCCTCTGGGTCCTGCAGCACAGCCTCAGCGCCCCCTACCATGAAAAGGCACTTGAACATACCTGTGACTGTGGGATCCAGCCTGGGACTCACTGGGCTGTCTGGTGTTGGGAGCCCCGCCATCATCATCACTGGGCCCAAGGGTGAGTGAATCTGGAGGTCTGTCCCCAGTAGGTAGAGATACAGAAATCCTGGATCCCCGGCGAGATGGGGGCTGGGAGTCCACCGGGGCCTGTGGAATGTCACAAGATGGAGTGTAGCAACCATGTGACAGCTGCATCACTTGGTCATTTCATTTCGTCTGTCTCTCCCACTAGTCCATGAACTCTCCAGGGTCTGCATCTGGGCCTTGCCCTCCAACAGCCAGATAAATAGGCACCAGACAAATATTTCTCTGTTGCAGAGATGGTTTCTTCCCAGAGGCAGGGTCAAAGTCACTCAAGACTCAGGCAATATTTTACAATCAAGAGTTCTTGGGGTTGAATGTTTAAGGAGATGGGTATGTTTACCCTGACTGCACATTACACACGGATACATCTATTGAAATATTACATGGGACCACTTAAACATGAGCACATCTGTTTAAAAACGTCAACATGTATAAATCTGTTAAAATAGGGGCTGGCGCTGTGGCGTAGCAGGTTAAGCCACTGCCTACAATGCTGGCATCCTATATGGGTACTGGTTCGATTCCTGGCTGTTCCACTTCTGATTCAGCTCTCTGCTAATATGCCTGGGAAGGCAGCGCAAGATGGTCCAAGTGCTTATAGCCCTTGCCACCCACATGGGACACCCAGATGAAGCTCCAGGCTCCTGGCTTAGGCCTGGACCAGCTCTGGGCATGGCGGCCATTTGGAGAGTGAACCAATGTATCAAAAAATTTCCCAATCCCGTACCCTGTAACTCTGCCTTTCAAATAAATAAATGAATCTTGAAAACATTTTTACAAATAAATGCAAAAGAATTTCTTGGGGCGTGAACACTAGTGGAACTCACTTTGTGTGTTTCTGGGTCTTTCTCAGGTTCCTCCTCCTCTTCAGCCTGCCCCTCTTCCTCCTCCTCCTCCTCTGTGTCACAGGTGAGGGCCTGCCGGATCTCAGGACCCAGGTCCTGCAGGCTCCTCAGACCGGCCTGCGGGGATGGAAAAGGAGGCCAGGGGGCCTCAACTTCCCTTCCAGGGCCTTGTGTCCCACCCGGGAGTGCAGTAAGAGCCCCTCAACCGCCCCGAGCCTCCGTGTTTCCGCAGTTGGGATGTGGGTTCCTGGAGATGGGATAGAGCCCAGCCTCTGCATAGTGCTTCCACTCCCGCACCAGGCCCTTCCCTGCACACCTGGAGGACAGAGGAGGTGCTTGAGGGGGCCTCGGCCCCTAGTAGCCCTTTTTCTTTCCTGCGCCGGAATTTGCGGAAATAGTCCTGGATCAGGAATGTGGCATAGAATTTTCCCACGGTGACCTCCTCCTCTGAGGTCAAGGGCGAGAAGAAGGCAAGGCTATTACAGGGGGTATTGGCCCTGTCCCTGGTCCCCACCTTCCTACTCAGCAGCACGGACTTACCCCCTGCCCCGGCCCCGGCCAGTGCTGGCTTTGGGATGGGGGCCATGGCTGGACATTCAGGGTGGGGATAGCTCACCATCCGGAGGGGGCAGGACTTCATCCAGCAGTTTCTGCTTTATCCTCTTCCAGATCTTCTTGATGACCATCCGCAGCTCCTGGTTGGCTTGCTCCAGGTTCCCTGCATTGGAGGATAATGTGGAGGGAGTGGGGCATGACACAATAGGAAGAAGCACCCTCCCTAGGGACCCTCTGACTCCCGCCCCCTCCCCCCCAGACCTTCTGTCTTGATCTTCAGGGATGTCCGGACCAGGGCAAAGAGAGTGGCATTGAATGTCACTGTCCCATCTGCGTTGAGGGGCACATTCATTGCCACAAGTCTCTGCAAACACCAGACAAGAAACTTATGCTGAGAAAATGCTGGGTATGTAGGCTCAGGTGTCTGGGGAGCAGAAATCTTCGAGGATCTGACCAAGCATCTTCCATGCCCCCCCCCACCCAGAGCAGCTCCCTGGCCACCCGTGCCCCGTGGTGGGCAGGGGCACGCACCTTGCAGGCCACTCGGTGTGGGCACAGCTTCCCGAATCCCAGCGGGGGCTGGATGCGTCTGAGCAGGGCAACCACATCCAGGTGCTTGATTCGGCCCCTGGGGCAGTTGGGAAGGGACCGCTGGATTGGTAACGCTTCCTCTAGTCCTTTCTTAAAGCCCTAGCAGCTCACTGTTCCTCCCCACCCCAACACCCCAAGACCTGCTGGGGAAGCACCAGAGGGCAGTTGGAGAGAGCAGAGGACAGGGTTAGTGGAAACCCTGGGGCATCTATTGACTGGGCAGTGGGAGGCTTAGGTTAGAGGTTCTAGGGCTGGGGGACCATCTGGCTCAGTGCATTTCCCCCCTTAGCAATGCAGGTCAGGGGTTAGAGGGCATACTTGGCCCCAGGGTCGTATTCAGACCAGATCCTCTTGAATTCATCAAGGTGATGGGGGCCCAGGATGGACCAGTCTCTGGTTAGATAATCAAAGTTGTCCATGATCACAGCCACAAAGAGATTTATGATCTGCAGGCCAGTGAGCAGGGAGGTTAGGCGAAGGGCAGAGCAGGGTCACAGCGGGTGGGATGGGGTGGGGTGGGGGTGGGGATTGATGGAAGGCTGTGGTGAGCTCATAGGGTCATTGGCTTAGGAGTCCTGTGTTTAGCTTCTTGTCAGACCAGCCCTCTGAGCACACTGGAGATCTGGGCTGCCCACCTCATTTGACCGCCCCCCCCCGCCCCTGCCCCCTGAACCTCTCAGAGTTATCCCCCATGGCGGTGGTGGTGATTGTGGGGAAACGGTCCTCACCAGGAAGGCACAGAGCATGAAGAAGCTGATAAAATAAGCGATGGCAAAATTGCTCCCGCAGGTAAACTCCTCGCCAGGGCCGAAGTCGGATTCAGGGTCGCATCGACTCCCAGGAAGGCTGGCAAGCATGATCTCCTGCCATGCCTCCCCAGTGGCACACCTGTGAAGACACACACACATACACACACACACAGGGCTGGCATCCTGGAGGAGAGGCTGTGAAGTCACGGCCAGTGGGGTTGCAGGGGAATGGGATGTGTGGAGGGGGAGTGAGCAGAAGGCCCACTTTCACCAGGGGCACAGCTGGCATGTTAACATTTTGACAGCGAGTGTGACCACGTTGATGCCAGCCATGTCCATGTCCGACAGGTGGACCATGGAGAGCTGGGCGCGGAGGGGGGGGGGTACAACTGAAAGCTAGAACAAGAATGGCTAAGGCTAGAATATTCTACTAGGCTCTTTGACTCCCAGCCAGGAAAGGTCTTGGGCTATCTGGAGCCCCATGATTTCTGTAGCTTGGGCAGTCTGGGGCCCAGAGAGGCAGTGTGGGCACCATGCACATGTGAGGGACTTAGGGGGCAGGGCAGAGCAGGGGGGAGATGTCACCTGAACAGAAGCAGCACGGCCTGCGGGAAGGTCTGGAAGTTGTTGTTCCGATTGATCTGGGTGCCATCCTGAAGAGCCACCTTGCCAAACATCTATGGGCACACAAGGACTGTGTCGAGGGAGGTGAACCTATGCCTCTGCGTGTCACCACCCACTTCATACCTCCTAATGCCTAAAGTGTGCTCACAGCCCTGACAAGCTTGCCCCGCTGATCCCATTTCACAGATGTGCAGACTGCCCCAGGGTCAGCCAACTCTCTCTGCCTCCTCTTTGGGGCTATCCCTACCCAATCAACCTCCCAGCAGAGGGTGCCTGGGGGATGCTCCCTAGGGACCCCACTTACCTGCATGCCGATGACGGCATAGATGAAGAATATCATAGCGATGAGAAGAGCCACATAGGGTAAGGCCTATGGGGGTTGGGGGAGGGGGGGATAGATGCTCAGGTCCACGCAGAGGGTTCCAAGCTCCCCCTGGCCCAGGCCTGCTGGCGGATAGAGTCCATCTCCAAGGTGTCCAGGACTACCAGTGCCTCCCAAATGTGGACAGAAGTATGGGGCAGGCATTGTGCTGTGGTGGGTTAAGCTGCTGTCTGCAACACCAGCATTGCATATGAGAGCTGGTTCCAGTCCCCACTGTTCTGCTTCTGAGCCAGCTCCCTGCTAATGCGCCTGGGAATGCAGCAGAAGATGGCCCAAGTCCCTGAGCCCCTGCCACCCACGTGGGAGACCAGGATGGAGTTCCTGGCTCCAGGCTTTGGCCTGGCCCAGCTGCAGCTGTTGAGGCTGTTTGGGGGAGTGAACCATGGATGAAAAGATCTCCTGCTCTCTCTGTCTCCCCACCTTCCGTAACTCTGCTTTTCAAATGAATAAATAAATAAACCTTAAAAAGAATAGAGTAAGGTGAGTGGAGCCAGAGGAATTGAGAGCTCAGAAAAGGGAGAAAACTGGAGATATTGGGAATGGCTTAGGCATGCTGAGAGATGTCATTTTGGGGGTTGATACAGGGGCAAGTGAGAGATGTTGCAGCCGGGGCATCAGAGGCGAGGGGTAGCAGTTCACCTGGAAGGACTTGATGAACGTCCAGAGCAACGTGCGAATCCCTTCACCCTTGCTGAGAAGCTTCACCAGCCGCATGACTCGGAAGAGCCGAAAGAAGGTGATGGAAATGCGGGAGCTGTCCTCGGAGCTCTGGGGTTGGGGGTGCAGTGGGCATGCTCAGATCACATCTGCCCCAGCCACCTCCCTGTCTCCTGCCTTGGCTCTCCCGGTCCCCAGATCCCTCAGAACTCAGGCCCCAGGGTGCTTTGGGAGCATTTCTAAGGACTCTTGGGGAAGGAAGGAGGGAGGAGGGAAGGAGGAAATGGGGGAGGGATGGCGGGAGCCTATAGTCCCTGTTGTGAAGGGAGCTACCTCACCAAGGTGGCCACCATTCTGGAAGGAGACATGGCAAAGGCAGAGATGATGGACGATATGATGGGAACAAAGTCCCAGATGAACAAGAGTAGACATGATGGAGCATATAGAGAGGATGACAGCAGGGCCATCATGCAGAGGATGATGGGAAAGGGTGTGGGTAATGGATTCAGATGGTTGTGCCAAAAGTGGATAATGGCAGTGCGAGGGGGAGGAGAGGGTAAAGGAGAGGGGGGAGAGACATTGGAGCCAGCAGAGGAAATAAAAATGGAGCCAGTGGTGTCACGGAGATGACGGAGATGATGGAGCCGATGGAGGACCCAATGGAGAAGCCGGGCATGGAGATGTGTTGGAGACAATGCAGTTGTTGGAGGAAGTGGAGCCAATGAAGCAGTCAGAAGAGATGATGGAGCCAAAGCAGGAGTCAGTTGAAGTGATGGAACCCATGGAAGGGGAGGTAGAGGTAATGGAGGAGATAAAAGATAATGGGAGAGGCATTTTAGGAGACTGTGTAGCCGGTGGAGAGGTTGCACAATGCAATAAGGGGGACTTTGGCTGAGCCCAGCTGGAACTCAGAAGGGGCAGAGCTAGAATGAGGAGTGCTAAGTGTCCCGGAGTGAGGAGGATCGAAGGGACACCGCTCACTCATGTGAAAGAGAGCCCTGGGGGCGGAGGGAAGGGGAATGGGCTTGTGGACAGGCCAGTCCTTACGTTGACTTCAGTGACGGCAATGTCCACCACGCTGCCCACCACAATAAGAGCGTCAAATGTGTTCCAGGCATCAGTAAAATAATGCTGCAGGCAAGAGGAAAGCAGTGCTCTGTGTTTTCCAAGCCAGCAGTCCCAGGGTGGAGGGCAATGGGCTCTGCTCCTAAGAAGTTCACCCAAAGGAGGTGCGCCTAGGGCTGGGGGTCACCTTGGGTTTGAAGGCGATGATTTTGAGCACCATCTCAATAGTGAAGAGGCCAGTGAAGACCATGTTGAGGATGTCCATGGCGTAGTTAAAGGGAGCGGTCTGCTCATAGTGCTGGGGGAACAAATCAAGGAGGGACAGAGCCTCAGGCAGAGCCCCCCCACCCCAACCAAATAGTCCTGGGCCCAGGCTGCATTGAGCCAGGAGCCATGGTAGTACCATGGTTTGGCCAAATCATTGTCTGCTTCTCATAACAGGGTCAGAAAGCCTACTTTTATCATCCCCAGCTTTTCTTGTAACCAGGATAAGTCATTTCTGGCTAACAAGACATACACATCAGCCTGCTGTTGGCTGGCAGTTTCAGTGAAAAGCATTTTACTTTCTAATAGAAGACTTAAATGAAGACAGAGACCTGTGGTGCAACTCTCCCTTCTTTTTCCTGCCTTGAATGTGATTTTGATGTCTGGAGCTGCAGCAACCATGTTGTGATCATGAAGCTACAGCCCATGAAAATGAAAGCAAACTTGCTAAAGATGGTAAAGCAAAAAGATAGACAGAGTCTGGGTCTCTGATGAGCAATGAGCAAAAAGTCCACCTCTGCATTTCTCATCATATGGACCAATTGTTATATTTCTTTGACATTAAGATGCACATCTTTTTACACTTTAGAATCTCTGAAATTCAGACACATTTGATAAACAATCGCAAGTTACAATGGTTACTAGGCTATTTTTTCATATTCTTACATGTCTGAAATCAGGATGCAATTGATAATCACTGGCCCTAGATTGAAAGAAATGTGACAAATGGCTCAATAAGTCTCTGTCAGCTGGGGGATTTGTTACTTACAGCCTAAAGCAATCCTAACACTTCCCAAGGGATTGTGTGGAGAGAACAGGGGCAGGTGTCTCAGGGGTCAGGGAGGGGAGCACAGACCTGCATGGCTAGGGCAACGGTGTTGAGCAGGATGAGCAGGAACATGAGGTACTCGAAGGCAGCCGAGTTCACAGTGGCCCACACGCGGTACTGATGAGGGTTCTTGGGTATGTAGCGGCGGAGTGGTTGGGCCTTGAGGGCATACTCCACACACTGGCGCTGCATACAGGCACAGGGCATGAGTGAGCAGCGGGATCCCAAGGCCAGGGGGGCAGCGATTGGGGGCTGGGGTCAGAGGTCACCTGGTTCTTGTCCAGCTCACAGTTTTGGTACTCCTGCTCGCCCTGGGCTCGGAAGGTGATGATGACGAAGCCTACGAAGATGTTCATCATGAAGAACGCGATGATGATGATGTAGACAATGAAGAACACGGAGATCTCCACGTGGTAATTATAGATGGGACCCTCATCTTCTGCGTGCGCGTCAATGGCCTTGTATAGCAGCCTGTGGGAGGCAGTGCGGGAGTAGAGGTGGAGGTGGCCCGCTCAGACATGCCCCTAGACCACTAATCGTAGACACCTGGGAATCTCCTGCCTGGCACCCTGAAGGTGCCTAAATCCTCTGAGCTAGCCACCCGAGACCTCCAGAGACACACCAAGGAATCCCTCGCCACCACAACCTCAGAGACTCCTAAGTCTCCTGTCCCAGATCTCCAGAGACCCACAGACCCCCCTATAGCCCTCTAGAGACTCCCCAGCCAGGCCCTCAAAGACCCCCATGCCCCCTATGTTCCCACATACCTCCCAATCCCCTTCTCCAGCCACCTGGAGCTCGTGTGCAGCTCTCTGGAACTCTCCCACAAGCCCCTAAAGATCTCTCAATCCCGTGCCCTATCGATTAGAATCCCCTGCTCCATCCCCACAGACACCTCCAACCAGTACCCCAAAGACCCACGCGGCTCTCTAGAAACTCCTGAATCCTCTACTGTCTCTTCAGAGACTCTCTGCCAGTCCCTCCCACCCCGCCCCGCCCTGGACCTCCACAGACTGCCATCTAAATCCCACCCAACTCTCAGATAGTTCTACTCAACTCCTGGACATCACTCACATCCCCAGAGAACCCCAGCCAGCTTTTGGGAGATGCCATCAGAACTCTAATATGCGCACCAGACCCCAGAACACCCGGTCCTGTCTTGTGAGGTCTTTACCACCCGTCCACAATGGGGCCACACCCATCTAGTACCTAGAGAGCCCAACCACTGCCCAATGCCCTGGCAACCCCCCCCCAGGGGGCCCTGCCCCTCACGCAGGCCAGCCTTCGAAGGTGGAGACAGTGAACAAGGCCATCATGGCTGAAAGGACATTGTCAAAGTTGAAGTCACTGTTGACCCAGAGCCGCTCCCGAACCAGGGGCCGTGACACGTCTCCGTCAGGGTAGACCAAGAAGGAGCCCCTGCAGGGGGGGTGCAGACAGGCTTAGCAGGTGAAGAGGGATGGGAGCTGTGCCAAAGGGGCTGGCAGCTTCAGGAGGCAGAGTGGGTGGAGCTAGACAGCTTGGGTTGAAATCCTGTTCTTTCCTAGCCCAGCTGGGTGACCTTTGACATTGAACCTGATGGTGCTCCCATGTTCCCTATCTAGGAAACAAGGGTGATAACAGAACCTATTTCCTGGCTTGTCATAAGGATTAAATAAGTCAAGAAATGAGACTAGTGGCTGGCCCAGCGTTGGCACCGAATTATCGCCACCACCACCGCAGTCGCCACCATCATCATCACCATCACCACCAGCCAGGGAGAAGGGCCGCTGATGTTCATAGCAGCCAACATTTATTAGCACTAACCCTACAGCAGGCCCCGCGCTGGCCTTTCCACGTGGTGATTTTACACTGTAGAGGACCCTTTGTATGTAGGGAGTCACAAACCCCCTGCAAGAGCCATGTGCGACAGGCAGGCTTTTCTCCCCACCCTTCAGATGAGCAAAATGAGCCTCAGCAAGGCTCAGAAACGTAGCCAAGTCTCCTGAAGCGGAGCTGGCCCAGGGAGTGGCGGATTCTGCAGACCCAGCTTGTAAGCACTAGCCGCTAGCCTGTGTGGGAAGCTCTGCATGAAGTCCACTTGAGGTGGGCTCGGGAATTGCTGGGGGGGGGGCTGGGGGTGGACTGTGGAGAGGGGTTTTGGGGGTAGGAATGAGGAGCTTCTAAGGGCTTAGTGAACCCTGAGAGCCCCTGCAGTACTCTCGGGGAAGTTCTAGGGGATGTATCTGGTGGCCTTGGCGGGGGGGGGGCGGTTCTGGAAGTCTTGGGGGGCAGCTCTAGGGGTTTCACGTGCAGTGTAGGGGCCTCGAGAGCCTTTGGGAGGGCTTCTGGGTTCTGAGGTGGGTGGGGTCTCAGGCACTCACTTGCATTCTTTGGGGGTGTGTTTGGCCTCATCAGTGCAACTGTAGAATTTCCCCTGTAAGGAGTACATCAGTCAAGAAGGTTCCCCGCCCCGCCTCTGAGTCATAGGCCTTGACCCCTGCCTGCCCCCCCTCGCCCACAGTATTACTCCCACCTTGAAGAGCTGCACGCCGATGCAGGCGAACATGAACTGCAGGAGCGTGGTGACAATCATGATGTTCCCAATGGTCCGGATGGCCACGAACACACACTGCACCACGTGCTGCAGGCACCCATGCATACAGCTCGTGGACACCAGTGCAGGCCACAGTGCCCAATGGGCATGGGGGTTTTGGTGATGGACACAGCTCAGGGACTTGGGTTGAAGGGCTTGTGGTTGTGGGTCAGGGGACGTGCGGTCAAGAGGGCAGTGAGATAGGCCAGGAATGTGGGTGCACCAAGCAGGCATAACTGCTTGCCAGGCACGGGCATGTGGGTGTGTGCCAGGGACCTGCATCCCAGAAGGGCGGCCGCTGGTAAGGAATGGTGTGGTGCCTTGTAGGGGGCATGGCCAGGGGTGAGGCCCAGGCTGCAGGCCACGCCCTGATGCAGACGGTCAGTTTGCTCAGGGATCCCTGTGGGTTTGGACGAGGTGAGGTTTACCTTCAGTCCTTTGGCCCTGTTGATGGCTCGGAGGGGCCGCAGCACTCGCAGGACTCGGAGAATCTTCACCACCGAGATGGCGCTGGAACTGAAGAAGGGCCAGGCCTCAGACCTTGACCTGGGCCTGGCCTTGACTCTGGGACAGGTGTGTGTGTGTGTGTGTGTATGTCACTCACTGGATGCCAAAGGAGATGAGGGACACGCTGACCACCAGCAGATCCAACAGATTGAACCAGCTACGGCAGAAGGAGCCACGATGCAGGAAGGCCCCAAACACGGTCATCTGGGGAACAGGACAGCAGGCTGGAGCACCCAGGCCTGGGCATGCTCAGGGGGAGGATGGGGTGGCGACAGGAGAGGCAGGCAGCGGAGTGCAGGGGAAGCAGGGGCAGAGGCTGGCTGGGGCCACGGGGAGGGGGAGGAAGTGGGCTTTGAGGGTGGGCGTGGAGTGTGCTGGTTAACCGAACCTGTTAGTTACCTTTAGTAGGATCTCCACAGTGAAAATGGAGGTGAAGGCGTAATCGAAGTACCCCAGAATCTGGGTGGTGAGAAAGGGGAGGAGCCACTGAGAATGACTAAGGGGATGCTAGGTGTGGACCTGCTCATGTGTGCACCTCTCTATGTGAGTTTTGCGCGCTCTCTCCCTCTCCCCTCGCCTCTCCCTCCCTCTCCACCACCATCACCACCACCACCACCACCACCACCATTATCATCATCATCAAAGACTTTTCCATAAGCCCAAAGCTTCGGCCATCAGAAAGCTCAGGGCTCACGTTTGGACTCCTCTACCCCTAACCCAGCTATCTGGGTGCCCTCAGACTGTTGAGCCTCTCTGAGCACAGCTTCTCCCCCAGTCTAACTCTTGTTCTCCCTGATGCTTCCCAGGTGTGCTGCACACGCAGAAGGGGCTGGCCCCAAGACTGATGCTCTCCCCGCCCAGCAGGCTGCCCCCCGGGGGGAGTCCCCCTAGCCCAAGCAGAGGCTCACGTGGTTGCGGAAGGAGTGCGCTCGGATGGGGTCCTCGGCAGCCAGGGACACGCTGCTTAGGATGATAAACACCAGGATCAGGTTGGTGAAGATGTGGTGGTGGATGAGGGTGTGGCAGGCCTTCCTCAGCCTATGCAGCAGAGGGGGCATGGTTAGGGAGGATATGGGCCTGGTCAGAACCCCGGCGCCCAGGGTGAGCCCCAGGGCATTCCACCTGCCACCAGGCCATGTGCCCAGCCCCTGCCACTCCCAGCACTCACGGGTTGGTCTGGCTGAGACAGAAGAAGGCACTGCCCTCGGGGATGGGTACCACCTTCTCCTTGGGTACAACTTCCTGCAGGAGTTCCACACGCCCTGCACCTCCTTCCTCTTCTTCCTCTTCCTCCTCTTCTTCCTCCTCTTCCATGCCTGGCACCAGAAAAAGAGCAAAGGAGACAATTAATTGAGAAAACTGATGGGAAGCACCTGGACTAATGCTTGTCACACGGCAAATGGTTCCCATCTCCCTGCTAGAACGTCAGCACCGTAGGGAGGGGATTTTAGTCTGGTTGGTTCTTTGCTGTGCCCCCAGCATCTAGAACAGTGCCTGGGACACAGCAGGAGCTCTGTAAACGTGTGTGTGTGTGTGTGTTTAAGATTTATTTTTTTAACTTCAAAGTCAGAGCTACAGAGAGGCAGAGAAAGAGAGAGAGAGAGAGAGAGAGAGAGAGAGAGAGAGAGAGAGAGAGAGGTCTTCCATCCGCTAGTTCACTCCCCAGGTGGCCCCAATGGACGGAGCTGCACCAATCCGAAGCCAGGAGCCAGGAGCTTTCTCACACCAGTGCAGGGGCCCAAGGACTTGGGCCATCTTGCACTGCTTTCCCAGGCCATAGCAGAGAGCTGGATGGGAAATGGAGCAGCCGGGACTCGAACCAGCGCTCATATGTGATGCCGGAACTGCAGGCAGTGGCTTTACCTGCTATGCCACAGTGCCGGCCCCTATAAATGTGTATTTGAATGGATGTTGTAGGTGGGGATTTCAAAAATGGAATTAAAAGATAAGTATAACTTGGTACAAAAGATTTTGAGATCCATGCATTTTTTTTTCCATAATATGTTTTTCCCCTACAAACTTTTGGCAGTCCCCTTGTAAATACACACTATTGAATAATAAAGCCTCGGAGAACTTCTGCAGTAGAATGAAATGTCTGTTTTGCTTCTTTAACACCCATGGCCCCCAGTGTCGCTGGCCACGCACGAAGCCCGTTATTTTCACGGTGACCCTGGAAAAGCCCATGCCCCAGAGAGAAGGGTCTCAGCGGTCAGAAGCTGTCCCCGAGGTCCCACACCTCCTGCAACTGGCCCTGCCCACTTGCCTGCTCCTTCACTCTTTGCGCCCTCCTCTTCCTCCTTCTCCCCACCAGGCACCTGGGGACAGGAAGCCGGGGGTCATTGATGGCAGAGGAGACACCAGGAGATGGATGCAGGAGAGGCATGGGAGGGATGCTATGCTGGGGGCGGGGGGAGATGAACAGGCAGGAGGATGAGGGTTAAAGCCACGTGCATGCGCACACATGCACACACACACAGGTTTTGGTGGCGGGGGGAGGTGTCGACAGTTCCCAGGCTTCTAACTCACCAACACCCCGTTCTCCTGTGGGAGGTTGCTCTCACTGCTCTTCTCCCTGTGTGAGGAAACAGACGGTGATCACTGCAGGTGGCAATGGACCGGCAAGGCTGACGGGATCCCTGCAGTCAGATCAGAAATTCCTTGGTTCCCATAGACCCTCCGTGCCTCAACCCTTGTCCCCACCCCCGGGTCTGTTTGTACAGTAGCCAGAGGGAGCCTATTACATTCTTTTCGGCACGTCTTTCCTCAGCTCACACCCCTTCTCCTTGTGACTCCTCCCACTCAGAAAAAAACCCAAGTCTTCCCCCTGGCCCAAGACATCCTCAATAGGATCCCTCTATCCCCCTGCCCCATTTGATCTCACTTCCTACCACTCTCCTCCTTTCTCACTCCATTCCAGTCTCCCTGGTGTTTTTAGACTATACTATGGACATTTCCACCTCAGGACCTTTGCACCTGCTGTTCTCTTATCTTGAATACTCTTCCTCCAGAGATTTGCATGGCTCACCCCCTCAGTTCACTCAGATCTCTGCTCAGATGTTACTTCCTCATTGAGACCTTTCTTTATCACCCTAATCAATAGGATTTCACTACATGCTATTAACATACATTGAAGTTCTATTATACATTCATTTGTTTGTGCTTTGCTTGCCTTCTCCAAGTAGAATGTCAGTTGCATGAAGGCAAGGATTCTGCTTGCCTCAACTCTTGCTATCTCCTCAGCATTTAGAATAGGGCCCAGCACAAAGTAGGTGCTCAATAAATGCATATGGGGGCCAGCACTGTGGTGCCAGCATCCCATATGGGCACTGGTTCTAGTTCTGGCTGCTCCACTTCTGATCCAGCTCTCTGCTATGGCCTGGGAAAGCAGTAGAAGATGGCCCAAGTCCTTGGGCCCCTGCACCCACATGGGAGACCTGGAGGAAGCTCCTGACTCCTTGAATCAGCAGATGGAAGACCTTTCTCTCTCTCTCTCTCTCTCTCTCTCTCTCTCTCTCTCTGCCTCTGTAACTCCTCTTTTCAAATAAATAAATAAATATTTAAAAAAATAAATGCATGTTAATTGAACGCGAATTGTCAGGGTGTATCTGGAGCTGAGGATTATCAGGGTGACCAGAGGCATCTCTGGTGGGGAGAGGTATCTGTGTGAGGTTCCCAGTAAGGGATGCCGGGGAGATTCTGTCTTGGGGGCAGAGCCAGACCTCACCTGCCCTTGTCCTTGGCAGTGCCTGCATCTCCACTGGCCAGGTTGTCCACAGCAATGGCAAGAAACACGTTCAGCAGGATGTCTGGAGTGAGCTTAGGCTGCCGAGGTCGGAGAAGCAGCCTGCCCGCAGCCTGCCTAGCTCCTCTAATCCACCCAGACCCCACCATCCTGCCCCTGACGGGTCCAAGGATACAGTTGCCACAGATGAAGAGGATAATGAAGTAGACGCACACCAGCATCCCTGGGAAGAAGGGGCCACCATAGGCCATAATGCCATCGTACATGACCACATTCCAGTCCTCGCCTGTTAGGATCTGGGGGTGGGAATCACTGTGAAGCTCTTGGGATCCCCTCCAATTCCAGGCCCCCTCCCAACCCACAAAACCCCGGGGGTGTCCAGGCCCCACCTGAAAGACAGTGAGGAGGGCCTGGGGGAAGGTGTCAAAGGTGCTTCGCTTAGTGTGAGTCTGGTCGAAGTTGAACTTGCCCCCAAACAGCTGCATGCCAAGCAGAGAGAAGATGATGATGAAGAGGAAGAGGAGAAGCAGCAAGGATGCGATGGATTTCATCGAATTGAGCAGGGATGCCACCAGGTTGCTCAGAGATGCCCAGTGTCTGCAGCAGAGATGGAAGAAGGCAGGGTTGGTGCTGCATCCACTGGAAAAGCCAGGAACCTCGGCAGGGCTCTGGCTCGGCACACACAGCAGCAGGCTGGGTTAAATTGGTCTTGGCATCAGGTTGGAAGTGATTTCAGAGTTGGGGTATAGAGAAAGAAGTTAAGGGGACAGGGGCCGGCGCTGTGGTGCAGCAGGTTAACGCCCTGGCCTGAAGTGCCGGCATCCCATATGGGCACTGGTTCTAGTCCTGGCTGCCCCACTTCTGATCCAGCTCTCTGCTATGGCCTGGGATAGCAGTAGAAGATGGCCCAAGTCCTTGGGCCCCTGCACCCACGTGGGAGACCTGGAGGAAGTTTCTGGTTTCTGGCTTTGGATCGTCGCAGCTCTGGCCATTGTGGCCACCTGGGCAGTGAACTAGCGGATGGAAGACCTCTCTGTCTCTTTCTCTCTCTCTCTTTCCCCCTCTCTTCTCTCTGTGTAACTCTTACTTTCAAATAAATGAATAAATCTTTTAAAAAAAGAAGTTAAGGGGACAATTGAGTTGGAGGTTAAGGTTGGTATAACAGGAGAGGAGATTAGGGTGGAGGTGCAAACGGAAGTTGGTGAAGCTAGAATTGGGTTTTAGGCTGGGACTGGGACTGGGCTTGGGGATAAGATTGTGCTAGAGTTTTGGGATAGAGGAATGGATGGGGATGAGCTCGAAGCAGGAGCAGGGAATGGGGTTGTTGTTGGAGATAGGGTAGCAGTTAGGAGTTAGGGATATGCGGGCTGTGTTTGGGGATGGAAGATGCTGTTATAGTCCCTGCTTACTAATGGGGATGGAACTGGGAGTTACGGATGGAGTGGAGGTGGGGTTGGGTTTAGGAATGAATCTTGGGATCATGCGCGGTTGGGGTTGGAGATGGGGTTAGGGATGATGTTATAGTTGGGGTTTGGGAAGGGGATGAGTATGGGGAGTTGACTTTGGAGGTGGGGTTGGGGATATTAGAGCAGGAGTTGAAGTTGAGAAAGAGGATGGAAATGGAGCAGACACTCTCCCCAAATGGATTTTAGAAAAACTTTTAAAAAAATACAGATGTTTCCATTAGGCTGAATAAGATAGCAGGTAGAAAATCCTAGCAGCAAAATGATTTATGGCCTTTGTCCACAGCAAATGAGAAACTGCATTCTAAAAGCCTTGGTAATGACTACCAAATGGATTTTTAAAAAAATATTTTATTTAGCCAGCGCTGCGGCTCACTAGGCTAATCCTCCGCCTGCGGCACCAGCACTCCGTGTTCTAGTCCTGGTTGGGGCACTGGTTCTGTCCCGGTTGCTCCTCTTCCAGTCCAGCTCTTTGCTGTGGCCTGGGAAGGCAGTGGAGGATGGCCCAAGTGCTTGGGCCCCTGCACCCTCATGGGAGACCTGGAGGAAGCACCTGGCTCCTGGCTTCGGATGGGCGCAGCGCGCTGGCCGTAGCGGCCATTTGGGGGGGGGTGAACCAACGGAAGGAAGACTTTTCTCTCTGTCTCTCTCTCTCTCACTGTCTAACTCTGCCTGTCCAAAAAAAAAAAAGATTTTATTTATTTGTAAGACAGAGTTACAGAGAGAGAGACAGAGACAGAGACAGAGACAGAGAGAGAGACAGAGAGACAGAGAGAGAGGTCTTTCATCTGCTCCCCAAATGGCCTCCATGACCGGAGCTGGGCTGGTCTGAAGCCAGGAGCCAGGAGTTTCCTCTGGGTCTCTCACATAGGTACAGGAGCCCAAGGACCTGGGCCATCTTCTACTGCTTTCTAAGGCCATAGCAGAGAGCTGGATTGGAAGTGGAGCAGCCAGGACTTGAACTGGTGCCCATATGGGATGCTAGCGCCTCAGGCGGAGGCTTAGCCCACAACACCACACCACTGACCCCATACCAAATGGATTTTAATATCCACGAAACCTTTGATTCCTGGTGTTTTCCTTGGGCCTGAAACAGTGGCCAGCATGCAGTAGGCACTCAATGGATATTCAATAAATGAATGGTGAGGGGCCAGCATCATGGCACAGAGGGTTAAGGCATCGCTTGCAATGCCGGCATCCCAGATGAGCACTGGTTCAATTCCCAGCTGCTGCAATTCAGATCCAGCTCCCTGCTAATGTGCCTGTGAAAGCAGCAACAGATGGCCCCAGTGCTTGGGTCCCTGCTACCCATGTGGGAGACCCGGATGGAATTCTGGGCTCCTGGCTTCAGCCTGGTCCAGACTCTACCATTATGGCCATTTGGGGGGTGAACCAGCAGATGGAAGATCTCTTGATCTCTCTCTCTCTCCCCCCACCCCTGGTCTCTCTCCTTGTATCTCTTCCTTTCAAGTCAATCAATCAATCTTTAAAAACCTGAATGGCGGCACAGATGAAGTTATCGCTGGAGTTGGGGTATAGCCGTTGGGGCTGTTTGGGGTCCCATTGTTCTCATCCCCCACGCACCTGGTGACCTTAAAGATCCTGAGGAGGCGCACGCATCGGAGCACAGAGATGCCCAGGGGCTGCATGGCGCCCACCTCCACCAAGGTGGTCTCGAGGATGCCCCCGCAGACCACGAAGCAGTCGAAGCGGTTGAAGAAGGAGGAGACGTAGACAGAGGGGCCCAGCCCGTACAACTTGAGAAGCATCTCCACAGTGAACAGGCAGAGCAACACTTTGTTGGCATACTCTGTGGGGAGAGGGGTGGGAGGGACATGCTGGCTAGTTGCCATGGTGCTGTGGGGGGGGTGGGTAAGGGACACAGGGTGCTTTGGGGTAGTGGGTAACAGGCCAGGGCCAGTCTGGAGGCAGGGATAGGGTTAGGGATGGGGTGGGGGTTAGAGTTACCTCTGTGAGACCAGGAAGATTCCAACTCAAGGACAGAGATAGTCGAAGGTTTAATTGGATTGGGACTGGTTTGGGGGGCAGGGTTCGAGGTGTGCCCAGTATTCAGGGTGAGATGGAGACCGTAATAAGTACCAGTCAGATTGTAAGCACTGGTAAGTGTCCACTATAAGCGGGCCATGCAATGTTCTAAGGGCTTTTCACTTTAACGCATTCACTCCTCCCAACCAAGTAAGTACTATTATTCTCATCATTTTGTACACAGGAAACAGGCACAGAGGTGTTAAGCTTGTCCTGACAGTGTGGTGTGAAGCACCTGGCTTCTGGCCCTGCCACTCTCTAGCTGAGTCCTGGGTTTGTCACTGCACCCTTCAGCGCCTTGGTGTTCAGTACTGTGCCTTAGTACTGAAGTTACATAAGGTTGTGGGGGAAAGCAGTTGATGAGCTTGTACATGACAAGTGTCAAGAACGGAGTCTGATGCACACAGCAAGCACTACCTAAGTGCAAGCTACAAGGCGAGATGAGGCAGGCTAAGGTTTCTGCACTTCTCTGGGTGGCAGAGCAGTGTCTGGGCTCCTGAGGCCCCCAAGGAGATCTTGGACTTGGGCTGGGAGGGCATGGAGGGCACGGAGGGCTGAGGAAAGGGATAGGGGGCTGGGGAAGAGGGCTGGCGCACCCTGCGTCTGGGTGAGCCACACGGGCTGCCCGTGGTGCTCTGAGGCGATGGTCAGCGTGTTGAGGAAGACAAGCAGCAGCACGGCCCAGTAGCAGGCGGTGGACTTCACAGCCCGCCGGCAGCGCGCCCGGAGGCCCCGGTTTACTCGTCGGAGGCGGCGGCTGGGGGAAAGGAGAACCCTCAGGCTGAGATCACCTACCTAGGTCCTGGGGGCGGGGGGGCCGCTGGGGAGGGGCATCCAGAGGCCACGGAGGGCTTGGAGGTGGGTGGGGGGTGTGTCTCAACTCACCAGACCTTGGTTTTCATGATCTTGTTTCTGGAAAAGAGGAGGATGGCAGGTGGGTGTCATAAGCCCCGCCCACCCGCTCCGCCCCGGAGTGGCTGGGACCAGAAGTCAGGGGTCTCTGGTCAAGGTTTGACACCAGTGTCAGGACTAGGCTCAGGGTCTGGGCTGGGTCAGGGATCAAGGGCTAGGGGCCCTCACAGGCAACGTGTACAACCGGCCAGAGCCCCCTCTTCCTCCTCCTCATCGCCCGCAGTCTCTGCCATCGAACCCGTGTCACTGGCTGGGAGACTGGCTAAAGGCAGAGTAGGGATAGAGATCAGGACCCGGCAGCCCCAAGGTCCTGCCTCTGCCTGCCCCTCCCGCCCCCCCCAACCCTGCCCCAGCCTGTCTGGGTCCCCACCATGGCTGCTGGTGGAGTGTGTGGAGCGAGTGGAGTGACTGAACCAGCGCAGACGTCCACGCCGCCGACTGGTCAGCTCAGCCAGCTGGGGCCCTGTGGAGTCACAGAAGACGGTTGCAGGGGACGGTTTGGGGGCAAGGATGGGCCTCGTCTAGAGTGGGGGGTGTTAATTGGTGTCTGAGGCTGGCTCTAGATTCTGCCCAGAGCCATGGCTGGGGGTGGGGCCAGGGGTTGCTGCAGGTTGGGGCTGGGTCTCAGGCCAATGGAATCCATGGGCCCAATGCGTGGAGTGGAAAGTGCATGGGCTGGATGGGGGTTGCCTGCGATGGCCAGCCCAGCCCTCTTCAGTCACAGAACCAGAGGCGCCGTCTGCCGAGGGGTCCTCAAGGTCCAGCTCCTCCGCCTGTGTGATCCAGTCCAGGTAGCCCCGTAGATCCTCCTCCATCTGCTGCTTCTCGCGAAGCTTCTGGAAGTCCCCCCGGGCTTTTGCTTTCTCCCTCTCCTTGGAGAACTCCCTGAGCGGAGAGGCGAGAGGGCTGGGTGGGAGAGCTGTCCCACTACCTTTCCATCACCCTGCCAGCCACACTAACCTCTGCTCCCTACATTGTTACTCAAGTAACACTTTTTTTGAGCAGTTCTGTCCTGACATCCTAACTTCTAACAGCAAGAGCTCCCACTTCTTATCTTTATCTTTCCTTTCTTTCCATAGTGCATGAAAATGTGGGTGCATACATCACACACACACATAATTTATTGTGCATGTTTCTATTGTCTGTTTGCTCCCATCGGGAAATAATATTCCAGAAGGCAAGGATTTTTTTTTGTCCCTTGTTCCATTCCTAAAAAGTCTTGCACACAGTTGATGCTCATGATTGAATGAATATAGGAGTATTTTGGGTGGGTTTTGAAGGATGCCTAGGAGTTTTCCAGACATACTAAAGGGAAACAGGGGTTGTTAGGGGTTGGGCAGTGGGCTAAGTCTCTCACCCACTCAGGACACCAAGCACAAGGTTGAGGACGAAGAAAGACCCAAAGATGACCAGGCTCACGAAGTACAGCCAGGGCAGCTCATACCCCATGGCGTCCTGCATCTGGGGAGTGAGCGTATGCATCCGTCAGAGTATGCCAACACTCACTCGTTCAGAGCTCAGTGAGGAAGGGCGGGCACAGCCTCGCAGCCGGGCACTCCCCGGCCACCTCACCCAGTAAAGCACATCGGTCCAGCCTTCCATAGTGATGCACTGGAACACTGTGAGCATGGCAAAGAAGAAGTTGTCGAAGTTGGTGATGCCACCGTTGGGCCCTGGCCAACGCCCTCGGCACTCGGTCTGGTTCAGCGTGCATGCGCGCCCTGAGCCAGAAGATGCACAGGGCGAGGGGTCCTCCTCCGCTTCCACATCTGTGAAGAGAGTGGAACTTGGGGCTTCAGGGGAATGCCCACCTGCAGACGCTCCCATCCTGGAGCTCCGCCCTCCTAGCCAGCTTGACTCAGGGTCCTGGATTTTTTCTAAGGCAAGGGCAAGTCCCTAGCTCCACTTTTTAAGGCTGAACGCTCTGAGGTCTGGATTCTGAACTACTGGGAAGCTGTGGGTCCCACCAACAGGGTTAGAGAGAGTGGGACTCGGAGTCTTGCGAAATTCGGGACCATTTGTTTCCTGCAAACAGAAGAGGCGGGGCTTGGCCTGTGATCTGGATGGGCGGTCACGGTCACGGGGGATGGCAGCCTTAAATGTCCGGCCAGAAGTTGGTCTGTGGGTGGAGTCTTGGGATAGGGGAGCATCTATTTGCTACGGGGGTTCTAAGTCCCGGATTTAGGGCGGAGTCTTGGATATACGGGTGGGGCTTGGTTATCGGGTGGAGGAGCCTGAGCCTAGGGGCAGAGTCTTGTGACTCCGAATGAGTTTCCTTGGGAACAGGATAGGGCCTAGGAGCCGGCAGAGGGGAAGTGTCCTGTCCCGGGACAGGTGGGCTGGCTGACCCGATCCCAGGAAGTAACACGTCTTGTGCATGCGTCCTAGGAAGAGCTCGAGGCCGATGATGGCGTAAATGATGATGACGAAGAGCACCAGCAGTGCGATGTGCAGCAGCGGCACCAGCGCCTTCATGATGGAATTGAGCACGATGTGCAGGCCTGCGGCCAGGGAAGGGTCGGTGACATAGGGCAGAGTCAGCTCAGCCCCCCCCCCCCAACCCCGAGGGGCTTGCCACTCACTCGGAACCCCAGACACCAGCCTCAGTGGCCGCAGCACGCGAAACGCCCGCAACGCCTTCACGTCGAAGCCCCCGGGCTTCCCCCCGGTGTGCGGGGCGTCCCCGGGCCGGCCAGGACCCTGCTCCAGCAGCACGCTGAACAGCCTGACCAGGAACACGGGAGGGACGGGGAGGGGGGCTCAGGCCGTGAGAACCCTCCACCCTCGTCCCTTCCCTTCCTCAACCAAGGACACGTCCCTGTAACTAGAAATGCAAAAAAAAAAAAAAACATTTAAAATTTAAATAGGCTAAGCTTCCTGGGGCCGGGGTTGTGGCACAGCAGCCGCCTGCGAGCGACTGTGGCCCCTTCCCTGAGTGAAGAATTCAGCGGGTGGGATGGCGAGTATGGTGCCCCCTTCAGCCGCGCACCCGACCACGACGATGATGAAATCCAGAAGGTTCCAGCCATTGCGGATGTAGGCGCTGGGGTGCAGCACCAGCCCGTAGGCCACGATCTTGAGCACGGTCTCCACAGTGAAAATCACCAGGAATACGTACTCCACTTGTTCCTGCGGGTGGAGCCAGGCGGGGAGGGGAGCTGGCAAGTTAGATGTGGGCGTGGCGGTGGGGGAGGGGGAAGCTAGCTAGAGGATGGGGCTGGGCAGAAGCGAGCCGTTTGGGTCTGTATGGGAGCCTTGAGATACGGCTTTATGGGGGCTCTATCTGGTTGGAGGGAGGGTGGGTTGGGGCTGGGAGGGGTGCTCACCAGGTTGTGGTTGGCAGTGTTGGAGTCATCTTCCGGGAAGGGGATGTAGACCCCCAGAGCCACGCAGTTGGCAAAGATGGTCAGCAGGATGAGGATGTCAAAGGGCCTCGCGTGGACACAGTCAAGGAGCCAGACGGAACAGCCTCGGAATCCCCACATGCTCTTGGGGCCCTCGCACCCTGATTCTGGCCCTTGACTCCAGGGTGGCAGATCCTGACTTCTCTACCCCTGCCCCCTACCCCACCCCCACCGTAGGCCTTGACTTTGACCCCAGTGGAAGCTTTAATCACCCTCAACTCTTGCTGTGATTTAGTCCTTGATCAAGGTGACCTTCGCCTTTCTGAACGCCCCCTCTAATCCAGTTCTTGATGGTTGACCCCTCATAACCTCAGCCCTCCTCCATTTCAGCCTTGACCCAGTCCTTGACTGTTGGTACCCTGATGATCCTTGCCCCTTGAGCCCCGCCCTTGGCCTGCCAGGATGCTTCCACTCCACGATGCTGATGCAAGACCGCCGCAGGGGATTGGCTAGGGTGAGGCAGAAGAGTGCGCGGGGTGACCTCTGGGCGCTGGCCACTGCCACTGTCTTGTGCTTGCTGTGCTGGGTCCTTCGCCTAGGGGTCTCCAGAGCCGAGGATCCGCTAATTTCATCCCCCACAGCTGGAGGCCCAGGGCACAGCCCCCATTCGGGACCAGGGCCTTCTCCATTGGCTGGATTGGGATCTGGGGTGCTGTCTGTGTGGAGAAACTGAGTTAGGGAGTAAACAAGGCGTGGGAACAAGCTGCTTCCTGCCCAATCCCATCCCATTGTTTGAAAGAAGGAGAGAAGAGCATGTAAAATTGGGGAAAGTTGGGAGTACCTGGATTAAGAATTGGGGAAGTAAAAGTGGTGTTGGGATTATGATTGTGGGTAGAGTAACAAACAGTTTACAGGGGATGAAGGGGAGATTCCTTTTCCAAGTGAAGTAGGGTCTGATGTCAGACTGCGGGCTAGACTTTAGATTGTCCTGGGGTGGGATTAAATTTCTAGCTGGAGGCAAATTTAAGGTGAAATTTGAGTGGTGACTTTTGGATTGGGCTGGGATTGGGTTTAAATATGGGGAGGAATGGAGTGTGGTTGGCTTTTGGTTGAGGGGCAAGACTGAGTCTTTTGAATGAATGGGGGTTAGAATCAGGATCAAGGTTAGGGCGGAAGTTGAGTTTTGAGTGGGGTTTTCAGCTAAGGCCGTCTCTAGTTCCCATGATCTAGTTTTAGCCTCTGCAGGACAGTAGGTTGGCTTGGTTAAGATAGCCAGCTCTGGAGAAAAATGTCTAAGTTTAAATCCTGACTCTACTAGTCGGTAGCTGTGGGCCAAATGAAATAATCTCGGTAAGTCTTAATTTCCTTATCTATATAATGAGGATGATAATAAGAGTACCAAGAGCACCTACATTATAGGCGTGGTGTGAGGATCAACCCAGGTCGGCATTCAGAAGAATGCCTGGCACGTAATATTATTCCCATTGTGCAGATGAGACAATTGAGGCCAAAAGGTCAGGTGACTTGGAAAAGTGGTTGAATTGGGAGTCAAACTCAGCCAGTCTGACTCTACAGCCCATTCAGCTTACTAACACCAAGTGCATGGTGTTTCTTTCACTCTCCCTCTCTCTAGTTTTATTATTTTTTTAAGGGTCTCTTTTGGGAAAGTCAGAGACTACACTCCCTAAGAGTATGGACATTCAGGGGTTGAGGTTGAGGTTAGGCGACTTTAGAGTTCTTGGTAAGATCTGTATCCAGGGTGGGATTTGGACTCTAACAGGGATTTGCCTTCCGGTTGGTTAACATTTGTGTTAGGATTCAATTGGAGGCTGGCTTTGGGGTTAGGGTTGGGGTGGGTGCTAGGATGGGGTCAGGGCCAGGATCGAGGGTTGGGTTTCATTTGGGAACTAAGGGAGTAGATGGGGAGAGGAGGCCTTGGGTGCAGTGTCTGGGCCAGGCTGACCATCAGGGCTCAGATGGCAAAGAGGCTGTGTTTGGGGCTAGCTGGGATGGGAATAGGGTGATGTGACTCTGCTCCCTTAGAGGCTCCCCCCAGCTGGGGTCTGGGTGGGCAGTGGGTAGGTGAGAGGGGCTGAGGGTGGAGCAGAGCCCAGGCTTGCTCCAAGGGTCTGCAGGGGTGCAAAGCTGCTCTCACCTTTCCCGCCTTCAGATTCCGACATCCTCCTTTGGAGATTGAAGAGCCATCTGCGCACAGCCCCCCTCTCTTCCCCCAGCTTTAGAGGGATTAAGGTCATAGGGCGGGGCCATAACAGTGTCAGAGGGGCGGGTGAGCAAGGGGTGCAAGTGGATGTTGGTGAGCCAGAGCTTGTCAACACAAAAGGCATTGATGAAATGTTTGCCAAACATGTACCTGCCCCCAAAGAGTCAGAAACTAAAATAAGAATGATATCATGGCATCTGAAATTTGAAGTACGTAGGAAAAATCTAGTATAATATATGTGCAATATTTCCATAGGAAAAATGTCAAATATCATCAAATGTATCTCTGCCTTTCAAATAAATCATCAAATGTTCAAATATCATCAAATGTTAAATGGGTTCTCAATAACCAGAGAACTATATAACGTTTACTGATTGAAATATTCAACATTGTGAGGATGTCAATTCTTCCCAAAGCAATCTAGAGGCTCAGTGCAATCCCAAAACAAAATCACAGAAGCTTTTTCTGCAGAATTTGACAAACTGATTCTGAAATGTGTATCAGCATTACAAAGGACCTGGAAAATCCAAGATGGGGAGACTTGCTGTGTTTTATATCAAGGCTTCTTGATAGTAATCACAGGGAGTAGAAGAAAACGGAGTGCAGAAACTTATATACATACTCACATGTACACGTGATTTGTGAGAAATATTGGTAGTGCTATATATTAGAGACAAGATGGGCTTTTCAGTAAATGGTGGCTACATAAATATTCGCTAGGTAATTATTCCTTGGAGTGCACAAATATGTACAGCATATTAAAAATAGAGCATTTATTGAATTCATGAATGCTAGTAACTATAACTTACATAGTGCCTTCTCACTGTATTATGTGTCAGGCATACAGTACAAGTGCTTTACATAAATTAAATTCAGTTTTAATCCTAGGAAGCATGTCCTATAGTCCCGCTTTACTGATGAGCAAAGTAAGATATGGGGAAGCAGTCGCTTGCTGCTTAAAGCTCTTCCCTTAACTTCTACAACATTATAGCCTAGAAGATGAATGCCACCTTAAATGAATGAGTAAAAAAGTTCCTTTCTCCTCTCCCCACAACTTTCCTTTTTCCCTTGAACAATTTCGGGACTGTGGGTGGAAGAACTACAACTCCCATGAGCTATTGCGCGTTCAAGCCTGCGCGCTCGCGCGCGTGCGCCCTCACACTAGGCCGCAAGTATTCTCGCCTGCGCCACACTCGCTCGTTCACGGAACTACACTTCCCAGCTCTCCCCGCGCGGCCCGTGACCCTCCGTGGACCGAGAGCGCGGAGCGAGGTTTCAGCAGTTGCACCCTACTCTTTCGGGATTCGGCTCTGGACCCAGCCCCTGACTCCGACGCGGCTCCACTATGGAGGAGGCGGACCGAATCCTCATCCATTCGCTGCGTCAGGCCGGCACGTAAGTACCTAGCCCCCACTCACCCTTAAAAGCCCACATCCGGGACTCTAAAACCCAGGGACACCCCCCAACACCCCGTTACCCGGGAACCTTAAAACTCAGGATCTTGACATCCAGGGCTTCCACTTCCAGAATTCGAAGACTTCCCCACACACCTCAACATCAGAGACCTTCCAAACCTCTTGACTCCAACATTTAGTAACCCCAAACTCCGGGACCCAGATCTACGATAGAATTTGTGAATCTTAAGAACTGGGGCCCTGAAATATGCGGATCTTGACATCAGTACCCCTGGACCCTTATATCTGCACTTGTTCTTAGCCAAAAGGCCGAGAAGCGATGGACCCTTATATCTGAAGACCCTAAGACACTTGTGCTCTAGGGAACTGAAAACGTCAGGATCCTGGTTCTCGGAGGAACTCTACAGACCTCGGGACAGGATATTTAAGAACCTTCAGACTTAAGTTCCTCAAACACCTTGGGCTTTCAAAACCCCCGGACCCTGTAATATGGTGGTGTCAGCACTCGGTAACCCTGACACACAAGGACTCCTTCGTTAAGGGGCCCTAAAACTCCAGGATTGCCCACACCTAGGAAGCCTGACTCCTGTATCACTTGAAAGTAGAGGATCTTGTAGCCAGAAATCTTGACTCTCAGGGACCCTGGCAATTAGAACTATGGAAAACCCGAGCCTCCCAACGTGAACTCTCCAAACCCTACCCACTCAATATCTAGGGAGCCCTGACATGCAGAGAATACGATATCTGTGGACTTAGAAACCCAGAGACTATGCCACCCAGACCCCCCAGATGTGAAGGTTTTAAGTCTCGGGGAAATTTGCAATTTTCGGAACTCAGGTCCCTTCCATCCACCATTCTCTTACACCAAGGTTTTAGGAACTGGGGTCCTAGTTCTTAGCTCTCCAAATGGAAATCACAGCCACTGAGACCGAGGATCTGCCTGAATGTGGGCACCCCCCCCCCCACCCCCGGTTGCAGGGCTCCTAGAGGGCTGCATGGCCCAGCCTGCTCCCAGTTTCCTGCCTGCTCCTGTCCCAGTGAGCCCGCCCTTTCCTTCTTCAGGGCGGTTCCTCCAGACGTGCAGACCCTGCGAGCCTTCACCACGGAGCTGGTTGTAGAGGCCGTGGTTCGCTGCCTGCGTGTGATCAACCCTGACGTGGGCTCTGGCCTCAGCCCCCTGCTGCCTCTCGCTATGTCTGCCCGGTTCCGCCTGGCTATGAGCTTGGCTCAGGCCTGCATGGTGAGTGCCCTCCTCCCAGCACACACTCACACACACACTCTCACATACACAGTCTCCTTCCTTCCTCCTTCACGAAGGAACCAAGTTCCTTTCAAACTTGTTCTTTTGGCCTTTCCTCTCTGTCACCTCCCCCTGTGGCTTAGTGTTCAGCTGCTGGCTCTAGGGTCAACTGAGTAGTTCAGACCCTAGCTCTACCCATCTGGAGAGACAGAGGGAGAGAGAATGATCTTCCATATGTTGGTTCACTCCCCAAATGGCTGCAACGGCCCGTGCTGGGCCAGGCTGAAGTCAGGAGCCTGCAACTGCATCCGGGTCTCCCATGTGGATCAGTGGCAGGGACCCAAGCGTTTGAACCATCACCCCCTGCCTCCCAGGATGTGTCAGCAGGACGCTGGATTGAAAGCGGAGGAGCCGCAATTGGAACCAGTGCTCCTATATGGAGTATGGGCCTCCCAAGTGGCGACTTAACTTGCTGCACCACACGCTCGCTCCAAGAGTGGCACTTTATAGGGGTGATGTTGCAGGGAGAGCACACAGTGGGAGGCTCTGAGGTGGTGGTGGTGGTGGGGCCAGGCATCCCCCAGTTCTCTCAGTGCTGTCTTGTGTTCATCAGCTTTGGCTTCCACCGACTTTAGTGTAAGGGGCAGAGACCATGGCTCTTTCAGTGGTCCCGAGGTCCACGTGGCTGCCTGGCGCCAGCAGCAGGCAGGAAGGGTCTCTAACGCCGCTGGGTGCCATCCCCGGAGCCCCGCTGAGCTGAGCACTGCTGCCTTCTGCTGGCTTGGTGCCGTGCTCGCCGCTGCCACCCGTTGCGGAGCCTCGGCCACCTCCATACTTCCGTGTCTATCACTGTGCACACCCACTCCTGGAATGTGTTTCTGTATCAGTCACAAGCCTTTGATCAGAGATGTTGGAAAAAACCCAAAGTAGCTTAAAAGCCGGTGGTTTTCACACATTTTTTTTTGACCGTGACCCTCAGAAATATGTGTATCTTGCAATGTGGCCCTGTACACAGGCAAGTATGTAGTCATGATGGCTTTTGAGTGTGTGCCAGGTACTGTGGGCAATACGGTGCAACCTCAGGGAGTCCTCATGACAGGCTGCTGAGGTGGTACCATCACTTCCTGCACAGGAAGACAGTGAGGTGCAGAGGGCTTACGAGGGTAGGAGGCAAAGCTTGGGTTTGAATCTAGGAGGTCTGTTTTCCGTCCACTGCTCCAAATAAGCAGCAAGTCCGGAAGAAAAAGCCTATCTTTCCTCCTTGCAAAGATTTATTTTATTTATTTGCAAGGTGGATTTTAAGAGAGAGAGAAAAAGAGACAGAGAAAGAGGTCTTCCATCTGCTGGTTCACTCCCCACATGGCCACAAGGCCTCTGGCTGGGCCGATGTGAAGCCAGGAGATAGGAGCTTCTTTCTGGTCTCCCATGTGGTGCAGGGGCCCAAGGACTTGGGCTGACCTCCACTGCCTTTCCAGGAGCATTAGCAGGCAGCTGGATGGGAAGTGGAGCAGCTGAGGCTCAAACCAGCGCCCATTTGGGATGCTGGCACTGCAGGTGGGCTTTACCTACTATGCTACAGCACTGGCCCCAAAAAGTTGTCTCTCCAGGCCTGTTTCCCAGACCCTAGCCAGAACTCTCAGCAGCCTTGTCACCCACCTTTTCACAGATTTATTTATTTGAAAGGCAGAGTGGCAGAGGAAGAGATAGAGAAAGAAAGAGGTCTTCCGTCTGTTGGATCACTCCCCAAAATGGCTACCATGGCCGGAGTTGGGCCAGGCTTACGCCAGGAGCCAGGAACTTCATCCAGGCCTCCAAAGTGGGTACAGGGACCCAAGCACCCAGGCCATCTTCTACTGCTTTCCCAGGCCATAGCAGAGAGCTGGAGCAGAAGTGGAGTAGCTGGGACTTGAACCGGAACCCCGATATGGGATGCTGGTGTCGCAAGCTACAGCTTAGCCCACTGGACCACGACACAGGCCCCAGGAGTCCTTTCATTCTGAGCTCTTGTGTTGCTGGTCTTTTTTTTTCCTGTTTATTTTTTTAGGCATTCTATATAATACATTGATTCTCTGCCTATGATATGGACTCCAACAATTCCCAACTTGTCATTGCTAATTGCATTTTTCCTTTGGCGTTTTAGTTTCTTTTCAGACATGCAGAAATACTCACCTTTTCTTTTTAGTGTTCCCTCTGGATTTTGAGTCACACTTCGAAAAGCCTGAACTTCAATCTTACTTCTTACTCTCTGCAGCATTGACTAGTCCCTCTGCGGTGGCTCGGGGTGGGGGTGGAGCTAGAGGCCATGAGGAGCCAGACGGAGGCTTGGAGGGTGGTGGATGGAGATGAGACAGTGGGAAGTTTGTAGCCTGGACCCAGGGCTCCCAGGGCTCCCAGGGCAGGAGGGCCCTGGCTGCCGAGCTGAGGCAGTCACCTGATTTCACACCTGATCACCGCCAGGACCTGGGCTATCCCTTGGAGCTTGGCTATCAGAACTTCCTGTACCCCAGTGAACCTGACCTCCGGGACCTGCTGCTCTTCCTGGCAGAACGCCTGCCTGCGGATGCCTCCAACGATGCAGACCAGCCTGCAGGTCCAGGGCCTGGGGCGTGGAGGGTGGTGGTGGTAGGGAGACGTGGGCCTTCCTGGGGTGGTAGAGACAGAAAGGTGCAGGAAGCGAAAAGGCAGATGCGTGGGGTGGGGTATGTGTCTTTGAGATACTGAGGAGAAAGAGAGGATTAGGGGTTAGAGAGGGCATCTGAGGCTGAGGGCTGGGGTGTCCCAGGTCAGGTGAGTTGGTCCTGGGCGAGGGGCCCACCCCCAGTGGAGTCACACTGCCTGCTCCGCCCACCAGCCGCAGGGTAATTGTATAGGGGAGTCCTCCCACACCTCCTCCTGGTTTCCTCTGAGGTTTTCCCTTCAGCTCTCACCAATGGGAGGCCTTCCTCTGGTGCTTCCCGCAGTCCGCCTGGCTGTGCTCCGCCTCTGCATAGACTCCACCATCCTATTGGTGGTCCCTGTCCTCTACTCGCTGGCTTGCCTGCCTGCCCCAAGAGAGCAAGGACCTTTCCCTCCCCCACCTGGTTCACTCCCCAAATGGCTGCAAGAGCTGGAGCTTGGCCATACTGAAGCCAGCAGCCCCTATTGGGGCTCCCACATGGGTGCAGGGGCCCAAGCATTTGGGCCATCTTCCATTGCTTTCCCAGGCACATTAACAGGGAGCTGGATTGGAAGTGGAGCAGCTGGGAATCGAACCGGCACCCATATGGGATGCCAGCGCCACAGGCGGTGGCTTTATCTGCTGTGCCACAGCAATGGCCCCCAAAGCAGGGACCTTTAGCACTTTGTTCCCTGTGGTGGCTTTAGTGCCTAGAACAGCACCTGGGATGTGGTGGGTCCTCAGTAAGTGTCTGTTGAGTGACTGAGTGTGAGAGCGATAGCTGGGTAGACCTGCATCTCCAGAGGGAGGGGTCAGGAGCCAAGGCTGGTTTCTCGGGGTATATACCTTTAGATTTCCACATTATCGCCATGTGAACACCCCCTCCCCACCCCCCCCCACCCCCACAGGTGATTCAGCTATTCTCCTCCGGGCCATTGGGAGCGAAATCCGGGACCAGCTGGCCCTACCCTGGGTCCCACCACTTCTTCGCACTCCCAAGCTGCAGCGCCTCCAGGTGGGAACCCCCCCTCCCCACGACTCCTGTCAATCTTCACTTGTCCCTGCTTTGCTTTCCCTGTCCCCATTTGTCTGCCCGCTATGTTGGCTCCCTTCCGCTGTGTCCCCTGTCCTGAGGCCATGGCTCCGTTCTCCTTCCAGGGCTCGGCCCTCCAGAAGCCATTCCATGCCAGCAGGCTGGTCATGCCTGAGCTGACCTCCGTAGGTGGTGAGGACGAGGCTCGAGGCTGTGTGTGTGTGTTGGGTGGGGGGGAGGCTAGGGAGTAGGGTGGAGGCAAGCCTGAGCTGACCACGGGGCCCTGTGGGGGCCTGGCCCACTCTGTTCCTGCCTCCAGAGCCACGGGACTTCCAGGCGAGTCCTCTGCTGCCACCAGCCCCCACGCAGGTGCCCCAGCCTGCCGTGAGGGTGGCCTCACTCCTCGAACGCCATGCCATCCAGCTCTGCCAGCATGCAGGCCAGGACCGCCCAGGGGACGAGGACTGGGGTCGCCGTGCACCCCGCCTCCAACAGCAGGTACAGCCTGGTGCTTGGCCTCGTGTTGTGCTGCCCAGGCTCCGGCTCCCTGCCGCTCCCATGTTGTCTCCTGGTGGCCCTCTGCTTCTCTCCTCTCTCTACTTTGTCCCTCTTTTCCCCAATTTCCCATCTACATGCACTGACCTGGGACAAATCAGTATCCCTCTCCAGGAACTCAGTTTTCTCTTCTGAAAAATGGGCTGGTGACATGCCTCTCCCCTCAGGGTAGAGGTTAGACTGAATCCCGTGCACGAAGGGAGCAGTCAGGAATCATTGCCTCCATCCGTGTTTCTGCTGCCCTCCTCCTGCCTCCAGGCCCCTCACGTGCCCTCTGTTGCTGCAGGGGTCACGGATGTCCATTTGTCTATGTGTTTCTGCACTGTCTTCCTGTCTCTCTCAGACTGCAGGCTAACTGCCCATCACAATGTTTCCTCCTGTCTGCGCTGCCCCTCTGGCCCTCTGTCCACCTCTCTCTGTCCCCTTTACCCTCTGCCCACCTCTGCACTGGTCTCCTTCTCTTCCCTGTCCACCTCTGTGTCTGTGTCTGTCCCTCCTCTCCCTCGGTCCACTTCCTTATCCCTTCTTCCCCTCCATCTGCCTCCATCTGCCCCCCCCCCCCATCTCTTTATCTGTCCTCTCTTCCTTGGCCCATCTCTGTAGCTTTCTCTGTGTCCCCTTACCTCTCTGGCTGCCATTTGTTTTGTCTTTTTCTCTCTCTTTTAAACTTTTAGGACTTCCAAGACATAAAAGTAGAGAGACTATTCTAATGAATCCTACATGCCATTTCGCCAGTCTTTCTTTGAAGAGAGAATCTCCCATTTGCTGGTTCACTGTTCCAGTGCCTGCAATAGCTGGAGCTGGGTCAGGGTGAAGCCAAGAGCTGGCAACTCTATCTGGGTCTCCTATGTAGGTGGCAGGGACCCAACTTCTTGAGCTGTTGTGACCTGTTGCCTTCTAGGGTGCACGTTAGCAAGAAGCTGGATTGGATGCAGAGCAGCAGTCGGGACTTGAACTGGCACCCTGATATAGGATGCTGGCGTCATAAGTGGTGGCTTAACCCATTGTACCACACTGCTAGCCCTAGCACATTTTTTTTAAAAATGTAACTACTGGACCATTTTCACAACTAATGAAATTCACAACAGCCTCTCTCTCTCTCTCTCTCTCTCTCTCTCTCTCTCTCTCTCTCTCTTTTTTGACAGGCAGAGTGGACAGTGAGAGAGAGAGAGAGAGAGGGAGAAAGGTCTTTTTACTGTTGGTTCACCCTCCAGTGGCTGCTGCGGCCGGTGTACCGCGCTGATCCGAAGCCTGGAGCCAGGTGTTTCTCCTGGTCTCCCATATGGGTGCAGGGCCCAAGGACTTGGGCCATCCTCCATTGCACTCCCGGGCCACAGCAGAGAGCTGGACTGGAAGAGGGGCAACCGGGATAGAATCTGGCGCCTCAACTGGGACTAGAACCCGGTGTGCTGGCACCGCAGGCAGAGGATTAGCCTATTGAGCCATGGCGCTGGCCCACAACAGTCTCTTAAGGGCATCTAACACTGAGTACACAGTCAGAGTTCCCCAGCTGTCTGGGAACTTGTCTCTGTCCCCTTTTTTGCCTGGTACCTTTGATTCTCTCTGCTCTGGCCCCACACATCCTTTCCATACCTCTCTCCGATCTGGGGGCTCCAGGCTTACTTCTCTCCCTTCCCACATCCTTCTGCAGTGTGCAGAGTGAGTGGGTAGAGAGGAGTGTGGTCATGAGGAAGAGGAGCCCCCAACCCTGGGGCGATCCCAGATGTAGGAGGTAGAGGAGGAGGGCAGGGGCCCGCCTTCACAGGAAGGTTGGAGGGTGGCTATGACCTGTCTATAGTACTTTGTTGGTAGCCTCTTGGAGGAGGCAGGGTCTGGGGTGTGTGTGGGGGGGTGGGGCGGGCAGACAGGCCTCCATAGCCTCCTGTTTCCTCCTGCCTTCTCTTCCCAGGAGGATACCCGGGCCAAGCGGCAGCGGCTGCAGAAGCAACTGGCTGAGAATCTGCGCCAAAGCTGGGCCCCTCTTGGGGCCCCCACACAAGCCCGAGACCTGGGAGAGCTGCTGCAGGCCTGGGGTGCTGGGGCCAAGACTGGTGCCGCCAAGGGCTCCCGCTTCACACATTCAGAGAAGTTCACCTTCCACCTGGTAGGTGGGCCTTGGTGGATATGGGCTGGCTGACGGGGCATGGCAGGTGCGAGGGTTGCTTTGGGTATAAACACCGCACTTTTACCCACACGGCTTCCTGTGTTCTCCCCCGCGGGCCCTCTCCCATCTGGGGGTGGAGCCCCAGAAGGGTCGGACCCCAGCTTCCCAGGGCCTTCAGTGGAGAAGGGGTGGATATGGGGGTACAGGTGAGAATGCAGGGGCGAGCTTGGTGCAAACCCCATCTCTTCCCTGAGAAGTTTCTTATTGGTATACCCCCTGTCCTTGGATGCTCACCTAGAGGGGCCCCATCCTTCTCATGGGCATCTGGGGCTTGAGAGATGGGACAGGTGTGTAGCAGCTGGGCAGGGTCACAGTGGCTTCCCCATGAGCAAGCGTTCTAGTCTGAGGTCCCCTCTTATCAGCACTGTGTGACAGCCATCAGTGGTTCAGTGAGCATGGGCACGGTGCAGACAGGTGTCAGGGCCCTCCCTGACTGCCAGGACCCCCCTCCCCACTCCCCTAGGAGCCCCAGGTCCAAGCAGCGCAGGTGTCAGAGACGCCAGCCACCTCGCGGCGGCCTGAACAGGTGAGCAGAGTGGTGGGACATGTCCTGGGTCCTTGGCTGCCTGCTGGGCCTGACGCTCCCACCCTGGCTGGCCTGTGCCTCCCAGGACACGAGAGCAGCTCAGGAACAGGAGTTGGAGTCCCTTCGGGAGCAGCTGGAGGGAGTGAACCGCAACATCGAAGAGGTTGAAACTGACATGAAGACGCTGGGCGTCAGCCTTGTGCAGGTGAGGGCCTAAAGGGGTTCAAGGGATTGGAGGGGGCTGGGGGTGCTCTGTAGAGGTCTGCAGATGCCAGAAAACTTTGTGGGGGCACACTGGGGACCTTTGACGCTCTTGAGGGTTCAGGAGAATGGGTGGGGGCTAGAGGGCCATGTAGTCACCTATGGGGGCGGGCTGATGGCATGCCAGGTGGAGACCGAGTGCCGGCAGAGGGAGCTCAGCACAGCGGAGCGAGAGCAGGCCCTGCGCCTGAAGAGCCGTGCGGTGGAGCTGCTGCCCGACGGGGCTGCCAACCTCGCCAAGCTGCAGGTGGGCTGGGGCTGGCGCTGGGCGGGGGAGGGCAGGGTTTGGAAGGCGCAGCCTGGGTGACACGTCGCGCCCCTTCCAGCTCGTGGTGGAGAGTAGTGCCCAGAGGGTCATCCACCTAGCAGGTCAGTGGGAGAAGCACCGGGTCCCACTCCTCGCCGAGTACCGCCACCTCCGAAAGCTCCAGGATTGCCGAGAGGTAGGTGGTGGCGGCGGCGATGGTGGCGGTGGTGTCCTGGGCTGTGGCCGAGGGGGCTCGGGTCCCTCCCTAGGGGGCCAACCCTGGGCTGTGCTCACTGCCCTGTGCCCACGGGCTCCTCTCCTGGCAGCTGGAATCTTCCCGACGGCTGGCAGAGATCCAGGAGCTGCACCAGAGTGTTCGGGCAGCTGCTGAGGAGGCCCGCAGGAAGGAGGAGGTCTACAAACAGCTG
Source organism: Lepus europaeus (assembly GCF_033115175.1). Lineage (NCBI taxonomy): Eukaryota > Metazoa > Chordata > Mammalia > Lagomorpha > Leporidae > Lepus > Lepus europaeus. Next base: position 100,731,465 of record NC_084850.1, on the reverse strand, counting down.
GTAAGGCCTGTGCCAGGGGCCCTGGGGCCAGGGGGAGGGGAGGGCTGGGGGGCCCTGGTGGAGTGCCTGCTGTGTCCCCCGCCCAGGTGTCAGAGCTGGAGACTCTGCCAAGAGATGTGTCCCGGCTGGCCTACACCCAGCGCATCCTGGAGATCGTGGGCAACATCCGGAAGCAGAAAGAAGAGATCACGAAGGTGCACCACCATGGTGGCAGAGGGTGGGTTATGCAGGCAGACAGGTGCAGCATGGCCACGTGAGGACCTCACACTCAGAGAGGCAAAGCTGTCCAGCCACACCCTGACACAGAAAAGCCACACACAGCCCACTCCCTGACACAGACACGGGCCCTGGCCGGCTGTGGTTGCATATACACGCGAACCCTCTGCCCCACCCACGGGCTCATGGCCCCTCTGGTGTCTGCCAGATCCTGTCTGACACGAAGGAGCTTCAGAAAGAAATCAACTCCCTCTCCGGGAAGCTGGACCGCACATTTGCGGTGACTGATGAGCTCGTGTTCAAGGTGTGGGGCGGCCCTGGGGTGGGGTCGGCTGTGAGGGTTGTGGTGGGGCCAGCTACTGCTCTGGGGCCCTGCACTAGCCTTGCGGGTACACTGATGCTCTGGCCTGGCTTTGCTCTGTGGAGGGTCAAGTCAGGTGGCGGGGAGAGGGTGGCCTTGTACGGGGCATGCAGGAGGTGATGGTTGGGGGGTGGGCAGCCACCAAAACGTTCGAGATTCCCTCTGGTTAGGATGCCAAGAAGGATGACGCTGCTCGGAAGGCCTACAAGTATCTGGCTGCCCTGCACGAGGTGAGGGGAGCAGTGTGCCCCGGGGGGCTGGCTGGGGCGGGGCTGGCCTGGGTGCAAGCTTCATGCTCTCGCTGTCCCCAGAACTGCAGCCAGCTCATCCAGACCATCGAGGATACAGGCACTATCATGCGTGAAGTGCGCGACCTTGAGGAGCAGGTGAGGCCTGGGGGGGTGGGGTCAGTATGCCCTGGGGCTGTGGAGCCAGACACAGCCTACAGCTAGAGGTTCAGCCCCAGCCTTCACGACTGTGCATTGAGCCAGGCCAGGCCAATTGGCAGAGACTTCGGCTTGATGACTTGGTGGGGAATCCCGCCGCGGAGTGAAAGATGCTTTAGCTGGAAGGAGCGGCAGGTGCAAAGGCCTGGTTGTGCTGGAACAGGGCTGGGGTTGGGTGGGGCAAGGGGCCCAGCGTGGCCAGAATGGAGCAGGGTGGCAAGCAGGAGCTGAGAAAAGGCCCTGTATGCTGAGGGGGTGTGTTCACCTTGCCTTAGATTGAGACGGAGATGGGCAAGAAGACCCTCAGCAACCTGGAGAAGATCCGAGAGGACTATCGAGCCCTTCGCCAGGAGAATGCTGGCCTGCTGGGCCGCGTGCGGGAAGCCTGAAGAGCTCCCAGCACAAGTCCCCCGACCCCCCAGCCTTAGGCAGAGATCTGGGGTGCTGGAGGCAACAGCCCAGCACTTGCCTCTTGCCTCTTCCGTTTGCTGCGTAGTCAGCTGCTGACTTGGACTCCAAACCCCTGCCCATTTGACCAAAACCTTTATCTGGGGCGACCATCCAGTACGTGGGAGTTTGGCTGCAGTTTATTGGTGGGGGGCAATGGGGAGGTTGGGTATCTTGGATCCCCCAAATAAATGAGGGGCTCTTGTACAATCTGGGCTGAGGCATGGATTGGGGCTCAGGGCTGGGAAGTGGGGCGGGTGGCAGTGAGACATGAGTAGGTATTGGCAGTCAGCACACTGTGTGCATGCGTGTGTCTGTGAATGAGCACATGTGTTGGGAACTGCAGGCGACCGGAACATGAGGTCCTGAGGGTGCTGACGCTGCCTCTGGGTGGGGGGGGGGGGGTCTGGGCACACTCAGTGTGGCACTGACGTGTGGGCCCAGAGACTGGCTGTCGGCTGTGTGCCATGGGCCATGGGAGTTGACAGGGTGTTGGCTCGTGTGTGATTCTGTGGGGGACTGTCCAGCTCTGAGCCTGTCTGAGTTTACTGAGGCAGGCTTTGTGTTTTCGCGGTTGTGTTGAGTCCAGGACCCAGGAGGGTGGCCCATCTCTGTGACTTTCCCAGTACTGAGGTCGTCTATAAAAGTGGCTGAGGCAGGCTGTTGTATGTGGCTGGTTGTGAAGGCACCCTTGGGCTGGAGAGCCCCTCACATGGGTGGGGTGGGGGTGGGGGCTGGGCTGGGGGCCCCCTATGCAGCCTTGGGGCAGAGGATGGGAATCCAGGAGGGTAGCTGGCTGGGAACAGGGGCCCTGGCAAGTAAGACAGTAGACCCCTCACTTTCTGGTCCCTGTAGACATGTCCAGGGCCTGTCACTTCTGCCCTCCCTCCCTGTTTTGGCCTGTCCATCCTTCTTTCCTTGCTTTGAGGTCAGGGGCCAGGTGTGGGGTTGGAGCACCTGCTGGTCCTCTGGCTCCTTTTCTTGCGGAACTCAAACTCATCCACGGTCCACACAGCCCCCTTCTCACTCTCCACCCTCACAAAGCACTTGTGCAGGCTCAGGTTGTGGCGGATGGCATTCTGTGGGAGGAGGGGCAGCCAGGTGAGGGACAGGTGGCTGTCACCCTCTGAGGTCAGCAGCCCCCACCAACGCCCAGCCTCCTGCCCTTCCCCACATGCCTCTGAGCCCAGCCCCAGGCATGCCTACTCTGAGTTGCCCCAGTGCTCGGGCCACCCCAGCCACAGCCGGGGCAGAAGCACTCACCTTCCAGGTAGCAGGGTGGTTTCGGAAGAAGGCAAACATGCGCGTGAACCAGTGGTAGATCTCGTTGAGTGTCCGCTGCTTCTCTGGGGCCTCCAGGATGGCCTGGAGGTGGTGGAGCGTGGGATAAGGGGAGTAGCCCTCCCAAGGTTGCGATTGAGAAGGGTGGTGGCCTACCCTGATGGGAGGGTGCAGCAAGAGGGGAGAGAGAGAGATGGCACAGGGCAAAGGACCAGGGATAGGATGAGCTGTGGGGCGAGGCAGGGAATCAAGGGTGGGGCTAGCAGTGGGGTGGGGAGTGGGTGTGGTCAGGTTGGGACTAGGTGAGGGATCAGGGCTGAGGCTGGAAGAGAAGTCGCGTTTAGGGTCGGAGCTGGAGTGAGGTTACAGGTCTGGAATGGACTTGGAGTTGGGGTTCTCTGTGGGGGTGACTCAGGGTTTGGAAGGTGAAAAGGGTCAGGAGTGGGGTCAAATTAAGGATTTGGAAAGGATAAAGGGCCAGGTAGGGTTAGGGGTCAGGGGATGAGGGTTGGGATCACGTGACATTAGGTCAGGCGTCAGAGGTGGGCCTAGTTAGTGAGTCTTTTCCTTGTCAGGGAGGTGGTTAGGTTCAGGGTCCAGGGGGAGATCAGTGTGGGGCGCGGCGTGGCGTGAGGGTGAGGGTCAGGGAGTCTGATGTGTTTGGACTGAGGAATGGGATTGTGACTGCAGTGAGGTGCAGGGTCAGCAGGGGGCTGGGCCCAGGGTTCAGTTCAGAGCCCAGCGAGGGCTGAATGGTGTGTGTGGAGGTCAGGTGAAGGTTCAGGCTGGGCTCAGCTGAAGGGGAAAGGTTCTGGGAGGGCACTTGGGAGCTGGAGACAAAGGGGCTAGAGTTGGGCGAGGTTATGGGTAAAATGGATGTCCTGAGGAAGGCTGAGGGCTGGGGTCCAGTTTGGGGGTGCACTGACATACTGCAATGCGTTAGAACTGGGTGGAGGGAGGTTGGGGTTAGGTTGCTAAGATGGCTGGGGGAGGAGTTAGAGTAATACCTGGGGTGGATTTAGGGCAAGGAACTGAGGTGGGGGTCAGTTTGGGAGCTAAACTGTAGGGCCACGAAAGGGCAAGGGCTAGGTTGGGCTTGAGGTGGGCCTCTGGAAAGGGGTGGGGTTCGGGTCAGAATCTGATTTGCCCTGGGGATGTGATTTAGGGACAAGTCTGAGGTGAAGCGACCACTGCGCTCTGGGGTTACCTCAGGGCAAGGCCTTGTTAAGGCAGGGAGCCTCCTCTGAGGGTGCACGGAGGAGAGGCAGAACCCCCCCCCCCATCTCTTCCTCTTGCTCAGGCCTGAGCTGCGCAGCTTACCCAGCGGATGAGGGTGGCGTAGGTGAAAGGGGGCCGCATGTTGTGGAACTTGAAGTAGTCCATGTTGTGGAAGAACTCTGTCAGAGGGTGGGGGGTGGGGCGGAGACGAATCAGGCCCCGGCCCGGGACTCCTAGTTCCCTGTCCCAGCCTCCCTCTACCCCCACGGTCAACACCAGGGCCACGGTCGCATGCAGGTGCTGTTTCCTGAGCACTTGACGCGGCCTTTCCTTTTGCACCACCCCTGCCAAAATGGTTCTTGCCGAGGTTGATGTCACTTGCGAACCAAGGCATATAAGTGGTTAAGTGGCAGAGCCAGGATGACACTCAAGGGCTCTGGTCCCTGTCGAGCCCATAGCCCAGACCTGGCAGACAGCAGGGGATTGGTGGGCTTGGGCAAATCTACCTCATTTGCCTTGGTGGGGGGAGGAAGTGCTGCCTAGAGCAGCCGAAGCCCACGTCCCAACAGAGGCAGGGCTACAGCTGCACACCTGAGACTGGAATGAGGACTGTTGGGAAATCCTGTCATGTGGAGAGGAAGCTTTGGCAAGCAGATGCCTGAAGGCTGGCTGGTGGGGGTGGGGGCAGCCTGGAGCTCCACTGTATCCCCTCCCCACCGCTACCCCCTCCACACACAAGCCCAGTACTAGTCAGGATTAGGACTCAGGTCAGCATGTAGGGCACAGCCCTTCTTACCTGGGAATGTGCTATTGCCATGACTGCCCCACAGGTGCCTCCGTACAGCGAACAGGCTGTCTGAGGCTTCCTGGGGGCTGGGCCAGGCCGGCACAGCACTGCCCTGGGTGCCAGCAGCTACAATGCAGCAGGAGCTCTTGTCCGATGGGGCCTGTGGGGAGGGCGAGAGGCTGGTGACTCACGGGCTTCACATCTCCACTCTATTTTTATTTTACTTTTCAATTTAAGAGACAGAGCAACAGACAGATCTCTCATCCACTGGTTTATTCCCCACATGGCCGCCATAGTAGGAGCTAAGCCAGGCTGAAGCCAGAATCCAGGAACTCCATCCAAGTGCCTCCGCCCAGCCATGGGCGTGGGGGGACCCACCTGCTGCTTCCCAGGTTGCACACATTAGCAGGAAGCTGGAATTGGCAATGGAGCCTGGACTCAAACCCAAGGACTCCAATATGGGATGCAGGTGTCCCAACTGAACACTTAACCACTCCAGCAAATGCCTACCCTTCCACTTTATTTTTTTAAAAGATTTACTTATTTATTTGAAAGGCAGAGAGAGGAGAGAGATAGGAGAGAGATAGGAGAGAGAGAGAGAGAGAGAGAGAGAGAGAGAGAGAGAGAGAGAGAAATGAATATCTCTCATCTTCTGCTTCATTCCCCAAATGGCCATGGTAACCAGGTCTGAACTAAGCTGCAGCCAGGAGCCAGGAACCCCATCCAGGTGTCCCACAAGGGTGGCAGAGACTCAAGCGCCTGGGCCATCTGCTGCCGCCTCTCAGAATGTGCATTAGCAGGGAGCTGGATCAGAAGCAGAGTAGGTGGATCTGTGAACGGGTGCTCAGATATGGGAGGCAGGTGTCCCAAGCAGTAGCTTTACCTGCTGTGCCACAGTGCCTGCCTTCTATTTTATTTTTGAATCAGTGTTGCTTTTTTTTTTAATTTTTACTTTTTTGATAGGCAGAGTGGACAGTGAGAGAGAGGGAGACAGAGAGAAAGGTCTTCCTTTTTGCCGTTGGTTCACCCTCCAATGGCCGCTGTGGCCGGCGCATCACGCTGATCCGAAGCCAGGAGCTAGGTGCTTCTCCTGGTCTCCCATGGGGTGCAGGGCCCAAGCACTTGGGCCATCCTCCACTGCCTTCCCGGGCCATAGCAGAGAGCTGGCCTGGAAGAGGGGCAACCAGGATAGAATCCGGCGCCCCAACCGGGACTAGAACCCGGTGTGCCGGCACCGCAAGGCGGAGGATTAGCCTGTTAAGCCACGGCGCAGGCCCTTGAATCAGTGTTTCTAAAAAGCAAGGGTGGGGCCAGCACTGTGGCATAGCAGATAAGGCCACCGCCTGCAGTGCGGGCATCCCATATAGACACTGGTTCGGGTCCCAGCTGCTCTACTTCCGATCCAGCTCTCTGCTATGGCCTGGGAAAGCAGTACAAGATGACCCAAGTCCTTGGGCCCCTGCACCCGCATGGGAGACCTGTAAGAAGTTCCTGGCTTCGGATTGGCGCAGCTCTGGCTGTTGCAGCCATTTGGGGAGTGAACCAGTGGATAGAAGGACCCCCCCCCCCCGCCTCTCCTTCTCTCTGTGTGTAACTCTATCGAATAAAAAAATAAATCTTAAAAAAATAAAAAAGCAAGGGCACCGTCTTCTCAGTTCCAGTCTGGCATGAGCCGTATTGGGTAGAGCACTTAGCCAGAGGCCGTGAGCCAGGGTTGAATCATGCTCTGCTTCCACTCAGCTACAACCTTGGGAAAATCACCTAAACCCTCCTGGTCTTAGCTGTCCTCCTCCATGCATCGGGGGTGAGAGTGGTCGCTACCTCATAGTGGCACTATGAGGCTTGAAAAACTTAATGTCAGCCAAGGCCCCCAAACAGCACCTGACACCTGGGGTAGGGGGGTGGCTTCGTGGCTGTGTGATCCCCGCCCCCCCAAGCTTTGTTTAATGCTCTGGGGACACCACCTTGAAGTGGGAATACAGAGCCACGTGCTTTCATTTTGCACTGGCCCCTGCAAGTGATGTTGCTGGTCCTGCAGTGGCACAGTCTCCCTCCAGGAAGTGGCTCTTTGCTGTTGCTTTGCAAACTCAGGCTCACAGTGTTTTGGAATAGTAGGGTCGGAGGGCATATGAGTGGAGGGGGATAGGTTCCCAGGTCTGGGCACGTGGAGTCCAGGGACTGTGTCTAAGGCTGGGCTTGCTCACCGCAGATGGATCCTTGCTCAGTGACATTTTCCGGGCCAGGTGGGCCTGCATGGCGTCCAGCTTCTCTTTCTCCAGCACCAACTGTAATGACAGGCACAAAAGTGAGGCCTCAGCCTTGACTTTCTCTGCCACATCTTTTCCCGGGCTCTGGTCGTCCAGATCCTACCCTGTCCCTCATGCCAGCTCTCTGTTCCTGGCACAGGTGGACATCCCCTTGTCCCCCCACTCCCAACCCCATGCCTCCTAGCATACCTGCTGCTCCAGAGACTGTACCACCTCTCTCTGGAGGAGACACTGCGCCCTGCCCTTCTCGTCCAGGAGATGGTCTGCCTGGCAGTGCCTGGGTGGGGGAAGGTGCCATGCGGGTGAGCACAGCGGGCCTGGCCTCCTGGCTCAGTGTTCTAAGTGGGGATAGCTCAGATTCTGTGGGCAGTCTCTCAGAGCCTCAGCTCCCCTTCCCTCTCTGCCTCGCTTTCCCTCTCACACCTGTCATTCCTTCTACACATGCCACTTGTGCCAGGACTGAGCTTGCCACTTGAACTTCGCCATGGCTTTGGAGATGTTGCTGGAAGGGGATCAGGGTGAGTTGGGAGTGGGCTGGGCAAGTGAGAGCGGGAAAGGCACTCGCTGGGAGGGGACAGCTTTGCTGAGTTGCTGCTACTAGTTGGGGAGAGACAGAGACAGAGAGATGTAGCTGAGAGGAGGTAGCAGCAGTCACAGGAGAGCCGAGGCTTCGGGAATCTGTAGCATCAGGCTGGTGTGTTGACATAGCAGCAGCAAGGCAAAGCAGTTAGGTGTAGAGAATCTGGAGTTTGGCTGACTGGGTTCAAATCCCGGCTTTGTCACTGAAGGACTGGGGGAGCTTGATCAAGACATTTACTCTTTGGCCTGAGTTTTCTTGCCTGTAAGATGGAGGCAGGCAACAGTATACACCTTTGTTAATAAGCCCCGTTATGCGTACGAGGAGACTGAGGCCCAGAGAAGCTAAGTAGCGTTCGCCCAGCCAATAAGAAATGGAGCCGGATTTGAACCCTCAGTCTCGGCTCTACCTCTCGCCTCTTGCTTCCTGTCTGGATAAGGTCTGAGCTGAGATCTGCACTCCAGACCTCTACCCACAAGCGGGGGCCCCCCGGAGCGGCCACTCACTTGAGGAAGTCCTCTGGCTCCTCAAAGACCTTCTCGCATCCAGGCCACTTGCACACGCCATTTGCCAGTAGTGGGTAGGCGCCCTGCGGCGCGGCCGAAAGGGTGCTGGGGGTGGGCAGAGGATGTCAGAGGCGGGGATGGCAGGGGGAGGGTCCTTCCCAGCCCTGCCCACCAACCTGTCCTTCCTGGGTACGCCAGGGCTTGGGAAGGTGCAGAGCAGTGCTGGCTCCCTGGACACCCACTCCAGGCTGGCCACGTTGATTGCTGTGGATGGAGACAGAACACTGCTAGGAGCTTCTCATTTGAAACTTTTCACCCTATCCCACCTGGAAAGCCCAACACCCAGAGGTGCTGCTGCCTGCTCATCCCCCCACCCCCCAAATCCAAGGCTTCTGGCAGAGCGGCTCAAAGACTGCCGTTGGCAAGTGCTGACATTTTGACTGACTTTGCCAAGACCTGTGGTTCTGCAATTTTGACATTCTGCACTTTTAAGGTTCTGAAGCTGACTTTTTTTTTTTTTTTTGGAGGTTAGAGTTTCCATGACTCGGAGCCCTGATTCCTCTGACCTCCGGGGGGCCGCGATTTAGAACAGCCTGCACTGCTCACGTTCAAGGATTTGAGGAGTCGGGTTCTGTGAAGCCGTGGGGTGCCAGGTTGAGGTGTTACCAGGTGGCAGGCCGGGCCGGGCCTTTAGGGAGAAGACCCCGGTGGTGGCAGTTGGTGGCGGGAGGCTGATCATGGCTGGGCTCTCCAGTGGGCGCACCTGTAGCACGGAGGTCCGGGCGTGGGCATCCACTGCTGAGAGCTGGGATGGAGCGGGGTCGGGGGGCACGTATGGTCGGCGCTTCAGCTTGGCTCCGGGCTCCCTCCCCACAGTGCCCCCACCTGCTCCCTCCTCCCTGCTCATTCAGGGTCCATACCTGGTGCATGAAGTGTGGCCTGTCCTGGAGGAGTGCCTGCAAGTGGGGCGAAGGGCCCAGCCGCACCCCAGAGGGTGCCACCATGACTAGGGGCACTGTGGGCAGCTGAGGGGAGAAGGCAGGCGGGTGGGATGCCATCCTTATCTTCAGTGTTCTGTGCCTCATTTGTATGCTCCTTATCACAGCCCCACATGCACCCCTATGGGAGCCCCATTGTACATGCGTGGAGACTGAGTGACTTTTTGAAGATCAAATGGCTAATAAGTGGCAGAGCTGGCTGCAACTCTGTCACCTCATCTCCTTAGGCCCCAGCCTTCTCCGCTTGTCACATGTGGATGAGCACCCCTGGCTGTGCCCTATAGGCACCATGATAGGGTCCCCTCCTCGGCTGAAACAGGGATTGGGAAGTCGGGGGGAGCCTTGAATCTCTGAGGCCTGACAAGTGGGGACTTTCTTGGCCCTGAGACATCTGCATAAGTCACAGACTTGCCTGGGACCCAGAAACCACTTCCTGTGCCCCAGCCAGCCCCCCCCACCCCGCCTCCCGCTCGGTGCTGCAGTAAAGGTCGGCACCTGTGGGCCCAGGTACCCCACCCTGCTTGTCCCATCCTGAGCCCTGGGCCTCACCTGCAGTTGCGATGGTGGCATGGGGTTCAAGGAGGAGGCGGTGGTGGCATGGGCTCCGCCTCGGAGGTCCCGGCCCTGGAAGGTTCCCCCTGGGCCCCTCGTCCCCAGCAGGTCTGAGGCCTTGGGTGCAGCCTTCCAGCTGGGTGAAGCTCCTGGGGATGGGCCGAGGGCCAAAGAAGGGGCCGAAGGCTTGGTGGGCCTGGGGTTGGGCATTGGGTTCTTGTCTGAGGGTAGGCTGCAGGGACACAGGGGAAAGCAGTTACATATGTGCTGGGGGTGGGGCAAAATACCCAACCCCTGGACCACGTGGACATCCCCATTGGTCAGAGGAGAGATTGGCTGGGGCATGTCCCCACAGCTGCACCCAGCTCCGGTAATGTGCATATGCACATGTGCACACGCACATTGGCGTCAGGAACACAGGTACACATGTGTATCCACACACACCCCACCCTGTCCCTCTACCATGAGCACAGATCCAGCACCAGGCCTGCCTGCACATGCCGCCACAGCCGTGGTGTGGATGTGTCTTCCGCCAAGGTGATGGGTGATTGGTTTGTGGCGCCGCAGCCACAGTAGGTCTTGGTCAGTTCCCCTGGACTTGAACCCTGGCTGCAAGCCTCAGCTCCTGGTCCCCTTGCACACTGCACAAGGCCACACAGCCTTTGCTGGATCCTGCTGGGGCTGCTCTCTGGCTTTCTGGGGTGGGGGGAGGGAAGGAGGCATTCTTTTCCCCCCTGTGCCTTGGGCATGTGCTGGAAAGACTCAGGGGACTGCTCTGAAGGAGACAGACTCGAAGTAGCTGACAGCAGGGCTAGAAAGGAGGCTACTGAGCAATGCAACAAGGGATGAGGGTGGCAAGGCTGAGAAGGGGGCAGGGAAGCTGGGGAGAAGTGGGGAGAGTCTGAGTCTGTTTTCAAGGTGCACAAGTTGCTGGCAGCTTGGACATCGGGTTGAAAGACGGAAGGCCAAAGTGGTGGCTAGATTTTAGCCTGAGCAGTTGGAAGGACGGAGTTGACGTTACCTATGGTAGGGGACACAGGAGAGGGGACAGAGCTGGCAGTGACAATCCAGGGGTGCACGGATGCAGACAGTCTGGCATTAGATATGTAAGTGGGCATGTTGGGTGGGCAGCTGAACACCAGAGTCTGGCCAGGTCTGGGCTCCTGCCCCGCATGGAGCCGGTGCGGCAGGTGCCAGAGAGGAGGAGAGATGGCTCTTCTGAGCCAGGTCCTGTGAGAGTTCCCCTACCCAGCCCCATCAGTGGTCACCGCAACCTCTGCTCCCCAAGCCTACCTCCCAGCCTTTGCTTGTGCGGTCTGCCCTGCTTGGAATGCCGTCCTCCTCTTCCCGTATGCAAAGCCGACAAGGCCTAGTCTTTTCCTCATCCCCCAAACACCTCCAATAATTGGCTCAAGGTCCCTCTGTTGAGCCCCACTCCCCAAGGGGGAGGGCCTCGGTTTCTCAGGACCCTGTGATTCCAGTTAGAGAGGAAGCCAGAGCCGGAGGGGAGTGCCCAATCTGATGCCCATTTTATCAAAGGGGACACTCAGGGGCAGAATTCCATAGTCCCATAGCAACCAGAGACCTGCACTTCTTTCTTGGGGAAATGTATGGGCACATTTCACAAGCCCCCCTGCTGTGTGTGTGAGAGACAGAGAGAGAGGAAGAGACAGACTCCTCATCCTACCCCCACAGTGCTAGGTTGGGCACATAGCTACTCAGAACAGCCCTGGGGGGTGAGGTGGTCTAAGAGGGTTCTGGGCGAGCAGCTTCTCATTCCTTTCTTTGCCACCACCTCCTGGGGACGTCAGACTGAGATGCTTAAGCAGATGGATGTGAGAATTCAGCTATGAAAGGCTCAGTCTCTCGGGAGGTTAAGGTATTACTGTGGGAGAACCAGGAGGTCAGGTCTATGCAGGCTCTGAGCTAGGGCCTGGGGAGCCCTGGTGGGTGAATGCATGAAGGCAGAAGTGGGGTGATGCGTCTACAAGCCGAGGAGCACCAAACATGGCCAGCACACCACTAGAAGCTAGGACACAGGCGCGCGACAGATTCTCTCACATGGCCCCCAGAAGGGATCAGCCCTGCAAACACCTTCACCTTGGACTTCTGGCCCCCAGTACAGTCAAGGGAAGCGTTTCTGTTGTTTAAGCCACTCAGTTCGCCATCCTTTGTTACATCAGCCCGAGCAAACTAATACCAGTGTTGGTGAGTGAGTGGATGGTTCCTATGTACTCCGTATGGCTTGGCCCCTATGGCTGGCCTGGGGTCACTTGTGAAGCTGCCTGGACACGTGGCCAGAGCTTATAAGAAATGTCCACCCCCCAGACATGTGCGGAATGGCCTGACTCAGGGGAACACTGATGCATTCTCAGAAAGGGGACCTGGATATGCTCTGCCTGCTGGTGGGGTACCTGGAGGGCTGGGCAGCCGGCTTCCTGCACTGTCTGTTGGGGCGGCCCTTTCTGACTGGGTTTCTCAGAAGCGGCATGCAGGATGTTTCTGGGACCCAGAATATGTTTTCCTATCGGGGTCTGCATCTGGGCCCTGCTGTCACAGCCCCCAACTTCCCCAGATTTTTCTGCCATTGACGTCATGGCGGCCGGATGCACTGGGCTCCACTGGCCCCAAGGAGGAAGAGAAGGGGGCAGACACCCCACCCCACGGGTTTCGTTCCGAGAACTGGCTGGCCCATCCTGGAGCCGGCTTGGCCCACGTGGGGGTGACGTGGGCGCTGGCGGATGTGGTAGGTGACGTCCATCTGGCCACCGTGACAAGCCCTGAGCTCTGTAGAGTTGGCTCTTATTGGACTGTGGAGAGACCCCATGTTGGAAGTTCAAGGCATGCCATGCAGGCCTACAGATCCTGGGACCCCAACACCACAAAATCATAGAACGTCATTTCTCAGACTCAAAGGACCCCTTCCCTTGCGAATCTCACACTCATAGCCGGTGGGGTCGGTGGGTCCAACTTCTCAGTATGTATAGGCCAAGGTGTACAATGCACTGGAGCTGCCCACAGGCAGGAGGCTCCCGACTTCACAGAACCTCTGGCCAGGGCCCACAGGCCTGGGATGGCAGCAGGCCTAAGCCTCCAGGCCAAGCCCCACAGGAGGCAGAGCCCCTCTGCCTTCCCCGAGCCTGGGCCAGGCTGTGTGGCTCCCAGCCTTTAGCTGTCTTCAGGCTCTGGTGTAAATTGGGACAACCAGTGACAGTACTGTCCTCCAAAGTGAAATGCATGTGAGCCGCTTAGTGAAATATCAGTGGTTGGGAAATGGACACCTGTAGGGCCTCGGTCTCCCTGCCCCTTCTGGGACCAGGTTCCCAAACTCAGTCCCATCTGCCAGCAATGGGGATGGAAGGAGAGGTTAAGGCTGGCGTGCCTTCCACCTGGGCCTCATGGGACCGCAGGAAAAGCTTGAGCTTTGCCAAGCTCTCTGGCGGGGCCCCAGGCTCAAGGTCCCCAGGGACCAGTGCCAGCTCTGGAGACGCAAAGACGGATGGATGGGCTGACTGGCTGACATCTCTCCATCAAAACCATCCTCTGGCTCCCGTGCTGCCGGGCCCCACACTGGGCTCGTGAGGGCATGCTGCTCATGTCAGGGCCCGACCTGGGAGAAGGCAGCAGGGGCAATGGCAGCCCAGGCTCCCTTGGCCCTCAAGGGTGCTGAGGGCTAAACTGAAGTTCACAGTTGGGGAAAGAGCCAGGGTCCCCCTGAGGGTCCTGAGATCACAGCGTGGCCTTAGCTCTGCCACTAGATCTCTGAGAGTCCCTGAGAGAGGCTTTCCTGCCTGGCCCTGGGCCTCAATTTGTCCTTCTGTGCTGGGGAGGGAAGAGGAGGGGTCAGGAGGCGCTTTGAATTGACAACTGCTCCTCTATCCAGAGATCCAGAGACTGGCTGAGAGACAGGGATACATACACACACATCGAGAGAGAGAGAGAGAGAACAAGAGATATAGTGAGAGATGGAGAGAGAGACATGAAGTGGGACAGAGAGATGCATAGAGATCAAGAGACAAGGAGAATGAGAGAGAGAGTGAGATGTATTGGGAGAAACAGAGGGAGAGAAGAGGGAGGGAGAGGAAGAGAAGGAAGGAAGGAGAGGGAGAGGGAGAGGGAGAAAGAGGATGAATCACCCCAAATAAGAACAGTTGCCAGTCTCTGCCTGGGGGAACTGCAGCTTCCTGACATAATGGAGAATGAGGAAGGACGCCATGCAAGGGACCCCCCACGACTGGGTACTGCATTGTATGGCGAAGCAACAGCCAGCGTGGCAGCATGGCCCTGGGGACAAGAACAGGCACTGGGGACCGGAATAGTTAGCAAGCCCGGACATGGATCTGTGTGTAGCAGGATGTGCGTTTGGGATGAATATGGCATTTGTAACTGGAGGAAGGGAGAGGGTGGGCTTGTTTAACCAAGGTTTCTGAGATAATTAGGGGAAGAGGGCGGTGACTGAATAATCAGTCCATTTTCTCAACAATTCCTCACTGCTCAGTTGGAAATGTCACCATCGTCACGTATCCCAAAGTGAATTCCAGACCCGTGAAAGAGGCACATTTTAATAGCTAAGGTTCATCTTGGATCTTGTCATGTGTCAGGCCCTGCACTACACACTTAGCGTGGTTAATACATTTAATCCTCACCAAGACCCTTTGAGGTAGGTACCATTAGAATCAACATGGCACATACGAGGACATGGAGATAAGGAGAGACTGAGGGCTTGGCTAAAAATCACACAGATGGTTTGGGGTGAGGCTGGGTTTGTCCCAGACAGTCTGGCTCCAGTACCCACACTCTTAACCTCTGCAGTCAATGGAAAAAATGAAGCCATAAAGGAGACCAAAAGCCAACACAGGTGAACACTTATCTTATTTTCAAGTGGGAAAGGACTTTCTAAGCACAAAACCAGAGATAGAAACCACAGAAGAAAAGACTAACCCATTTGACTATGTAAAAACATCACAAGCATCACAAAAAGCACCATGAACAAATAGAAAAAGCAACCAATGGATTGGGGGAAAATATTCGCTATATACATATGGCTAATGGAAGGTGAGTAGCCTTTCAAATAAAGAGCTGTGGCAAATCAATAAGAAAAAAGATGAACACCCTATTAGAACCAAGGACATGACCGGATGATGCCCCCCCCCACTCCACCCCCAAAGCACAGGTGGCCGATAAACAGTAATAGTAATCAAGTTTCAAAAATACGGTAATGTTTGTTCTTACCTGTTAGGACTAGAAAATGATAATAGCCATCCAGAATTAGCTCAAGTAGAGGGAGCAGACAACAAAAGGACGACTTTTTTGCAGAGGGGTCAGACCGTTCAAAAGGCACATCCCCTTTTGCCCCAGCAACTCCATATTCAGGAACCCAAGGAACCAAGCTGATGTGTTTACGGGGAAAAATGGGAACAGCACAAATGCCCCACACTTGGCACTTTGTCCAATCAACCATAGTTCACGCTGATGTGAGGACAGTCTCAACAGTCATAACAGCTGTGAAAGATCAGGTGTTGAAACAATAACAGCTGTGAAAGATCAGGTGTTGAAACAACATGCAGCGAGCTACAAAAATGTTACTGTTAATCAAGTAAAGCATGAGCACACCCAATATGCAGCAGGATTTGAATGTGGTTACAAAAATACTAGTAGCTAACACTTAGAACACTCAGCGGGTGCTTAGGGCACGCCTCGGGCTAAGCCTGCAGAGACGACTTCACGTGAGCTCTGAGCAGCCTGCTCCTTTCTTCTGGATGTGAGATTCGGTCGTTAAGACTCAGATGTTAAGTCATGGATGACAATGGCATAAAGTGCAACTCCCTCCCCTCCCCCTCCCCTTTCCCAAGGGGGTCTCCTCTCCTATGAAGCCAGCACAGATTCACCGTGACCTGATAGCTCACAAATCCTCCTGGTACCGGGGCAAGGCAGAACTGATGCTTGCGCTTGGAAGAATGTGAATGTCCTAAGCAACGCTACTCAATACACTATCACTAAGCATAGCTGTGTTCCAGGCTCTGTGCTGGGCAGTCGGGGGGAAGACAGGTAGGGAACAGTGAGACAAGAGGGCAGGAGAGGTAGGTGGCAGGTGAGCGGGGCATGGAGAGGGGGAGGAGATAGAGGAAGGGTGGCCAAGATGGAGGAGGCAGAGAGACCAGGCAGATGGGCAGAGCCTGGGCAAGACGGATGGACGGAGAGTCTGCGCATCAGGGAGCCAGATGTAGAGAGGGCAAAAGACAAAGAGCAGGGCCGAGAAGCACACAAAGAGGAAGGGTGAGGAGAGACAGGGACGGGAGGCATCGAGAGAGGAGACGAGAAGAGAGAGATACAGTTGAAATTTCCAGTTACACCTGGGCAGCATTTCCTGTGGGGCAAACTTCTGAAATCCACAAAGACCTAGAGTTGACCCCTTGAAAAATCCTCTCCATCACGTATCCTTCCATCCATTTCACTTTGTCTGCCCCAGGGCCCATGAACTACTTCACTATCAGTCAGTCTTCCGGCATTTAGTAGGACTATTCTTACGCTTCAAAAGACCTTACCTGACAGGGGCACGGTAGCTGGGTGTGCGCGATGGTACTGCAGGGCCCTCGACCCCCCCTTCCCCTCCCCCAGTGCTTACCTCCCTGCTAAGTCCTCCATCGGGGCCCACGTCTGGTGGGGGAGAGCGGGCACTCACCTTGGTGAAGTGGACTGACAGAAAAGGATCAGCCTGGCTTGTGGGAAACTGTCACATAGCAAAAACAACGTTGCTTTTATACCGAGAAGAAAAACCAGGGCGTGGAAGCCACAGACCTCTCTCTTCTAATAATCCAATTTTTTTTTTTCGATGACTGTGTGCGCTGATAATCACGGGGTGGGGGGGGTTCTCATAGTTCTCTCTCTCTCTCTTGCTCGCTCGCTCTGTTTCTCCTCTTCTTGGTTATGAGACTTAAACGGAAATTTTGAAATTTTGGGTTTTTTCTTTGCCCTTTAAGAGTCATCTGAAAATATGATTTCTTCCCCTCACCACAGAGGTGAGAGGTATCAATGAGATAACAGGGTGCATGAGAAACCACAGTTTTTTAAACAAAAGTGTGTAGAGTTGAAAAAAAAAATGAAGGGAAAAGAACTCAAACAAATCGCAGGGGCGTCCTGGAGGAGGCGGACACCGTTGTGTGCATGAGAGGGTCCATGAGGGCCTCTGGGAAAAGAGAATCCCGAGTGTTCCATGCAGATAGGAGACACCTGGGCATGAGATGGCATCAGGCTGGGTTTCCAGAGGCCTTGCCCTGCTTCAGCCTCAGTTTCCCCTTAGGTGAAATGGATATGGTCCCCACTGTTCTTACTGCCCAGGGAGGGGGAGCTCTGCAACCCTCTTCCCGCAGTGAGTGAGGGTCATGTAAGTTACTTGATGCAGAGAAAATGGGGAGTCCACCCCCACCACCCCACATTTCACAGAATCGAAAAATCTGAGAATCACTGGCTCCCAGAATCTACTGAGAGTCATTGAGTGAGGAAAGGGGGGAAAGTCTTACGGCCACCTCACTGGGAAGGTCTGAGTGCCCCCCCCCAATATTCACGCATCCATCCTCACAAAGACATCCAGAGGCCCCTTGCCACTCCAACCCTCTTGCATCAGCAACATCCTGGCCTGATGCCACTGAGGCCCTCGGCCTGTTCGATTTTCTACTTTGAAGAGCTCCCCTGTTTCCCAAGGCTGTAGGATTCCAAAGACG
The DNA here is from genome assembly GCF_033115175.1 of Lepus europaeus. Taxonomy (NCBI): domain Eukaryota; kingdom Metazoa; phylum Chordata; class Mammalia; order Lagomorpha; family Leporidae; genus Lepus; species Lepus europaeus. The sequence continues at coordinate 100,714,088 of NC_084850.1, read as the reverse complement.
CGCTATCATGCCACTGGCGCGGATCTCGAACTTTCTAGATTCAGCCAAAGCCCCGAACTCTTCCAGCGAACGAGCACATTCTGTCTTCACCATAGACCTTTGAGGTCAGCTGGACGTTACGCGCAGTTACAAAGGGGTCTCAGTTTTTAAATTCTAGGAGGTGATGACACGGACGTTCTGGGATTTGGAGATTCCTGGGGGGGGGCTTGAAGCTTGTGAGCTTTTAAGGTTGACCAAGATTTCGTGGTTGCCTTTATTTCTTCAGTGCGTCCTCCCGCCAGCCACTGGTCAATGTGGGAGAGCAGCCTCCGGGCCCGTCGCCTGACAGGGCCATGGCGGACACTTCCAGCTCCCGGGTCCCCCGCATGGCCCAAGGTTCCAGTCATCCGGCGTCCACTCCAATCCCTCTGCAGGACTAGCTTCAGGCCTGGAGAAGAGAAACCAGAAACAGCTTTTTATTCACCTAGTATAAATCTATGGCCAAGACCCAGCCCGCTGCCCCTTCTTCTGCCACCTTCTAGGCCCTCAAAAACTAGAGAACCTCTTTCCTCAACTCCACTCACCTTTCTGGAAAAGCCTAGAATGGGCCTGATGGCCTGGCTTTGTGAAGACAAGAAAAAAAAAAAAAAAAGAGTGAGCAGAAAAAAAAAAGACCAAAAAAAAAAAAAAATCAGCCAACAACAATTAAAAAAAAAAAAAAAGCCCAACCCTCCCTCCCATAAGTTCAAAACAAAACTTTCACTAGTTGGGGCTTCTGAGTTGGTGGGACGCATCTGAGCTCCAGATTTGGCCTGTGTGTGCTGGGCAGCAAGGGGACGCAGCAAAGTCGGAGGAGGGTCCCAGCCTGGAGGTCTCCAGAGACCCTGGGTATAGCAGGTGCTTACCAGATGTTGGCCTGTGGGAGGGAGCAGGGGAGGCAGTGAGGAACATGTTTGTCGGGAAAGAGTCCTAGGGAGCCGACTGTAGGGATAGCCCCAAGATGAATGATCCCCTGCTCCCTGCGCACTTGAGGCTGAACAACCCTATGCCTCCTGTGTAATTATAAACCAGGCCAGTTCTAGAAGCTGAGGCCTCGTTCCCTGCCCCTGTCCCTGTGCCCTCCTGGGAGAGGGGGTTGGTTTTCTCTCTCAAGGTCAGAGATACCAGCTGCATCCTCCTCAGGCCCTCTGCAGACCATCCCTCCCTTACTGTCACTTGCACAGAGAGAGAGAGAGAGAGAGAGGAAAACCGAGTGAGGGTGGTAGGCCAGAATCCCAAGAGGCCACTGGAGTGGGGCCCAGGGTGTGGGAAGGGCAGTCCAACTACTGCTGAAATCCAGGATCCTTGCAGAGTGAGGGCTGGGGGTCAGGTGGCACAAAGGGGCAGAGTCCATTACCTCCTCTCTCTACCGGAAGTCTTTTGGAATAAGGGGTTGAGAGTTAGGGGAGAAGGAGCAGGATTAAACAGGTCAGGGCAAGTTCCCAGAGAAGGGCGCCTGTGAGAGACTTGAAGGAGGTAAGGAGGGAGCCATGTAGGTGACTGAGGGACTCCGGAGGAAGCAGCCAGTGCAAAGGCACTGAGAGTGTACCCAACCTGTTCAAGGTGTCCAAGGAAGCCGATGTGATTAAAGCGGACTGAGGGAGAGGAAGAGGAGGGTGGAGGTGAGAGACAGGGGGACAAGAGGGGGTCAGACCACGTAGGGCCTTGTTGGCCCTGGTCAGGACTTCAGCTTTTGCTCGGGGTGAAGCAGAAGCCATTGGCGGGGGGCTGTGAGCAGAGGGGAGACAGAAACTGTCTCACAGAATAGCAGGCTCCCTGATTGTTGAATGCAGAATGGAGTTTCAGAGGCCAGGGTGCAGGCCAGTGAATAGTGGGCCACTGCTCTGGGTGACTGATGACAGGGCTAGTGGTGGAGGTGGTGAGCAGAGGGTGGGTTTGGGAAACCGTTTTAGAAATAGAGCCCACAGATCTGTTGGAAAATAAGAGTCTTGGGGCCAGAACAGGATACAGTTAATGTCTAAATGGGGTGAGCAGGAAGGGGTCTGCAGACTGCTCCTTGTCGCCTTGATGTTTTCAGATGAGAAAAAAAAGAGAGCTCTCTCTTGTGTAAGCCCCCATTATTTCATGCCTTTTTTCCCCCCCTTCCTGATCTGTGACCCCATCTTGGACATGAGGAGGACAGGGGCTCCTGGGAGAATCACCTCCCTCCTAGGGATGCTTGAGGGTTTGATGAGAAAACAGCAATGCTCAGACACTGGCACACAGTAGCTGATCAGTAAATCCCCCCCCCCCCCCGGGATGGAAGAGTAATCTATGAATGGACATGTTCAGTGGGCCAAAGCCACATTCAGTTCCTACAGGTGAGATCTTAAAGGGAGAGTGAAATAAGTTCATTGGCTAGAGGAAGCAGAAGGCAGTAGGAGCAGAAGCAATAGGAGCAGAGATGGAGAGAGAAGGGACATGGGGACACGGGGTCACGGGTGGGATGTGGAAGCTGGGGTAGGAAGGAGAAGGCTTTGGTTAATGATTACCTTGGCCAGTGTCTGCCAGCCCGCCTAATCAACTCAGGCTCAGGGCTTACAGAGCTGGAGTTAGAAAAAGCTAATCCTCTAGAAAGTTGAATTTCCCATTGGCCATTCATTCAACAATGGTGCCAAGTGTTGGAGAATGCTAAGGATCAAGCAAGGACATTAAAGAACAATCAAGGGGCATTCTTGGCTAGTGGTACCACTCAAGCAAAGACTGTGGGATAGGTAGCGGGAACCCAGTAACTTTTTGCTTTCTTAGGTCTCACACTAGGATGCAGTCTAGGCCTATCTAGGGACCCGGGGCATTCCTGGGGCAATGGGAGTCACACAGGGTTAGGGAGATGGCAAATGCATCCCGAGAGGGACATTCTTTTCGATTGCTGCGTACACATTATGGTTCTGTGGCTCGATCCCACAACAGCCTAGACTACGTACGCACTGTCCCTCTCCTCTGGCCTTGTTATTGGCTGCTCAAGCTTTTCTTCACCACCACCTGCACTGCCCTCTGTGGCTCTGCTCTTTCCCGTCTGGCCTCCAAGTCCTCCCTCTGTCCCGCTACACTTTTCTAGCCTCAGCATAGGCTCATCCCCTACTAGCATTGCCCTTTGAGGGCTCACCGCCTCCACCGGGGCTCTCCCATTGGCTATCCGCTGTCCGCCTCCTCGCTCCCGCCTTCATTCTCCACCCCCATTGGCTCTGTCCATTACGGTCCCCACCTTCTGGACGCTCACATCCCGCCTCTTGATCTCTTTATAGCCTCTGTATTGGCTAGCTTCGCCTTGGCACCGCCCCTTGAAGCCATAGTGCTGTAGCGCACGCTCCCAGGACCCCACATTGGCTCGCTGCAGCCATTCTCGTCATCCTGCCTCTACGTCATCTGCGCGCGGTTTCCCATTGGCTGTTCCGTTTCTATCTTCCGTCCCTCCGCCTACGCAAGCCGCGAATCTCCCACTTTTCGGGCTTCTACCTCTTCGCTCCCTGCTGCTGCCACCGCCTGCAGCCATTTCACTTTCCCAGCCACCCACTCGCCACTGCCACTCAGGCTTCCTCACGAACTGTCCTACTTCGGCTCGCTGCATCCTGGATCCCTCAGCACCCCCATCCCGGCCTCCCCATTGATTTCTCCGATCAGCCCGCCCTCCTGCACCGCCCACTCTCGGGCATCCCCATTGGCTGCGTGCTTCTCCGGCTCCCAATTCATCGCCTGCGTCAGCCACGCGCAGCTGCCCATTGGCTCCCTGCTATACCTGTCTTCATCTCGCCGCCTACGCCCCCCGTGAGCCGTAACCCCCCCCGCGCTGGCCTTCCCATTGGCTGCCCGCCCCTTCAGGCCCTGCCCCCGCCGGTGCCGCCGCCGGTGCCGTCGGTGCCGCCGCCGCCGCCGCCGCTATGGCGCGCACGGCCCCTGTGGAGCCCCCGCTGCGGCATCCCGCGCCCCCCTCGCCAGCCGCGGGCGAGCCCCGCGCCTCGGTTGAGGCGGCGGCGGCCCCGCGGAGGGTGCTGTTCGCCGACGAGGCCCTGGGGCTGCCGCTGGCGCAGCTGCGCCGCTACCGGCCGTGGGGCGGGCCCGGGGCGGGCAAGATGGCCGCGGCGACCGGGCAAGATGGCGGCGGCGGCGGCGGGGCTGACGAGGACGACGATGGCGAGGATGGGGATGAAGGGGAGGAGGAAGAGGAGGCCTGTCCCGAGCCCTCGCTGCTGTGCCCCGTCCCCGCTGGCGGGGGGTTTTACCTGGTGCCCACATTTTCGCTGCCGCCCGCGCCGGGCCGTCTGGAGCGCTTGGGGCGCGTGATGGTGGAGCTGGAGGCGCTGCTGCCGCCTCCCGGAGCGGTCCCCGGGGGTGTCGGGGTGTGGGTGCCTGGGGGACGCCCGCCGGTGCTGCGCGGGTTGGTGCGCGTGCTGAACCGCTCCTTCGAGAAGGCGGTGCACGTGCGGGCCTCACACGACGGCTGGGCTTCCTTCTGCGACCACCCAGCGCGCTACGTCCCGCGCAGCCCGCCGTGGGCAGGAGCAGGAGGCACAGGAGCAGGAGATCCCATCCTGGATCCGGGTCTCGGCCTGGGGCCCGGCCAGGCAGCCGCCTCCTCGCCCGACGACGGCGGCCGCACCGACCGCTTTGCCTTCCAGTTGCCCTTTGCTGAGGGTGCGGGCGATGGGGCGCGCCTTGACTTCGTGGTGCGCTATGAGACCCCCGAGGGCACTTTCTGGGCCAACAACCACGGCCGCAACTACACAGTCCTGCTCCGGATCGCACCCGCTCCCACACCCACTGATGCCGAAGGGCTGCCCCAGCAGCAGCAGCTGGAGCCACAGCCCGAGTGCCAGGGTCCCGTGGAGGCAGAGGCCAGGCAGCTGAAGAGCTGCATGAAACCGGTGAGGCGCAGGTAATGTTTGCCAGCGCCACCTCCGCCAACACAGGGCCAAGTGTTCCCCCCACCCCGGTCCAGGCTCCCCCCCCCCCCCACCTCCCAGGCCTGCTCTTCAGGACAGGGAAGAGGGGGCATTCAGTTGGTTAGGCAAAGTGTGATGGAGACCTTAACGTGTGTGAGGCACTGTTTTCATTCCTGGGCTTTCATTCATTCGTTGGTTGAGTTCTCCCCTGTGAAGCCCTGGGCAAGACAGATATCCTCGCTAGTCTCAGGGATCATACAGACGCCTCTTGCGGGGCCACAGGTGGAAAGGACAAGCAAGCAGCTGAGATAAATAGGGACAAGCTTAGCCGCTGAGCAGAAAGAGGAGGAGAGTGAGAGGTAGCTGGGGGAGGGATGGCTGTTTTAGACATGGCGCTTAGGGAGAGAGCTTTTGAGGAGGTGAGTGTTGGATGATGAAGAGGTACGTGCAGATGTGCGAGGTGGTGGGGTTTGTAGGAGGGGAACAGGGAGTACTTGTCGGAGGTACAGTTGGGAGCCCTGGGTGATATGAGGAAGAGTTGTGTGCATATGTGGAATGAGAGTGTTCTAGGTAGAGGAACAGCGAGTGCAAAGGTCCTAAGGTGACAATGAGCTTGGTGTGAATGATGGGCAGTGTGTTGGAGCCGAGAGAACAACAGTGACCATGGTAGTCTAGACCGAGGGCCTTGCCAGTGGGGATATGGAATCTGATCCTATCTGACAGCAGGGCACTAGGGTCTCAGTGGTGGAGAACTTGGTTGAGGAAGTGATGGTTCCTGGCTTTTCCAGTTCAGCCATGTTTGACCTTGAAGCCTGTGCACGCTCTTTACTGTTATGCTCCAGGGTGAGGGGCTGAGGCCATTGTCAAGGGGAAGTAGTGTCTCTGGCAGAGGCAGAGACAGACAGGGATGAGACTTGCCAAGGGCTTGGAGAAATAGGCAGTTACAGCCCAGGAGGCCCTGATGCTAGGTTTTCCCTATGAAGCTCAGAGTTCTTCAAGGGCAGCAGCCCGGCCCAATTTGTGTGGTCATCTCGAGTGCCCGTGCTCAGTAGAGTCCCTGGGATGCATACATTGCCCTGTTCCTGGGAGGACTGGGACTGGGACTGGGAAAATGCTTTCTTGGGACCTTGTGTGTGCTTGATCAGAACAGTGGCTGCAGCAGGTGATCTGTGGGATCTGTTGGTCCTGACAGGCCTCAGGCTGTAAGTGGTTCAGAGAGGTCTAGCTCTGGGCTGATGGGCAGATGTGCCCCGGGAGGAGAGCCCGCAGGCAAACACCTACTCACCTAGGACCTGTGAGCCCCGCTGCCTCTGGAAGCCTCATGGAGAGGGAGCAGGCAGCATTTCAGAGCAGGTTTTCTGCCATCAGATTGCCTGGGTTCAAACCCTAGCCCTGACCATGGCCGACTCTTAACACCACTCTGCCTCAGGACCCTTGTCTGGGAAACAGATAATTATAGCATGTACTTCACGGGATACAAGTAAAAGCACACAAAACCTGAGCCCAACTCGACTCTGCCCATTGTCAGCTATAGAGCCTTGCCTCTGTTTCTTCATCTGCTAAATGGGTATGACAGTTCCTTTGCGTGACTGGATTGTTTGTGGCAAATGGGCAAGCTAGCTGAAGCCTGGTGGTAGCAGAAAAACATAAAGACCGCTAGTATTTACTGCTCGCTGTGATAAGTGTCAGACCCACCCTCTCTCCTTCGGCTTTTTGTGCATGCTGTGTGGTATAGGTGCTGTGGTTATGGCCATTTAATTGAGAGAGAAATTAATCCCTGAGAGGCGAGCCAGCTCGCTCAAAGCCACTCAGCCAGGAGTGACAGGACCAGGGAGGAAATGCTAGGGGCTTTTTTTTCTTTTAATTTAAACTACTGATCCTCTGGAAGCCCTGGTGGGATTCGGGGCAAATTCTGGATTTCAAAGTTGGAGTTCCCAGCATGTTTTACTTTCTTTTTATCCTTTTTTTTTGGGGTGGTGGTGGTGGTGGTAGGGGATTGCTTTATTGGGATATGCCTTCATGAAGTGTACTGATATTCGGGGTACAGCTTGATGGATTTGTACATATGTATGTACTTGTGTAACCACTGCCCAGATCAAGAGATTGAGCCGTCCCAGTGCCCCATCCATTCTCATTTCTATCGCTTTGCCCAAGTCATCTCAGCCGGGTGTCGTGGGAGCCCTGTCTGTAAGATGCGACAGTTTGGGTGACAGTTTGGTCATTTTAAAGAGTGTGAGAGGAAGGGAACAGAGAAATCAAAACCTTGCAGGGCCGAGGTGGGTGGAGAGCATGTTTTTCTTTTAAAATACATGGGGTGGTTTTAAGGAGAAATTGAAGCAGCTCGTTCAGACAATTGTTTTGGTATCTGGCCCCAGGTCTGTGGTTCCTAACATGACTTGTGATATTATTTTAAGTGGGCAGATGGCTTTTTGATAGCTTCTTTATCTTTTGATCTTAGCTCTTGCAAAGGGGAGGCTGGTGCTCACTGCAAGATCAGTGATAAGGTTTTCTTTGTAGGTCGGCGGAGAGTACATTTCAACTTATTATTGTCTCAAAACCTGTGTGCCACCGGTGCCTTGGAGCGCTGTTGAAGAACAGCCAACCCCTGCGACCCAGCCCCACTGGGAAATGTAGAGGATCGCAGGGGATATCCTTTGCCTGTGGGAGCCCCACCCTGGAGGGCTTCCCGTTGAGAACGTGTTGGCTGCAGGTCCACTCACTGTACGCCGGGCATGACCCTATGAGGGCAGGGGCACGGGAGGTGTCTGTAGCCATCAGAAACGCAGAGCTGTTGGACTGGTCTTGGGCTCACCCCTAGGCTTAGAGAGAACCCATCAGCAAGCATTTCTTAGGGGCCTACTATGTGCTGGGCACAGTGCAAGGCTCAAGCAGGGAGAAAGAGAAGCTGACTGGTGCTAAGATGGCCAAGGGCTTGGGGCGGAACTGGGTGGGAGGGGTGAGTATGGAGGACTTGCGGTATGCCCAGGCACTTTGCTAGAGTATTTTCTTGCAAAGTCTCGATTAATCCTGTGATGTAGGCGGTTTTTACTCCTCCTTTCCTGGATGAGCAAACTGAGGCTTGCAGACTCCAGAATCCCCAGGCTGTGGCGCGGGGAGGAACCCTCCTGATTTGCTTTGGCTCAGCACCCTCACATGGTGTTTTGGTTCCTCTTAAATAAAAGAAAGACCAAGGAAGAACTTACTCCGTGCTCCACCCTGCAGTGCGGCCTCTGCCAACTTCTAGTCTTACACCTGTCTGAGCTGAGGCCGGGGTCTGTTACTCCAGATGGCCTTGCTCCCTCCTGCCCCAGGGCCTTTGCCCATGCTGCTTCCTTCACCAGGAATGTTTGTCTTGTAGACTTCTCATGTTGACCCCCCCCATCCACCTCCACCTGGGGCAGCCCAGCTGTTAGAGACATGAGATGTAGTGAGCTACAGATTCAGGGTCATTTGCTACCCTGCGTGGCAGTCTTCTTTTTTTCTGATCCCCACCTTGTCTCTTCTCTGATGCGACTCTGCAATGTCCTTTCCCTTCAGACTTTTTTCCTCCTGCTTCCAAAAAATAAACAAAATAAGCAAACAAAAAAAACAAAATAGAAGCCATAAGAAGGGAACTGCCTACCACTTGCAGCTCCCCGGCCTGCAAACTGATTTCCCTCTCTTGTGGTCCAGGTGTGTGTGGGGGGGACTCCTCCTCCCCCTCCCTCCCCTTCCCCCTCTGGCCAGCGCCTGATGGCTGCCATTTGCTCCACATCTGGCCATCAGCCACCCCCTTTCCTCTCCTGGCAGATGTTCTGGTCCTGGTGGTTTATTTCCCCAGGCTGGTCCCCTGTCCTGTCTGCTGAGCTGAGCGCATCTTCTCTCCTCACTGCCCCTAGCCAGCACCTAATCGCCCCCTCCCTCCGCCATTGAATGTCTAAAGCTCTGCTGGCACTTTCTTCGCTCTCAGCCCCTGCATCGGCCAGATTCCGCAGGTGGTTCACGCCGGTGGTTCTTGAAATGGGTCGACTGCTCTGACCTAAGATACTTTCTTCAGGCCTTGGGACCATACGCTGCTGCTTCGCCTCCGAATTCTCTGGCCCTTCTTTTCCTTCGGCCTCTTGCTTCCCACCTTGGTGTCTCCGCTTGACTGATATCCCAAAGATTCCCCCCAACTCACTCTTGTTTGGGGCCGCGTTCGTCCCCTCCCCAGTGTTCCTGAGTAGCCTCTCACTCCCTCACTCCTCCCCCAGCCCCGCTTCCCTTGCTTGGTTTCCTCCTAAGCTTCCTTAAGCCCTCTCTGACCCTGTGGTCCGGGCCAGGCCCCCTTGTTCTCGGTTATGCTTTTCCCTGCTCTGAAGGCACTGCCCGGAGTCTGCAGTGAGGCCTTCATCAGGGGGCTATCCGATGACTCTGCCCTGCTAGACTGTAAGCTCCATGAGGGGTAGGAACCTGCTCGGCTTGTGTTCACTGTTATTTCCCACAGGCCTGCCCCTGCCCTGGTACCTGGCACTTAGCAGATGCGCAATAAATGTCTGTTGAAAGAATGAGTGTGAGTATTTTTTTAATGTCTTCCTCCACCTTAAGTCATAAGCTTCCTAGGGCCTTTGCTCGCCGTTGCATCTCCAGGGGCTGTCACCGGAACTGCTGTACAGTAAGATCTCAGTTTCGCAGGGTGCACCTGTAACTCAGTGGATGGGGATCCTACGCGCGGTAGCTGAGGTGGCAGCCTTAGGGGAAGCCAGAACGACTGCAGTTGAAACAGGATGGGGCAGGGGTGAGCTTCGTTGTGCTTTTTTTTTTCTGGAGAGTGACTGTTTAATGTGAAAGTGATCCCCTTTTACTCCACAGAGAATTGGCAAGGGGCGTTATGGTTATGGATGGGAGGGTGAAACCATGTGCTAGGGAAGTGGCCCGGCCAGGATGTCTGCCTGCATGGTCCCACTCCAGGGCCCTGTGCCCTCGTTCGGAATGGCTGTGCCAGGCTGGGCGATGTGTCTTACCAGCTGGCCAGCGCTAGGCAGCTTGCTCTCCTTCCCAGAGCCCTGGTTTCCCTCAGTGGGACCTTGAAGGGCATTCCTGTTTGTTCAATGCTTTACACAGACTTTTCAAACATTGCCTCAGCTCGGCAGTGCCCTGAGGTAGGTGTTATGACTGCGATCCCCTCTTTACAGCTGAGGTGCAGAGAGGTTGAGCAACTTGCCTTAGGCTACACAGCTCCAGATTTCACATCCCGACCCTTACTTGTGATGTGAAATCATCAATTTGCTGGGTTCCAAGGTTCAAAAACATCCCCACCAGCATGGGAAGTTAGCAGAGTGTGGCACGATGTGCGGTCAAGGTAAGCGTTGTTTCCTGCAGAGAACAAGCATCTTTCAGTTACACAAGTACGTGTGCTGAGTTAGAGCGTAACGTGCACCTCTGACCGCGGCACATGGTCAAAGGAGGAAGTTGGCGCCGTGCAAGAGGCCCGGGGCACCATCACCTGCTTGCTCTCCACTTGCTGCCGTGTTTTGCAGGTCACGGAGCTGAGGCTGACACCCGTGCTGGGGCAGGCAAGGCAGTGCCCCACATAGCTCAGTGCAGGCTTTCCCAGCTGCCTTCACACTCTTCTCTTCGGAGAGCAGACGGCTTGGGGTAACTGGGGTTCCAAGTATTTCAGGAGAGTCAGCATTCTCAAATCAGCTTGACTCCATGGGAGCCACGGGTTGCTGAGTTTCCCTTTGGGTTTGCAGTGCCTGACCCACTTTGGGCTGGCAAAGTTCTTTGAAAACATGAGCACACGGGGTGCACACGGAAGACTCTGGTAGCTGTGCAGATGGCAGTGATGCGACTGTTCTGGGAGGCTGCTTGCCTTCTCCATCCTGGGCTTAGCAGCCCTTGGCTTGCTTGCTCCCTCTCCGGCTTGGGGCCATCCCTCTTTCCATTCTGGCCTAGGCTGGGGCAACAGCTCCTCTTTGCAAAATCTTCCCCTTCTCAGTCCACCCCGATACTGTCTGAGGGCAGCAGCAGTTGAGTTTCCAGGAGGCAAGGAGACTGGTGTGGCTCTCTGAGATCTGGCCCCTTGGATGGCTTGCGTTGTGTTCCCCTACCACAGGACGTGTGGCCAGGCCATCCCAAGCCTCTGTGCCCCTGGCCTGCTACCACCTGCTGGCCCGGAGGGGATACCACATGACACTCGTGGGACTGGTGCCAGAAGAGCAGGTTTCCTTCTTGAAAATGAGCAGGCACACTGTAGGTACAGTTTTGTTGTTAGTCTCCTGCCGTGTGTGTGTGTGTGTGTGTGTGTTTCTAAGAAGCCCTCTTCTCTGTTAGTGCTCAGTGACTCAGTCTGCGTTTGCACCTGATTTCTCTCACTGTCCTGGTTTTGATGAAACGCCGAGCTGCTCCTGAGTTTCCGCTGCTGGAGACATTGCAGAAGAGCTGCTGCTGTTGTCTTCCTAAGCCACAATTTCAAATACTGTCTTCAAAGTGGAGCCCTCCTTGGACGTTGTTACCAGTGTGGTGTGTGGCCAGTGGGTGTTGAGATGGTTCCTTGAGCCTTGAGGGGAGGGAGGTGGTTGTTGGGAGGGACAGATGGGAAGGTTTGCAACTGACCTGGTGTATGAATGAGAAGGGCCATATTGGAGGAGGCAAATGCTAAATGTTTGTGCCTCCTTTCATTTCTCTGCATTTGGTGGTGGGGAGAGCCACCTGTGCCTCTATTGACTTCACAGATCTTGAGATTGGCTGAGTTTCTTGACCTGATTTTTTTAAAGATTTATTTATTTATTTGAAAGGCAGAGTTACAGAGAGGCAGAAAGAGAGAGAGAGAGGGAGGGAGGGAGGGAGGGAGAGGGAGAGAGAGAGAGAAAGAGGTCTTCCATCTGCTGGTTCAGTCCCCAAATGGCCACAATGCCTCTGGCTGGGCTGATCTGAAGCCAGGAGCTTCTTCCAGGTCTCCCACGTGGACTTGGGCCATCTTCTGCTGCTTTCCCAGGCCATAGCAGAGAGCTGGATCAGAACAGGAACAGCCAGGACTTGAACCGATGCCCATATAGGATGCCGACACTGCAGGTGGTGGCTTCACCTGCTATGGCACAGTGCCGACCCTGTCCTGATTTTTGAGCATTCCCTCTCTCTGTGCCTCCCTTGGCTGTGGTCGAGGTGCTTTGGGGGATTTCTGAAGGATTTATTTTTCTTCTCTCCTCCTGTCTCTTCTTCCTTCAGCCGAACTTTGGACTCCTTTTCCTGCTGGCTGGCTGGCTGAGTCCTTCCCTTTTCTCTCTGCTCTCTGTGACTCTGTCTTGGCTTGCGAAAGCCTGGTGTCCCGCGTGTCAGGACTAGGCAAGATGACAAGGGAAGACTTGCCTATGGGAGGGAGGGCTGGCTTTCTGTATCTGTAGCTCTTGGTTTAGAAGACCAGAGGAAGATGATGTTTTCTGTAATGAAGGGCTTATGCCAGCGAAAGAAGTCAGCACAGCTGGGCAGAAATTATGTGGAGCCTCAAATCCCAAAGACCTGGATTTTAGACTCATGGAGGAAACTGGTGCCAGGACCAAGCTGGTTTGCTCTGTGTCACCCTTTCTTGCCCATGTGGGAGCTGGTGGCTGGGTTCCCAGACTCACCCACCCCCGGCCCCGTGGTATCCGAGGAAAAGGCCTCTGGCAGGATGTGTGAGCCCTACACCATGGAGAAAGGCAGACTGGCCCCTGCAGTGCTTTCAGACTTTGGATCTGTGTGCATCGTTCAAGCCGCCTCTGAGATAGCCAATTAAAAGCAGTTATTGCAGCCACTCCGTGCCTTGGGGTCTCCGAGCCATGTGTCTGTGGAGGTCGGGAGACCGGGACTGAATGCATGGGTGAAAGGCCGGTGCGGAGAAATACCTGCATGAAGGTGGGAGCGAGGGATCTGTTGATGCCCCCCTCTATCTACTTCCAGGAAGGATTGGAGATGGCATTGGGTAAGACCCTGGTGTCCCTTGTCCAAGAAGGGTCCGAGTTTTGCTCTCAGCTGCGTGACTTTGAGCCATTTGCTCAGCCTCCATTTCACCGTCTGTAGAATGGGGATAATAGCACTGCTTGCTTCAGAGGATTGAAAGGACCTACCTCATGGTGGGGTGGGGTGGGGTGGGGCGGTTATAAGGATGAAATTGATACATGAATAGGAGGAGCACTTAGAACAGTCCCTAATGCCGTAGTAAGGACTATTTCTGGGTCGGCTAGTGACATTCTGTTTCCGTGAAGGCAGTTGGTTAGGTGTTTTCAAAATGTTTCAAGCGTTTGCAGAAATGTCAGCGTTGTCACACTGCCCCTCCGGAAGAGGCCTTGCGTCAGTTCCACGTCTTAGTGCTTCCCTCGCTGTAGACCTCGGATGCCAAGTTGTGGGAAGGAGGACAGCGGTGTTTCCTTGGTGAGAGCCCACCCCTGGCAGGATCTTGCGGGGATACACCAGGCTTCTGCCACTTAGGGATTTCACTCGCCTGGCGAAGCAGGAGCAAGACCAGGGAGCACTTCTGTTGCTTTAGGCCCTGCTACGTGACAGGCCCTGACGTCTGGCCATCTGTCCTCACCCCTTCCCCCAACCTTGGCGTGCACGTCCTGGCTCCTCCATGTTCCGTGTTACAGGCGAGGAGGTACAGTGAGCTGCCAGGCTGATGTGGGGGTGGGGGAGGGCGGATGTAGGCCCCGCCTTCTCATTCTGTTTGCTTTCTTTCCTCCGAGCTCTTGGCTGGGGCTGCTGCCCGCGGGCGCGGTCTTCTTCACCTGCCCTTGCTCCAAAAAGATGGCTTCTTCCACGGCCAGGAGTTTCCCCTACAGAAATGACCCCAGCTGTTGCCAAAACTAGGCCCAGTGCTGAGTGCTGAAGTTTGTTCTGGGACAGCAAAATGAGGGCAGCAACCTAGCTGCTCAGTAGGGAGGGAATGGCTACCCAAGTGGCAATGAGTGCGTGTACTGTTGCGTAGGGAGTGACCGTTTTTTCAATGTGTGCACAAGTCCATCCTGATGCCTCGTTACTGTTCCATGGGCAAAGCCAGCTGTGAAATGATGTCTGTAGGATCTAAAATGCTTTCAGAGGATGTCTGCAAGGAATTTTGCCAAAAATGTCGCAGCGGTTGTTTCCGACTGATGTGTAGTCCGTCTCCCCCCACCCCCCTCCCCGCGCGCTTTCTTTATACTTTCCCGTATGTCATAACTTTCCGATGAGCATGTAGGATTTTGATGGTCAAGGCAGCCCATGTACTCTCTCTGCCCCACAGGCCTGTTGAGGAGGAGCTGAGGATGAAGAGCCTGGATGATAACGCCCCTGCTGTGGGTAAGCAGCTGGCGAGCTTGGCGACTCTGAGCCCTTATCCGCCATTTTTTCTTGCCCCATTTTCTTTCTATAAAAAAAAAAAGAAAAAAAGAGCCCCTACTTCGCCCCCGGCCTAGGCTATCCTGGAAAGCTTCAGAGGCAACTCTGCCAAAGGGGCTGGAATGGCAGATACTCTGCACACGGTCAGGACTTCTTGTATGTCTGTCTTGCCCCAACACTTCTCTTCTCTCCAGCAGAGTGCCCTGATGTTCAGGAGTCAGTGGGCCCTCTGGTGGCTCCTACCCCTCTCCGTCCATGGCCCCAGATGACACTGCAGGTAAGCGGGGCCTGGCAGCCCCAGGGGGCCCAGCCCGATGGGAGGCTCACAGTATGAGCACAGCTGGACTTGGGTGGGGGTAGGGCTAACTAGCTGTGGGTCCACCCTACGTTGGAGAGCAATCCCCTAAATCTGAACCTGATGGGGAGAGGGAGAAGGCAGTTATTCCCCTGGGGCTAGGAGACCTCTCCCTTGGTAGGGAGCTTTGGGAGAGCTTGCTCTGTGAGACCCCAAGGAGACAGCACGCACAGAAAAGCTGTCTTTATGAGGGCTTGTGTGTCACTGGGGTGAGATATATGTTGTTTTAGATGATGAGAAATGCTAATGAGAAACAGGGATCCGGGGGGAGCAGAGAAGGGGAAAGCCTTGGAGATCAGTAATTTGTGAATAAAAATGCCAAGGAGGTGAGAGAGGGAGTCACGTGGATGCCTAGGCGGGCAGCACCCCGGGCAAGTGTGAAGTTCGTGGTTAATGTGTGTGGGGGAACAATGTGGAGGCTGGGGAGGTGGCAAGGGATAGAGGGGGTGACAAGCTACAGGGGAGGCTCTGGCTTTCGCTCTGAGAGAGAGAGAGAGAGAAAGAGAGAGAGAGAGAGAGAGTGTGTGTGTGTGTGTGTGTGTGTAGCCACAGAGGGGTCCTGAGCAGGGGAGGGACATGATCCTGGTTTCTGTTCTAACCTGCTCCCTCTGTTGCTGCGCTGGAAGACAGACCATGGGAACGAGGGCAGAAGCAAGGGGCCTGGGAGTAGGAGATCAGGGACAGCAAGAGTGGCAGGGGAAGGAGAGTGCGTCTGCAGATAGGGGGTGTATGTGTGTTTTACCTTTGTGTTACGGACGTTTTCAAACGTGTAAAAGGAAAAAAACCAGTAGAGGATCAAGAAGCCACGTATACCATCAGCGAGTTTCAACAAATACCAGCACACCTCCATTCCACTCTCTTACCCCCATGCCACCTCCTTGTGCCCTAGGGAATTAGTTTGGAAAAACAAATCCAGACAGTATCCCATTCATAAATCCTTCTGTTTGCAGCTCAGAAAATTAAGAACTCTTAGGAAAAAAAACAAAACAAAACCTTTTTATTCCCACGCCCTTAGAAAACTGACAGTCATTTCTTAGTGCTATTAAGTGTGTGGTCAGTGTTCCCATCTCTGGTCAGAAGTGTCTCAGGAGCCCATCAAGGTTGACTGACACCATGCATTTGCTGGTGTTTATTGAAGGAATCGTGTTTGTCCTGTAGAGTTTCCCTTGTCCATATTTGGCTGATAGCATGCAGGTGGATGTTTCTTATTCTCTTTTTATTAGTCTATTAATCCCACTTAGTTAATTTAGTCTTTAATTTATGAAACCATTGATTTCATTCACTTATTACATTTAATTTATTATTCATTCAATGTGAATAGCATTGACTCTACTTAATTTTGTTATCTCCACTTCCTTTATTAGCTGAAATTTTTCTCTAAAGGAAAACTGTCTCATATCAACTGTTGAGCTACTTTGAGTTTATATAGGAAAAGCAGTATGAATATTTAGTGTTTTCTCCTTTTATTTAAAAAATTTTAAAGATTTATTTATTTATTTGAGAGGCAGAGTTACAGAGAGGCAGAGGCAGAGAGAGAGAAAGAAATCTTCCATCTGCTGGTTCACTCCCCAGTTGGCTGCAATGGCCACAACTGGGCTGATCTGAATCCAGGAGCCAGGAGCTTCTTCCAGGTATCCCATGTGGGTTTAGGGGCCCAAGCACTTGGGCCATCTTCCAGTGCCTTCCCAGGCCACAGAACAGAGTTGTATCGGATGTGGAGCAGCCGGGTCTTGAACCAGTGCCCACATGGGATGTCAGCATTGCAGGTGGCGGCTTTACCAGCTATGCCACAGCACTGGTTCCTCCCCTTTTATTAATCAGGAAAAAAATGGACTTTACCAAAGGAGACAAAATAAAGGAGTTTTTGGTTTTGTGTTGTTATGAGCATGGTGTTCTAGACACATTTGATGAGTTTCAATCCATTGCACTTACCTGCTTATTTATTTATTTAGAGACAGAGACAGAGAGAGAGACAGAGAGAGAGAGAGAGAGAGAGAATGAACGAGAGAACATGCTCCCATCTGCTGGTTCACTCCCCAGATACCTGAAAAGGTCCTGAACCAGAAGCTGGGAACTCAGTCCAGGTCTCCTACATGGGTGGCAGGGACCCAAGTACTTGAGCCATCACCAGTGCCTCCCAGGGTTCACATTAGCAGGAAGCTGGAGTCAGGAGTGGAGCTGGGACTTGAACCCAGGTACTCTGATAGCTAGGCCAAGCACCTGCCCCTGAACTCATCTTTCTTTGTTTTCCACACACATTTTTTTGTAGTACCCTTGTATTGACATCTGTTGAATTCCTCAGCTTTATCATCTGCAGGAAGCCCCCCCCCCCACCTTTTCTTTAATTTTGTCCTAATGTAGACGTCTGACTCACTGGAATTCAGAGAACGCCAGGGGACTCTCTAAGGCATTCTCTGGCAACCCCTGTGGGGCTGGGTACGGTCTCCCACCAATTCTTCTTGTCTGTGCTCGTTCCCTCCTCTCCTCTACTTCATTCTTTTCCTTTTCTCTCCCCTGACCCCATGGCTCCAGGTTTCTGAAGTCACCATGGCCGGCAGCCTCTCAGAACAAGGTGATGTCCCCAGGAGCAGTCCGCCTGTGGCTTTTACAGAGGTCCCCCAGGCACCAGCCATCAGGATCCCCCCTGCCTCCCTTCTCTGTGGCCTGAGCGGCTCCCCCAAGGACCAGGCCTCAGGGCCTGATGCAAGTGAGGGGGCCACCGGGCCTTTCCTGGAGCCCAGCCCGCGACAGGTGGCAGCCACATGGGAAGGATCAAGTGAAAACGGAGCGGGTCGAAAGGACCCCATGGTGGAGGCTGTTGTGGATGAGCCCCCTGGGGGGCTGGAGGTTGTGAGTGGGTTGGAAGAGCTGCTTGGCGAGGACACCATCGACCAGGAGCTGGAGCAGCTTTACCTGTCCCATCTGAGCCGCCTGCGGGCTGCTGTGGCTGCAGGTGGGGCAGGGGGCGGTGGGGAGGGCCCCACAGATGGGGGCATGTCTCCCAGCCATCCCCTGGGCATCCTCACGGACCGTGACCTGATCTTGAAGTGGCCTGGCCCGGAGCGGGCCCTGAACAGTGCCCTGGCCGAGGAGATCACGTTGCACTATGCCCGCCTGGGGCGTGGCGTGGAGCTCATCAAGGACACTGAGGACCCCGATGAGGAGGGAGAGGGCGACGAGGGGCTTGCCCTGACGCCCACCAGCCCCGAAGGGGACAGCCCCAAGGAATCGCCTCCAGAAATCGTCTCGGGGGCCCGTTCTGTGGTAGCCGCCATGGGAGATGTGTGGCTCCCCTGGGCGGATGGCTCAGCGTGTGACAGCTCCGTGGTTCTGGGTACAGAGGGTCAGTTCACTGGGGAGGCAGAGAAAGGGCGGGGCAAGGACACTGACTCTTTGTGCACTGACAGGGTGATAGCTGGGGTGACCCGGTCCCCAGGGGAAGCTGGGACCTGGGCCCGCATGGAGGTTACCACTGAGTGGGCAAGCAGCTTGGTTTCTTTACCTGGCAGGGAGCCTGCTGCTCTGGCCCTTCTGCAGGGGCAAAATCCCAGCCCCCTCGAGCCCTCGGGGGCTGAAATCTGTTATTCTAATGTGGCCAGGCCTCATGGAAGCTCCCAGAATGAAGAGGGTACAGGCCTGAGCCTGGAGCCCCCAGAGAGGTCCCCTACCCTGGCAGCCCCCGCAGAGAGTGTATGTGCAGTGCCTCCCCAGCTCCGGGGGCCCTTGACCCAGACTCTGGGGGTCCTGGCCGGACTGGTGGTGGTCCCTGTGGCTCTGAACAGTGGCGTGTCCCTCCTGGTGCTTGCGCTGTGCCTCTCTCTGGCTTGGTTCTCGTAGGGGCTGCATGTGGGATCAGCAATAACAGGTGTCCCCCCTCCTCTCTGGGTTCTGGGGGAGGGGCAGCCCCTACACCACCCCAGAGGGATGAGATGGGACCTGTGGCCTGTGCAGTAAGTGGACCTCGGCCCTTTGCTTCGGAGAATGCTTGGCTGGAGAGGCCTTCCCGCCCCACCCCCGAGCTCTCCACCTAGTATGGGCTCCTGCAGCGATATGATACTGATACTGATACTGATGGAGAAGAACCTGGGGCCGGTGGATGATGAGAGTGAGAATTTCTAGAATGGAACTGGGCATGTCCCCCTCCCCCCACCCCACCTCCCACCCCATCCCCTGAGCCTGTATTTATTTTTGTATAATTCTCTGGATGAGGGAAGAGTGGTCGTGAGCTGGTCTTGGGGCACAATTACCCAGAGATATATTTATTAACAGCCAACCTGTGCAAGCTGCTGGAGCTTTATTTTTAATTTAATTTATATAGAGTACCTATTATTATATGCCACAATAGAGCTCTATGAGAAATGATGTGTGTTGCTGTGCGATTGGTCTCCGTTGGGCCTGAGTGTGCAGGGTGGTCATGTTCTGGGGGAGGACCATGGTGGGCGGGAGGGGGAGGGGGGAATGGGCGTGGTCATGCTTGCTGCTGCTGCTGCTGTTGCTGCTTCAATGTGTCCTCGGGGATCTGTATCTCTTCACCTCCCGGTCCTAATACATTGTGGTCCTTTGGTCTTTTTACATTGTGCCTGTGGGAGCCTGCTTCTGTATAAACGGATGATGGTGGTGGGAGCCAGGGAGGAGGAGCGGCGGGCCACCTGAGGGTTTGGTGGCAGTCATGTGGCTGCAGTGATGGTTGTGGATGTGGGGACATGGGCTGTGAATCAGCCACAAGGTTTTGAGGTTGCTGAAAAACAGCCTTTGACACCAGCAGGGAGCCCCTTCAGTCCGCAGGACAGGAAAGGCCTCAGAAAGGACAGAGGGCTTACTGTACTGTGAACAATTCCTGCCTGAGTTGCTGCCTGCAGTGATCACATTTCTACTTACAACGAGATACCCAGAAGCTTGGAAAGAGAGACTAGATGGATTTACTGCATGCAAATAAAACACTTGCATAGCCAAAGAAGACACCATATATTTATTTACTTCCATTTACAGCACAACTTCCTGCAAGTGGCATGTATTCCAGCTTTCCTCACCTCCTCTCTTCTCCTCCATTGCCCCAGTGCTTTCCTGAAATAGCCCTGATCAGAATTGTTGCCCAACCATTTCAGCAAAACTGCTGATGCCTCTGATGATAACTCATGTCGTTATAGCCACAGTTAAGGCTCAGACCTCATCTGAAAGACATTTGTTAAAAATTTATTTGAGCAGGAGCTCGGAGTGCAATCCAGAATCCAGGTCTCTCATGTGGATGGCCAGGACCTAATGCTTGAGTCATCACTACCATCCCCAGGCTGTGTGATAGCAGGAAGGTGGAGTCAGGAGCTGTAGCAGGTATTGAACCCAGGTACTTCTGTGTGGGGTGTGTGTGTGTGTGTGTGTGGGCATCTTAACCACTAAGCCAAATGCCTGCCCCTCTGGCATCATCTTAATTGGTCTGTTGGCAACACTTGACACAGTTGATCATCTCTACCTTGAAACCATTTCTTCACTTGGGTTTCTAGGTCACCATACTGTCCTAGTTTTTCCTCCTTCCTCATTGCTCACTCTTCTAGAACTGTGCCCAGCACATAGTAGGTACTCAATAAATACCCATTGAATGAAAGCGATGAAGGAACAGAGAAATATCCATGGGGAAATAGAGACATGGCTAGAGATCTTAGTTGGTCATTGAGTGGGGACAAGTTCAGTACAGCTTGAGTGTTGATGAACCACCTCTGTTCTGCTCTGAGGACACAGAGGGAGGAGCTCATAGGCTAGTGGGACTGACAGACACAGTATTTCTTTTTAAAGATTTATTTATTTATTTGAAAGAGTTACATAGAGAAAGAGAGGTAGAAAAAGAGAGTGAGAGGTCTTCCATCTGCTGGTTCACTCCCTGGCTGGCCACAATGGCCGGAGCTGTGCCGATCCAAAAGTAGGAGCCAGGAGCTTCTTCTGGGTCTCCCACACGGGTGCAGTCCTTGGGCCATCCTCTACTGCTTTCCCAGGCCACAGCAGAGAGCTCGATCGGAATTGGAGTAGTTGGGACTTGAACTGGCACCCATTTGGGATGCTGGCACTGCAGGTGGCAGCTTTACTTGCTACGCCACAGCACTGGCCCCCAGACACAGAATTTCCATACAATGTGGTTAGTGCCTTCACAGTGATGGGTCCAGTGGGCTGTGGGAGCCCAGCACGGATGCTGAGCCCAGTTCAGGGGCTCAGGAAGTCATGGAGGATAAGGTGCCTGTCTGAACTGAGTTGTCAAGAAATGAGAAGTAATCCACCAGGTAATAAAGGGAAGAAGAGGGTGCTATGATCGGAAGGAAGGTCATTACAGAGATCTGAAAGTGGAAAATGGTGAGTGCAGACAAATTCCACACACCCACGGGAGCCTGTCTTTCTGATTAAGACTGTCAAAAAAGTCAACATCCAGACATGTGTTTATGGCCTTCCCTTGGTGTGATGATATGATCATTGTGTAAAAAGGCAACTTTATCCAAGGTAGGTTGGAAAAACTAGATAAAATGGACACATTACTGTATACACAGAACTGTCTGGAAAAAGCAATGGAGAACTTGAGTCATACTGTAACTATTAAGAGAACAGAGTTGGTAGTCCAAAGTCACCCCACACAGAAACTCTGGCTCAGACGGCCTTTGCTGGTGAAACAGCCAAGAAATAAAGAATTCCAGTTTTACAAGAGCCATTCCAGGGTGGAGAAGAAGAGTGAGCATGCCCAATTCATTTTCTGGAGCTGATAAATCCTTGATACTAAAACGTGACAAATTGGAAAAGAAGGCTACAGAACAATTCCAAGAACATAGATGCAGCAAAACAAAAGACAACCCCATAGATGCAAATATTCCAAGCCAAATGAAAGCTGCCCAAGTTCAATGTTTGAAAAAAGTATAATATGACCAAGTTGGATTTCTCGCAAAAATGCAATGTATTTTAATATTTGAACTCAACATAATTGGTCTCATTGGCAGATTAGAGGAGAGGCAACAGTCATCTTGATAGCTGTAGAGAAAGAGATAGACAAGATTCAGCATCTACTTGTGATTTTAATCTTAGCAAGCTAGTGAAATGACCTTTCTTAGCGTAAAGGGTGTCTACAGATTTACCATGAGCCACATACTCAAACGTGGAATGTTAAGAACTTTGACATTGGGGACATGGCAAGGACATCTGCTATCACCATTTCTACTCTGCATTGTCCTGGGTGTCCTAGCCAGCACAGTTAGGCAAGGGAAAGAAAGAAAATATTTAAAGATTGGAAGTAAAGAGAATTGTCATTTTTTGTAGATGCTACCGCTGTGTGTATTTATGTTTTTAAAAATAATCCACTGACTTTTTTTAAATAAGATTTGTGAGAGAGAGAGAGAGAGAGAGAGAGAGAGAGAGAGACAGAGACAGACACTGACTTTCCATCCACTGGTTCACTCCCCAAATGGGTGCAACAGCCAGAGCTGGGCTGATCTGAAGCCAGGAGCCATGAACTTCTGGGTCTCCCACGCGGGTACAGGGGCCCAGACACCTGAACCATCTTCTACTGCTTTCCAAAGCACATTAGCAGGGAGCTGGATTGGAAGTGGAGCAGCCAGGTTTTGAACTGGTACCCATATGGGATGCTGGCACTGCAGGTGGCAGTTGTACCTGCTACACCACAGCACTGGCCCCGTTGTGTGTGTTTACAATCCCCAAAAAATCCACCAATAAATTAGTAAAATCTCTAAGAAGTTAGGAAAACTTCTGGATACAAAAGCTATATTTGAAAATATATTGCTTTTATATATCAACATCAAATAGACAATTACAATAAAAATATCAGTTATGAACTACTTAGAAAGTAACAGGAGAGGGCAATATATTTTTGGAAAAGATATAGAAATTTTTTTGAAAGACTTTTTTTTTAGATTTTTTTTAACTTGAGAGAGAGAGAGAATCTTCCATTTACTAATTCACTCCTCAAATGCCTGCAATAGCCAGGGCTGGGCCAGGTTGAAGCCAGGAGCCAGGAACTCAATATGCTTCTCCCACCAGGATGACAGGGACAGCCGTCATCTGCTGCCTCCCAGGATGCATGGGAGCAGAGTAGCCAGGATTTGAACCAGACACTCCATTATGGGATGCATTCTTTTTTTTTTTAAAGATCTATTTATTTGAAAGGCATACAAGAAATAGAAGGGGGGGGAAGAAAGAGAAAGAGGAAGAGAAAGAAGTCTTCTATCCTCTGGTTCATTCCCCAAATGGCCACAGTGGCTGGGGCTGGGCTAGGCTGAAACCAGGAGCTTCTTCCAGGTCTCCCACATGGGTGCAGGGGACCAAGCACTTGGACCACCTTCCACTGCTTTCCCAGGCACATTAGCAGGGAGCTAGATCAGAAGAGGAGCAGTCAGGACTTGAACCGGTGCCCATATGGGATGCCAGCACTGCAGGTGGAGTCTTAATCTTCTACAACACAGTGCCAGTCCTGGGATGCAGGCATCCTAAGCAACAACTTAACTGCTTCATCAAATGTCTGTCCCTCAATAGATTTTTGCTTGCGTGTAGGTCGTGGAAAGTTAATTCTTAAATTTATCCACAAGTGCCAACACTAGCCAGGACACCCATACTTACTGTAAGGATATTGCAGGCCCATGAAAGACTAGTGATTTCAGAAGCAGACCCATTCATAGGTAGACAAAGAATAGATGAACAAGGAAGTATATTGCAGGCCATTGGGGGAGTGGCTGGACTTTCAGTAAATGGAACAATTGGTTATCCATATTGAAAAAAAATTAAATTGGATCCCTACTTCATAACACAAAAATATTTCTAGGTGGATTTAAAACACAAATGTGAAGGCAAAGCCAAAAGCTTTAAGAACTTGGCAGAATACCTTTGCATACTTGGTGGTAGAAAAGCTTTTCTTCAACAAGATACAAATACACTAACTGTACATGAAAATGATGAAGCATTCACTGAATTAAGGATAGATGTTGATCAGAAGGTACCAAAAAGAGTGAAATCACAAGTGACAAATTGGAAGAAGACAATGGAAGCATATATAAGTGATGAAAGGACTCAAACCTAGAATACATTAAAAGTATAAGTAAAAAGAAATTAGATTAGAAATTAGATGCGGTAAGTATATAAATAAAGTATGATATATTCATGGATTGGGATACTGTATGGAGGGAATGACAGATTTATAATGGCATGAAACAATATGGGTGCATCGCATAGAAATGATGTTGAACAAAAAGAGCCAAACAAAAGATTATACCCTGTATGATGCAATGACTCAAGTTCATAGACAAACCAACATGTTACCATATGAAAGTCAAAGCAATGTAGTATTATCATATGAGAGGTAAACAGGGAATGTTGACCTCCAAGTCACGTTAGTGTTTACCTCTGGAAAGGGGCCCAGGGAGCTTCTGGTATGTTGATAATGGTCTACTGCCCAACTTGGGTGGTTTATGGATCTGCATTTAATTAATATGAGGTATCTTCCAAAAGTTCATGGAAAAATGTGTATTATGAAAAAACAATGCATGGACTTCAAATGCTTTTTTGTACCCAGATAAACTTACATTTTAATTCCATTCGCCATTAACTTTTTGAACTACCCTCATGTTATTGAAGGTGTACATGTGTGTTTTAGACTCTCTCATGCCAAGAAAAGAAATCACAGATAAAATCGTGCCGTGAGGAATGGGAATCGAGTGTCTTGTCCGGACCACACAGTGTAGGTGGCCTACTTCCTTCAGAGCCTCCCCTGGGCTCAAGGGGATTCTCCTCTATCCTGGAGGCAACAGAGGCTCCCTCAGCCTTGTTTGTGGAGATCCTCTTGTGGGGAGGTACTGATCTCATGCTTCCTGAGACCAGCCTGTGGGGGTGTGGAGAGCACCTGCCCATTTTGTCCTCGGATGTTGGGGGGTCCAACTCCCCTCAGGGCTTGTGAATTCTAGAGGCTGGCAGACCTCGTGGGAAAGCCTGCAACTCCCATGTGCTGTTATGGCTCTAGCAGTCAAAGCAATGTAGCATTGCAGGCAGGAGCAGGAACGGGGACAACACAGTCCAGTTCTGAATTGTCCCTTGGTCATGTGACAGGTAAGTTAGTTGAACTTTTTTTTTCTTTTAAGATTTTATTTATTTGAGAGGTAGAGTTACAGACAGTGAGAGGGAGACAGAGAGAAGGGTCTTCCATCACTGTTTCACTCTCCAAATGGCTGAAGTGGCCGGAGCTGAACCGATCCAAAGCCAGGAGCCAGGAGCTTCTTCTGGGTCTCCTACGTGGGTGCAGGGGTCCAAGCACTTTGGCCGTCTACTGCTTTCCCAGGCCATTAGCAGAGAGCTGGATTGGAAGAGGAGCAGCAGGGACTAGAACTGATGCCCATATGGGATGCTGGCACTGCAGGCAGAGGATTAACCTACTGTGCCACAGTGTTGGCCCCCTAGTTGAGCTCTTTATGCCTTCGTTTGCTCACTGGCCATCAGCACAAGACTTTCCCTCCTCACAGTGTTATGTGAGGGTGAAATTATATGACACATCAGTGACCAAGGGCAGCATCTGGCATGGAACAAGTCCAAGTGCATGGCTAGAACCTTCTAGTTGCTGCTCCCAACGACACCCGCCCCACCCTGCAGTGTGTGTATCATTAGAAAGGCAGCTGATGTACAGGGTGGGGACCTCCCTGTGCCCCAGGGGGCCCTTTCCTGGCCTACCTCCTCCAGGGGGGCATTGAGTGCCACAACCCTCCCCAGATTCCCCTGCCTCTGAAGCTGACTAGGAACATCCTGTAGGCCTCATGCCTGGGCCATTCTCACTGAAGTGGGGGCCTGAAGGAGAGCGAGGAAGGGAGAGAGGAGGGAGGATGCATATCCTTGCCTGAATTAGTTTGCTGTTGCTGATGGAACAAATTGGCAACACACTTGGTGTCTGAAAGCCACACAAATTCATGACTGTATGCTTGTAGAGGTGAGAAGTCTCCCCGCTTGGCAGGGCTGTGTTCCTCCTTGTCCTGTGCCCCCTTCCTCCATCATCAAAGCCAGCAATGGGCGGTCGAGCAAGGCCCTCACTCATCCAGTGACAGAGAACAACACGCCAACAGCCAACGAACCTACATGGTCCTTACAATAATGTCAACCCTGTCAGTATCTGCTCGCCATGATTCTGCAGTAGACCCTGGCTGAGCAGTTTGCACGAATCAGGCTACTCTCATGCCCACTGCCTGGGTGCAAACTCTGTTTATCACCAGTTTACAGATGAGGACACTGAGGCCCGGGGGCCCTTGTGTGTCCTCATTAGCCCTGAGCCTAGTCCTTTGCAGGGGCCTTCCTGATCATCATCTCCTTTCTCCTCCTCCTCCTCGTTACAAGGCTCAGCATGTTAATCTCACAGTGGCCCCTACTCTACCTTCAGCCTAGCTGTCACCTGCCCCCTTCCACTTTCCATCCTTGATGTCTATGGTCCAGGGTGAGGCCAAGTCCAAACCTGAGCTTCCTGCTAAGTCAAACTGCCCTTTCCCTTTCATTCAGGGAAGCCGATGCAAGTCTGTGGTCCCACGCTGAGGCCAGGTGTCACCAGGCACAGTTCATTCAGCCATGTAGTCCATCTTATAGCGATATCCATATTTCCCAGCAGGGGGCGTCTCACCTCCAAGACCTGGGAGGCCTTAGAGAAGACAGAGATGGAGGCAGGATCACAGGCCTCCAGATGCCTGGCCCCCAAGCTATGGTGTTCCTCAGAGCCTCGTCTCTGTGTGTGAATCGGTGAGGAGAGCCTAGGCACAGCTCTGTCCCTTCCTCCGGAAGTGCCCCAGACTTAATGCTGTTCAGGACTTCCTGAAGATGACCTTCCTCTTCTTCCTTCCACCAGGAGCTCGTTTTTGTGGCTAACAGGATATCTTCAGATATTTAAAGAATTCTGGTGGATTAAATGACATACATGTCTTTAATAGTTAAAAAACGTTTACTTGGGGCCAGCGCAGTGGCTCTCTTGGTTAATCCTCCGCCTGCGGCACCGGCATCCCATATGGGCGCTGGGTTCTAGTCCCGGTTGCTCCTCTTCCAGTCCAGCTCTCTGCTGTGGCTTGGGAAGGCAGTGGAGGATGGCCCAAGTGCTTGGACCCCTGCACCCGCATGGGGGACTGGGAGGAAGCACCGGGATCCTGGCTTCAGATCGGTGTAGTTCTGGCTGTGGCGGCCATTTGGGGGGTGAACCAATGGAGGGAAGACCTTTCTGTTTCTCTCTCTCACTAACTCTGTCAAATAAAAAAAACTATTAAAAAAGTTTACTTATGTATATATATTTATTTATTTGAAAGGCAGAGAGAGAGGGAGAGACAGAAATCTCCCATTCTCTGCCTTGCTTCCCTAAATGCCTGCAACAACTAGGGCCAAGCTAGGAGCCAGGAACTCCATTCAGGTCTCACATGTGGGTGGTAGGGCCTTAACTACCTGAGCCATCACCTGCTGTCTTCAGGGCGTGTGCATCAGCAGGAAGCTGGATTAGAAGTGGAGTATCCAGGACTTGAACCTGGCATTCCAATATGGGATGCAGACATCCCAAATAGTGGCATAAATTGCTGTGCCACAATGGCTGCCCAATCTCTTAATCTTCTTTTCTTACCTAAAGTTTGCATTATAGGCTTTGTTCTGTAAGATACACTGGCTCGGCAACCTGGATGCCAGGGCACTTTGTACTACAGTTTAGTTGGTCCTGAGAGCACAGGCCTGGATCCTGCAGGCCCTGGGGACAGTCCCAGCAGAGCCTGGGGTTTAGGAACCGACCACCAAACCCTCCACTCTCAAAGCCAGATCCTGGCCAGCTGCCATCTCTCCCTGCACCCAGTCCCTTGAATGCCCAGAGCCTGAATGCTGGGTCTAGAACTCCTGGTTGGGATCAGCAGTGCACCAGGCCTGCTGGGCTGGGGGAGACCAAGGTCAGGAGGGCCCATCAGAGAGGAGGCAGCAGAACCTCTCCATGCGGCTTGAGGGATGGGCAGCATGGGGAGGGGAGTGCTCCCCCACTACCTGCTCACTGAGCTGTGCAGCTGTGGCCCTGCTCTGCCCTCTGTGAGCCTGTTTCCTCCCCTGCACAAGAAATATAATTACACTCCAAGCCTTCGGGGGCGCTCTTACCTGTGCAGAGAGCGTGATTGCAAGTGGAGAAGCCGGGACTCGAACTGGTGCCCATATGGGATGCTGGCACTGCAGATGGTGGCTTTACCAACTACGCCACAGTGCTGGATTTTCACTGTCACTCATACAGGAATGTTCATGTAATAACCCTATCTGTAATGGTGAAAAACTAGAAATAGCCCAATTATACATCCACAGTGAATGCATAGGTAAATTGTGCTATGTTGGCACCATGGGATACTGCATAGCTATGAGAAGGAATGAACCAAGGCACACACTGGAATAATATTAAGAAAAAGAAGCCAGACACAAAAGAGTGCTCACTACATGAGTCTCTTACATATGGATTAAAACCAAACAAAACTAGTGTGTTGGCACATATACAACTGCGTTAAAACAGTTTTACAGAAAATAAGGATTCTCATCCATTTGATTGGCAAATTTTTAGAAATTGATTAAAAATACACAGGAGCAGGCATTTAGCTTAGTGGTTAAGATGCCTGCTTCCCATATCAGATTCCGTGCCATCCCCAGCTCCAGCTCCTGCCACTCACATGGAAGAACTGGATTGAATTCCTGGTTCCCAGCTCCAGCTCTGGTCTGCCACCAGCTGTTAAGGGAATTTAGGGGAGTGAACAAGCAGATGGGAGCTCTATCTTTCAAAGAAATAATTTTTTAAAAAAAATTAAAAACATTGTACAGTAGAGTTGACTTTTGAGGGTTCTATGATTTTTTGATATGTGTAGATTCACGTAACTGGCATGACCATCAGGACACGGAACTGTTCCATTACCATAAAGACCTTTACTGTGTTACTCTTTTTTTTTTTAAATTTATTATTTATTTTTTTTTGACAGGCAGAGTGGACAGTAGAGGGAGACAGAGAGAAAGGTCTTCCTTTTTGCCGTTGGTTCACCCTCCAATGGCCGCCGCGGTAGGCGCGCTGCGGCCGGCGTACCGCGCTGTTCCGATGGCAGGAGCCAGGTGCTTCTCCTGGTCTCCCATGGGGTGCAGGGCCCAAGCACTTGGGCCATCCTCCACTGCACTCCCTGGCCACAGCAGAGAGCTGGCCTGGAAGAGGGGCAACCGGGACAGGATCGATGCCCCGACCGGGACTAGAACCCGGTGTGCCGGCGCCGCAAGGTGGAGGATTAGCCTACTGAGCCGCGGCGCTGGCCCTGTGTTACTCCTTTATAATCACACCTTCCCTTCACCCCTAAAGCCTCGCTGCAACTCTCTACCACAACACTTTTGTCTTTTCAAGGTCATAAATGGGGCTGGCATTATGGTGTGGTGCCTAAACCTACTGCCTGCAAAGCCAGCACCCCATGGTAGGCACCAGTTCGTTTCCTGGCTGCTCCACTTCCAATCCAGCTTCCTGACTATGGGCTGGGAAAAGCAGTGGAAGATGACCTAAGTGTTTAGGCCCCTGCTGCCTATGTGGGAGACTCAGATGAAGCTCCTGGCTCCTGGCAAGCAGTGGTTTAACTTGCTGTGCCACAACACCAGCCCCAGTCCTCCAATTTTGTTCTTCCTTTAAACAATTATTTTGACTATTCTTGTTCCTTTGTCTTTCCACATACATTTTAGAATTTGTTGGGGCCGGCATGGGCGCCGGGTTCTAGTCCCGGTTGCTCCTCTTCCAGTCCAGCTCTCTGCTGTGGCCCGGGAAGGCAGTGGAGGATGGCCCAAGTGCTTGGGCCCTGCACCCGCATGAATCTTTGCATTTGTTTACATGTTCTTTTGTCAACTTCTTATAGTTTTTTTTTTTTAAATTACTTATTTATTTGAAAGGCAAAGGGACAGAGAGAGAGAGAGAGAGAGAGAGAGAGAATCTTCCATCTGCTGGTTCATTCCCCAAATGGCCACAATGGTCTGGACCAGGCTGAAGCCAGGAGCCATGAACTACACCCAGGTCTCCCATGTAGGTGATAGGGGCCCAAGTACTCAGGTTATCTTCTTCTGCTTTCCCAGGTGCATTAGCAGGAAGCTGTATTGAAAGCAGAGCAGCCAGGACTCAAACTGGTACTCTGATATGATATACCAGCATCACACGTGGTGGCTTAACACTCTGGGCCACAATAACAGCCCAATTTATAGTTTTTTTTTAAAGCATTTATTTATTTGAAAATCAGAGTTGCACAGATAGAGGAGAGACAGAGAGAGAGAGAGAGAGAGAGAGGTCTTCCATCCGATGGTTTACTCCCTAATTGGCTGCAACAGCAAGAGCTGCACCGATCTGAAGCCAGGAGCCAGGAGCCAGGAGCCAGGAGTTTCTTCTGGGTCTCCCACACAGGCACCGGGGCCCAACATCTTCTACTGCTACCCCAGGCCACAGCAGAGAGCTGGATTGGAAGTGGAGCAGCCGGGACTAGAACCGGCGCCCATATGGGATGCCGGAACTGCAGGCAGTGGCTTTACCCACTACACCACAGCGTCAGTTCCCCCAATTTATAGTTTTCAGCATATGGATTGTGCACACATTCTGTTAGATATTGGTCAGGAGCTATTGTAAATAGTATTGTGTTTTTGCTTTAAAAATTTTGTTTCCAGAAAGATACTTGATTTTTTCATGTTGTATCCTGCAATGTTGCTAAGCTGACTTGCTAGTTTTAGTATTATTTTTATAGATTCCATGAGACTTTCTATATAAATAATTATGTCACCTGAAAATTGAGGACTTTTTTTTTCTGTTCTAACCTGCAAGCGATTTATATTTCTTGCCTTAATAAATGGACTAGGACCTCAAATGCAACGTTGAATAGTAAGGGGGTGAGAGTAAACAGTCTTGCCTGGTTGCTGCATAGGAAGCAAGCATTTGGCTTTTCTCTGTAAGGTATCATCCAAGGTGCAGAATTTTTTTGTGGATACTATATATGAGATTCAGAAAGTTATTTTCCACTCTTGGTTTGCTGAATGATTCTTTAAAAAAATGAATTGATTTTTTAAAATTTTTTAATCTCATTGATTTTGGCTGTTCTCTTTATTGTTTTCCCCTTCTGCTTTTCCTCCTCCTCCTCCCCATCCTCCTCCCACTCTTCCTCTTCTTTTTTTTTTTTTTGACAGGCAGAGTGGATAGTGAGAGAGAGACAGAGAGAAAGGTCTTCCTTTTTGCCGTTGGTTCACCCTCCAATGGCCGCTGCAGCCGGTGCATCTCACTGATCCGAAGCCAGGAGCCAGGTGCTTCTCCTGGTCTCCCTTGCGGGTGCAGGGCCCAAGCACTTGGGCCATCCTCCACTGCCTTCCCGGGCCATAGCAGAGAGCTGGCCTGGAAGAGGGGCAACCGGGATAGAATCTGGTGCCCCAACCGGGACTAGAACCCGGTGTGCCGGCGCCGCAAGGTGGAGGATTAGCCTGTTAAGCCACGGCGCCGGCCTCCTCTTCTTCTTCATATGGTAGAAGCTTTATTAATTTGGGACGTTTCTTCTTTTATGATACAAAGGTTTAATGGTATAAATTTTTCTCTTGATTTAACTGAGTCTTGAAAATTTTGATGCATTGTATTTTCATTCTCATTCTAATGATCCTTGAGACTTGATCTCTGAGCCCCTGAGTATTCTACTTTTCAGTGTGGAGTATCAGTGGTCAAGTAGGATTAACATCCAAATCTAGAAGAGATGATCACGAATCTTCGCAGCCATTTGGACCTGTGGCTGTGAGTGTTTCAACATTCGATGTGTTCTATTAGTAGATGTTTATTTTTGTGATCGTATTGTGGAACCAGCATAGACACACTGAGAAAGGTCTGTCATGCTGATAAGAGGGATGATGAAATCTTATGAAGGAAACGTTGGTGCAGAAGGATTACGTGGTGGTCGTGCCTGGATGGATAATCTTGTGTTCCCCATATTTTGCCCATGAGTTTTTTTTTTTCTCATGCTTATTGACAACATACTGCAGACATTTGTCTGAACATAGATTAAAATAGCTTCCATGAGTGGGCATTTGGCGCGGCACTTTTTTTTAAAAGTAGGTAAGTAACTACAATTTATTAATATCAATTCTGATTACTGGAGTGAGACAGTGTCATCTAAAAAGCAGCCTGCTTGTAGTTCAGCGGTTAAGGCGCCTGCGCACCACGCCAGAGAACCTGGATTTGCTTCTGGCTTTGACTCCTGACTCCAACTTCCTGTGGATGGGCCCCCTGGAAGGCAGCCATGATGGCTCCAGTGGTTGTGTCCCTGCCACCCGCAGGGGAGACCTGGATGGAGTTCCCAGCTTCTGCCTCCAGCTCCCCTGGCCATTTCAGTCATTTGGTGGGGGGTGGGCAGGGGAGTGAGGAACACAGAGAAACAGGTGCTCAATGCTTGCTCAGGCTCTGGGACAAACAAGAGCTTGACCTGATGAGGAGGGGACAGCCTGGAGAAGACGGACAAGGGGGTCGGGCCAAGTCAGGGGGCAAGACCAGGGCATGGTGAACACCTGGCCATTCCGGTCCTGCTCCAAGACCAAAGCCTTTCTGAGAGCAGGAGCGACCCCTGGGGACAGCAGGGCTTGTCTCCTCTCCTGTGGGCAAGACTGAGCATGGGCACCCCAGGGACAGCCTGGTCTGGCCATTGAGCACTGACCCCGGGGAGGACTATCTGGGGAGAAAAGCAGGTGTGTGGAAGGAAAGTGAATTAGGAGCCACGCCCATTTACAAGGTTCTGCTTACTCCTGCCCCCAGCACAGCCTTCCTGAGGGTCTCTGTGAGGACCGGGAAGCGAGGGCCAAGGGCGCTCTGCCAGGGCTCCCTGGGCAGCTATGCGGCAGGACCTGTGCAGCCGCGGAAGCCTGGCGGCTCTGCCAACAGCCACAGCCCCGCAACAAAAGCGCCTTTCTCTCCTTGCGGGGAGGGAAGTGATCCGTTCTCATCAGACTCGCTGACCCGGAGGTGCCTGTCACATCCCGCTGGTCACCTAACAGCCATCAACGTGAATCCAGGAGGTGGGCTTCAGCCTCATTAGCTTCTCAGCTTCCAACTCCTACAAGGGCACCGGCGGCGGGGCGGGCAGATCCGACCAGCAAGGCCCTGCAAGGCGATCTGACCACGGAGCCACTCAGTGCCCTGAGCAAGTCCCTGCTGGCTGGTGACGCAGTGCGAGGCCCTGGGCTGCAACTCCCGTGGGCCAGGCGGCACAGCACTGAACATGCTCCCTGGGAGCCTGTATTCCATGTTAGACTGGCTGGGTTTCAGTCCCAGCTCTACTCCCAACTTAGCCTTCTGCTAATTTGCATCCTGGGAGGCAGCAAGTGATGACTCAAGTGCTTGGGTCCCTGCCATCCACACAGAAAATGTACATTGAGTTCTGGGCTCCTGGCTTCAGGCTGCTCCAGCCCTGGCTGTTGTGTGTTTGTGGGGGAGTGAACCCGAACCAGCAGATGGAAGATCTGTCTGCCTTTCACATAAATAAAAATAAACTAATTAATTTTAAAACTACCTTCTGTAGTCCTTGCAGGTATTCTCTGTGGAAGTAGTTACTCTGTTGAGAATAAGTATATAATGTTGAAGAATTGTCTTCAGTTTTTTTAAAAGAATTATTTATTTATTTGAAAGCCAGAGTTACAGAGAGGCAGAGGCAGACACGTTCACATACACATACACACACACACACACAGAGAGAGAGAGAGAGAGAGAGAGGTCTTCCATCCACTGGCTCACTCCCCAGATGGCTGTAATGGCTGGAGCTGTGCCAATCCAAAGCCAGGAGCCAAGAGCTTCCTCCAGGTCTTCCCACGTGGGTACAGGGGCCCAAGTCCTTGGGCCATCCTCTGCTGCTTTCCCAGAAGCATTAGCAGAGAGGTGGATTGGAAGTGGAGCTGCCAGGACTCTAACCAGTGCCCATTTGGGAAGCTGGTGCACAAGTGGTGGCTTTACCCAGTATGCCACAGTGCCTGCTCCCTTTGAGTGATTTATTTTTTAAAGATTTATTTATTTATTTGAAAGACAGAGTTACAGAAAGGCAGAAGCAGAGAGAGAGAGAGAGAGAGAGAGGTCTTCCATCCACTAGTTCACTTCCCAGATGGCTGCAATGGCTGGAGCTGCACTGATCTGAAGCCAGAGCCAGGAGCTGCTTCTGGGTCTCCAGCGCAGGTACAGGGGCCCAAGGACCTGGGCCATCTTCTACTGCTTTCCCAGGCCACAGCAGAGAGCTGGATTGAAAGTGGAGCAGCTGGGACTTGAACTGGCGTCCATATGGGATGCCGGCACTGCAGGCAGCAGCTTCACCCACTATGCCACAGTGCTGCCCCTCCCCCCCCTTAGTCTTAGTGTAAGACATTATATTGGCTGTGACACATCATTTTGCACACATTATTCTTGGCGCCTTGTTCTATATGGGACGTGTTTGTAGAACATTACAATTGGGATATTTGGACCTAAATATAATGTCAGTTTATTTCAATAAAGTAAATTTCTCATTTCCCTGGTAGGGGATGAATATCCTGATTATAAGATTTTCTGTAGTCCCTCGAAGCCATTCAACTAATTCTTCAGAAAATTACATTTTAATCATTGTTGAAACTCTACCCATGGTGCAGGCTTGAGACTTCTTAGCTGATGCAGGAATTGTACATATCTTGTGCTTTTTCCTTAGATTGTCATTTAAAAGAAAGGTCTCATAATACAGGAAAACAGATGTGTGAAGTGCATTCCCAGTTGATGCTAATGGTGCAAAAATAACTCCTTACTGAAATGTATACTTAAAATGGTTGAGATTGTATATTTTGTTATGTTTATTTTAATGATTTATTTATTATTTATCTGAAAGAGAGAGGGAGAGACTGAGAGAGATCTTCCATCCATTGGATGCCTGCAACAGCTAGGGCTGAGTCAGACCAAACCGGGGAGCCCAGAACTCCATCTGGGTCTCCCACATGGGTGGCAGGACCCCAAGTACTTGGGCCATCACCTTCTGCTTTCCGAGGTGCATTAGTAGGGAGCAGGATGAGAAAGGAAGTAACTGGGACCCAAATTGGTGCTCGAAGGCAGCAGCCTAACCCACTGTGCCACAATGCCAGCCCCTATGTGTGTGTTTAATCACTACATTCCTCAAGTTCTATTTACAAAAAAATTATTATATACATTCAAAAATTAAAAAACAACAAACTCCTGTCCTGAAGCCCCATAAAGTTGTCATGTGTTCTTTTTATTTTATACTTTAAAAAACATAAAATTTACTAAAAGTTGTATGAATGGTACAGTTGACTCATATACTTTTCATGCACATTAATAGTTTTTGCTGCATTGGTTTCCTATCCTCTTCCCTCTTTGCATTTCTCCTTCTCTGTACCCACATGCACACACACACACATTTATTGATAGTATGTTTATTGTTACTAATGCCGAGTTATTTAGTTTCAAGTATTATGATTCTTTACCCTAAGTACTTCAGCGTGAATATACACTACGAACAGAGAAAAAGCGATTCTCTTCAATAATCACTATACAATGATCACAATCATGAAATTAAATGGTGAGAAGATTTTTTTTTGGAACCAGAGTCCAATCTATGATCATGCAGCACTACTTGTTACATCATCTATTTGCTCTCCTTTCATGTGAAATAGTTCATTAATTTTTCTTTATCATTCATTGATTGTTTTAAAGAGGACAGACCAGTTGATTTGCAGAGGGCTCATTGGTTTGGGCTTTTCCATGTGTTTCTTTTCGCTCAAAATTTCTTTTTGCCTTCTGGTGCCTGTAACCATGCTGGGGCTCTAAGTATCACAAGCATGAGAGACAAGATTTCAGCCTTGAGTCAGACAGACTCAAACAAATCACTGATGTAAGGTGATAATGACATTGACAAGTACACTAACAGAGAAGTAAAGTGGTGGCAGCGAAGTCATCAGGAGAGATCTTGGGAAAGGATGAGGGGGATACTGGGAAAATTCTGCACTCCTGCTGACAACAGGTTTTTGCCGTATGTTCTCGGCACTCCTACCTGCCATCTTTACCACCACACTGTTTACTAACTCTGAGGACATATGCGCTATCATTTCCTTATTCAGATTTTCTATTGTATGGCTTAAATTGATGATATTTGTGTTTGTGAGGGAGACCTGAGTTGGCAGCTGATCTGTAGGGAGTGCATCAAGATGGGGCTTCGGCACCAAGATAGTCCTCATGGCAAGGGAAAGTAGCTGCGAGTGTAGCGTGTACTAAACTGTGAGAGGCAGGTAGGTGATCCATTAAGCATGCAAATGACACGCTGTTAGTTTTCCACAATATTGTATAGTTTTTAAAATTTTTTAAAAAATTTTTTGACAGGCAGAGTGGACAGTGAGAGAGAGAGACATAGAGAAAAGTCTTCCTTTTTGCCGTTGGTTCACCCTCCAATGGCCACCGCAGCCGGCGCGCTGCAGCCAGCACACCACGCTGATCCGATGGCAGGAGCCAGGTGCTTCTCCTGGTCTCCCATGGGGTGCAGGGCCCAAGAACTTGGGCCATCCTCCACTGCACTCCCGGGCCACAGCAGAGAGCTGGCCTGGAAGAGGGGCAACCGGGACAGAATCCGGCTTTTAAAAAAGATTTATTTATTTGAATGGCAGAGTTGCACATGCACACACACACACACAAAATCTTCCATCTGCTGGTTCACTTCCCAAATGGTCATAATGGCCAGGCCTGTGCCAATCTGAAACTGGGAGCCAAGAGCTTCTTCCAGGTCTCCCACATAGGTAGCAGGGACCCAAGCCCTTGGGCCATCCTCTGCTGCTTTTCCCAGGCCATTAGCAGAGAGCTGGATCGGAAGTGGAGCAGCCAAGACTCGAACTGACACTCATATGGGATGCAGGCAGCTTTACCCACTATGCCACAACACTGGCCCCATTCTTTTTTTTTAAACTATATTTTTAGTAATATAGAGGTAATGTTACTGCTACTTTAGTAGCAGGATTCTCATATAAAGAGTATTTGAAAAGTACTTTAGACTCCAAATGCTGACTTATAGACTATCAGATATAAAAACAAATTAGATGAAAGCCATATTGAGGGGTGCACATTTGGCACAGTGGCTAAGCTGCTGCTTGGAACACCCACATCCCAAACTGGAGTGCCTGGGTTTGACTTTCAGCTCCACTTCTGATTCCAGCTTCCTGATAATACACACCCTGGGAGGTAGCAGTGATAGCTCAAGTAACTGGGTACCTGCCACACTTGTGGGAGAGCTTGGTTCAGTGTCTGGTCTCTGGTCTCTTGGTTGTTGCAGGTGTTTGGGGAATGAACCGTTAGATAGGAGATCTCTGTGTCTCTCTGCCTTTCAAATAATAATAAAAACAACCAGAGGTGGGAGTTTGGTGCAGCTGTTAAGCCACCACTTGGAATGCCCACATCACCTATTACAGAGCCTGAGTTCAAGTCCCTGCTCTGTTTCAGTTCCACTCTCCTGCTAATGTGCACCCTGGGAGGCAGCAGGTGATGGCTCAAATCTGGGTCTCTGTAATAGGGATTCCAGGAACCTCTGGAGAGGAAAGGAAGAAAGGTACATGATGTAACCCTCCAGGAGCCCTGAGAGAGCAGATAAAGATATACAATGTAATCTTCAGATGTTGTAGCATCTACTGAAGGTCTTGCCCATCTTGGACCTGATGGAGCCTTAACTTCTATGCAAAGTGAGCTACTCCGATGTTAGTTCTTTGATTGGCACACACTAAATGCTTCATTAGCATACACCTCGACCAATCACATTTCCTCCTTAGAAAAACATTAAAAAAAAAGCCCTCGTCACAGCTCTTCATCGACAGCCACTTTGGGGGCAGCCCCTCCCAGCTGCCAGTCTTCCCTCACTTTGCTCACTGTTCTTTGTCAGCGTGTCTCATGGTTATGAGACAAAGAACTCTGCAGAGACGAGAAGTGGTGACCCAGTGGTAGAGCAGAGGATGTAACTTAGCTGCAATACACAGAGCAGCAACACAGAGGACTGTCACACACGTCAAGGAGCTGTGACACGGGAGCCATGCTGCTGTTGCTGCAGTGAGAAGAAGAATTTGCCACATTTCTTGCGGATGAGACACAGACCCGAGCAATTGGAGCTACAAACTCCTCCTGCAACATCTGCTAACCATGTGGGAGACACAGATGGGAGTTCCAGGCTCCTGGCTTCCGCCTGATCCAGCCCTGGCTGTTGCAGGCATTTGGAAAGTGAACCAGTAGATGGAAATTTGAATTAGGAAATGTCAAAGGATTTTTATTTTGAGTATAAGCCCTTAAACCAATAGCTAATGATTTTCAGATACTTTTAGGAAGGACTGCTTTTGAGAAATACAGAATACTTTTGTGGTATACATCAGTGGTATAAAATATACTAAAGCATTGCAATAGGATCTAATACCAGCTCTTACATAATTCTGGGCAAGTCTTTTAACTTATGAAAAAACCATTTTTGGTCTTATAAAAATAGTGAGTTCAAATCAGATATTTTCAACTTATTCTCCATGCTGATTAGATTTTTCACTTGGTTTGATTGGAGAGAATACATCAGGTACAGAGATCATCTGCTTTGCCTGATTGTTTATCATAAATCACCAAACCCTGACCTGAGTCAGGTGGCAGCATCTGAACCGAGGTTGAATTGCTACCAAGCTAACGAGCACATTGCTTGATGCTTGTTTTTCCGTGTGGAGACCTGAATGCCTATTCTTAGATTCTGTCAAATTCTGAATTCTGTGGCTCTTACAGAGGATTGCATTTAAACTCTCCTCCCAGTAAATCCTGCAGTGACTGAATAAGAAAACGGCCAGAGATTGTCTAGTTTCAAGTTTCTGGGGCTGATCAAGCAGGGAGAGTGCATGTAGGTCAGTGATGCTCCAGGTGCCGGGGAGCGAGAGGCCTGTGCTGACTCTCTCAGCTTCCTGGCCCTCGGTCTGTCCTCATGAGCCACTATCTAATGCTACATTTTACAGGTTTCCAACTTGAGACATTAGTTGATAGAATTTGGAGTTCAAAGCTGGCGCCGCGGCTCAGTAGGCTAATCCTCTGCCTTGCGGCGCTGGCACACTGGGTTCTAGTCCCGGTCGGGGCACCGATCCTGTCCCGGTTGCCCCTCTTCCAGCCCAGCTCTCTGCTGTGGCCAGGGAGTGCAGTGGAGGATGGCCCAAGTGCTTGGGCCCTGCACCCCATGGGAGACCAGGAGAAGCACCTGGCTCCTGCCATCGGAACAGCGCGGTACGCCGGCCGCAGCGCGCCTACCGCGGCAGCCATTGGAGGGCGAACCAACGGCAAAAAGGAAGACCTTTCTCTCTGTCTCCCTCTACTGTCCACTCTGCCTGTCCAAAAAAAAAAAAAAAAGAATTTGGAGTTCAAAGGCCATAATGTGGGGCCAGCGTTGTGGTGCAGTGGGTTAAGCTGCCACCTGCAACACCAGCATCCCATATGAGTGCTGGTTTGCATCCTGGCTACTCTACTTCCAATTCAGCTCCCTGCTAATGTGCTTGGAAAAGCAGCAGAAGATGGCCCATGTGCTTGGGCCCCTGCCACCCACCTGGGAGACCTGGAAGAAGCTCCTGGCTTTGGCCTGGCCCAATGGCAGTTATGGCAGCCACTGGGGAGTGAACCAGCAGATGGAAGATTCATTCTCTCTCTCTCTCTCTCTTTTTTTTTTTTTGACAGGCAGAGTGGACAGTGAGAGAGAGAGACAGAGAGAAAGGTCTTCCTTTTGCCGTTGGTTCACCCTCCAATGGCCGCCGCGGTTGGCGCGCTGCAGCCGGCGCACCGCGCCGTTCCGATGGCAGGAGCCAGGTGCTTCTCCTGGTCTCCCATGTGGGTGCAGGGCCCAAGCACTTGGGCCATCCTCCACTGCACTCCCTGGCCACAGCAGAGAGCTGGGCTGGAAGAGGGGCAACCGGGACAGAATCCGGAGCCCCAACCGGGGGTAGAACCCGGTGTGCCGGCGCCGCAAGGCGGAGGATTAGCCTAGTGAGCCGCGGCGCCGGCTCTCTCTCTCTCTCTCTCTCTCTCTCTCTCTCTCTCTCTCTCTCTCTCTCTCCCTCCCTCCCTCCCTCCCTCCCTCCCTCTCCCTTTCCCTTTTCCTGTTACCCTGACTTACAAATAAATAAATAAATCCTCTTTTTTAAAAAGGCCATAATGTACTTCCTTGAGTAGTTAAATGAAGTATGTTTTACACATGTGTTTTCTGGATTGCTGATGGTTAATTACAATTCTGAATTTAAAGGAAGCACTTTATGTTTACGGAAGAAATTACCTTGCATTAGTCGCCTACATATTTTCATTCTACATTTGTGATCCATTCAATTGGAATACTTACATTAAAAGAGGATTTTCTGATAACTTCCAGGAACTTTTTGAGCCTAAAATGTACCCTTAGGAAGATCATAGCCTTAAAAATATGTTATTAAACAAGAAAAAAAGATAGGAGTCAGTGTTGTAGCACACTGGGTAATACCACTGTCTGTAACACATTACATTTATGTTGCAGGTGAAGGGCCACTAAAGACTTAAAAGAAGACAAGATAGAACTATGTAGGCTGTTCTTAGGTTGGAAATTTGTTAACATTCTCTCCATGAAGTTTTACAATTTTCTCCAAAGAAGTCTTGAATACCTTTCATTAAATTTATTCCTAGGAATTTTATGCTATTAAAATATGTATCTTTTTTGAAATTTTATATGCTGTTTGAGTTGGTATATAGACATAATTTCTGAATATTGATTTTCTATCCAGCAACCTGGCTAGATATGATTATGAATTCTAAAGTTTATTTCTAGACCCTCTAATGTATACACAATCATCATCTTTGAATAAGAACCATTTTATTGGGATGGGCCTTGTGGCACAGTGGGTTAAGTTGCTGATTGTGACAGCAGAATCCCTTATCCAAGTGCTGGTTCCAGTCCCTGCTGCTCCACTTCCCATCTAGCTCCCTGCTAATGCGCCTGGGAAAGCAGTGGAGTGCTTGGGTCCCTGCCAACCACATGGCAGACCCAGATGGAGTTCCTGGCTCCTGGTTTCTGTCTGGCTCAGCCCTAGCTGGTGCAGCCATTTGGGGGGAATGAATCAGTGGATGGAAGATCTCTCTCCTCTCTCTCTCTCTCACTCTCTCTCTGTTGCTGTGCCTTTCAAATAAATGAATAAACATACATCTTTAAAAAACCCATTTTATCTATGTCGTTTTAAACATTATGCCTTTTATTGCCTTTTCTCATTTTATGGCATTTGGGCAGACTTACCCAGTATAGTGTGAAATAGAACTGGTGACAGTGGACATCATTATGTATCCCTGATCAGAAATAGAAAATTATTAACTTTTCACCACGCTATTCACTGTATTTTTTGTAGGCACACTTTATTGGAGTAAAGTCATTCCATTCAATCCTAGTTTGCTGAGAGCATTCATTTAAAATATGTGTTGAATTTCATCAAATACTGTATTAGTTGAGATAATCATAGAATTTTTTCCCTCCATTAATCTGTTAATGTGTCGAATTACATTGATAACTTTTTACATTTAAACCAACCATGTATTCCTGGAGTAGACGTACTTTTATCGAGAATAATTTATGTCCTAATAGTTCATTTAGATATTTTGTGTATATCCTCAGAAGTGACGTTGCCTATACTTTTATTTCTTATATTTTGGACTGTGGGGCCAAAGTTACACTAGCTTCACAAAATGAGTTGGGATGTAAAAACCTCTTTCTGTTCTCTGTAACTGGGCTTTCCTGTGCCCTGTCCTTTCTGGATTGCTCCCTCTCAGATGTAGAGCCCACTTAAAGGGCAGTGACAGAGGGGCAGCTCCAGGTTCCCACCCCTTTAAATTGTGTAAGGCTCGTCTTCCCTGGAACACACCTCTAAAGATGCTGTCCCTCTGGAAGCCATCTGTTCCTCTCTATGCTGGTACTAACCTACCATAAAAAGTCAAAAGCCGCTGCTCTATTCATCTGCCCAGATCATTTTGATCTCTGCTACTCGTCTGTGAATGTGTTACCTCTAGAGCAGTTATCACAAGAGCGCCATTTGTTGAGTTGTTTAATAACAGGGATTATAATAAAAATAGACATTTATGGGTGTTGTGCTGCTAGCCACTTCTCAGTGTCAGATTCCATCTGTGGAGAGTCTCACTTAAATCAAC
The DNA here is from genome assembly GCF_033115175.1 of Lepus europaeus. NCBI lineage: Eukaryota > Metazoa > Chordata > Mammalia > Lagomorpha > Leporidae > Lepus > Lepus europaeus. The sequence goes on along the minus strand of NC_084850.1, from coordinate 100,672,345 downwards.
AATGTCCCACTCCAGTAAGAAGTAGGTTGGGGGATTCTGTTTCTGCATTCAAAGTCCTTGTTCTTTCCCCAAAGGAAATCATTCCGAAAGTGTTGAACTGATGGTTTAAATGATGACGTTAGTTGTAATCTGATGTTTTTAGAAAAAAAATTATCAGGAGCCTGGCATTTGGTACGGTAGTTAAGATGCCACTTGGGATGCCCACATAATATATCAGAGTGCTTGCTTCAAGTCTCAGCTCCTCTTCTGATTCCAGCTTCCTGAGGATGGACCTGGATGGCAACAGATGATGGGTCAAGTATTTGGGTTCCTCCTGGCTCTGGCTTTGGCCTGGTCCAGCTTCTTCTGTTGAGGGCATTTTGGGAGTGAACTAGTAGACAGAAGATCTCTGTCTGTGTGTGTCTCTGTCTCTGCCTTTCAAATAGATAAAATTAAAAAAGAAACCCAAAATATACTTAAAAAATTTAGTAGTAGTATACATGTACGTGTACATACAAGAGTACTTTAAAATGTTCATGGAGGGGCTGGTGTCATGGCACAGTAGGTTAATCCTCTGCCTGTGGTGCCAGCATCCCATATGGGCGCTGGTTCTAGTCCAGGTTGCCCCTCTTCCAGTCCAGCTCTCTGCTGTGGCCTTGGAAAGCAGTAGAGGATGGCCCAAGTGCTTGGGCTCCTGCACCCACTTGGGATACCAGGAAGAAGTGCCTGGCTCCTGGCTTCAGATAGATGCAGCTCCAGCCGTTGCAGCCATTTAGGGAGTGAACCAATGGAAGGAAGACCTTTCTCTGTCTCTCCCTCTCACTGTCTGTAACTCTAACTCAAATAAAATAAATCTTTAAAAAAATGTTCATGGAAATATGGAGTTAAAATATAAATTTATTTTAGGGTGCACACATTTTTGAAACCCCTGTATAGTTTTTTCATAACATGCATGCCTATAAACATTTTGAAATCTCTTTATATACTTGTATAATGTTTCTTTTATTATTTTTAAAGATTTATTAATTTTGAAAGTCAAGAGTTACAGAGCAAGGGGCACACACACACACAAACACACACACATATCTTCCATCTGTCGGTCCACTCCCCAGATGGCTGCAATAGCCAGCACTGGGCCAGGTTGAAACCATGAGCCAGGAGCATCTTCTGGGTCTCCCACATGGGTATCAGGGGCCCAAGCCCTTGGACCATCTTCTGCTGCTTTACCCAGGCCATTAGCAGGGAACTGAAAGGAAAGTTGAGCAGCCTGGGCTCAAACCAGTCCCATGTGGAATGCCAGCATAATAGGTAGGAGCTTTACCTGCTACACCACAATGCTGGTTCCATAATTACTTTATTTAAAATGTTTTGTTCTTCCCTTGAAGGAAGCATGTCCCAAAATATGGTATACAGATCTCACAAGGTGTCTGCTAGGTCTACCACATCCCACTGCTTTTTCTCCTGTTCTTGCTGGAACACAGTGCCTACACTGCTGTGTAACCAGGCCAGCTGCATGGTATTTCCAGAAGTCTTGACCCTAAGCTGGGGCCTTGAACGTTCCCAGGCACTGAGAAAGATGTTTAGGTTGTTGCGAAAAGCACTGAGAGAAACCAGCTCTGGCCCCGAGTCAAGTTCCTCAAGCTTCTCCAATCAAACTCTATACCCTGCTGCCTCGGAGAGGTCATACCGTGGTAGGAGCATCCTTCTCCCACTCTCCGTTGCTAGGACGCCACAGCTCAAAACATCTTGTCACAATCACACACTTATTTGTGCTGCAGAAAAGTATAACTAGATTACTAAAGTCATTTGGGACAGTTTGTCAGGAGATAGTTATGAGTATGTTTCACAGCACCAGCATGGTGGTGCAGTGGGTTAAGCCACCACCTGTGATGCCAGCCCACGTGAGTGCTGGTTTGAGTCCCAGCTGTTCCATTTCCAAACCAACTCCCTGCCAATGCATCCTGGGTGGCATCAGATGATGGCCTAATTACTTGGGCCCCTGCTACCCATGTGGGAGACTCGGATGGAGTTCATGCTCCTGACTTCAACCTGGCTCAGCCACTAATCATTGAGGTCATTTGGGGAGTGAACCAGCAGATGAAAGATCGATTTCTCTCTCTCTCTCTCTCTCTCTCTCTCTCTCTCTCTCTCTCTCCCTCCCTCCCTCCCCCCCTTCTCCTTTCAAACAAATAAATCTTAAAAAAAGAAGAACGTGTGTCACAAGCCATGTGGTAAAATGCTACAACCTTCCTGCAAACTGATCTGTCCTTCAGCTGTGGGGGAGGGAGCAGCCACATATCTCTTTTTTTACCTCTCCAAAATCCTTTCTGGGCTTGACAGTGTGAGAGTTAACAGATCTCACTCAGAAACCCCTCCAGGTACCAGATCCCAACCTTGCACCCCTCTTACTACATCTCATTTGCATTTCCACATACCCCAAAAACCAGTTGTGAAAAAATAAAAAAACACCACAAACATCCTACTCAAAATCAGTCGTGCTTAGGGAATGGCAGGGGATTATAAATAGCAGTTACTTATCCTTCTGGAGGTGTAAAAAGTGTTTCTGGGTCCAAAACAACAGCAGATCTGTGATTCAAAAAAGAAGTGAGACTTAAATGCAGGGTTCCCAGTTCACTCCAAATATGTGAGTGATCCCTGGGTTGTGGAGCTGTGTGAAAGGATTAGAGCCTATATGAGTACAGAAGAAAAGCAGACTTGCTGAGATAAAATTATTTGGGTCCTACCTACATTGTCTCATGTCAAGAAATAGCCATGGGTTTCCATCCTGACTGTGACATACACTGACCTTGTGATTATGGGAAGGCTACTTAATCCTTTTGGTCTATTTCCCTGTTTTTAAAATAGAAAAATGCAATGTTTGAAATTATGTATGGGATCGGCATTGTGGTATAGTGGGTTAAGCTGCTGCTTGCCGATGCTGGCATCACACTTCCAAGTGGTGGTCCAAGTCCCACTTGCTCAGCTTCTGATCCAGATTCCTGCTGATGCACCTGGGGAAGCACTGCATGATCACCCAAATGCTTGGGCCCCTGCCACTCATGTGGTAGAGTTCCTGGTCCTGGCTTTGGCAATGAACCAGTTCTGGCCATTGTCACCATTTAGGCATTTGGGGAGTGAAGCAGCATATGGAGGATCTCTCTGTTGCTCTGTCTCTCCCTGTGTCTCTGTTCTTCTGCCTTTCAAATAAATAAGTAAATCTTTTAGAAAAGATAAGTTATTTATTTGAGAGAGAGAGAGACAGAGAGAGAGAGAGAGAGAGAGAGAGAGAGAGAGAGAGAGAACATATCTCACCTACTAGTTCTTTCCTCAAGTACCTGCACCAGCCAGGGCGGGGTGAGGCTAAAGCCAAGAGCCAGGAACTCAATCCATGAACCCAACTACTTAATGCTGCCTCCTAGCATGAGCATTAGCAGGAAGCTGGAATCAGGAGCCGAGTCAGGACTTGAACCCAAGCACTCTGATATTTGTTGCAGGTGTCCCTATTGGCAGCTTAACTGCTGCACCAAACAAGTGCCCTCTTCCCAAATTACAAGACGACACTAAATGACTACAGTACATGATTTAATGTGAAGAACAAGTGAGATACCGATTCATATAGTGCTTGCTCTAGGGGATATCATGGTCTGATGGGGCAGACAAGTAGCTAAGCAAAAGAGTAGTTGAAATACAAAGGAGGAATTCAGGGAAGGGACACACACACACACACTCACACTCACACTCACAGTGAACAGGGCAGCCAGAAAGCAGGAGGAAGACAAGGCCAAAAGCCTTGCAAAGAGGGAAAGAAACCTGCGCTTCCCAAACTCACTGCTCACTGGGTTTCCATACTTGATTCTCTTGACATAAGGCTGAGTGACATCTACATCTTACACCTATACACTAAGATAACTGGACTGGCAGTGTTGTGTTTCTTCAAAAAGATTTACTGAGGGCCTTGCCTGTTCATCAGCCTTTGTAGATATGGAAAGACTTCAGCAAATTAGCCAAAGTACTCCCTAAGTGAGGGTTGATCTGAGACAGGAACAGTGTCCAAGACTTGCTATAAATATATAAACAGGGACATGCTGGGAGGCTTCTGGGCAAAGGGTGGGGTAAAAGGGGTAAGCTGTCTGTGCAGGGGATCGCCAAGACTCGTAGGGCGATGATCTTCTAGATTTACAGGACTATGAAGCTGTTAGACCAGCAGTTACAGCTTGTTAAAGGGAAAGGATGCAGATTAGAATCAGTAACGAAGGGGCTGGCGCTGTGGCATAGAAGGTTAAGCCTCCATCTGCAGTGTTGGCATCCCATATGGGCGTCGGTTCGAGAACTGGCTGCTCCACTTCTGATGCAACTCCCTGCTAATGTGCCTGGGAAAGCAATGGAAGATGGCCCAAGTCCTTGGGCCCCTGCACTCATGTGGGAGACCTGGAAGAAACTCCTGGGTACAATCTGGTCCAGCCCTGGCTGTTGCATCTATTTGGGGAGTGAACCAGCAGATGGAAGATCTCTCTTTTCTCTCTCCCCTCTTTGTATTTCTAATGAAATTGTTTTAAAGATTTATTTTAAAGGCCGGCGCCGCGGTTCAATAGGCTAATCCTCTGCCTGTGGCGCCGGTACACCAGGTTCTAGTCCCGGTCGGGGCACCGGATTCTGTCCCGGTCACCCCTCTTCCAGTCCAGCTCTCTGCTGTGGCCCGGGAGTGCAATGGAGGATGGCCCAAGTGCTTGGGCCCTGCACCCACATGGGAGACCAGGAGAATCACCAGCTCCTGGCTTTGGATCAGCGCGGTGTGCTGGCCGCAGCGCGCCAGCTGCAGCGGCCATTGGGGGATGACCCAACGGTAAAGGAAGACCTTTTTCTCTGTCTCTCTCTCTCACTGTCCACTCTGCCTGTCAAAAAAAAGAAATTTATTTATTATTTACTTGAAAGTCACAGTGAGACACACACACACACACAGAGAGAGAGAGAGAGAGAGAGAGAGAGAGAGGTCTTCCATCCTCTGGTTCACTCTCCAGATGGCCACAACTGCCAGAGCTGCGCCGGTCCGAAGCCAGGAGCCAGGAGCTTCTTCTGGGTCTCCCACGTGGGTGCAGGGCCCAAGGATTTGGGCCATCTTCTACTGCTTTCCCAGGCCACAGCAGAGAGCTGGACCGGAAGTGGAGCAGCTGGGACTCGAACCAGAGCCCATATGGGATGCTGGCACTGCAGGTGGCGGCTTTACCCGCCAAGCCACAGCACCGGCCCCCTCTCTCTGTATTTCTGCCTTACAAATAATAATAAAAAAATCAGTAAGGAAAAAGGCAGATGGGGCAAGGTCCAGAAGAGACCTGGTATGAGATTCCAGGTGTCCCTTCCCGGAGTTACAGCCAGACATGCTTAGATATTTTCCCAGCAATGATGTATGACAATGCATGTGCAATGTTAGCAACAAAAGTCCATCCGAGCATTGCTGGTGTTCAGGGTTCATATTAGGAGCTCGTGTCACTGACTGCTCAGATGCTAGCCCACCAGATCGAAACTAGGTAACCATATAAATCACATTGTTAGGAAAAACTCATCTAGTCCCATGGGTACAATATGGCCCAAGGTCTGAAAACATAAAGCATTCTTATCAGGAAGAATATTCCAAGAGCTCAGAGATTGTATCCTAGGAGGCGTCTTAGGCCCAGGCTTGTGGAGTTAACCTTTTCCTGCATACCCACCCTCTCTTAAGAGAACCGACTTTTGCAAAGAGAGATTTCCTATGATTTCTCACTGACAATGTATTATTTTCAGCAGACAGATGGCTGGTTTAATAATGGCTATGTGTGATTAAGCCAGGAACATGTGTCATCATCATTCAAAAACAAAACAAAAATAACAAAAACTTGTCTGCGCACCTGCTGGGAATCTGGCTCGGAGCTCTGGGTGAGGCAGGCTCTAAGGACCTCACAGTGATTCATGCAGGATATGAGTTCTCAACATGCTCAGAGTCTAATGAGCAGGGAGTCACACAAAAAATGATGGCAGAAAAAAAAATGGATGAGAGCCGTGGTAGGGCTGAGCAAAGGGACGCCCAGAACATGGCAGGAGAGCCTTGTAACCTGCATGGTTAGGGGGTGCTTGTCTCTGGGGATGCTGGGTCTTTTCCAGGCATGGCTTCATTATAAATAAATATGTGACTCTCTCTATTTCTTGTTCCCTTGTCATTTAAAAACAGAAAGCTCTCTTCTCAATGTTCTTCATTTTGTAGGTGAAGTGAAGGAGGATCAGAGAAGAGAATGTCTCATCTCCAGTCCATGGTGCAGCCAGTTTGCAACCTAAGTCCTCTTAGATCGCCCATGTACTTTGCAGGGTAGCAATGTTTCTTCTTCATATTGTCTACTATTTTCGTTCACATTCAACATAAATACATTCCTTGCTCCAAAAATTATTTTTCTTTAATTCTATTTGGAGTTATTTTTCATAGAGCTTTATTATCCAACTGTGGACATGTTTTTCAAGATGACTGCCATTTTGTACCCCTGCCAGAAGTGGGTGGAGGTAGCAATCGGTCCTCATCTTCTTGAACAGCTGATACAGTCAATGTTTTCCTCATTTTTTCACCATTGGAATAGGTGTGCAGTGGGATTTTAATTTGCATTTCATCACCTTGATCATATTTTCATGTGATCACTTTTCATCTGTATGTGTTTTTCTCTGATTTCCTGCATGTATTTTATTGGGCTGTCTTTTTTTTTTTTAGGATTTACTAGTCGTTTTTTCTTCATATTATGAAATTTTACAGTAATGCTCCTTTGTCTTTATTCAGTTGTGCTGGATTCCCAGGCACTTCATTTTCTTGAGCACTCCTGCATTATTTCTTTGATAATCTTCTCTGCCTTTTTTCTCTGTTCTCAAGTGTCTGCAAATTTTCTTAGCCATCAGTAATGAGGCTTGATTTCTTCCTTCCTTCCTTCCTTCCTTCCTTCCTTCCTTCCTTCCTTCCTTCCTTCCTTCCTTCCTTCCTTCCTTCCTTCCTTCCTTTCTTTCTTTCTTTCTTTTTGACAGGCAGAGTGGATAGTGAGAGAGAGAGAGAGACAGAGAGAAAGGTCTTCCTTTTTGCTGTTGGTTCACCCTCCAATGGCCACTGCAGCCAGCGCACTGCGCTGATCCGAAGCCAGGAGCCAGGTGCTTCTCCTGGTCTCCCATGCGGGTGCAGGTCCCAAGCACCTGGGCCATCCTCCACTGCACTCCTGGGCCACAGCAGAGAGCTGGCCTGGAAGAGGGGCAACTGGGACAGAACTGGCACCAAAACTGGGACTAGAACCCGGTGTGCTGGCGCCGCAGGTGGAGGATTAGCCTATTGAGCCGTGGCGCTGGCCATGAGGCTTGATTTCAATAGTTTCTCTGCTTTTGTCTTTTTCCTCAACTTTTGGGCAGATTTGCTCAACTTGTTGTTTTTAAGTCTTCCATTGAATGCTTTGTATTAAATACCTGATTTCAGGAGATTTTTAGAAATCCTCTCTTCTTTCACCTCAATAAAAATTTAACATTTTAAAAACAAAATAAAACTCCACTACTTTTCTGTTTTCTTATTTAATGGATGCCTGCAACATAAACATATATATTACCAATTAAACTCCCTATTGAGTTCAGATACCAATATTATGGCAACTTGCTACAAAATATGAGAACCTCACCCTTTTCTGATGCAGTGGAAGGGTTTGCATAGCATTGCAGTTCTTTGTTCCCCATAGACTTACAAGCCCTGACATCCCAACTTTGACAACTTAAATGTTTTTTTTTTTTAAGATTTACTTATTTATTTGAAAGTCAGAGTTACACAGAGAGAAGAAGAGCCAGACAGAGAGGGAGAGAGAGAGAGGGAGAGAGAGAGAGAGAGAGAGAGAGAGAGAGAGAGAGAGAGAGGTGTCTTCCATTCGCTGGTTCACTCCTCAATTGGCTGCAATGGCCGGGGCTGCACCAATCTGAAGCCAGGAGCCAGGAGCTTCTTCTGGGTCTCCCATGCGGGTGCAGGGGCCCAAGGACTTGGGCCATCTTTCACTGCTTTCCCAGGCCATAGCAGAGAGCTGGATCAGAAGTGGAGCAGCTGGGACTTGAACTAATACCCATATGGGATACTGGCACTGCAGGCAGCAGCTTTACCTGCTATGTCACAGCACTGGCCCCCAAATGTTTTTTTAAAACAGAGAAAAAGATGGCCCATGATGTTGTGTAAACTCCTTAAAATTTTCACTTTATTTGAAAGGCAGGAGAGGAGGAGGAGAGAGAGAGACACAGAGGGAGACAGAGACACACAGAGATTACTGATTCACTCCCCAAATGCCCCAAACTGGCAGGGCTGAGTCAGGCTGAAGCCAGGAACCTGGAACTCCATCTGGGTCTCCCACTGGGTGGCTGGGACCCAACTACCTGAAGCATCACCTGCTGCCTCCCAGGGTGTCTATTAGTAGGAAGCTGGGGTTATGAAGGAGCTGAGACTTGAACCATGCACTCTGATATGGAATGTGGGTGTCTTAAGGAGCGACTTAACCACTGTGCTACACATCTGCTCCAGCTGGGTCAACTTTGGAGTTCTTTCATTGGGCTACGCTCAATGTGAAACAAGTGAAAGCCAGGGAAACGGATTGATTTCTGTTTTTCTTCCCCAAGTTGCCCAATGATTGTCTTTTTTGAAAAAATTACTTATTTGAAAGAGAAGAGAGAGGGAGAGAGAGAGAGAGAGAGAGAGAGAGAGAGAGAGAGAGAGAAAGAGAATATTCCATCTTTCCATCTTCCGGTTCATTCTCCAAATGGTCACAATAGCCAGGGCTGGGCTGCAGCATGCCAAAGCCAGGAGCCAGGAGCCAGGAACTCCACCCAGGTCTCCCATGTGGGAGGCAGGGACCCAAGGACTTGAGCCATCATTGCTGCTTCCCAGGCACATTAGCAGGGAGCTGGCTCAGAAGCAGAGTAGCTGGGACTTTAACTGGCCCTCTGATATGGGATGTGGGCATCCCGGTGGCTTAACCAGCTGCACCACTATGCCTTCCCTCACTCCATGGCTGTCTCTGGTTCAGAAATTTGAGTGTGGAGGCCCTCCAGGGGAAGACAGAAAATGTGAGCAATGACCAAAGATGGGGAGTCTTTTCTTTTTCCCTTATAGAATAAGACCCATGAAGTTTGGTCTATTTAGTCTCAAATCTGCCCAATTACAGGTGTTTGGAAACGTGTGTGTATTGCTCCGGCTTTTGGAACACAGACCTTCCACAGGAGCCATGTGGCTAGATTGCAAGTCATGCTCAAAACAGGGGCCAGCTGCCCTCAGTCCTGGGCCTTGGGATGAAGGTATTTATGTAGCTTGCAAGGATCATTGTCCAGTAAGGCATGTCGCTACACACGTTGGGCTGTGTCACAGGGAATGAGGGTACCAGGCAACCTCTCCAGACGCATTTATTGGGTGTCACAAGGCTGAGACTCCCACAATGAATTCCAAAGAGCAGTAGCAGCTCCACCATCTCTCTCAGACTAGCAAATTCAAGTCAAGGAGGGCTGTGGGCATCTCAAATTCTAGGACTCGCAGGCTGACAGTTTTATAGCAGCTGTGAGAAGAGGGTCCACTTCTTCCGTTTCACTGAAACCATCTCTTTTGGTAGTACTGGTAACAGCCACCTAGTAATTTAAGGGATGTTTATTTTTAAGTTGTGGTAAAATACACAAAACACAAAATGTATCATCCTAACCATTTGTAAGTGTGCAGTTCGGTAGCACACCCGGATTATTGTGCAACCAACACCATCATCCAGCTCCAGAACTTTCTTCATCTTGCAAAACTGAAATTGTATACCCATGAAACTGAACCTCCTCATTTCCCCCTGTCTTCCTCTGTTACCCCTGGTGTTAGTAATTGATCTTCTGCCCATTGTTTGTGTTTTTGGCCAGTCTGGCTAGTTTGATCAATTTTATTGATCTTTCAAAGGAAGCAGGTTTTTATCTCATTGATTTTTCTCTGTTGTTATTCTGTTTTTGATCTTCTGGATTTTTTAAAATTATTTCCTTCCATCATTTTGCCTTGGGTTTAATTTGTCCTTTTATATTTCATAAGGCAGAGGCTTAGATCATTTATGTGAGGGCTTCTCTCATATTTATTTGAGGTCTTCTCTCATTTCATGCCATAATTCTTCCTCTAATCAGTTTTTATCAGTGTGCCACAAACTTTCATGTTGAATTTTCAGTGTTATTTACCTAACAATATTCTCTTATCAGGGGCTGGCATTGTGGCGCAGTGGATTAAGCCGTCATTTGCCACATAGGCATCCCATTTTGGAATGCCAGTTCAAATTCCTGCTGCTTTGCTTCAGATCCAGTTCCCCGCTACTGTGCTTTGGAAAGCAGCAGGAAGATGGACCCAAGTGCGTGGTCCCCTGCCACCAGTTTGGGAGACCTGGATGGAGTTCCTAGTTCCTGGTTTCAGTCTGGCCCAGTTAAGGCGATTGTGGCCATTTGGGGAGTGAACCCATAGACAGAAGATTTCTCTCTTTCCCTCTATGCCTTTTAAATAAATACTTAAATCTTTTAAAATATTCTCTAATTTGCTTTGTAACTTCTTTGACTCATAGGATAGTTATAAGCATGTTTAATTTCCAGACATTTGGAGATTATACACATATTTTTGTCACTGTTTTCTAGTTTAGTCCCACCATGGTCACAGAACACCCTGTGCATTATTCCTGTTCTTTTCTTTTAAAAAAGATTTATTTATTTATTTGAAAGGCAGAATTACACACACAGAGAGATATCTTCTATCCACTGGTTTACTCTCCAAATGGCTGTAGTGGTTAGAGCTGGACCAGGCTGAAGCTGGGGGCCAGGATCTCCATCTGGGTCTCCCACATGAGTGGCAGGGGCCCAAGCACTTGGACTATCTTCTGCTGCTTTCCCAGATACATTAACAGGGCGCTGGATTGGAAGTGGGCAGCCAGGACTTGAACCGGCGCCATATGGAATGCTGGCCCATTATTTTCAGTTCTTTTACATTAGTTAAGATGGTTTTGTTAAGACTCAGAATATAGTCTGTGGATACCGACTCTCCCACTTCTTGCTTTCACTTACAGGGATCCGTGTGACTCCATCAGCCCCACCTGAATAATCCGAGATTATTTCCCCACTTCGGATGTTTAACTTAAATCACTCCTGCAAAGTCCCTTTGCCATGGAAGGGAACATATTCACAGGTCCTGGGAAATAGGACATGGGCATTTGGGGCGGGGGTCATATTCTGGGTACTCCAAGCCTTCATGATGGCTGCTGTTTTCCCCACACTGGAGCACAGACGAGAATGGAGGGGTGCTAGCTCTGAGAGAAGCAAGGTCCCTGTCCCACAGAGGACAAAAATACAACAGTCAATGGCCACTTGGAATAAAACCAACAATGTTGATAATCATACTTACCATTTACCCCAGGTATGGCAAATGCCAGCACTTTGTTTAGACTATGCATGCCACCATCCTCACTTTACAATGAGAAATCTAAGGCTCATGTTATATAAACTGCTGGTATCATGCACATGGTAGGTGATGGAAGAGCCTTGCGTTAGACCTTAGTCTTTATCTAAAGTTTGTGCCCATAACCGCTGCCTCAAGTTGCAAATATTACTCCCAGAGGGTCAGGAGAGCCTTCCTCAGAGAGGATTGTTTATGGAGCTAAAACTGTAGGATGCATGTTAGGAATGTGCTAATGGCCAAATCATTATTATTTCTGGACCTACAGAGAGGCTGCTTGCTTCTCTCTCTCTCTCTCTCTCTCTCCACACACACACACACACCCCACATGCACACACTTCATAGCATTTTTAAAAAAAGATTTATTTATTTGTTTGAAAGGCGGAGTTACAGAGAGGCAGAGGCAGAGAGAGAGAGAGAGAGAGAGAGAGATTGGTTTTCCATCTGTTGGTTCACTCCCCAGATGGCCACAATAGCCAGAACTGCGCCTATCTGAAGCCAGGAATCAGGTGCTTCCTCGAGGTCTCTCACACGAGTGCAGAGGCCCAAGCACTCGGGCCATCTTCTACTGCTTTCCCAGGTGAATCAGCAGAGAGCTGGATGGGAAGAGGAGCAGCCAGGACTCGAACTGGCACCCATATGGGATGCCAGCACTGCAGGCAGTGGCTTTACCTGCTACGTCAGAGCGCTGTCCCCTCATAGAATCTTCTGTTCATGGACCTTTAAAACACATGCGGCATGCCTTATATAAGGCTCTGCAGCTAGTGCAGAACTACCCACAGCGCTGGCCCCATTAAAGTGGCCTCTAATGTGGACGGTCCGTTTCCTGTGGGCCTCTTGGGGGAAGGGTTTGGGCGGCTGAGTAGAATGACACAAGTGTCTGGACCAGGACTTCTGTGCATCTCCCCTCATCTGGCCTCAAATCCCTACCCCTGCTGGCTACCCTTTCTACTCCAAGAGGCCCTTGACCCCCTCCCGCCAGTGCCAGTCTCTGAGAGTCAGTTACACTCTATCATTCCCATTTGTAAGCTCTCACTCAGCACAGAATGCCCTCATGACCTTCCCTGTTCCCTGAAGTGCAGGACAGACTTCCCTCCCGCCCTCCCCCCACCCCTGGGCTCTATCACAATGTCCCTGTTAGGGCAGAATGTAAAATCTCTGCAGGATGCAGCTGCAATTTAGGGGATTCAAGGTGGATTCGGGTGGAGTTCCTGAGTGAGGAGTCTTGGTGATTCCCCATGAGATGGGATGACAAGGCTAGGTCTGTGGGGACAGGGAAGGGAACCTGGAAGGAACCAGGGTGGGTTAGCACAGGGAGTTCCCCTACTGCCATGCTTCTGAGCTTTGGTATTTAGCCTCAACACTACCCCACTCTAGGCAGAAGACCCCAACCAGGTCCCTGCCTTGTGCACCCATCTCTGTGTACGTGAGCAATAATTTTTTTTAAAGATTTATTTGAAAGTCAGAGTTACACACAGAGAGAAGGAGAGGCAGAGAGAGAGATTGAGAGAGAGGTGTCTTCCATCTGCTGGTTCACTCCCCAATTGGCTGCAATGGCTGGAGCTGTGCCATTCTGAAGCCAGGAGCCAGGAGCTTCTTCCGGGTCTCCCACGCCGGTGCAGGAGCCCAAGGACTTGGGCCATCTTCCACTGCCTTCCCAGGCCACAGCAGAGAGCTGGATCAGAAGTGGAGCAGCTGGGACTTGAACCAGTGCCCATGCGGGATGCCAGCACTGCAGGCAGTGGCTTTACTTGCTATGCCACAGCACCGGTCCCAAGAGTTTGTTTTTTAGGACTCTTTCTAAGATGTGCAATTTCTCTGTCGAAGGAATCATTCATTTAATAAACACCTAATTGCAAGGTGTCCGGTGTGTAACAAATCTTCCCAGGCAAATAAATCAATTAATTTACAAGCTTTCATTGGGATTCCATTCCCAGGCGAGGTTCCCGGGTCCCAACAGAGCGGGGGCTGGGGAAGTCGCGAGTCAGAGGTTGGGAGGACTCCTTTTATAGATACAGGGCATGGGGAAGGCACCCTGTTGACTTCCATTACCTACCTGGCCTGGGAGGAGAGCTGGTCAGGTAAAGGCAGGTGGCATCTCTAACAAGAAACTTACAGTTCTGCCTGCAATGTTGCTGACCCTACTTGGCCGTCCCCTCAGCTGCAGTGGTCACTTTGGAAGTTGGGCTGAGTGAAGGGCTTTTCAGCTTAGAGCCAATAAGATCTGTGGCTCTGACCTGGGTATCCTTCGACTGCACGGCAGGTCCATTTCCAGTGATCCAACTCTTGGCAGAGCTGCCAGGGCTCTTCACAAGCTGACTTCTGCTGAAGCCCAGGCTTACCACATTGAAAGTCACTGCAGTGGACTGGCCTGTTGGGTCTCCTTGAGGGCAGCCTTTAATAGGCCTGCCACCTACCTTTACATTCCTGATGCCTAGCTTTCTTTTCATCCTGATTTTTGTTAAAACAGACCAGAAGATACAAGTCAAGGGGATAGGAGGACTCCTTTTATAGATACAGGGCATGAGGGTTAAAGGTTGAGGCAGGTCTGATCCTCATTGGTTGACCTTTAGGCACCTGTGGGAACCTTGACAAGGACTTTTCTTCCCTGGAAGTGTGGGTAGGGACTCTCCATTCCCGGAAGTATAGGCCTTCTCTCCTTGCAGATACCAAAGCTACCATCCCAACCTTTTGATGATAGGAAAGGGGGCGATGATGAGTCTCGCTGGCTACTTCCTGCTGATTGGGGATGATGAGGTTCTCTTTGCTGGCATGGGGCGATGTCTCAATCTCTAATCGTTGTGGCCCAAACTAGAAATCTATAGTCACAGGCATGTTCTGTAGTGGTTTTTCTGAGGTAGACATGCCCATAAGGAAAACTATGTTCCCACTTTAAAACTTTCTTTCTGTTTGGTCTGAAAGGGAGGTTTTCCCTGTTTACTGTTTACTTCGCTGATGGCGAAGTAAATCTAGCGATGAAATTATAATTTAAGCTTTCATTTTGGCTATGCTATTACAGAAAAATGTTAGCCATCCCTTTTATAAGGTCTAAAAATCAAATTGTGCACCTTGGAGAGTCCTTCAGAATAGAATTAGTTTCCTACCTTGAAGATAATAGAGAAATGAAAGAACAAATCAGGCTTAGAATAGAGAAATGAGGGAGCCAGTCCCAGATCGCTTACTGACAATAGCAATATCAAATGAAAATTTAGCAAATAGTTTCAACCATTAAATGACAACTTAAGAAAACATTTACCAGAAGGTCCAATGCCTTCTATAAATTTTAAGAATACATTTATTTGGAAACATCTCTTAAATATCGAACATGGTGTAGCTTGTTTAACCAGCAAATTCAAGAACAAGCATATAAAATGTTCCTAGTTTCTTTCTACCAAAAAGTTTAAAACATCTAATACAGAGGTCCAGGTCACATGAATCAAATTGTATCCTTGATTAATTTTTTTTTTGACAGGCAGAGTGGACAGTGAGAGAGACAGAGAGAAAGGTCTTCCTTTACCGTTGGTTCACCCTCCAATGGCCACTGCGGCCGGCGCACCGCGCTGATCCAAAGCCAGGAGCCAGGTGCTTCTCCTGGTCGCCCATGGGGTGCAGGGCCCAAGCATTTGGGCCATCCTCCACTGCTTTCCCGGGCCACAGCAGAGAGCTGGACTGGAAGAGGGGTACCGGGACAGAATCTGGTGCCCCGACCGGGACTAGAACCTGGTGTGCTGACACCGCAGGCGGAGGATTAGCCTAGTGAGCCATGGCACCGGCCATCCTTGATTAATTTTAGCTGTTTAAATTTATTGTCTTCATCTGTTTACAGAGCCATTCCAAAGTACTGAATACAATAGAAGTGGCTGGAAAAAAGTCCATCGGAACCTGTATGAGGACACTAAACACAGAACCAACAATGTTTTAGTTTTATGAGCAGCAAATGTGATATATACAACTGTGGATGACAAAAGACTTTAAGTTGCCACGTTTAAAATTATAAACTCATCAACCAACAAGAGGCACTTGCTTACTTCACACAGTATTTTTAAAAGCACCTGTACGATTTTACAAAGCATTTAACCCTTTTAGGCCTCTGGGGCTTTCTCATTAAGATAACTATCACAAGATCATTAGACTTTTAAATTCTCAGACATTTGTATCAATACCATTTTATATTATAGAAACTTAAAATTTAGCACCACTTGACATCTTGACAGTACTTCTAATATTGTCCAAATAGCCTGATTAGTTGGTGTCTCTATAAGATGAGAGACATATATATGTCCTTCGATTTTTTCCAGTTGGGCCCAAACTGGAAAAACCGAAGTCCAAAATTTACTGGAAATTTCAGAGTCCAAATTTTTTGAAACTTTGATTTTTTGAATGCCTGTCAAGGATGCCAAGAAGGCTCAAAATCCAAAATATCTGGTTGAAATAAGATTCCTTAACATCATGACATAGTATAGACCAAATTTTATTATTGTTACAAGGTGATTATTCAAATGTTTGAAAATAAGCACATATTTAAATAACTCATAGCTCTTAATAAAACTCAGCTGTTTTCAAACAATTAGAATTTAACAGAGACATCAAGAGAACATAATATATTACTTTAACTCATTGTTTTAACAGAGAATCAGATTAGTTTATGAAAACATATTTGTTAAACAAATCCAAATACTTTTCTATAGAATATAACATGCTGAGTACCAAAGTTTACATTTAGACACATTTATCTCATTTGCCTTTACCCAATTTAAATTAGCAGTTACACCTAAATGACTTAGGATGCTGATATTATATATCTCTATCTGAATTCAATTAAAATTAAAATTTCATTCATCTAAAACAAGTACTAATTACCCATTGCTGTTTCATTGAGTACTGATTACCCAGAAACCTGTTAAAATAAATTGCAAAAGAAGTTCAGCAAGTTACAAAGCAATATTTTTAAAGGTAGTGATCGTCCTAGATTCAAAGAGAAATTCCTTCAAACTCAGTGTCTAGTTACAGTTGCCTTATTCCTAAGAACACCTTAGGCCCATTATGTCATAGTCAACAGTCAGCCACATGGGGCTGCTTCTGAAACAAGAGTTCAAGCAGCGTCCACAGTTCCCAAAGGTGATGATAGGCCAGAGTTCAATGCACCAAGGACAAGAAGTGGAGGTCAGAAAACCTGATTTTCCTGTCTGGCTTGCTCATGATAAAACAAAGAGCCATCAGAAGAGTGGGATACCTCATTTGTTTCTCAATAAGCAGGGAGCCCAAAAGGATGGGATTACCACTCCATTGCTATTCTTATGGTAAGACTGGGACAAGAGAGGGACAAAAGACCAGTTAGTGAACAGGGGCTGGAGAGTAAAAGCATGGAGACAATCATTCCCAAACTGATAAGACAGAGAGAGTAGACTTTGGACCAGGCCTGGTTCTAAGATAAAGTCCAAATTCCTAGGTGGGAGGGGGAAGTACAGTGAGATAGTGAAGAGTTGGAAGGTGGAGGTTTTGGCTTAGGCCCTTGGCCTCTTGTGGAAACTTTGGAGGCCAATAGGACCTGGGCCAGAGAGCAGAAGGTACGGATTAGATGAAGGATGGGTTTCAGGGGGCGGAACAGAACATGGCGGCCAGGAGCCAGAGGGAGGGGCAGGACATGATGGTGGGGCGGAAGAATGCGCATATGGGGGTGGGAGGTTCCTGGCTAGCTACGGGGTCCCCAGGAACTCAGGAGGGTCCGAAAAGGTGGAGGGTGGAGAGTTTGGCAGTAACACAGAAGAGGTGTCCTTAGAAGGTGGGGGCCAGATCTTGGCCAGCAAGACCTGGGCCGTGGAGTAGGCAGAGAGGAAAGTAGGGAAGAAGGGAGTAGGACAGGAGTGGAGGTCCCAGAAAGCCTGGACGTATGGGACCTCTGACCATTTTCTCTCCCTGCGGCAGAAATTCTCAAGGTAATTAGGCCATGCCTGGGTGGAGTAGAAGATTAGGCGTTTACACTGTAGGTCCTGCGCCAGTCCCAGTTGCTTCAGGTTCTTTAGAAGGCAGGCCAGGGGGCATTTTGAGTCCCACCCTCAGGATTGGCCAGATCCCATGGTCTCCCCGGCAGCCCAGGTTCTACTGGAATTCGGACAAGGCGTCCCCTGTCTCTGACTTCAGCAGATGCGCGATTGGATCCAAGGAAGAGGGGGATGGGTCTCAAGGCGCGTTCTGAGATCTGATTAGTCATGTGAGCTTTCTCCTCCCCTAAGCTTTTCCTTTGTTCGCCGAGCTCCAATGGACCCCTGGTTCAGTGCAGACTGGTTGCTTGCCCAGAATTCCCAGCTATAAGCGCGGGGCTTCCGGGATACAGAACAGCGGTTAAGAGTCCTGTATTCATCCTTGAGTCTGTTCACTTGTCAAAGGGGCCGGATATGGTTAACTTTGCTGGCAGAATTCAGAAATCACTGGCTCGTACCCATGCTCTGCCACCTAGTGCACAGGTGATGATGGCTAACCTTGTGTTTCCCATTCATCCCTAAACTCAGTCACAAGCCCAGCAGGACCCTCTGCCTCCACTGCACTCAGTCATTCTTTTTTTTTTTTTTTTTTTTGACAGGCAGAGTGGATAGTGAGGGAGAGAGATAGAGAGAGAGGTCTTCCTTTTTTCCGTTGGTTCACCCTCCAATGGCCGCTGCGGCCGGCGCATCGTGCCGATCTGAAGCCAGGAGCCAGGTGCTTCTCCTGGTCTCCCTTGCGGGTGCAGGGCCCAAGCACTTGGGCCATCCTCCACTGCACTCCTGGGCCATAGCAGAGAGCTGGCCTGGAAGAGGGGCAACCGGGATAGAATCCGGCGCCCCAACCGGGACTAGAACCTGGTGTGCCAGCGCCGCAAGGTGGAGGATTAGCCTGTTAAGCCATGGCGCTGGCCACTCAGTCATTCTTGCAGGGCATTCATCCATTTTGCCTACTGCGAAGATCGCACCCTTGGATTTGGGAGTTAGGAAAACTTCACAGAAGTCTCTTTATTGAGACGAAATCCTGCCCTGGTGTGTGTGTATGTGTGTGTGTGTCCGTCCCTGACCCCAGGACCACAGAGCAGGAATCACTTAGAGCCCACAGAGGTTGTTACTTTTTCAATTAAATAGTTTCCCATTTAAGTTTTCTTTTTCCTGTTGATTCTAGAATTCTGTCAAGTGTCTCAAGTGAAGTTTAATAAAGGTAACACTAATTGATGTTTACAGCATAGTCATGTATTTCAACATCTCTTCTTGTGATGCAAAGGGAAGTGGGAAAAGCTGCACAGTAAAAAAATAAAAGTATAGGAAGTGAAAAAGCAAACCCTAAAAGTGAATACAAGCATTCACAAATAAACACAACTCAATCAAACTGATAGCCCATGGAGAGAAGTATTCTTCCCGAAAGTGTTTTTTTTTAAGATTTATTTATTTGAATGTCAGAGTTACACACAGAGAGAAGGAGAGGCAGAGAGAGAGAGAGAGAGAGAGAGAGAGAGAGAGAGGTCTTCCATCCACTGTTTCACTCTCCAATTGGTTGCAACGGCTGGAGCTGCGCCGATCCAAAGCCAGGAGCCAGGAGATTCTTCCAGGTCTCCCATGCGGGTGTAGGGGCCCAAGGACTTGGGCCATCTTCTATTGCTTTTGCAGGCCATGGCAGAGAGCTCGATCAGAAGTGGACCAGCCGGGCCTGGAACCGGCGCCCATATGGGATGCTGTCTCTGCAGGCAGTGGCTTTACCCGCTACGCCTCAGCACTGGCCCCTCCTGAAAGTGTTTGAATACAGTTCGCTGGCTGTGTTGGTCTTGGTCACCACACTGAGAAAGGGTTCCATGTGCACAGCCTTCATTATTCAATTTCCTTTTCTTTTTTGTCAGGAATTTGAATGCCTCCTGTTCCTTTTCATTGGGATGCTGATATTCACCTGAAGCCGATTTCTCCACAGCAAGCATAGGAAACTGGAAAATCAGTGCATTTAAATGGACTCCTTGTGGGGAATTTTCTTGGAATATGAGAGTCAAAACTCCTAAGAAGATAGCCAGAGCAGTCTCACTCTCCTCCTTGGTCCTGTCCCCATTTCTGCAGCGCTTGGAGTAGCCTAGGTCAGTAGTTCCTGCCTGCTGAGGGCTCTGGGGGCAGTGTGGTGCTTTTTTACAATTCCATTCTGAGGGCCGGTGCTGAGGCGTAGCGAGTAATGCCGCCGCCTGCACTGCTAGCATCCCATATGGGCACCGGTTCGAGTCCCGGCTGCTCCACTTCTGATTCAGCTCTCTGCTATGGCCTGGGAAAGCTGTAGAAAAGGCTCCCTTGCCTTTTCAACCTTACTATAGCTTCCCTCTGTGGGAGATCCTCAACATGTTCGCAAGGAAAAGTATCCAGAAAGTCACAGTTTGGCTAGTCCTTGGGTCCCTGCACTCATGTGAGAGACCCGGAAGAAGCTCCTGGATCCTGGCTTCAGATCTGCACAGCTTTGGCCATTGCGGCCAATTGAGGAGTGAACCAGGGAATGGAAGACTCCTCTCTCCCCCACCCTCTCTCTCTCTGCCTCTCTGTAACTCTGTTTTCAAATAAATAAATAAATAAATAAATAAATCTTAAAAAAAAAATTCCATTCTGAGCTTCTCTCACTCTCTTTCCATATCAAAGTACCTGCTGAGCAGTCATAATTTGCGGTTGCCTCTACTTGCTAGCCCTAAAATTCCCATGTTATACTTTTCTTTTGGAGAAATCCAAGGAATGGACCTTTCACATTGCTATCAGCAGCTATTAATAGCCTGATTGATCAGATTAGTGAGTTATTTAGTGCATGTCTAAGCGGATGACACCCAGAGGGGTAATGAAGAATGAATCCCTTTTAGTGGACAAGGTAGGGATGATGGATGGATGGGAAAAGTCCTGGAGGTTAGCTGGGGACCCAGGTCACCGTGAAGTTCACATGGTGGGTGCAGAGAGGGTGCCTGAGAAGGGAAAAGCTTGAAGGAACACTCTTGTTTTACAATGTTACTGAGAGTGCTCCCTTGCCTTTTCAACCTT
The DNA here is from genome assembly GCF_033115175.1 of Lepus europaeus. Taxonomy (NCBI): domain Eukaryota; kingdom Metazoa; phylum Chordata; class Mammalia; order Lagomorpha; family Leporidae; genus Lepus; species Lepus europaeus. Next base: position 100,651,891 of record NC_084850.1, on the reverse strand, counting down.
ATTGTAACTTCCCTCTCTGTGGGAGATCCTCAACAGGTTCCCAAGCAAAAGTATCCAGAAAGTCACAGTTTGGCTAGTATAAAAGTAAAGATATCAACTGACCATACACAGCTCTTAGTTGGGGCACAGCAGGTTACGCTGCTGTCTGAGTGCCAGTTTGAGTTCTGGCTGCTCCACTTCTGATCCAAGTCCCTGTTTATGCTCTTGAGAGAGGAGCAGAGGATGGGCTGGGGCTTGTGCAGCTAACATTTCTGCTGATAGCCTCCTGGGAAATTTCTGTTAAAATACAATTGAAAAAAAGCCACAAATGTGGTTCTGATGCAAAGACAGATTGAACATGTCACAAGGTCCATTCTCTGGAAACAGTTTCTGAGTTGGGACTTGGGGGCAATATGCTTATTTAGAACCAACATTTGTGAGGGGAAGCGGACAGAAGTGGAACCAGGCAGAGAGAGAAATAGAGCCTCAATGGAGACCCCAGTAATCAATCCAGGTGGGAACTCTAGAGTAAGTGTCTTAGCTTGGGCTGCTATACCACCACAGACTGGGAGCCTTACACAACAAGCACAGGTTGAGTATCTCTCATCTGCAATGCTTAGGGCCAGAAGTGTTTTGGATTTTTTCCTCTGACTTTGGAATATTTGCATATACATAATGAGATATGCTGGGGATGGGACCCAAGTCTAAATGTAAAATTCATTTAAGTTTCTTTTTTATTTTTATTTTTTTATTTTTTGACAGGCAGAGTGGACCGTGAGAGAGAGACAGAGAGAAAGGTCTTCCTTTTACTGTTGGTTCACTCTCCAATGGCCGCTGCGGCCGGCGCGCTGCAGCCGGCGCACTGCGCTGATTGGAAGCCAGGAGCCAGGTGCTTCTGGTCTCCCATGCGGGTGCAGGGCCCAAGGACCTGGGCCATCCTCCACTGCACTCCCGGGCCACAGCAGAGAGATGGACTGGAAGAGGAGTGACCGGGACAGAATCCGGCGCCCCAACTGGGACTAGAACCCGGAGTGCCAGTGCCGCAAGGCGGAGGATTAGCCTATTGAGCCGCGGTGCTGGCCCCATTTAAGTTTCATATACATCTTATACACATAGCCTTAAGGTAACTTTTAGACGAGATCAGGCACGTACAGGGTGGTATGGCTGTCGACTTAAGGTAACTTTTTTTTAAAGATTTATTTATTTATTTGAAAGAGTTACACACAGAGAGAAGGAGAGGCAGAGAGAGAGAGAGAGAGAGAGAGAGAGAGAGACAGAGAGAGAGGGGTCTTCCATCCGCTGGTTCACTCCCCAGTTGGCCGCTATGGCCGGAGCTGCACTGATCTGAAGCCAGGAGCTTCCTCCAGGTCTCCCACATGGGTGCAGGGGCCCAAGCACTTGGACCATCTTCCACTGCTTTCCCAGGCCACAGCAGAGAGCTAGATCGGAAGAAGAACAACTGGGACTCGAACCAGCGCCCGTGTGGGATGCCGGCACTGAAGGCAGCAGCTTTCCCCGCTACACCACATCGCCGGCCCCTTAACGTAACTTTTAAAAAAAAGTTTACTGGGGCCAGTGTTGTGGTGTAACAGATAAAGGTGCTGCCTGTAGTGCCAGCATCCCAAATAGGCACCGGCTGAGTCCCAGCTGCTCCACTTCCAATCCAGCTCTCTGCTGCTGTGCCTGGGAAAGTGGCGGAAGATGGCCCAAGTGCTTGGGCCCCTGCACCTACATGGCAAACCCAGGTGATTCTCCTGGCTCTTGGCTTTGGCCTGGCCCAGTCCTGGCCATTGTGGTCATCCCCCCGACCTCTGTAAATCTTAAAAGAAGAGTTTATTTATTTATTTGAAATACAGAGAAGGGGAAGAGACAGAAAGAGATCTTCCATCCACTGGTTCATTCCTCAAAGAGCCACAACAGCCAGGGCAGGGCTAGGCCAAAGTTGGGAGCCAAGAACTCCATCCAGGTCTCCATCTTCCCAGGCTCATTAACAGCAAGCTGGATCAGAAACATAGCAGCTGATATTTGAATGGGCACTCCAATATGGGATGCTGGCATTGCAAGTGGCGACTTGACTCTCTGCGCCACATTGCGGGCCCCTTGAAGGTAACTATATACAATGTTTTTAGTGTGCCTGTATTTTGACTGGGAACTGTCACATGAGGTCCAGTGTGGAATTTCCCTCTTATGGCATCATCTGGACACTCAAATATATTTCGGATTTTGGAGCATTTTGGAATTTGGAATTTCAGATTAGGGATTCTCAACTTGTACTTATTTCTCACTCTTCTGGAGGGTGGAAATCCAAGATCAAGGTGCCAGCATGGCCGTGTTCTTGTGAGGGCCCTCTTCTGGGTTGCTGACTGTTGACTTCTCGTTGTATCTTCACGTGGCAGAAAGAGAGCTAACATGTTCCCTGGCTTCATTCAAGGGTACCAATTCCATTCATGGGGACTCTGCCCTCATGACCTCATTATCTCCCATAGGCCTGGCCTTCTAGCACTGTCACATTGGGATTAGGGTTTCAACATATGAATCTGGCGGGCATGGAGGGACACAAGTACTCAGTCCGTTGCAGTAAGTATTGCCGATGAGAGCATCTTGTTTTGGACCAGGGCCTTTATTCTGCTCAACCTGGCTCAGTCATTGCTCGTGGGCTGTTCTGGGAATGGTGTGACCTCAGGCAGGTAGTTCTCTGAAGCTGAGGCAGATTTACTTGGAAGGCTTGAGTGGCACATGTTTGTGTCTGCAAAGTCTACCCCTTGTGCCACATGGATTTATTTCACATGGGGTCGAGGAGCTGCATGTCTCCAAAATTCTGGGGGACCGAAGGGTGACTTCAAAGAAGGAGATTTGTGGGATGAACCATAGCTCTTGCCATGGCAGCTGGTCATGGGCAACTGAGAGAGAGAGAGAGAGAGAGAGAGAGAGGTCTTCCATCCACTGGTTCACTCCCCAAATAGCCACAACTGCCGGAGCTGGGCTCATCCAAAGCCAGAAGCCAGGAGCTTCTTCTGGGTCTCCCACATGGGTGCAGGGTTCCAAGGACTTGGGCCATCGTCCACTGCTTTCCCAGCCCATAGCAGAGAACTGGATGGGAAGTGGAGTAGCTGGGACTTGAACCGATGTCCATATGGGATGCCAGCAAGGCAAGTGGTGGCTTCACCTGCAACCCCACAGCGCTGGCCCTAGAGACAACTCACCTGACAGACTTTTATCTTTCATCTGCATAATAACACAACTTGTACTAACTACATATTTCCTCTCTTCCCTTTTCTCATAATCTGCTTCCCTTACCAAGAAGCTCCCCCTCCTCCTTTTTCTCTGTTTAGCCTAAGATGGTGTATATATATCTCAACCATCTGGCTGCCTCCTTCAGTCTCAATTCTTTGTGAAACTCCTGAGCATAAGTATTCAGCTAGACAGATTTTTCTCTTCTTAATATGCACTTTTTTCAGTTTGATCTGCAAGACCCCAGCCATAGAACCTAAGGCAGGTAAAGGAAAGAGATCCCCCATGGTTTATAAAGGGCAATGAGGAGGGGCCGGTGCTGTGGCGCTGTGGGTTAACTCCCTGGCCTGCAGTGCTGGCATCCCATATGGGAGCTGGTTCTAGTCCCGGATGTTCCACTTCCTATCCAGCTCTCTGCTATGGCCTGGGAAAGCAGTAGAAGATGGTCCAAATCCTTGGGTCCCTGCACCCACGTGGGAGACCTGGAGGAAGCACCTGGCTCCTGGTTTCAGACCGACACAGCTCCAGCCATTGCAGCCAATTGGGGAGTGAACCAGTGGATGGACGACCTCTCTCTGTCTCTACCTCTCTCTGTAACTCTGTCTTTCAAATAAATAAAATAAATATTTAAAAAAATAAATGGCAGTGAGGAGTCAAAGACATTAATATAATTCTTCTTGCAGTGTTTTCCTGTTTAAGCCTCACATGAGCAGCTGGATCCGGTTGGGAAGATTTATTTTGTAAATAACCCACTTTTCACAAAAGCATCAGGCACAATCACAACAATCTCTAAACCACTAAGATGATCTAGACATGCCTCACCAAAATAATTTCAAATAAATATATATCCCATTCACCCATTCCTGTTTGAGAGAAAATTTATATGCTGAATTGAGAATACCATTAATGGTTCAACATTCTAATTTTCCTTCTTTATTTTTTCATTTTCAAGAAGCACAGGATTTCTTTAGAAAAATAAAACACAGAAAAATACTAAAAGAGCACTCCATTCCTACAAAGAATGAAGATTACTGTAGCAATGCTGGTGTAGCAGTGCTTCCTTATCACTTCATTCTGGTATCTGCTCAATTGTTGAAACCAAGTCCCTGTATAGTGTCTTGAATTCAGATACCATCAGGTCCTAGTTTCCCATGGTGTTCCCACCTCGCTCCCTTAGCTTAGAGTTTCCTTCCCTGCTTTTATAATTGAAAATCAACTTCTTACTAATATTAGGTCACTGAATTAAGTGAGTGGTGCAGCCAGTCCTACAAGGTCCCTGAACACAAGACTCATGAGGTCATTTATCTCCCCAGTGGATAACATTGATATGCAGTCTTGAACCCCAGGCTCCAAGCAAAATATAACTACCACCTAAATATAGCCCCTAGATTGACTGGTGTCTCCTTTGCCACCATAAAAATTCCCTAAAGAACATGGTATCAGTGACCAATTGCAGGATGATCAGACCAGCCAGGAACTTGGACATGAGTTAAATATGCACCTCTAAGCCCCAACTTCAATTTGTAAAAGCCTGTACCCCAAACTCTCAAGGAATCTGGGAATTAAGGGATAGCTTCTAGCTTCTTGTTCTGTACTTAGTAAGAAACACCTGCTTTCTTCTACCACCCTAGTGTCAGTGATTGGCTTGTGCACATCAGGCAAATGGACTGAGTTTTGGGGGCCCTATAGCGACTCCTCCAACCAGCTTTGGGGTTTTCAGTAATAGTGTCACCCTGTATTTTCCCCCAAATAAACCTTTTATTTAATGAGTACAAATCTCATAAGTACAAATTTAGGAATATAGTGTTTCTTCCTACCATACCCACCCTCCCACCCCTACTCCCACCTTTCTTCCTCCTCCCTCTCCCCTTGCCAGTCCCATTCTCCATTAAGATTCATTTTCAATTAACTTTGTACACAGAAGACCAACTCTATACTAAGTAAGGATTTTAATAATTTGCACACACACACACAAACTGAGAACTGGTTTTACAATTAATTCTCATAATACAACTCATTGAGGACAGAGGTTCTGCATGGGGAGTAAGTGCACACTGACTCCTGTCGTTAATTTAACAGTTAACACTCTTATGTATGAAATCAGTAGCCACCTGAGGCTCTTGACATGAGCTGCCTAGGCTATGGAAGCCTTCTGAATCCACAGTCTCTGTCAGTGTTTAGACAAGGCCATAAAGCAAAGTAGAAGGTCTCACCTCCCTTTAGAGAAAAGTACATCCTTCTTTGATGGCCACTTCTTTCCACTGTCACCCTGTATTAGTCAACTTTCTGTCACTAAGGTCAAGTACCTAGTGAAACTTCTTATGAGGGAAGGAGGTTTATTTTGGCTCATGGTTTTAGAGGTTCGCAGTCCAAGACTGGGTGGCCCCATTGGTTTGGCCATCTGGTGTGACTGAATGATGACAATGTGGAGTGTATGTAGAGGGAGATCACATGGTGAGCCAGGAAGTAGAGTGGTTAGACCCAACTCAAATTTTATAACCAGCCCTCCTGTAAGAACTGCCCTGATGACTCAAGGACCTCCTAGTAGGCTCACTTCCCAAACGCTGTAATTGGATTGCCTCCAGTCTTCTTAGTAGCATTAACTTATGGTTTTGGAGTTTAAACTCCCAGAGGATTTTGGGAGCCAAATGATGTTCAACTTATAACACACTTCTTTAAGGGAGTCTTCCTTGATCACTCCGGGCTGGAGCTGAGGGTACATTTCCACCACGGACACTATTCGTGGGAAGTGTGAGTTCATTCAACTGAAGCCACAAAATTATCACAAGTAATTAAAAAATCCCAAAATTATAGAGAATTTCAGAGATGACAAAATTTCACTTGAGGGGAAAATGCGTGGTACATGATAGAGAATCACATTGCAGTTTTCTGTAAGTTTCACTGAGGAAGTTAAAAAAAAAACTTAAGCTCCCTCCTGAATGTTTGAACTGGACATTAGATCTTTGTCTTCACTTCCATAGGTATCCAGTTTCTGAGAGAATCTTTTTGAGGCAGTGAGAGATCTGTGTGAAACCTGATCTCAGGCTTGTTTGCATATGCCCTGAGGAATCTGTGCTGAGGACTGTGCTGCTGGTATGGAGCCTGCAGCAATGCAATGTAGGGGAAGGAAACTCTGGCCTCCCCCTCCCTGCCCCAATCTTAGATGCTTTGGCTGGAGCCACATAAATCACACTGATGAAGGACAGACTTTGAAAAACAAGGGAATCCAAGATGGCTGAATAGGGAACAGATGTGCAGATTTTGACCACAGGAAGATAACAGAAGAAAAGGGGAGGAACTGCATTCCCAGGGGAGGTTGGAGAGACGTCAGCAGTGGAAATTCTACAGAAAGAAGAGAGACGCGCTAGGGCAGCATGGACAGTACAAACGCACAGCAGCAAGCAGGGGCACTGCTGGCGATCCCCCAGCCGGGGATGGAAGAGTCGCCATCCTCTTAGGGCCAGGTGACAGGAGTCTGCAGTAGCACTGACTTTGAGCCCAGTCTGGAGTGCTAGCAGGGTGCAGGGTGCCCACCTAAACCTGTGAAGGGAGAGCACATTTCTTTCTTCAAATCCCCCTACAAGGCACCCGGTGACTAGCAGGGAGGAAGCATCATTTTTCCCCAAAGATTTATTTATTTGAAAGTCAGACTTACAGAGAGAGAAGGGGAGACACACACAGAGAAATCTCCTACCTGGGGGTTCAGTCACCAAATGGCCTCAATGACCAGGGCTGGGCCAGATTCAAGCCAGGAGCCAGGAACTTCCTCTGGGTCTCCCACATGGGTGGTGGTAGAAGCCCAAGGATTTGGGCCATCTTTGGCTGCTTTCCCAGGCCATTAGCAGGCAGCTAGATGTGAAGTGGTGTAGCTGGTACTTGAACTGGGATGCCAGCCCTGCAGGTGGTGGCTTAACCTGTTGCACCACAGCCCCAGCCCCAGGAAGCACCATCTTAACAAGGCAAGTAGAAGCTGCTGTGGCACACATGCGACTGGGGACTTTCACCGGAGGGATAAATCTACAGTCCCCACTGACTTTGAGTCTGGTCTGGAGGGTTGAGAGGGGGCAGGGTACACACTTAGGCCGGTGAGATGCTCCCATCCCCTCACTCTATCATGGGTATCTGGATTCAAACAGCCAAGGTGGAGCACTGACAGGCAGCTGGCTCTGAGAATGCCTCAGCTCTTTCCACCGATGGGACAGGCTCATGGGGCTGAGAGTAGATTCCCTGCCCCTTGTGACTGTGGGAGCCCTGCATGCTATGACCGTGGGAATTCTGTGACTATATGATAGAGCATGGGGTATAGCTGGGTCTCCAGGCAATCACTGTGTCTGGCTTTGGAGGCTCAGAGCTCTCTGAGTGCTTGGAATGGGCCATTGCAGAGGGCTCTGTGCTCACAATGAGGAATGCAGAGATCTTTTGTGTGGTTCATGTGTCTGCATGGGTGGGATGTGCAGCCACTGTGGGCTCACCCTTGGCAGAGAAGAGGTGAGGCTGTGATAATACCAGGCAACATGACCATACCCTCCTCCCTGCTTCAATAGAGCTCTGCCATGCCCAACTGGGGTGTCCCTATGGACTCCTGCCCCACCTTTGAGCAATGACTCCATGCAGCCCATGCCTCTGAAAATCCACTGAAGGGGTAGACACTCCACTAAGCAACAGAGGCATTTTTTCAAAGATAAAAATCATCAGAGGAGAAAAACCAACAAGTAGTTCCACAAAGGCCTAAAAATAAACCTTGAAATACAAGAAACATGAACAAGGAAGACAACATCACTCCCCAAAAGGAACACAACAACACTTCAACATTAGCATGTGAAGATGAAGAGACTGATGAAATGCTGAAAAGGATTTCAAAAGAATGATCATAAGATTACTCAAAAGCACAAAGGAAAAAAATGCATGAGTTAAAGAAATCCATACGTGACATGGCTGAAAAATTTTGATGGGAAATAGAGATTTTGAAGGGAAATCAAACTGAAATATTAGAAATTAAGAAATCAATATGTTAAATAAAAAGACAGAGGAGGAGTTACTCACGTGGGCATCCAGCGTGCTCCATTCTTTGTGCTCGGGCATCGTGGTGAAGACACTGCTTCGGTGGTCAACGCGGTTCGGGTGCAGGGCGATTGTTACAGGCATGCCAAAGTGAGGGAAGAAGGGGGCCGCGGCAGAAGATGGGGAGGAGCCCAAGACGGAGCCAGAGACCAAGAAGGCTAAGATGGGAGCGAAGAAAAATGAAAAAGAGTCAGCAGGAGAGGGCGCCGTGCTGTATGAGGACCCCCCAGACCAGAAAACCTCACCTAGCGGCAAAGCTGCCACACTGAAGATCTGCTCCTGGAACGTGGATGGGCTTCGAGCCTGGATTAAGAAGAAAGGCTTAGATTGGATAAAGGAAGAAGCCCCAGATATTCTGTGCCTCCAGGAAGCCAAGTGTTCAGAGAACAAGCTGCCAGCTGAACTTCAGGAGCTGCCTGGATTACCTCACCAGTACTGGTCAGCTCCTTCAGACAAGGCAGGATACAGTGGGGTGGGCCTCCTTTCCCGCCAGTGCCCGCTCAAGGTCTCCTACGGCATTGGTGAGGAAGAACACGATCAGGAAGGCCGGGTGATTGTGGCTGAATTTGATGCATTCGTGCTGGTAACAGCCTACGTGCCTAACGTGGGTCGTGGTCTGGTAAGGTTGGAGTACCGCCAGCGCTGGGACAAAGCCTTCCGAAAGTTCCTGAAGGGCCTGGCTTCCCGCAAGCCTCTTGTACTATGTGGGGACCTCAACGTGGCGCATGAAGAAATTGACCTTCACAATCCCTAGGGGAACAAAAAGAATGCTGGCTTCACTCCACAGGAGCGCCAAGGCTTTGGGGAATTGCTGCAGGCTGTGCCACTGACCGACAGCTTTCAGCACCTCTACCCTGACACTGCCTATGCCTATACCTTTTGGACTTTACATGATGAATGCCCGGTCCAAGAACGTTGGTTGGCGCCTTGATTACTTTTTGTTGTCCCACTCTCTACTACCTGCCTTGTGTGACAGCAAGATCCATTCCAAGGCCCTCGGCAGTGATCACTGTCCCATCAACCCTATACCTGGCACTGTGACCCCTCCCCCAGGTTACTTCCCAAAGTAGGATTCCTTCTCTAAAAGCCCTAGAGATATCTGCACTGTATTTTTCTTCTGTAAAAATATGAGTCCTCCAACTAGGCTCCTATGATGGACTTAGGTTTCTCCCAAAGCCCCTAAGGTTTTTATGTTTGTGAGTTCTGTGTCCCCCCCATACCTATGCTTTTTTTATTTCACAAAAAAAGCTGAACTATACGTGAAAATAAATGCTCATAGTTTCAAAAAAAAAAAAAAAAGACAGAGGAAAGCTTTGACAACAGACTCGGTGAGGCAGACGAAAGAATATCTGAGCTAGAAGACAAATCTTTGGAAATATCTCAGTCAGAACAAAAAAAGAAGTTATTAGAAAAAATGAAAATAAAGTTCGAGATTTATGGGATACTATCAAACAACCTAACATACATATCTTAGGAGTTCCTGAAGGTATGGAAAGAGAAAATGCATTAGAAGACATATTCAGTGAAATAATAGCAGAAAATTCCCCTAATTTGGAAAAAGATAGGGACATAAAAATTCAGGAAGCACTAGAACTCCTGATCAAAAAAGATCGATACATTATAGTCAAACTTTCAAAAGCAAAGATTAAAGGAAATGTTCTAAAATGTGAATGCAAGAATTGCCAGATTACCTTCAGAGGATCTCCAATTAGAATAACAGCTGATTTTTCATCAGAAACCAAACCCTACAGAATAGGAAAGAATGGAAAGACATGGTCTAAGTCCTAAAAAAAAAAACAAAAAACAAAACTGTCAACCCAGAATTCTGTATCCAGCAAAGCTCTCATTTATAAAGGAAGGTGAAATAAAGACCTTCTAAAACAAACAGAATTTGAAAGAATTTATCACCACCTGTCCATCCTTACATATAATACTTAATGATGCGATAGACACAGAAACAGAGAAAGATAGCCATCATTATCAAAGAATGTGAAGGCAGAAAATTTCCTAACAAAAGTATAAAGGAAATCCAAAGCAAACAACAAGAATGTTTATGAAAAAAAAGGCAGGAACAAGTCTTTACTTATCACTAATAATCTTGAATGCAAATAGCCTAAATTCTCCAATTAAAAGATACAGAAGCCAGCATCACCTTAATTCCTATAGACCAATATTCCTGATGATCACAATGCAAAAATTCTCAACAGAACACTAGCTAATTGAATGCAACAACACATCAGAATGATCATTCACTGGGACTAAATGGGATTTATCCCTGGTATACAGGGATGGTTCAACATACACAAATCACATTAAGAAATTGAACAATAAAAACATATGATTATCTCAATAGATTAAAGAACGCATTTGATAAAATACAACATCCTTTCATGATGAAAACCATAAGCAACTTGCATATAGAAAGAACATTTCTCAACACAAGCAAGGCAATATATGTCAAATCTACAGCCAGCATAATATTGAATGGGGAAAAATTGGAAGTAATTCTACTAAGATCTGGAACCAGACAAGGATGTCCACTTTCGCCATTGCCATTCAATATAGTCCTGGAAGTTTTAGCCAGAGCCATTATGCAAGAAAAAGAAATCAAATGATACAAATTGGAAACAGGGAATTCAAATTATCCTTGTTTGCAGATGACACCATCCTATATATATGGGAACCAAAAGACTCTACTAAGAGACTATTGGAACTCATAACAGAATTTGGTAAAGTTGCAGGATATAAAATTAACATGAAAAAATCAATAACCTTTGTATATACACACAATTACATGGTTGAGAAAGAACTTGTAAGATCATTACCATTCACAATAGCTGCAAAAAATTTAAATAACTTTGAATAAATTTTTATTTATTTATTTTTTTAATTTTTGACAGGCAGAGTGGACAGTGAGAGAGAGAGACAGAGAGAAAGGTCTTCCTTTTTGCCGTTGGTTCACCCTCCAATGGCCGCTGCGGTAGGTGCGCTGCAGCCGGCGCACCACGCTGATCTGATGGCAGGAGCCAGGTGCTTCTCCTGGTCTCCCATGCGGGTGCAGGGCCCAAGCACTTGGGCCATCCTCCACTGCACTCCCTGGCCACAGCAGAGAGCTGGCCTGGAAGAGGGGCAACCGGGACAGGATCGGTGCCCCGACCGGGACTAGAACCCGGTGTGCCGGTGCCGCAAGGTGGAGGATTAGCCTAGTGAGCAGCGGCACCGGCCACTTTGAATAAATTTAACCAAGGATGTGAATGATCTTTACAATGAACATTACAAAACATCAAAGAAAGAAATAGAAGAAGACACAAAAGAATGGGAAAATCTTCCAGGTTAATGGATTGGAAGAATTAATATCATCAAAATGTCCATACTACCTAAAGCAATTCAATGTGTTCCCAATGAAAATACCAGGAACATTCTTCTCATATCTAGAAAAAAAATGCTAAAATTTATATGGAGACACAAGAGACCCCGAATAGCTAAAGGAATGTTAAGCAACAAAAACAAAGCCAGAAACATCACAATATCAGATTTCAAGACATATTGCAGGGCAAACATAATGAAACAAGCCTGTTACTGGTCAAAAATAGATCTGTAGACCAATGGAACAAAATAGAAACCCCAGAAATTAATTCATACATTTACAACAAACTTATACTTAATAAATGTGCTAATATCAATCCCTGGAGAAAAGACAATCTCTTCAACAAATGGTGCTGGGAAAATTTGATCTATGCATGCAGAAGTATAAAACAAGACCCCTATCTTACACTTTATACAAAAATCTACTCACAACGGATCAAAGATCTAAACCTGCGATCAATACCTTCAATTTACTAGAGGAAAACATTGGGGAGATTGTGCAGGACATTGACATAGGCAAATACTTCTTGGAAAAGACCCCAGAAGCACAGGCAATCAAATAGACAAGTGGTATTGCATGAAGGTAAGCGGCTTCTGCACTGCAAAAGGAACACTTAACAAAGTGAAGAGGCAAGCAATAGAATAGAACATATTTGCAAACTATGAAACTGCTAAAGGATTAATATCCAGATTCTATAAAGAGCTCAAGAAACTCCAAAACAACAAAACAAACAGTCCAGTTAAGAGATGGGCAAAGGACTTGAACAGGTTTTTTTCAAAAGATGAAATTCAAATGGCCAAAAGCCACATGAAAAAAATGCTCAGGATCAGTAACCATCAGGGAAATGCAAATCAAAACCACAATGAGGTTTCACCTCACCCCAGTTATAATGGCTTCCATATAGAAATCAACAAACAACAAATGCTGGTGAGGATGTGAGGAAAAAGGTACCCTAATACACTGTTGGTGGGAATGTAAACTGGTACAGCCACTGTGGAAGACAGTATGGAGATACCTCAGAAATCTGAATGTAGACCTACCATATGACCCAGCCATCCCACTCCTGGGAATTTACCTAAATGAAAATAAATCAGCATATGAAAGAGTGATCTACACCCCCTGTTTATTGCAGTTCAATTCACAGTTGCTAAGATATGGAATCAACCCAGATGTCCATCAACTGAAGACTGGATAAAGAAAATATATACACTACTCAGCCATAAAAAAGAATGAAATTCTGTCTTTTGCAACAAAATGCATGAAACTGGGAACCATTATGTTTAGTGAAATAAGTCAGTCCCACAATGACAAATATCATATGTTTTCTCTGATATATGGCAGTTAATATAGAATCCAAAAATGTATACAAATGAAACAGACTTCTTGTGATAGGATTATTGGTTTTAGTCCTGGTTTATACTCCTATGGAAGTGTGGTTTTCCTACTTTTTGTTTGTTGAATATTATGAATGGTGGTGAATTAGGCCTGTGACTAAAGAGTGGATTAGAATTATGTCTTTGTATAAATTGAAGGAAAAAAGAGAGAAAGTAAGAATGGGACTGAGAGAGGGAGGGGAAAGGGACAGAAGTATGGTTATCTTCTTAAACTGTACATTCTTAAACAACTGTACATAAAATCTGTTTTCTTTATGTTAATAAAAATTTTAGGGGACAGCATTGTGGCATAGAAGATTAAGCCTCTGCCTGTAATGCCAGCTTCCAATATGGGGCCCGGTTCTTGACCTGGCTGCTCCACTTCCAGTTCAGCTCCCTGCTAATGGCATGGGAAAAGCAGCAGAAGATGGCCCAACATGGGAGACCGGAAAGAAGCTCCTGGCTGCTGGCTGCTGCCTGACCCAGTGTTGGCCATTGCAGCCATTTGGGGAGTGAACCAGTGGATGGAAGATCTCTCTCTCTCCCTCTCTCTCTTTCTGTCTTTTGAATAAATAAAATTGTTAAATAAAAAATAAAAATTTTAAAAAGAAAAACAAATAGGTGTTTATTAACATACTGTGTGTGTGCACATGGGAACACTCGGTGATGAAGAACTCAAAAGCAGGTGCTATAGTTTAAATATGGTTTGCTCCCTTCAAAGCTCATGTGGAAAGTTAATTCCCATTGGAAGGTATTAAGAGGGGATAAACTTAATCTAACTCTGGTGTTCAGAGGTGGGGCCTTTGGGAGTGATTAAGATCAGATAAGTGGGCCAGTGCTGTGGTATAGTGGGTAAAGCCACTCCTACAGTGCCAGAATCCCATATTGGCACTAGTTCAAGTCCCAGCTGCTCCACTTCCAATCCAGCTCTCTGCTATGGCCTGAGAAATAAGTGGAAGATGACCCAAATCCTTGGGCCCCTGCACCCTTGTGGGAAACCCAGAAGAAGCTCCTGGCTCCTGGCTTTGGACTGGTGCAACTCTGGCTGTTGTGGCCAGCCAGGGAGTAAACCAGCGGATGGAAGATGTCTCTCTGTCTCTGTCTCTGTCTCTGTCTCTCTCTCTCTCTGCCTCTGCTTTTCTGTAACTCTGCCTTCAAATAAATAAATAAATCTTTTTAAAAAAAGATCAGATAAGGTCATCAGGGTGGAGCCCCATGACTGAATCCTGGTGATTTTTTACAAAGAGACCAGGGCACACACAGACCCATGTGTGTTCCCCTGTGTCTCATCATGTGATGCCCTGTGCTACCATGGGATTCTGCCAGTAAGAACCTCATCATCAAGAACCTCAAGGCAAGTGCTCTGTAAGCCACTGATTATTTCCACAGCTGAGCACTTAGGAGGGCAGAATTGGTTGGCACTTTTGAGTTAGATTTTGAAACGAGTCCCCATGCACAATGTCTCAAAAAGAATAAGTGGGTAAGTGGAACAGCACGGACTTCCCCAAGGAGAGGTACTGGATTCACCTGGTAGCATCAGTCTGAGTTAATTAATCATGAACCTTCTCCCTGTTGTTTTCAAGATGTGGCATCTTGACCTTGGACCTCCAGAACGATGAACCATAAACAAACGTCTCTTCTTTATGAGTTACTCAGTATATAGTATTGTGTTATCAGCAAAAGAAAACTGACTACTGGAGGGTTAGGATATGGGGGTTACACAGCATCCTATCAAAGCAACAATCAATCTGTAGAGCAGCGACAAGGAAGCTACTTCTATAGTGGAAACAAATGGAAGGGGATCATTGTTCTACCAAGGCTGGTTTATGTAGATTCCTCCATGGCTTGTTTCTGGGTTGTTAAGGGTCCAAAGTTGCTCTGGTGATTACCATCAGCCCTCTCTAGTAAAGGCGGGCATCTTTAGAAATTCATGCCCTGTTTTTGAAGCAAATAGGTATATAGCAGACAGATTTTCTTCTGAACTGTCTTTAGACCAAAATAACCAATATACCAAAGTTGGATATTTTTAGGTAACATATTCTAGTACCCTTCAGCAATTGCTTTATAATGGTTAATTTTAGATATCAACTTGACTGGCTTAAGGAATAAAGGGAACCTGGGAAACCATTATTTGGAGGTGTGTCTATGAGGGTGTTTTCAGAGTGTATGAGTGCATTTGGTGGGAAAGACCTGCCCACATTGGGTCCTTTGAGCTGGGGGGCCTGAGAGAACAAGAACAAAGGAAAAGAGAATTTGTCTTCTGAAGCTGGGATGCATGCCTCTTCTCCCCCAGGTCACGAGAACTCTAGGCTTTCTGGCCTTTAGACTTTATGATTTATACTAAGTCTTTCATTCAACCTCCCTGGATTCTCAGGCCTTTGGCTTTGGTCTGAGAGTTTTACCCTTGGTTCTCTGGTTCTGAGGCCTTTGGACTAGGACTGAGCTGTGCTATTGGCAACCCATGGTCTCCTGCTTATAATCAGCCTCTTAAGGGACTTCTCATCTATCAGCATTATCATTATCATCATCAGTCTATCCATCATCTATCTATCTACCTTCCTGTCCATCCATCCATCCATCCATCCATCCATCCATCCATATGATTGCTTCTATCTTTGTCGAGAACCCTGACTAATGCATACTTCATATCAACATCTTGAGAGCTCTGAAGGAAGTGAAGTGCTGGTGACCCAAGCAGAAAGGCTTTCATGGTAGCTAGAGCCTGGCACCAGACGAATAGCAAAACAGATGGCACAGAGGTAGGTGTTGCCAGTGTCCCAGCAAGATCCAACAGCCAGACCAATCTGCAGCATGCCAGGCACCTACTTGGTACAGTTGTGGCTATAAAAAGATGTGTTCATTATGAGCTCCTTGCTCCAGGAGGGAAAAGTCACCTCAAGGCAAGTGCTCTGTAAGCCACTGATTATTTCCACAGCTGAGCACTTAGGAGGGCAGAATTGGTTGGCACTTTTGAGTTAGATTTTGAAACGAGTCCCCATGCACAATGTCTCAAAAAGAATAAGTGGGTAAGTGGAACAGCACGGACTTCCCCAAGGAGAGGTACTGGATTCACCTGGTAGCATCAGTCTGAGTTAATTAATCATGAACTATCTCCCTGTTGTTTCAGGTATTCAGTGCCAAATCTGCACTGCTTTTCAAGGATTCCCTGAATCATCACAATACCCTTTGTGGGTTGTATCCCCGTTTTACAGATTAGGAAACTCAGGCATTTAGAGGTTACTGGACTGGTAGATGGTGGAGCCGGGCTCCAAGTCTGTGGCTGAAACCCTTCTCTTGAGGGCCTTCATTAACAGTAAGAAGTGACTCTGAATGGCCACTTAATTTCTTCTCCACAGCAACTCTGCCAGGTAGGTGGCGTTATTTTCTTGTTTTACAGAGAGAGACACTGAGGCACACAGAGGTTAGGGCACTGCTTCAGTTACCTATCTTGGAAATAGATTAGAATCCTTCTAGTTTGGTTCTTTAAGGGTTTCCATGGAGGCTTTGTTACATAGGCATGAATGATTTAATAAGTGGGCATCAGTGACCAACTCAATATCCAGGCCCTCCCCACTCCTTGGAGGACTGGGGATGGGGGTGAAAGTGCCAATTCTCTAAACACCCCTTGGTCTGATGACCAGTCTTTATCCTGAATCTATCTAGGGGCCCCACCTACCAGTCATCTCATTAGCATACCAAAAGACACTCATTCCCTTGGAGAGTTCAAGGGTCTCGGAAGATCTTGGGTCAAGAACCTTGGACCAAGATCAAATTTAAGTTGTTCCATCATAGGCAGGGGGAATTGGTTCCAAGATCTCTGCAGATACCAAAGTCCCCAGGTGTTCAAATCCCTTATGTATAGTGGTGTAGTATTTGCATAGAACCTATGCATTCCTCTTGTATGCTTTACATCATCTCTAGATTACTTACTCAACACAATGTAAATGCTGTGCAAATAGTTGTCACACTGAATTGTTTAGGAAATAATGACAAGCAAAAAAAATCTATACACATTTGGTACAGATACAATTTCCTATCCCCACCCTTCATTTTTCTATTCATGATTGGTTGACTCCATGGTTTTAAAACCCACAGACACAGAAGGCCAACCATATTAGACTAAAAGATATTCCCATTACCCTGATCCAGAAGTTCCAAGGCTTTTAGAAGCTGGAAAGCTCTGTGCCAGGAACTAGGGACACAGTCTAAATTTACATTTCCCATTATATCACAGCATCACCATTTTCAGCTGGTGCAGCTATTACAGGGGTATAGACTCCACCAGTGATCACCATCAGTATCTCAATGGGGTGGGAAGATCTTTTTGCTCATCATCATGCCCCACCCAACTCTACTTCTTTATTTTTGGTGGCAAAATGGAGTTTTCTCTTTGAGGGACAGTTTTCTCATCGCTGTTTCTTTTTTTAAAGGCAGAGATAGACAAATAGAGAGATAGAGATGGAGAGAGATGGGTAGATAGATGATACAGGGAGAGCACTCATCTGCTGATTCACTCCCCAAATGCCTACAACAGCAGGCCCTGAGTAGGGACTTGAACCAGGAGCTAGGAAATCAATCCTGGTCTCCCATGTGGATACCAAGTGGGAACCCAATTACTTGGACCACCACCTGCTGCCTCCAAGGGTCAGCATAACAGGAAGTTGGAATCAGGAGTCAGAGACAGGAATCTAACCCTTGCACTCTGATGTGGGATGTGGGTATCTTAATTGCTAGGGTAAATGTCCACTCCTGATCATTGTCCTAATTGTTGTCATCATGGCAACTCTCCCAACAGTGTTATTACAAAATTAAGACACAATTCTTGTTTTTAATTTAATTTACTTTAATTTTATTTAAATTTGAAGGGGAGAGAGAGAGAGAGACAGAGATCTCTTCCATCCTCTGGTTCACTCCCTAAATGCCTGCAAGAGCCAGGACTGGGCCATGCAGAAGCCAGAAGCTGGGAATTTTTTAAAAGATTTTTATTTATTTATTTGAAAGGCAGAGTTACAGACAGAGAAGGAGAGACAGAGAGAGAGAGAGAGAGAGAGAGAGAGAGAGAGAGAGAGGTCTTCCATCCACTGGTTCACTCCCCAAATGGCCGCAACGGCTGGAGTTGCGCTGATCTGAAGCCAGGAGCTTCTTCTGGGTCTCCCACATGGTGCAGGGGCCCAGGGCTTGGGCCATCTTCCACTGCTTTCCCAGGCCATAGCAGAGAGCTGGATTGGAAGACGAGCAGCCAGTACATGAACCGGAGCTCATATGGGATGCCAGCACTGCAGGTGGAGAGGCTTAGCCTACTATGTCACAGTGCTGGCCCTGGAGCTGGGAATTTAATACAGATCTCTTTTGCTGGTGGCAAGGACCCAAGTGCTATCTCCCATGGTGCACATTAGCACACAGCTGGATTGGAAGTGGAACTGGCATTTGAACCAAGTACTCTGATATGGGACATGGGTATCACAGGCAGCATCTTCACAGCTGAGCCAAACATCTGCCCCCTTGAATATCATTCATAAGATCACACACATGTTTTTAGATATTGTCAATCCTGATAAGATTGAAGGATTGATTCAAAACAGTGCTCACTTTAATCTGGGTTTAGAACAGACAATTTAGAAGTGAAGGCTTTGTTTTTAACAGCTGAGTATATGGTTCACAACGCTCAACAGCTTGGGGCTCTGGGAACTGTGTCTCCACTGTTGCGTCAGCATTTTGGGCGTGGGCAGTGCTGAGTTTGTGTGAATTCACACTAGCATCAGGTGTCTTAGTGTCCCCAGGCAGGGCTTAGCTTCTGTATATCCCTGTGGAATGAATGACTTGTGATCCCTGTAGAAGTTTCTCTGTCCTCTCTCTCATTGTCTCTCTGTCTGTCACACACACACACACACACACATACACACACACACCACAAGCCGCAAGTGTGCTTATAGAGCATCTGAGAATTTTCAAATGATTCCACACATAATCAATCCCCAGGAGCATCACACTTCCACTCCTCATTTTAGCTGCGTGGAAACAGACGTGGAGACAGGACCGTGACTCAGGCAGGAGTGGCTTGAACCTCTCCCTGAACTCCCAGCAGCCTGCTCTGCGACGCCTACAAAGCTCTTCTTTGTCATTCCTTCCCTTATTATTCCCCACTTCCCAGCATCCGCCACCCCTTGCAGTTCTGCTCAGTATCCTGGGGCTGGGCTTCAAGGCCCAAAATGCTCCATTCCTGCCCACACCCATAGCTTTCTCTCATGGCCTTCTGATTCTTTTCTGAAGTAACTTGCAGGGCTGACAAGCAGTTCAATAAGCCCTTTCAGTTTTTAAAATTTTATTTATTATTATTATTATCACAGTCCACAGGTCTTATTTTTTTACACTTATTTTGCATGAATTCATAGGAAATGGGTTCCAGCAGCTCAGGCTCCTTTCCATTGGCTCCTGCAAAGTGGGTTTCTCTGGGTGGAGCAGGCTGGCACTTCAGTTGAACCCAGGTACCCTTCTCTTTGGCTTCCTTTTTTATCTGATTATTTATCTTTCACACATTTCAGGAAGCTATCTTGGTTCTTAGAGTGCTTGATATGTTCAATATGCACATTAATTCTCTTGGCAAGAATCTTGCCCTTAACATGTTTGTTTACGTCAATGCCAACAGCATGCTGGGTGATGCTGCAGACTCTTCAAGTTTTACCATGATTACATCTATGGGGCAGTATAGTATACATGTCCTTGATGTCTACGATGTCATCTTTCTTGTAAATGCCCATGTGTGTGGCCAAAGAAACAACTCCATGTTTTCTAAAAGGCCTGGAGAACATGTATAGAGTACCGTTCAAGAGAGAGAGAATCTTCTGTCCGCTGGTTCACTCCTCAAATGGCTGTGATGGTGGAGACTGAGTTGATCCGAATCCAGGAGCCAGGAGGTTAATCTGTGTCTCCCACCTGGGTGCAGGGGTCCAGATATTTGGGCCATCTTCTGCTGCTTTCCCAGGTGCATTAGCAAGGAGCTGGATCACAAGTCAAGCAGCTGGAACTTGAACTGGTGATCTGATACAGATTCTGGCATTGCAGGCAGCAGCTTAACCTGCTGCACCACAACACCTGCCTGTCCTTTCAGTATTAATCACGATTTTTTCTAATTTTTTTAGTTTTTTTTTTTTTTAAATGAAATCCTTACTGTAATGCCCAGTTCAGTCATCCCCAAAGACCACCAAGGAGCCGATACCGCTGTAAAGCACACGAGAGTTTTATTACAGGTCCGGCCTGGTCTCTCAATCAATACCGATGCAGCGGGTCTGAACTGAGAGCCCCAACCCTTCAGTTAACAGGGTTTTTATAGGGTTTTCAGAGACATTCTATACATCATGGTACCATTTAGCAAATCATCTCATCCCGCGGGAAATTCAAAGGACATCTCCTAGAATTGATTAGTGCATCCAGTGGCAGGGACGGACCTGCTAACGGTGGTGGGATGGCTTTGGGGTTGATGCCTTTTGAATTGATTGGCCGAAGCATAGGGTCCGAGCTGCTGGGGTGTACATGCTGAACTGCAGGGTCTCGGGTAGCTATCAATCACCTTATCTGCCTTGAGAAGACACCAGGAACTCTAGGTATTTCTCTGTTATCTGTTAATCGGCTGTTGCTAGGAGAGTTTATTGCAAGGGGAGTTCATTTATTTACTTCTGGCTTAGGGTTCAGGGCCTGGTCAGGCCCAAGTTACAAGATGGAGGCCTAATTTAAAATAGTTACACCTTGATTCAGGCTCAGGTCTCACACTTACATTTTCAACTTTTTTTTATTTGACAGAGTTAGACAGTGAGAGAGAGAGACAGAGAAAAAGGTCTTCCTTCCCTTGGTTCACCCCCCCAAATGGCCGCTATGGCCGGAGCTGCGCTAATCCAAAGCCAGGAGCCAGCAGCTTCTTCCTGGTCTCCCATGTGGGTGCAGGGGCCCAAGCACTTGGGCCATCCTCCACTGCCTTCCTGGGCCACAGCAGAGAGCTGGACTGGAAGAGGAGCAACTGTGACCAGAACCTGGTGCCCATATGGGATGCCAGTGCCGCAGGCAGAAGATTAACCAAGTGAGCCACAGACCGGCCCCTCATGATTTTTTGACTCTAAGGTTTTGTAGGTGATCTTTTTAGAGAGATTTATTTATTTATTTATTTGAGAGGCAGAGTTACAGAAAGAGGGGGGAAAGACAGAGAGAGAGAGAGAGAGAGAGAGAGAGAGAGAGGTCTTCCATCTGCTGGTTCACTCCTCAAATGGCATCAATGGCCGGAGCTGGGCCAATCCGAAGCCAGGAGCCAGGAGCTTCTTCCTGGTCTCCCACGTGGGTGCAGGGGCCCAAGAATTTGTTCCATCTTCTACTGCTTTCCCAGGTGCTCTAGCAGGGATCTGGATCAGAAGTGGAACAGCCGGGACTCAAACTGGCACCTATATGGGATGCCGGCACTACAGGTGAGTCTTAATTTACTATGCCAGAGTACCAATCCCTGTAGGTGATCTTTATCAAGTTGAAGACATTCCCCTCTGTTCATAGTTTGCTTCCAGAACTGTGAGCTAAATAAAGCTCTATTGTTTATAATTTCCCCTGTCTGTGACATATAAATGGGCTAAGATACAGTCCCATGATCAACACCCTCCATCTTGTATGATGTTGTGTAGGTTAATTCATGCCTCTGAGCCTCAATGTCTTTTGAAAAAATTTTCTTAACCAAACTGCATCCCTTGTTTAAAAAAAAATACAAGTTTCTATGTTCTATCTCAGGAATCAATGCACTCAGTATTTTTTGTTTTATTTTTCTTAATTTATGAAATTCTTTTTGGTTAACAGTACTTCTTTTTAAAGAAAAGATTCATTTATTGATTTTGTTTTTTTTATTTAATAAATGTAAATTTACAAAGTGCAACTTTTGCATTGTTGTGGCTCCCCCCCCCCAACCTCCCTCTCACCCGCAGCCATCCCATCTCCCACTTCCTCTCCCATCCCACTCTTCATCAAGATTCATTTTCAATTATCTTTATGTACAGAAGATCAACTTAGCATACACTAAGCAAAGATTTCAACAGACTGCACCCACACACTCGCACAAGATACAGAGTACTGTTTGACTAGTAGTTTTGCCATTAATTCTCATAGTAAAACACATTAAGGACAGAGATCCTACGTGGGAAGCATGTGTGCAGTGACTCCTGTTGTTGATTTAACAATTGACACTCTTATTTATGACGTCAGTAATCACCCGAGGCTCTTGCCATGAGCTGTCAAGGCTATGGAAGTCTCTTGAGTTCACCAACTGAACTTGTTTAGTCAAGGCCGTATCACA
The DNA here is from genome assembly GCF_033115175.1 of Lepus europaeus. Taxonomy (NCBI): domain Eukaryota; kingdom Metazoa; phylum Chordata; class Mammalia; order Lagomorpha; family Leporidae; genus Lepus; species Lepus europaeus. The sequence goes on along the minus strand of NC_084850.1, from coordinate 100,629,561 downwards.
GTGGAGGTTCCTTCCTCCCTTCAGAGAAAGGTGCCTCCTTCTTTGATGGCTCATTCTTTCTGCTGGGGTCTTGTTCACCGAGATCTTTCATTCAGGTTGTTTTTGCCACAGTGTCTTGGCTTTCCATGCCTGTGAGATTCTCATGGGCCTTTTAGCCAGGTCCGAATGCCCCAAGGGTTGATTCTGAGGCCAGAATGCTGGTTAACAGCAGTTTTAAGTCCACATCAAAATGCAAGGTGTCTGGTGCATAACAAATCTTCCCAGCCAGATGAATCAATTTATAGGCTTTTATTGGGATTCCACTCCTGGGTGAGGTTCCCTGGTCACAACATGGCTGGGGGCCGTGGAAGTTGCACAGGTCAGAGGTTGGGAGGACTCCTTTTATAGATACAGGGTGTGGGGGTTAAAGGTTGAGGCATGTCTGATCCTCATTGGTTGAACTTTAGGCGCCTGTGAGGATCTTGACAAGGACTTTTTGTTCCTGGAAGTGCGGGTAGGGACTCTCCATTTCTGACAGTGTGGGCCTTCTCTCCTGTGGATCCCGAAGCTACCACAAAGTTGAGAGGAAGATACAGAAATGTCATATGTACACCCTGGCCCAGCCCATGAGAAAGGTAAAATATGAAGTTTTTGCCATCTTTTTTTTTTCAAAGATTTTTAAAATTTATTTATTTGAAAGATAGAGTTACAGACAATGAGAGGCAGAGGAAGAGAGAGATGTCTTCCAGCCTCTGGTTCACTCTCCAAATGGCTGCAACAGCCAGAGCAGAGCCAATCCAAAGCCAGGAGCCAGCAGCTTCTTCCAGGTCTTCCATGTGGGTGCAGGGGCCCAAGGACTTGGGCCATCTCCTACTGCTTTCCCAGGCCACAGCAGAGAGCTGGATTGGAAGTGGAGCAGCTGGGACTAGAACCGGTGCCCATATGGGATGCCGATGCCACAGGTGGAGGCTTAGCCTACTGCGCCACAGCCCTGGCCCTGAAGCTTTTAGCATCTTAAAGTCAGTCAGCTTATAAAGGGTGGGGAGATCCCATACTGCTGGAAGACACTGCTTGAGAGAAATCAAAAACAACCAAAATACTTGTAGGTGGTGAAACAGAGAACAGAGGAAACTCGAAACTTCATACAATGGAAAAGCAGCTAGCCAGATACAAAACACTATATATTGTATGATTCTATTTATATGAAATATGCACAATAGACAAATCCATAAACACAGAAAATAGATTAGTGGTTACCAGGAGCTGGGAGAAGTGGGGAGGGGGCTACAATTTGGGCCCTTTCAAGTTAACCTCATGTGATTAAAACTAACCAGAGGCTATGACAATTACATTTGCTAAGTCCACAGAGAGAATGAAACCAGGAGAGGAGAAAAGAAAGATAACTCTTAAATGTAAGGTATTTTGCAGTCCCTATGCTATCAATTGAGATAGTTTTTTCTACAAAGTAGCCAGTGACACCTTCTCAAGTCCTCTCTTTGGATGTCCATAAGTATTTGGCACTCATGACCATTGAGGACATTGAAGCTGGGTCACCAGAAGCCCATGGATGATTACAAGAGATCAGATGGCAGCCAGTTTGCCACAGCCGCCAGAGGGTGTACATTCAGGAGGACCTCATTCATCACCGGAAGTGAATAGAAAATGTGCCCTAAAGAGAATCATGTTTTTTAAAGTGTACAAGTCCATTTTTTTCAGTAGATTCACAAATCAGCACTATTGAATTCTAGAACGCTTTCATCGCCCTTAAGAAAAACCTTGCACCCGTTAGCAGTCACTTCCCATTTTCCACTCCTCTCAGCTGCTGGTAGCCACTAAACTATTTTCTGTTTTTATAGATTGGCCTATTGTGAATATTTCATATAAAGAGAATTGTATAATATGTTGCCTTTTGTGTCTAGCTTCTATTATTTTCTATAAAGTTTTCAAGATTCAGCCACTGGGGCAGGCTTTGTGGTGCAGAGGGTAAAGCCACTGCCTACAGTGCCGGCATCCCATATGGGCACTGGTTCAAGTCCCAGCTGTTCCACTTCTGATCCAGCTCTCTCTATGGCCAGAGAAAGCAGTAGAAGATGGCCCAAGTGCTTGGGCCCCTGCACCCGCGTGGGAGACCAGGAAGAAGCTCCTGGCTCCTGGCTTGAGATCAGCGTAGCTCTGGCCATAGCGGCCAACTGGGGAGTGAACCAGTGGATGGAAGACCTCTCTCTCACTCTCTCTGCCTCTCCTTCTCTCTCTGTATCTCTGCCTTTCAAATAAATAAATAAATCTTTAAAAAAAGATTCATCCACATTGCATTACATATTAATACTTCATTCTTTTTTAAAAAAGGTAAAATAATATTTTATTCATTTATACTTAATGCAAACTGGCACTGATATCACCATGAAAGAGCCAAATTAAAAAAATCTTTCTATAAATATTAGAATAATGAACAAATTAGAAGTTGTAGTGAAAGGTGCCAAGGAAATGCATGGTGCGCATTATAGCTCAACCCTTCACCTATACAATTGAAGTTTTTCAATAAATAAAGTATCCCGATTCTAGCCAATAATAATGATCATTCACTACACTTCTTTGTGCTTTCTACTTCCTACTCTTTTCTGAAAAATTATTTAATTATTTGAGAGGGAAAGGGAAAGGGAGAAGGAGAGTGCAAGACAGAGCTCTCCCATCTGCTGATTCACTCCCCAAATGCCCACAATGGCCAAAGTTAGGTTGGGCTGGAATTTCGAACCAGAAAAACAATCAAGGTTTTCCATGTGGGAAGCAGGACCCCAGTTACTTGAGTCATCACCACTGCATCTTAGAACCTGCTAGAAGCTAGAGTCAGGAGCTGGAGTTGGGGCTCAAATCCAGGTACTCCAATGTGGGACATGGGCATCTTAACTGCTAAACTAAGTGCCGGCTCTTATTTAAACTCTTGAGGTTAGATTCTATATCCCGAAGATACCCACACTAGTATATCTACTTATCTATAGCCAGAGATTTCTGGCTGTCTTGTTAAGTAGCCAAGGTTACTGAAATCTGATGTAATAGACTTCAGTCATATCCCACCACCAAACTGAGATGACGGGCACCATGAGGACAAGTATACATATGCAGGGATTTTCAACATTTCATAGGAAATGGAATGAAGAGAAATTTATTTTGGTGCAAAACATTTTGAAACACATACAGAGTTTTTTTTTTTTCACAATACACATTTTCCATGAACTTTTTAAAGACCCCTCATAAGCATGGATTTTAAACCTTTTTTGCACCCAAGTGAACATCTTTTAATTGCATTTTCCAGGAGCTTTTTGGAGGGCTTTTATATACCCATCTTCACACATTTTGAGGTTGCATGTTCAAGGAGCAATTTAGGAACAAATCCATGGTTTTTTTTCCGGGGGGGGGGCAGTTAACTATTAAGTGAGTTCCTGTATTACATTATGGCTTTCCCCCAGGCAGGTTCAGAGGTGGCTTCGAAGTCAACAGCAGGAGAATATTACTGCAACTGCCTGCGGGGCTCCAGAGTCCTCGCTATAGATCTGGAACAGATTGTTCCAGGCTTTGCTGCGCAAGTTCTGACTGTTCTGGATCTCGTTGCTCCATGTCGGAAGCAACAGGCATTGCCAGTGATAAGAGCAGAGGCCGGGATAGTTTTGTAGGTGATGCACCCTTCTGACTCACCCTGTTGCTGGTCTCTGCCTTGCTGTTTGTCTTCCACCTATTACATTTCATTCTCTGGTTCCGGGACCAGGTCCGAACCTGTTTGTCATGAAGATTTGAGGACGTTGTGATGTGGGAGGGGGAGCTATTTGTTTCACTCCAGAATCTTGTCATGTACAAAGATAAAGAGGCTATGTGCTGATGTGTATAAGGTGCACAGAATGATAAAACTGATTTAAAAGGTGAGAACGTGAACACACACACATACACACACACACAAGAGCATGGGTTGCCCCACATGGAGAAATACCTGTCATGCGTGGGCAGTGGGCCAGAAGATTTATCTGGAAGAAGAAGGGGGTGGGGGATGGGAGACAGAGCATGCAAGCACCTGGCAATTCTTCTAGTGTGGTCTGTGGTGGAAGTGAGGGCCCCTTCCAGTCCATCCTTTGGTATCTTGCCCAGTGAGAGGAGCTTAACACACCCATGATGGCGAATTGATTAGAATTCCCCCCAAGCATTCCACTTCAGCTCCTACCTGTGATGCTTGGTAACTGCTAGACTGAACACCTTCCTCAGTAATGTTATCTGCGAAGGCAGCTTTTATGCATATGCACCATCTCATGATTGCACTCATTTCTCTTTATGTGTGTATTTCATATTCCGATTTTACAAGCTGAGGAAGTGCAGGTTCACAGAAGTTAGGTGACATGTATCAAGGAAAAAACTCAGAGGCATATTGTGAATTATTACCACACTAACTTATTTGAATTAAAAAAAGAAATATAAAAGATGAATTTTTTAGATTTATTATATTATAAATATTTGAAAGAGAGAGAGAGAGAGAGAGAATCTTCCATTCACTTGATTTACTCCCCAAATGGTTGCAACGGCTGGAGCTGGGCCAATCCGAAGACAGGAGCCAGGAGCTTCTTCCGGATCTCCCAGGTGGGTGCAGGGGTCCAAGCACTTGGGCTATCTTCCACTGCTTTCCCAGGTCATAGCAGAGAGCTGGATCAGAAGTGGAACAGCTGGGTCTGGAACCAGTGCCCATATGGCATGCCAGCACTGCACGCAACGACTTTACCTGCTATGCCATAGTGCCGGCCCCAAGATGGGTTTTAGCCAAAGATTTATCTTCAAGATAGGAGAGGTAAGAAGAAAAACCACAGCCATATTTGGATACAGGGAACTTTGCTTTCTCCAGTTGGGTGAATTGGTGACCAGCAAAGCGCCAAAAGAAGTGTTCCGTCCTTCGTCAGCAGGCTAGGTCCTCAAGGAAAACAAATGTGGTTGCTTGTGTATTTCCCAGAGGACACTGGGAGTTTTAATCTGAGAAATGCATGACAGGCTGTCTCTGGGCCATGGCTCATACTACCTTCAGCTGGCATCCCCATCTCAGCTATGTCAGCTCTCCATTAGCTCCCTTCATAGTTCTTTTTTTTTTTTTGACGGGCAGAGTGGATAATGAGAGAGAGAGACAGAGAGAAAGGTCTTCCTTTTTGCCGTTGGTTCACCCTCCAATGGCCGCTGTGGCCAGCGCATCTCGCTGATCCGAAGCCAGGAGCCAGGTGCTTCTCCTGGTCTCTCATGCGGGTGCAGGGCCCAAGCACTTGGGCCATCCTCCACTGCCTTCCCGGGCCATAGCAGAGAGCTGGCCTGGAAGAGGGGCAACTGGGACAGAATCCAGTGCCCCGACCGGGACTAGAACCTGGTGTGCCGGCGCCGCAAGGCGGAAGATTAGCCTGTTAAGCCACGGCGCCGGCCCCTTCATAGTTCTTAATCGGAATGGACTTCTATAACAACATAGTAACAAGAGGAAAACAGAAATTTATTAACATGTATGCCTCATATATTTATGGAAGGCATAAGTTGGTCACAGTAAACCTGTGTTGGTTATAGATAAGAGGGACAGGATAACACCAAGTGGGGCTCGGTTGGGGCTCTGGGATAGGTCAGTCCATAAAGAGAAATATTTGTTGCTTTTCTATTGGTTGGTGTTAACAGTCCAGAAAGTTTACCTGTAATTAAGCATGGTTGGGGGCCAGCTCTGTGGCATAGTGGGTAAGCCCCCACCTATAGTGCTGCCATCCCATATGGGTGCCAGTTCGAATCCTGGCTGCTCCACTTCTGATCCAGCTCTCTGCTGTGCACTGGGAAAGCAGTAGAAGATGGCCCAAGTGCTTGGGCCCCTGCACCCACGTGGGAGACCTGGAAGAAGCTGCTCATGGCCTCGGATCCGTACAGCTCCGGCCATTGCAGCCATCTGGAGAGTGAACCAGCAGATGGAAGACCCCTCCCCCCTCTGACTTTGCCTCTCTGTAAATATGCCTTTCAAATAAATAATTTTTTTAAATAAATAGAGTGTGGTGGCCCTGGTGGCTGGCTGTGATGGGATTTAAGTCAAGGTTTTCAGATATATTCAGTAATATGAAACAGTCTTTTTGTTGGTTTTGCTTGCAACAGTAAACTGATTAACTTTCTCTATCTCTTCCTCTAATCTCCTTCCTGTGTGATTACAATCGGGATATCTGGGGAGCTCATTTAGACCAGCAGCTACGATTATGGGTAAGATGCCTGCATCTCACACTGGAGTATCTGGGTTTAATTCCTGGCTCTTGCCCCCAGACTTCAGCTTCCTGCCAGTGCAGACCATGGGAGAGAGCAGGTGAGAACTCAAGCGATCGGATTGCTGACGTCCATGTAGGAGACCCAGATTGCATTTCCAGCTCCTGGCTCCAGCCCAGCCATGACTCTTGCAGTCACTTGGGAGGTAAACCAACAGATGGGAGTCCTTTCTCTCCGTCTGTCTCTATCTCTGTCTCTGATTCTGTCAAATAAAAAAGATGACATTCAGCTTATCTCGGACATTTTATCAAGAGGAATTCCAGAGTCTGAATGAGGACTCTCTCTATGAGCCATTTTCTGAGCTCTACTGTCATTCTTGCGTGATTCCTGCCTCCTGCCTTTGTGGAGGTGATTGTTAGACTGACATCATTGAAGGATATTGTTGCAAGCGTAAACTCTTTGCAGAGCCTTGTGCTAGGTCCTTGTTTGGAGATAGGAGAGAAGCATGGTTTTCTTTCTTCTTTCTTTTTAAACACAAACTATAGTCATTCTGTGCAATGAAGCCCCAGAACTTCTTACTGCTATTTACCTATAACCTAGTTCTTATCAACCTTTCCGCATCTCCTTTCCCTACTTCCCTCCTCCCCCACTTTTCTCTTCAACCTCTGGTAATCACCATTATATTGTCATTTTAATTTTGAAAGATTTACTTATTTGAAAGGCAGAGTTATAGTCAGAGAGAGGGAGGTGCAGAGAGAGAGAGAGAGAGAGAGAGAGAGAGAGAATCTTCCTTCTGCTGCTTCATCCTCCAAACGGTTTCAATGGCCAATGCTCAGGCATGCTGAAGCCAGGAGCCAGGAGCTTCATCTGGCTCTCCCACATGGATGCAGGGGCCCAAGCACTTGGTCCATCTTTTGCTGCTTTCCCAGGCTCATTAGCCAGGAGCTGGATTGGAAGTGGAGCAGCTGGGACTCAAACTGGTGCCCACGTGGGATGCCAGCACCATGGGCCACAGCTTTACCCACTGCACCACAGTGCTGGCCACCATTATAATTTTAAAATTCTGTGAGATCATCTGTTTTTCAGACTCCACATATGATTGAGATCATGTGATATCTGTCGTTCTGTGGTTGGTTTATTTCACTGAACATAATGACTTCCAGTTCCACCCATGTGGTTGCAAATGACAAGATTTCATTCTTTTTATGGCTGAGTAATATTCTGTTGTACATATATACATATCCTTTATCCATTCATCAGTGGATGTGATGTAGGCAGCGAGGTACTGAGCAAAGAGGAACTGAAGACTGCCAACACCTGTGCCACAGCCCCACGTGTGCTGGGGAGGAAGCTGGAAACTAACTTAGATGTGTGAGAGAGACCTCAGGAAAAAAAAGCATCTGTGGGTGCTCTGTATTTTACACCACAAAGTCCTGCCCAGACCCCTAGTAACTTTACAGGTGGCCTCAGGCTTCCCTCCAAGGAAAGCTCCATAGGAAAATCCTCTCTGCTCAGCACCAGATTGGTTCCCCAGCCTGATAACATTGGGCGATAAAACCTCCCAGCCTTCCCCCAAGGAAGGCACCCGAGGGGAAGCTCCTCTGCCCAGCACCAGGTGGGCTCCCCAGTCTGACAACACAGTAGTGAAACCTTGGGGGGAATTTTACCTAATCCACACTCAGCAAAGCCTTTGTCCTGGAGAAGAGGGAGGAGGGGAAGGAGAAACAATGGGAAGAACTGGACCCCATTCCCTTATAAGCCCAGGTCTGAATGCAGTCTGCGTGCTGAGCTCTCTGCTCTCTCCTGAGCCGCCCGCCGGGCCTGCCAGATGTGTTCTCTCCAGGAAACCATGTAACCTTGCTCTCCCCTGACTGAGCGACTGGGCGCTGTCTCTCGGATTCTGTCTGGAGAGGGGCCCATCTGTTCTGATGGATGCCCAACCCATTAAATCTTGCTCCCTTGCTTACCACGCCTCTCTGTCTCATGTCTGAATTCTTTCTTGCCAAAGACAAGAACCTATCCCATGGCCGGTGCCGTGGCTCAGTAGGCTAATCCTCCACCTTGCGGCACCGGCACACCGGGTTCTAGTCCTGGTCAGGGCACCGGATTCTGTCCCAGTTGCCCCTCTTCCAGGCCAGCTCTCTGCTATGGCCCGGGAAGGCAGTGGAGGATGGCCCAAGTGCTTGGGCCCTGCACCCGCATGGGAGACCAGGAGGAAGCACCTAGCTCCTGGCTTCGGATCAGTGCGATGCGCCGGCCGCGGCAACCATTGGAGGGTGTACCAACGGCAAAAGGAAGACCTTTCTCTCTGTCTCTCTCTCTCACTGTCCACTCTGTCAAAAAAAAAAAAAAAAAAAGAACCTATCCCACCCATCTCTGCTAACACATGCACCACCCAAACCCCAGCCCCTTCTGTGTAGCCGCAGCTGAAATCGGAAAAGACCCCCTAAAATTTACACTGAAATGTGGCCCCTTAAAGTTCCCTAGAAATGCTATCCGGGGTGCCACATGTGCTATGGAATTTGGGGTGCCTTACCATTTCACCACGGGCTTATTACTAAATCCCCAATATTAATAAGCCCAAGAGGGTTCTTGCCTAATATTTAGAGAAGAATTCTAAATACCGGCACAGATAAATGAGGCAGCATGGTGCGTTTTAAGCTTTTATTTAGTGAGAAAGATGCATAGGAGAGTGAGAGCTTTATTTAGGAGAGAGAGGTAAATAGGGGTTCATACCGAGCACCAGGAGCCAGCCATGTGGAAGAGCATCTAGGCCAGGAAGCCTGAGCACATGGCCCGAAGGCCATGCGCCCTGGAGGCGTGGGGCTACAGCAAGCCCCTTCCTAGCAAGAGGCCAGGGAAAAAGAGCCACGGTGTGGCCCGGCTTTTAACCCACTTCCAAAGGGGAGTGGTTAATTAACCCGATTGGCTGGTGGGCACCCAGGTGTGGCCAGGTAGGGGCATGAGGCCACTCAGGGGCATGGCAAAGGCATCAGGTAGGGGCATGAGGTCACACAGGGGCGTGGCGAAGGCGTGGTCTTCCAGTTCACAAATCCAATCAATTTTAACCTGTATGCCTGCCTACTTCACAGCTGCCACAGTTTTGCCTGCTAGAAATATCCAACACGGCTGCAGGTTGGGTGCCTGCGATGATAATGAAATGATCACGATCAGCATGCCCAATCCATCATGCACTTGATGCTATGAGATTTCCAAGATTACTGCACATATGCTGCAGCCCCACTTGCTCCTGAAGCCATGACACTTCTGAGATTTAAAAATGGGGGGAGGGGGGTGGGCATACTGACATGGGTGATACTCAAGCCTCACCTGAGACCTTGCCTTCTTTGAATATTCAATTAAAAGCCCTGCTCCAGGCACCACCCCATCCTACAAAAGGATGACCTCAAACTGTGATAATTGCAACACTCCCATGAGGTTGCCTGCTCTCCCTCCTGAGTGTGCACTTTCTCTTGGCCTTTAAATAAATCTTGCTTTCCTGCTCACCTTTATCTGTGTCTCCTCCTTGAATTCTTTCTTGTGTGGAGATAAAAACCTAGACCAAACCTAACCCAGGAGTCACCCCCACGACAAGTGGACATTTAGTTGCTTCCATTTCTATTTGTGAATAGTGTGCTGCAATAGACATAGGAGTGCCTGATGTCTCTTTGAGAGGTGGTTTTTATTTGCCTTGGGTATATACCCTGGAGTGGGATTGCTGGATGATATGGTAGTTCTATTTTTAGTTTTTTCAGGAAGCTGCATGCTGTTTTCCACAATGGCTGTACTAATTTACATCTCCACCAACAGCATGCAAGGATTTTCTTCACACCCTCACCCACACTTGTTACCTTTTGTCATTTTGATAATAGCCAATCTTGCGGGAGTGAGGTGATGTCTCATTGTAGTTTTGATTTGCATTTCTCTGCTGATTTGTGATGTGGAACATTTTTTTCATGTACCTGTTAGCCATTTGTATGCTTTCTTTTGAGAAATGTCTGTTTACACATGACTTCTTGATTCTTGGGAGCTCTTTATATTTATTCATAAATTCATACTTTTATTTATATGCAATCTATTCTTATATAGGCACATTTATAAATTTATTCATTAACATAATTTTGGATAGGAAAATCCTCGCAGTCATCACACATGAAATGGTTAAGCACTGAAGGAGCACATCATAAAGCTTTTCTTGAAGACATCCGTATGGAATCAATTTTCCTTTGAAAAAGTGAGAGATAGGCTTTGATGAGAGCCAGAGAAGTCTGTTGAAAGAGAATTTTCAGAAAAAAGGTAAAGTCATGATTTTCCTATAGATAGAAAAATGAACACACGGTAAAGAATTGCCTTTACTCCTTTTAAAGAAAATCAGGGTCTTGCAGTGGTTAAAGAGGTAAAACCAAATTTTATTCAGGAACTGTTACAACAGGGGAGAGACCTCAGTATAGAATGGGGCTCAGTTCCAAGTACAGCATAGACAGCTGGGGGTGTACAGCCAAGAGCAAAATGAAAGAGCTCAGGGGATGCAAAATTACTAAGGGGCTGAGACATCAAAGGCTGAGGGATTCGTTGCTAAACTGACTTAGCAGGGCTTCTCACTGCAGCTGGGCTGTGAAGGCCCGGCAAGAAGAGAGCCAGGAGAGGGAGGTGGAGGGCACCAGGGGAAGGAGCGGGCTCAGAGGAGCCTGACCAACATTTGGTCAAGGAGAGCACATTTGTCACTCCTATGATTTAAGAGAACCAGGCAGATGTTGTAACTGGTGCAAAGAAAAAGTCATACGAGCACAGATTTATATGAGGTAAACCAATGTTGAGATAAACTGACAATTCCACAAAACTGTGTTTTTTTTTTCCATAAGGAGGAGAAAATAAATTAAAACCACTACCAGGGGCACTGCTTAAGTCCCTTCTTGGAACAGCTGCATCCCATACTGGAGTTTTGGCTCGAATTTCAGATCCACTTCTAACTGATGCACATCCTGGGAGGCAGCAGCTGATGGCCCAAGTACTTCAGTCCTTGTCGCCCACTTGGGAGATCCAGATTGGGTTCTGTGCTACTGACTTCAGCCTGGCTCAGTTGTAGCTGTTGAGGGCATTTAGATCGTAAAGCAGTAGATAAGAGCACTCTCTCTCTCTCTCTCTCTCTCTCTCTCTGCCTTTCAGATAAAATGAAAAACAAATTAAAAAATTTAAGCCATTGCCAGACAGGACTCATTTCCATATCTATCACTTACCTACAGCTTACAAAGAATAACAAAATATTTAAAAGTAATGAACAGGGCTAGAATTTATAACACTGAACAAAAGAGTTTACCATTGAAATACAAATTCTTTTCTCCAATGTCCTTCAAGCAAGGTGATAGAAGTGCAAGAAGGCAGGTAAATTGAAGAGTAGGAATTTAGGGGTGGACATTGTGGCACAGCAGGTTAAGTGTCCCTTTGGGATACCCATATCCCATATCAGAATGCCTGGGATTGGGTTCTGCCTCCGCTTCTTGTCCAGCTTCCTGCTAATGCGTCTAAGAGACAGCAGATGATGGTTCAAAATACTTGAGTCGTTGTCACCCAGGTGGGAGACCTAGATTAAATTCCTGGTTCCTGGCTGTAACCTGGCCCAGTTTCGGCTGTTGTGGGCATTTGAGGAGTGAACCAGTGGATGGAATATCTCCCTCCCTCCCTCCCCCGCTCCCTCCCTCCCTTCCTCCTTCTCTCTCTTCCTATTACTCTGTATTTTAAATAAATAAATGAATTAATAAATAATTTTTAAAGGGTGGGAATTTAAAAGGAATAAGGAAGTCAGAAAAAATAAACCCATCTGGTTGGACTTGCAATATGATCAATATAAGACCGGTTTTTTTGGGGGGGAGTGAAGGAGAAGTTTCAGTTCAGATTGTCTAAGTCTTTAATGCATGGAGTTCCAGGGTGTGCAATGATGGGGTTCAGGGCATGCTACCCTCAAATTACCCTGCCATTTCTCAAATCCTTTCAGTTTAAAACATTTATTATGCCAAGGTGTATATTTCAAAGTGCCTTCTTCTTCCATACCAGGAAGAGGTGGACTCTTAACTCATCAATGGAGAAGTCATTGACTTAAATCCATATAACACATCCTACTAAAAAACCCTTGTTTACTGTACTCTCCCGAATCACTTTTATATAACCTGTTTACCTTGCTCAGAAGTCCATACCCCCTTTTTCTTTGTTTTAGCCTAAGATGGTATATAAACCCAAAGTTCTAACTATCCCTTTGGGCTATTCATCCCTGGATGCACCCATGATACAAATGTTAACAAACTTCGGTTTGGAGAGGATAGGCATGTTGTCTGTTTCAGTGTGCAGCTGATACATGAGAGAACAAGACCTCTGTCTCTGAAGCATCCTGGAGCAGTGTGAATGCTAACATCGATAGCCATTTTGCAACAGCATTTGTAATTGCTTGTGTGCTTAGCCTTGTTTCCACCATCTACATGGTGACTTCGAGTAGCACAGATTGCTGGTATCGAAGTCCAGTTCAAGGTAATTCCTGTGATTTCAACCAGAGCATGAGGGAAGACTTCCTTAGTAATGAAGCAGATGAAAAGAATTACAGTGATGCACTTTGCCAATATAACAGCCCAGTGAGACTGTGGAGATGGCACATCACCATACCCCCAAGCACACATTGGTACGGACCACCAGAAAGGACCCATTTGTTATGGTCCCAAAACTCTTGAGTTTCATACTAAATGATCAGTTCATGGAGAAATTTGTTGATCCTGGATACCGCAATAGTGGAATTATCTACTTCAGACCTATCTTTGGCCCTGCCAATTCTTTTTGCCATTTGCTAGTCTGGGTTTGATATGCTTGGGACTTTGGTAGGATTTAATTCTTGTATCTGCTGAAGCTTGTATACTTCGATGGCCGTGGGCATCCTCCGTCTCCTTGCAAATCTTGTTGGGCTCAGTAAGTTGCTGTATGTTGGAACTGCACTCCTCTACCAGCAACTAGAGCCGCCTGTGAATTTGGATGGTTCTTCTGCCTGGCTTGCATCTTTGCTCCCTTATCGTTAATGGCTTCTGTTCTCTTCTGGTGCAACAATGATTCTGAGTTGTCTTAAATATTACAAAGGTCAGAGCTGAGATAAGTTAATTCAGATAACAATCACAGTTCAAAATAATAATGATAAAAAGACTGGTGTAATTGAATGTAATTTGAGACCTTGAATTAAAACTCTCCCCTCTGATGGCTGATCCTCCAGTCACCACTCCTTCTTGCTTGCACATGAACTTTCTGTTAACCTCAAACAATCCAGAAGCAACAAGTACTTCTCCTTATGGGCTGTCCTGTCCTCAAACTTTCCCCATATCCATTGCCTACCTCTTTTTATCTACAGCCAATATAAGCTCAGTGTAAACAATGTATGCTTTCATTCCTCCAATGTTGCATTTTAATAATCATTTTGGTTCTTGTGTCCAGCAGATATGTTTCCAGCTGCTACCTAGCCTTCTTGCTGGTAGTTGTAGAACTTGTCCCAGGACCTGGTCCTTTTCTTGCTAACATTTGTAAGAATGCAATAAAGCCTTTTCCAGAGAGCTCTCATTCTAGAGAGCTTGTGTTTGACATATCACCCATGCTGCTCCCACCAACCAGAAAGAGTATACCCTAGTGCAGGCATATTGGGTGTCATGAGTGGGAAACTGCCTGCTTTACAGCTGTCATTTTTATAATTTTTATATACTGGCTGGCGCTGCGGCTCACTGGGCTAATCCTCCGCCTGTGGCGCTGGCACCCCGGGGTTCTAGTCCCAGTTGGGGCGCCAGTTCTGTCCCGGTTGCTCCTCTTCCAGTCCAGCTCTCTACTGTGGCCCGGGAGTGCAGTGGAGGATGGCCCAGGTCCTTGGGCCCTGCACCCACACGGGAGACCAGGAGGAAGCTCCTGGTTCCTGGCTTCGGATCGGCGCAGCGTGCCAGCCGCAACGCGCTGGCCATAGCGGCCACTTTGGGGGTGAACCAACGGAAAAAGGAAGACCTTTTTCTCTGTCTCTCTCTCTGTCTAACTCTGCCTGTCAAAAAAAATTTTTAAATAATTTTTATATACTGATATTTTCCCTTTCTTCCATCTCCATTTTAAAAAAAAGTAGTTTAATTTTTTTGTGGCTATCCCATTTCATCCTGAAAATCCACTTTATTTCTACATACAGACCACTATATACACAATCCCACTAAAACGTCTGTGGTTTACTCTGACTGATTCCCATCTTTCAAACAACTGAACTAGGTCCAGCGTTCAGTCAGCAAGAAATGGAAAGAGAATTGGCATAAGTTTGTGAAACAAAATAAATAGTGGGAAGTTGACCCCAAACAAACTCTGTTAATGTCTGTTACACTTTCCAGTAAAAATAAAATAACTGTATCTATTCAACTAGAAACTTCCATTTCTTTTTTCCAAAATCTCTTGCTATTGTGAAAATCTCATGTTCACTTTGCTGTTGGACATAGCTAGCCATCCAGCATATGCAGTGGTGCTTTCAAAGCCTTAATCTCCATAAAATTGAGAAATTTCCTGATATCTTTTTCCTAAACACTGGGACATAGCTTCATCTGGCGTGACATATGGTAGCTGATTATATCTATACTGTGTCTTTCTACAAGAAAAGGAGTGAAAATGAGGTGCTTATTTGAAATTTTAACTTTATATTTGCAAGAATTCTGATTTAGCAAGACAAGAGGATTAATCTTATTATGTCATTTCTTTTAAAAACGCAATATGATTTTCTGTACAATCAAACCATTTTGGACTTTTACTATGTTCCCTTTCATACACCAGGCTTATTAAAAGAGTGTTTGCTTTTTAACAATACGTTCTGATCACAAAGTAAAATTCTCCAATTGCTGTATATTTATTAGCTCAATAGGATAAAGCACTGGAAGCTGGCCCAAGCGTTTGGGCCCTTGCACACTTGTGGGCGATCTGGAAGAAGCTCCTGGCTCCTGGCTTCGGATCGGCCCAGCTCCGGCCATGGCAGCCATTTGGGGATGGAAGACATTTCTCTCTGTTTCTCCTTCTCTCTGTCTATAACTCTGCCTGTCAAATAAATAAATCTTAGAAAAATCAATTAATCCATTTTTTTAAAAAGAAAATATCATAGATGGATAATACAGTTCATATCCTCAAATCTCTCTGTCTCCCTCTCTCCCTTCCTCTCCCTCTATCTTACACACACACACATACACACACATATAATTGTGGTGAAGCACACATAATACAATTTACCATTTGACCAATGTCAAGTGCATAGTTCAGTGATGTTAAGTACATTTATATCTTTGTCTCCAGAACTTTTTCATCTTGCAAAACTGAAACTCTACACCCACTTTAGCAACTCCTCACTTTCCCCTCCCTTCAGTTCCTGGAAACCACCTTCTACTTTCTGTCTCTATGAATTGAACTTCACATGAGTACAACTACGCAGTACTTTTCTTTTTGTGACTGGCTTGTTTCACTTAGCATAATGTTCTCAAGATTCATCCATGTTGTGGCATGTGTTAGAATTTCCTTTTATTTTTAAAATTTATTTTCATATTATTTGAGAGGCAGAGTGATGCATAAAGGGAGAGAGAGAGAGAGAGAGAGAGAGAGAGAGAGAGAGAGAGAATCTTCCATTCACTAGTTCACTCCCCAAATGGCCACAACAGCCGAGACTAGGCCAGGCTGAAGACAGGAGCCCAGAACTCAGTCTGGGTCTCCCACATGGCTGGCAGGGATCCAGGTATTTGAGCCATCATCTGCTGCCTCCAAGGGTGTGCATTAGTACCAAGTTGGATTGAAAGTGGAGTAGCAGTTGTCCCAAGTGGTAACTACTGGAATAAATGCCTGGCTCAGAATTCCCCTCTGTTTAAAGGTGGAATAATTTAAATGAGCTATTTTAATAAACTGATCCTTAAAATATGAAAAAGGCTGAATAATATCTCATTGTATGTATATACCACATTTTGCTTATCCATTCATCCATTGATAAACACCTGAGTTGCTTGTTTCCACCTTGCTATTGTGAATAGTGCAGGTCTCAATACTTTTATAGGGTCAATGTCCCAAAGTATGTGTGTCATATCTTTGATGATGTTGAGATGTGGGGTATCTGAAATCTTTGAGGGTCTGTATCTCAACATAGTACTCTGGAGTATTTGGAGTTATTTTCAGGACATAAGATTTTTTTTTTCACGATGGGAGATTTGAATCTGGAGAGAATTAGGTTCTGAGTTCAGTGTATGTGGTCACTGAAATCTTTTAGAGCCATAGTTATGTTTTATTCATTTGTAAAGGAAGAATTAGAGGGGTAGAACTTTCAGTCCCACCTCCTAGTGCTCAGAAAGAGGAGAGGGGCTGAAAATCGAGTTGATCACCAACGGCCAATGATTTAATCAATCATTGTATGTAATGATGTAATGAAGCTTCCATAAAAACTGAAAAGGGGGATGGGCTTTTGGCACAGTGGTTAAGTCACCACTTGGGATGCCAGTTCAAATCATGGCTCCTCTGCTTCCGATCTGGCTTTCTGCTAATGCACATGGGAGGCAGCCGGTGATGGCTCAAGTCACTTGAATCCCTGCCACCCATGTAGGGGACTTGGATTGAGTTCTGAACTCCTGGCTTTGGCCTGGCCCAGCTCTGGCTGTTTTGAGCATTTGGGGACTGATTAAGCCAATGTAAGATTTCTCCCCCTCTCTTTGCCCTTCAAATAAACTGGAAACAAATAAATAAAAATTAAAACAAACCAAGCAACCAAACGATGGACTAGGTTGGAGAGCTGAACCCTGAAGAGTGCATGAAAGCTCTGCAGCCTTTCTCCTCTACCACATCCCAGACTTTTTTTAAAGATTAATTTTATTTATTTGAAATACAGAGTTGAGAGAGAAAGAAAGAAGTCTTCTATCACCTGATTCACTCCCAGTTGGCCACACCAGCCGGGGCTGGGCCAGGCTGAAGCCAGGAGCTTCTTTTGGGTCTTCTGCATGGGTGCAGGGGCCCAAGTATGTGGGCCATCTTCTACTGCTTTCCCTGGCACATTAGCAGGGAAACAGATTGGAAGTGAAGCAGCTGGGAATTGGAAGTGAAGCAGCCAGGACTCAAACTGGTGCCCATATAGGCTGCTGGCATTGCAGGTGGTAGCTTAACCTGCTACACCACAACACCAGCTTGGCCCCACTTCATACTTATTTAACATAAATGTTCCCCTGAGTTCTGTTAGTTGCTTTAGCAAATCAATTGAACCCAAGGAGTGGATTGTGGGAACCCCAATTCATCGTTGTTCTGTTAGAAGCACAGTTAAAGCTATTTAGGGGTTGCAATTAGCATTAATCAGGGTGGGGCATTGGGGGGCTAGCCTTAGGGACTGAGTCCTCATCCTGTGGGAGCTGCTGCTATCTCCAGGTAGATGGTACCAGAGTTGAATTGAATCAGAGGCCGCCCAGCCTGTACCCATTGTAGAAATGACTGCTTGCTTGCTGGTGGGGAGAAATCCCCATGCTTTTTGAGGTCACAGAGTGAGAGTAAAGGAAAAAATGGTTTTCCCACTTTAAGTATTTAGAGGATTGTGTTCAGAGTGTGAGATCTCTGAATTCTTTGAGGATGTGTGGTCTGAGAGAGTGAACTCTTTTTTTAACTTTTTTTTTTTGACAGGCAGAGTGGACAGTGAGAGAGAAAGAGAGACAGAGAGAAAGGTCTTCCTTACATCAGTTCACCCCCCAAATGGCCACCACGGCCGGCACGCTGCACCGATCCAAAGCCAGGAGCCAGGTGCTTCCTCCTGGTCTCCCATGGGGTGCAGGGCCCAAGCACTTGGGCCATCCTCCACTGTCTTCCCAGGCCACAGCAGAGAGCTAGACTGGAAGAGGAGCAACCGGGACAGAACTGGCGCCCCAAGTGGGACTAGAACCCAGGGTGCCGGCGCCGCAGGCGGAGGATCAGCCTAGTGAGCCGCGGCGCCGGCCGAAAGTGAACTCTTTGAGCATTTATTCCATCTAGCCCATGGCTTAAATCTGAGATCTTTAAGAATGTGAGTAAACTTAATTATTTCAGGATCTGTTTTCCAAATTTTGAGTCTGAATCCAGGGATTAAGTTTTTTGAACTCTTTGAGGATCTGTGTTGCTTTTCTTAAAAAAAATTTAATTATTTATTTATTTGCTTGTTTGTTTATTTATTTGAAAGGCTACGTGAGGGAGATGGGGAGAGATTTTTCCATCTACTGATTCACTCTTCAAATGGAACAACAGCTGGGACTGCACTAGGCTGAAGCCAGGAGCCTGGAACTCCATCTGGGTCTCCCATATGGATGGCGGGGGCCCAAGTACTTGGGCCATCTCCCATTGCTTTCCCAAGTGCATTAGCAAGGGTGTGGATCAGAAGTAGAGCAACTGGGACTCAAAAACTGCACTCTGACATGGGATGTCAACATCAAAAGTGGGGGCCGGCGCTGTGGCGCAGTGGGTTAACGCTCTGGCCTGAAGCACCGGCATCCCATGTGGGCACTGGTTCGAGACCCGGCTGCTCCACTTCCCATCCAGCTCTCTGCTATGGTCTGGGAAAGCAGTGGAGAATGGCCCAAGTCCTTGGGCCCATGTGCCCACGTGGGAGACCTGGAGGCTCCTGGCTCCTGGCTTCAGATTGGCGCAGCATCGGCTGTTGCGGCCATTTGGGGAGTGAACCAGTGGATGGAAGACCTTTCTCTCTCTCTTCGCCTCTCTTTGTGTAACTCTGACTTTCAAATAAATAAATAAATAAATAAATCTTTTAAAAAAGTGGCAGCTTAATCAACTGCACCACAATGCCAGCCCCTGTGTTGCATGGTTTAAAAGTTGAAGCCATTTGAGGCCTCTTCTCAGGTTGTGAGATCTCTGTACTCTTCTTGGGTCCGTCCTTTGGTTTGAGTGTGAGATATTTCACGGTCAGTATTCAAGATTAGAGTTATCTGAAGTCTTTGAAGGTCTGTTGTATAAGTATTGAAGTTTGTGTATCTGGTGGAATCTGATCATGTTGTGAGTCTGTTTTAATACAGGCTTTATTTATGGGAGATTTGGAAGAAGCTCCTGGCTCCTGTATTTGGCCTGGCCCAACCCTGGCTGTTGTGGCCATCTGGGGCTTGAAACAGTAGATGCAAGACCTCTCTCTCTCCCTCCCTCCCTCCCTCCCTCCCTCCCTCCCTCTCTCTCTCTCTCTCTCCTTCTCTCTCTCTGCTTTTCTCTGTAACTGACTTTCAAATAGGTAAATAATTTTTTTTAAAAAAAGATTTATTTATTTGAAAGGCAGAGAGAGAGAGAGAGAGAGAGAGAGAGATCTTCCTCTGTTTTCTCAGGCGCATTAGCAGAGAGTTGGATCAGAAGTGGAGCAGCAGCCAGACATGCACTGGTGCCCATATGGGATGCTGGTGCTACAGGCCATGGCTTAACCCACTGTGCTACAGCATCGGCCCCTAAATAGGTAAATAAAACTTTTTTAAAAAAATATTTATTTTATTTATTTGAAAGTTATAGAGAGAGGTAGACACATACACACACACATACACACACACAGAGGTCTTCCATGTGCTGCTTTGCTCCCCAAATGGCTGCACCGGCTCTGAAGCCAGGAGCCAGGAGTTTCTTCTGGATCTCCCATGTGGGTGCAGGGGCCCAAGCACATGGGACATCTTCTGCTGCCTTTGCAGGTGCATTAGCATGGAACTGGATCACAAGTGGAGTAGCCGGGACTGGAACTGATGCCCATATGGGATGCCAGTGCTGTAGGCTGGGGCTTTAACCTGCTGTGCCCCAGAGCTGTCCCCAGTAAATAAATCTGAAAAAAAATAGGCTTTATTATTATTTAGGTATGGTAAGACCCACAGATCAGGACATGACTACCAATGAAAAGATAGCTCACAGTACCTGTAGATTCCCTGAGACAGGGGCACATCGTTCCGTGAGGGCCATGTAGATGCACCATGGTTAGTCAGGGGGCAGAGGGACATGGGCAATTGTTGTTAAGAGTTTTCACAAAAAGGAGTGGGCTGGACAGGGTAGGCAGGCTTTGTAGTTTGAATGATGGCAGTGCACCCTGGGGTACATAGGAAGTCCCTAGTTGTCTGGTAGCCATCCCTGGGGTAAACTGGGCAGGTGGAGGGTGGTCCAGAGTATAAGAGCCTGATAGAAGGGGTGGATGGGGATGTTGGTTCTGAATTGGTTGATGCATATTTGAAAAACACACTCGCTTGACCAATACCATTCCTAGGACTCTAACCCTGGGAGGGGCAAGGCTACAGATGTCAAAGCATCAGAATATAGAAAATAAAAGACACAATTAATACAAGATGCCTGAAATCACCAAAGGTGTGCATTTCACTGTGTGGGTCTAAAGTATTTAGAGTCTTGTTACTGGTGTGAGGTCTCTGCACTCATTGATGAGCCTTGTCTTGTGGTTTATGCTAAGGTGTTTGTGATGTGTTGTTTCGGGTTTGAGATATCTTATCTCCTTGAGGGTCTGGGACCCAAAGTTGGGATGTGGGGTATCTGGAGGTCTTTGCCAAAGCTGTGAGGTCTCTAAACTCTTTGGTGGTCTGGGTCCCAAGTTATTGAGTCAGGTGTTTGGAAGTTCATGTTCTTGGTTAGAGGTCTATGAATTTGTTGTCGGTCTTTATTTGAAATTTTGAGACTGAGGTAATTCAGGTTCTTCATTCAGTGTGCAAAAATCTCTGAACTCTTGGAGTGTGTTTGTCCCCTAGATGGTGACGTTTGAGTATTTGGAGTCCATGTTTGAGGTTTTGTGGTTTCCAAATGCTTTGGTGAGCTTTGTTCCAGGGTGTGAGTTTGAGATACCTAGAGGCCTGTGTTCTGGGCGTTCAGTCTCTGAACTCATTGAGGGTCTGTGCTCCAAGGTGTGTGGGGTTCTTAGGCAAGATGTCAGCTCTCTGCAAGCTTGGAAAGTCTGAGTCCTGAGGTAATTTGAGGTCTGTGTTCAATGTGTGAGGTCTCTGAAATCTTTCAAGGTCTGTCCCATGGTGGCGTCTGAGGTCTTTTTTGGGTCTGTTTTCAGGGTATGAGTCTCTTAAACTCTTAGAGGGTCTGCATACCAAAATTGGAGTCTGCAGTGTTTGTGAGGCCTGTGGCCAAGGTGCAAGGTTCCTGAAAATCTTTGAGGCTCTGTTTTTTTTAAAGATTTATTTTATTTATTTGAAATACAGAGTTAGAGAGAGGTAGAGACAGAGAGAGAGGTCTTCCATCCGCTGGTTCACTCCCCAGATGGTCGCAATGGCCGGAGCTGTGCCGATCTGAAGTCAGGAGCCAGGAGCTTCTTCCAGGTCTCCCATGTGGGTGCAAGGGCCCAAGCACTTGGGCCATCTTCTACTGCTTTCTCAGGCCATAGCAGAGAGCTGGATTGGAAGAGGAGCATATGGGATGCCAGCACTTCAGGCCAGGGCTTTAATCCGCTGTGCCACAGTGCCGGCCCCAAGGCTCTGTTTTCAAAACATTTGAATCTCAGGTTTTTGATCTGTGTTCACAGGATATGAGTTCCCTGAACTTTTGAGGTCTGTGGACCAAGGTTTTAGGTCTTAAGGATCCAAGGACGCTAGTTCTCTCCTCTCTTTTGGGTTCTATACCCCAAGGTTTGAGTTTGACGTAATGGAGAGTTCCATGATTAGGATATGGACTCTGATAGTCTCAGGAGTTTCTTCCTCAAGGGTTGAGCCTGAGGTATTTGGTGAGTCTGCTTTCAGGATAGGAGGCTTCTGAGATCTCTCAGCGTCTGTGTTGTGATGTTTGTGTCTTGAAGTATTTGAGAGTTGGTGTTTAGGGTGTGAGTTCTTTGAACTTGTAGATGTTCTGTGTGCCAAGTTTCATCTGAATTACTTGGGGTCTAGTTTAGAGTGTGATGTCTGTGAACTCTCATTGTGTTTTTTTTTTCTTCCACTTTTTAACCTAAGGCGTTTTGAGGTTCATGTTCGAGGTGGGAAGTCTTTGGACTTTCTTTGTGTGTGTCCTAAAGTGTGAGTCTGAGGTCTTTGGCGTCTTGTTCAGGGTGTGATATTTCTAAACCATTTGGTAGCCTGTGCTCCAAAGTCTGGGAGTTGATTTTCAAGGTATGATGTCTTTGCCCTCTGCAGTGTTCTGTTTCCTACCATCTTACTCTGAGATAGTCACGTGTCAGTGCTCAGGCTGCTAGGTGTGTGAATCCTTTGCATGTCTCTGTCCTCAGGTTTCAGTCCCAGGTAGATGGGGATCTGTCTTGTTGGTATGAGGCCTCTGAAATCACTGGGAGTCTGTCCCAAGGTTTGTTATGAAGCCCCAGCTGTCAACCTCACAGTCTTAGGGTACTCTGAGAACTGAAATCGCCATTTAACACTGGAGCCTCTGGCCTCTTGAGGAGGGGGGTGGTCCCAGACACCCAAGAAGCCATCTGAGCTCTTCTCCTTAGTAAAGAATGTACTGATGATTCATGGGACCACAGCCCAAATCAAATCAAGAGACCATTCAACGTTACTTGACGCCTTAGCTAAAACCAAAGCCAAACATTACATGGTAAGTTCTGAATGGATACACTCTAATCCTGATAGTCCAAGTGCTTGGCATCCAGGAGGTGCTCAATACATGCAGCATAAATGCATGAATCTGAAGGAGCAGCAGAACTCATATTTTCTGAGGAAGGGCTCACATGCTAGCTCAGTCTATGACATTTTGTATCATCTTCTATGGGTTAACTCATGCTTCTGAGCCTCAATTTTTGAAGATGATTTATTTTTATTTATTTGAAAAGCAGAGAGAGAATGAGAGAGAGTGAGAGAGAAAGAACTTTCCATTGACTGGTTTACTCCCCAGTGACTGCAACAGCCGGGACTAGGCCAGGCCAAAGCCAAGAACCAGGAGCTCAATAATCTGGGTCTCCCAACCACGTGGCAGAGGCCCAAATACTAGTCCATCACCTGCTGCCTCCAAGGTGCATTAACAGGAAGCTGGATCTGGAGCAGAGCAGCTGGTACCCTTGCCATATGGATGCCGGCCTTGCAGGCAGCTTCCTAACCCATAGTGCCACAATGCCACCTCCCTAAGTCTTTTTTTTTTTTTGAAAGGCAGAGTGGACAGTGAGAGAGAGACAGAGAGAAAGGTCTTCCTTTACCGTTGGTTCACCCTCCAATGGCCACTGCGGCCGGTGCACCGCGCTGATCTGAAGGCAGGAGCCAGGTGCTTATCCTGGTCTCCCATGGGGTGCAGGGCCCAAGCATTTGGGCCATCCTCCACTGCACTCCCGGGCCACAGCAGAGAGCTGGCCTGGAAGAGGGGAAACTGGGACAGAATCCGGTGCCCCGACCGGGACTAGAACCCGGTGTGCCAGCGCCACAAGGTGGAGGATTAGCCTATTGAGCCACGGCTCCAGCCCTCCCTAAGTCTTTTATAACCTGTGAAATACCCATTACTGTACCTATCATACAAGTTTATTGGGCCGTCCTGGAGATAGCTAATATGCATGAATGGAAGTTCTTCAGACCGTGCTGGGGTAAGAGCTGGGCAGTGCTAAAGTCACTTTATTATGAACGACTTACAATTCTACTATTGAGCCCATTTTTTTTTTCATTTCAGATACTATACTCTTTTTTTTTTAAAAAGCATCATTATTTTTTGTTCAATTTTTAATTTTAAAATGTATCCATCGGTTCACTCTCCAGGCTGAAGTTGGGAGTTAGGAACTCAATCGAGGTTTCCCATGTGGGTGGAAGGGACCCAATGACTTCAGCTACCATCTGCTGCCTTCCAGGTTGCCTATTAGCAGTAAGCTGGAATTGGTGGGGCTGAGAACGTAACCCAGGCACTCTGAAATGGGATGCAGGTGTCGTAAGCAACGTCATAACTACTGTGCCAAATACCTGCCCCTATTGTACCTTTTAACTCCAGAATTTTCACTGAGTTTGTTTTACATGGGTTTTTTCTCCCTATTGATGCTCTGTTTGATGAATCATTGTCATAAACATTTCCTTTAATGGCTGAAACATTCTTTGAACGTATTTATAACAGCTGCTTTGAGGTCTTTGTCTGCTAAGGCCCGCACAGGAGCACCATTAAGGGTAGTTTCTCTCATTCGTTTTTATTTTTAACTATACAAAACTCATCATTCCATTTTTTTTCTGCACACCTCATACATTTTTGTTGTGCACAAGGCATTTTCAGATCATATATTATAGTAACCCTGGATTCTAAATTAGCTCTATACTCCTTCAGAGTCTTCTTATATTGCTGGGTTTATTTTATTCATATAATGTCTTGCTTGGATTAATTCTATGACTTTTATTTCTGACTTAGTGTGAAGGGTCCAACAACACTGCCCTATTTCCTGTTCTCTTTCTTTTGATTTTTAAGCCTAACTCCTTAGAAGTTGTCCCTGGGTTAGCATAGCTTACTATTCAATCAGTGCTATGCTATGGTTGGAAAGTGTCCCTCCAAGTTCATAGGCTGACTGTCAAGGTGATCAGGAGACAGGGCTTTTAGGAGGTGATTAAGTCATGAGAACAGAGCCCTCATGAAAGTATCAACAACTGTGTAAGAGAGGTTGAGGGAGTTAGTATTCCTCCCTTTTGCCCTTCCATGTCTTCTTTTTAAGATTTATTTATTTGAAAGGTAGAGTTAGAGAGAGAGAGAGAGAGAGAGAGAGAGAGAGAGAGATCATCCATCCACTGGTTCACTCCCCAGGTGGCTGCAATAGCCAGGACTGGGCCAGGCTGAAGCAGGAGCCCAGAGCTTCTTCTGGATCTCCTACACGGGTGCAGGGGACCTTGCACTTGGGCCATCGTCCACTGCTTTCCCAGGTGCATTAACAGTGAGCTGAATTGCAAGTGGAGCAGCCAGGGCTCAAACTGCCACCTTCATGGGATGCTGGCATTGCAAACAGTGGCTTAACCTGGTACGCCACAAGGCCAACCCTCCTTCCACATCTCATGCCATGTGAGAACACAGCATCCATTCCCTTCAAAGAATGTAGCAACCAGACACTGTCTTGGAAGCAGAGAGTAGCCCTCACTAGATACTGAATCTACTGATGCCTTCATTCTGGTCTTCCCAGCCTCCAGAATTGTAAGAAGTATGTTTTTGTTCTTTATAAATTACCCAGTCTTGGGTATTTTGTGATAACAGCACAAATGGACTGAGGCATCTTCCTTGAGCTTTTGCTGATGGGTCTGTGAGTAGCTGGGGGAAGGCTTTCAATTCTGCTGCATGTGCCAGGAGGGACTAGTAGCTCTCAAGTGCTCATTCCAATCGCTCTTTAGTGGGTGCAGCCCAGCATATATGCACAACCTTCCTAACCTCATGGATAAGCCTGATCTTTTGAAACATTTGTTGGTTCTCTTCCCAAATACCCACAACAGCCAGGGCTGCACCAGGCTAAAGCCAGGAGCTAGGAACTCTATCCTGGTCTCCCATGTGGGTGGCAGGGGTCCAAGTATTTGAGCTATCATTCACTGCCTCACAAGGTGCACATTAGCAGGAAGCTGGATCAGAAGTAGAGGAGCCAGTACTTGAACTCCGGCATTTTTTAAAAAGATTTATTTTAATTATTTGAAAGAAAGAGTTGAGAGAGAGAATGAGAGAGAGAGAGAGAGAGAGAGAGAGAGGTCTTCCATCTGCTGGTTCACTCCCCAAATGGCCACAACCACTGGAGCTGAATCAATCCGAAGCCAGGAGCCAGGAGCTTCTTCCAGGTCTCCCACGTGGGTGCAGGGGCCCAAGGACTTGGACCACCTTCTGCTGACTTTGCAGGCACATTAGCATGGAGCTGGATTGGAAGTGGAGCAGCTGGGACTTAAACCGGTACCCATATGGGATGCAGGCTCTGCAGACCCAAGCTTTAACCTGTTGCGCAACCCACAGCACTGGCCCTGAACCCAGGCATTCTGATACGGGCTGCAGGCAAGTGGTGTCTTACATGCTGTGTCAAACACCTGCTCCAAGTATGATCTTCACAGGGTACTTTATAGCTGCCCATTTCATTGGTCTCCTGTGTTAAACTCCTGGCTGATTTGCTGTTTTGGACATTGGTATTGTTTTCATGGAACTATTAGCCTTTCCTTAATTGCCTGATACTGAGGTCCTTCCTGTTTTTGCCTACACCTTAAGATACGAGTTTCTCTGCAGTGTGTTCCAAATAAAATCAGCCCCTCAGCTGAGCTTTGGAGCTTTGAGTCCTCTAGTCTTGCCTCTGCCCTTGGGTAGAACCTCTGGGCACTGCACTGGGGAAAGGGTTGGAGCAGGGATCATGGCCTGCTTCGCCTGCAATGACCCCTGTGATCTGCAAGCAAGAGCCAAAAGGGTCTGTGTAGCTCCTGTCTTCCCTGCTTCTTCCTCCCCACGTGGAGCCATCACCCTTGGAGTGGATCTGGAGGGAGGTCCTAGTATCACCATACCTAGGGTAAACCTCTGCCCTTTGAGTGGGAACTGGATGGGGGAAGGAAGCTCCAGTCTTCTTCCCCATGCAATTGCGCTTCTGTGACACAGAGTGGATGGAGGGGATGAGAGACGCCTGTGACTGGAGCTCTAACACCGAGGGCTGTGGGCAAAGGGAGCTCTTGTTGAGCCTGCACTCTCCTTGGATAAGGGCTTTGGGTAACATGGAGCTGGGAGGGCTGAGGGGGAGGAGAGAAAGCAAACACCATACATTCATACACCATCACTCAAACACCGTAGACTCCCACCATTCTTACCAACATGTGTTAGGTTTGCTTGAATAGATGCTTTTTGGTTTGCTCTGTGAACTTAGGTCAGCTTCGAGAAACTTTAAATGGCTGTGTTTTAAAATTCTCACCAGGTAAATGGTTGTTTTTCTTCCCTGGGAAGAGGGTCCACTGAGTTCTTCACACTGTCATGCCGGAAGTCCCAACCCCTGTCACTCTTCTTGGGGAAAGTACCATGAAGGCCTGGGTGAATTAGCACACAGAATGCAGCAACTGTAACAAAGGCTGGCATTCGGAAAGCTTTTTTTTTTTCCCCTACGATTGTGTCTATGCCTCAGCTGTGCCCGCTAATGCAGATCTTTGCCCATTGGTAACTTATACTCCCCTCTGTCCTTGGAGGCTTGAGGACCACTGTTGAAAGCCAGAGCAGTCTAAGAAAAGTTGTCCTGAAACTCCCCACATGTGCACTTGTGCCTCTGTAGCAACAGCTCCTCACCTGCCCATGAAAAAGCTCTCATAAACTGTAGTCACCTGTCAAGGACAAAACACTCATGCCTCCTGTTAAGCCTCTCACCAAACAGAGCTGACTGTAAGTCTCCCCCAGGTTCCAAGGCTACAAGAATTCATCTATTCAGTGAAGGCCAAGGCCCAAAGCCATAGGTTACAGCCTCAACAAAAGTCTCATTGCTCTATGGTTTGAATGCCTTTTTTCCTCCAAAACTCTTGTGTTGGCAACTTAGTCTCCAATGCAAAAGTATTGGGAAGTGGGGGCTTAATAGGAGGTGTTTACAACATGGGGGACTGGTGAATAGATTAATGCTCCTATGACAAGGCACTGAAGGAGTGAGTCCTCCCCTCTGGGGGAGGTAGCACATCTTGGATGTGGAGCTCATCAGATCCTTGCCAGACATCAGATGCCACAGCCTTGATCTTGACCTTCCAGTCTCCAGAACTGTGAGAAATAAATCTTGGTTCTTTCTAAGTTACCCAATCTCAAGTATTTTAACAAAATGAAGCAAGAATTTTAACACAGCAGCACTTAATGGACTAAGACATTGTTACTTCATGGAGTTTTGGCTTCTCCAAATTCTACCACTTTATTTTTATATTGATGTTCTCAAACGATGAACAAAAATTGAGATCCTAATCAACTTCATCCAAAACACAGCTCTTCCACTACCTTGACTGCCCCAGAACTTTTAAGGCATGCAAATCCTGAGTGAGAAGGTTGGCTGAAGTTTCCCTCTTTCCTCTTTTGGTTATACTCCCATTGGAGTTGTTGTTGACACTGTTCATTTGGCCTTGGCCCTGAGGTCAAACCATTTATCCATACCTATGATGAAATAGATGTTAGGAAGGATGTTGAAAAGACTGTATTTCTTTGGTTACCGAAGTTTTTTTTTTTTTAAGATTTATTTTTTTTATTTGAAAGGCAGAGTTATAGAGAGGCAGAGCCAGAGAGAGAGAGGTCTTCCATCCATTGGTTCACTCCCCAATTGGCTGCAAAGGGCCGGAGCTGTGCCAATCTGAAGTCAGGAGCCAGGAGCTTCTTCCGGGTCTCCTATGTGGGTGCAGGGGCCCAAGCACTTGGAGCATCTTCTATTGCTTTCCCAGGCCATAGCAGAGAGCTGGATCAGAAGTGGAGCAGCCGGGACTGAAACAGGCGCCCATATGGGATGCTGGCACTGCAGGCAGCGGCTTTACTGGCTATGCCCCAATGCCGGCCCCCTGGAAGCATTTCTACTCACAGAGATCTCTGCTAGTAAATTCTGCAGTTAAAACTTCTGGTGACTATATGAATTCAAACATAAATTTTAAAAATTGCCAGTGACCAGATAGGGAATAAAGGATTCATTAGAAGACTCTAATATTACCCCTTGAATCTTGGTGAGAGACATTTATCAAAAGGTGTTGCCAATGCGACGGTAGTGAGAAGTTATTAGGCCGTGAGGGCTCCTCCTTTATGAGCAGGTTCTTGTGAGGACACAAGAACCTCATGCAGCGATCAGCTTGCTTGCTCTTCCGCCTTCTGCTATGTGTGAGGATCCAGCATTCCTCCCTCCAGGGGATGCAGCCCTCACCAGACAACTGAACCTGCAGGCACCTTGATGTTGAACTTCTCTGGCTCCAGAACTGTGAGCAAAAACATTGGATTTGTACTGAATTAATGCCATTAGCGTTCCTGTTCCTCCAGCTTGCAGTGGCGGATCATAGGACTTCTCAGCCTTATAATCTCACAAACCAATCACACATAGTAAGTTTGTTCTATATGAGGACTCTTCAGAAAGTTCATAGGAAATGGAATACTCTGAAAAACTTGCATGGATTTTAAATGTTTTTACACCATAATAAACTTATCTTTTCATTCTGCTTTCCATTAAATCTTGAAGTGCTTCTCTCTCTCTCGCTCTTGCAGCATCCCTTATGGACGCTAGTTCGAGCCCCAGCTGCTCCACTTCTGATCCAGCTCTCTGCTATGGCCTGGGAAAGCAGTAGAAGATGGCCCAAGTCCTTGGGCCCCTGCACCCGTGTGGGAGACCCGAAGAGGCTCCTGGCTCCTGGCTTTGGATTGGTGCAGCTCCAGCCATCGTGGCCATCTGGGGAGCAAACCAGCGGATGGAAAACTTCTGTCTCTGTCTCTGCCTCTGCCTCTCCTCTCTGTAAGTCTGTCTTTCAAATCAATCATTTTTTAAAAACCAATAAAATGTAAATTCTATGTAAGTAGTTGTTCTACAGTATTGTTTAAGGAATAATGACAAGAACGAAAAGTCTGTACATGTTCAATACAGATGCAATATTTTTCCAAAAATATTTTTGATCTGTGGTTAGTTGAATGCACAGATGTAACATTTTTGATTATGTATGTATGTAGCCCACTATTTTTAAAGTGGCCTTCTCCATTATCTCACATAATTCCTAAAATAAATCTTGTGATTTAGGCAGGCCAGGGTCCTCCTTTTCATTTTTCTTCTCCATTGCTTCACCCCATCAGTCTCTTCATGGCACCTCATTTTACCACTGCCTCCAGGAAGCTTGCCTTGATTGGAGCCTGGGAGAGGTCTGTGCTCTCCCCAGAGGAGAGGCCTGAGAACACTGAATGAATGATTTGATGTTTTCCCAGTAGCATCACTCTCACATGGCAATGAGAGACAAAGGTTTGGGACTCTTTTTTTTTTACTACTTTACTTGAGTACAAAATGCTAAAGTTCAAAACTGTGAGCATATATGACATTTGAGGAAAGGGCACCATAAAAATTATTACCATGTCATTACCCCATTATTGCATCAGCTTTTTTTTTTTTTTTTCAGAAACAGGAAGGCAGGCACAACTGCAGAGCCTTTTATATGTTTGGCATAGATGCTTTTTTAAAAAAAAAAAGATTTTATTTACTTATTTGAGAGATAGAGTTACAGACAGTGAGAGGGAGAGACAGAGAGAAGGGTCTTCCTTCTGTTGGTTCACTCCCTAAATGGCAGCAACAGCTGGAGCTGCGCCGATCCGAAGCCAGGAGCCAGGAGCCAGGGGCTTCTTCCAGGTCTCCCACGTGGGTGCAGGGGCCCAAGGACTTGGGCCATCTTCCACTGCTTTCCCAGGCCATAGCAGAGAGCTGGATCGGAAGTGGAGCAGCCAGGACTTGAACCGGCGCCCATATGGAATGCCGGCTCCACAGGCAGAGGATTAACCTATTGCGTCACAGCGCCGGCCCCTGGCATAGATGCTTTTAAGCAGCACTTGCTGTATTTTTAAATGTGCTAAGAGAGTAGGATTTCTGGAGACCTGGAGACTAGTTTCCAGGTTTGCTATGGGATGAACTGTGTGGTGTTGTCTGATTTTTACATGTCTTTCCCTACAGGAGTCTAAAATGAAACCTTTTGTATAATGTCTATCCCTATGTGTTTTATGAACCTTGGGGAGCAAAAGGCCATTATTCAGGGGATTCAGGCTAAAATCCATCTTGCCATGAAAGAAGCAAAGAAGAGAGAAAACTGAAGAAGCTCTGAATCCTTAGTTTCCGGGTTTATAAAGGACTTCTGCCTGCCAAGGGCACCCCTAATTTAGCATTTAAGAGGAAGGTAGAAGAAAAGGGACCCTTTTTTGGTTTTGTAGGCAAAGTGTGCTGGGCGTTGTGCTGAGTGTTTTGTAGAACTTCCTCCCTTTATGGAATTTACAGATGAGAAAGCCAAGGCTCCGAGAGATTGAAGTGACCCCAAATGGTGGCCCAACCTGGAGTAAGACTTGAGAAATTGTGCTCGTTCTCAAAGGCCTTGAGAATTGTGCTAATTCTCAAAAAAAGCCTTGAGCTGTCTACTATAATTGCACCTGTTTCTAGAGCATTGTAGGTGCGATTCAAGTTAGTTCATTATTATATTCACGAGCTGAAGATACTAAGATATGTAAGGCAAGGCCCAGTGCAAAGGAATGAGATACACGTCTTGGTGACAGTGATAAAATGCAGGCATAGAGCAGTGTGCCCACTAAGGAGCTGATCAACAGTTTCCTAGGAAAGTCCTTTGGGACCATGGTAGGCGTGTGTATTAGTCAGCTTTATGTCACTATAACAAAATGCCTGAGGCAGCCTAACTTTATAGAGGGAAGTTGTTTATTTTGTGTCATGGTTTTGGAGGTCCATAGTCCAAGACAAGGTGAAGCTCCCATTGGTTCAGCCTCTGGTGATGATGTTTTTCTTTTTCTTTTTTTAAAGATTTATTTATTTATTTGAAAGTCAGAGTTACACACAGAGAGGAGAGGCAGAGAGACAGAGGTCTTCCATGTGTTGGTTCACTCCCCAAATGACCACAACGGCCAGAGCTGCGCCATTCCGAAGCCAGGAGCCAGGAGCTTATTCTGGGTCTCCCACATGGGTGCAGGGGCCCAAGGACTTGGGCCATCTTCTATTGCTTTCCCAGGCCATAACAGAGAGCTGGATTGAAAGTGAGGCAGCCAGGTCTCGAACCGGCGCCCATATGGGATGCCGGCGCTTTAGGCCAGGGCGTTAACCCGCTGCGCCACAGCGCCGGTCCCCTAGTGATGGTTTTCTTGCTGGCAGAGTCTTGAGTTAGCACACAACATCACATGATAAGAGACAGAACATACGTGTGTGTATGTCTATGTGATCTGTTATAAAGCCACCAGGATTTAATTATGGGAGTTCTACCTTAACCATCCAATCCAATCACCTCTCAAAGAACCCACTTCCAAACATCATAACTGGATTAATTTTCCATGCAATTAGTATCATTAGAATAAGACTTTGGGGACGAAAGCCCTGAATTTGAGGAGACAAATATCCAAATTATAGCAGATGGAGAAGCGAAAAACTCGAGTCATCTTGAGCTAGTGTCTCTTCTCTCCTACACTGTAGTTTGATGGAGAACCTCATATCAGTGTATGGTGAAAAGCAATATAGTAGGTCAGACAGAAGCTGGCATTTGGGACTGGAGCTGTGGTGTAGTGGGGAAAGCCACCTGCAGTGCTGGCATTCCATATGGGCGCTGGTTCAAGTCCCAGCTGCTCCTCTTCCAATCCAGCTCTGTGCTATGGCTTGGGAAAGCAGTAGAGGATGGCCCAAGTCCTTGGGCCCCTGCACCCACATGGGAGACCTGGAAGAGACTCCTGGCTTCAGATCTGCACAGCTCGGGCCGTTGTGGCCAATTGGGGAGTGAACTAGCAGATGGAAAATCTCTCTCTCTCTCTCTCTCTCTCTCTCATTGTGTAACTCTGACTTTCAAATAAATAAATAAATAAATCTTAAAAAAAGAAAGAAGCTGGCATTTGAGCATACAGAGGTTGGGCTCAAATTCTAGCTCTGGCATTTTTGAAGTATACTCCATGACACAAGGTACCTAACCTTTCTGGAGCCTTGGACTTGCTTTGTAAAAATACTAGGATAAAAATGTCAGCCTGATAGGATTGTTGTGAACTGGAAATCTCGAGGTCCTTTGTATTTTGATTCTGGTCTCTCCACAAATTAGGAAAATATGCAATTTCCATCCCAAGTCCTCCAGACACAGGGCCCTCTGAGGGTATAATCCATGGAAAGCCAAGCCAATAAAGCTGCATAATATCAGGGGGAAAGAGTCCAGGCCCAGGGAGCAGTCAGGCTGGGCATCATAAAATAAATAGAACGATCAGCACCAGGTTTCGCCCAGGACACTCAGGTGTAACAACCCAGTGACCTGTTGGAAAACAAACAAAATGGGTTGATTTGGGTGCTGATGACGAGGGGCAGAGCATTCATATTAATAATCTGGGGCTGGGAAGACAGACAATTAAGGGTTTAAAATCCAACCTAGTTAGGCAGAAGGCTGGCCCCGGAATGAGACTCCCCAAAGGCCCCCGGCTGCGCTCTATTTATTAGCTAATGAGGCAGATGGTTACTCAGCTCCAACTGGGCGAGGGGTTCAGAAGACAATTTCACCCCTCCATGGGCCAGCAGTAGCCATGTGTCAGCAATCAGGGAGGACAGCTCCTCTCTGAACCCTTTGTCTGAAATTGCAAGTGTGACAAGGTATTTGCTTCTCAGTTACTTAATAGTGACACTGTCCCCTTATCATGGCCATGATGCCCTAGGGGACAGTTCCCTGAATAACTCTGGATGGAGATGCCTCCTGGGAGGGCCACAGAGGATCTGTGGGTGTGTGTGCCAGGGGGACATAGGCTTATGGGTCCCAGTGAGAACACAGATTCTCCTTGGGCTCAGCAGTGTGAACACTGGGGGAAGGGCACATCCAAGATTCCCGGCTTTGCACAGACAGTGGGAGCAGGGGTATATGAGTAGGTGGATGTTTACCATGCTAACAACATTCTAGCTTTCTAAGTGACCTCAGCTCTAATGCATAAGCTGCATTGCTAGAAAGACTCACAGAGTTCAGCAAAGCAGGTAGATCCATGGGTATGGCTTATTACAGTGAAAGCCCACAGAGTAAAATCCATGATGGAGAAAGCTGCACACAGGGCAGAGCTGAGGAGGTGCCAGGCACAAGCTGCCCAGTTGTCCTCTCCCAGCGGACTCTTATGGACAGTGCTTGCTACTCCCAGCAATGCTGTGTAACAACGTGGGTCTCCGGAGGGCTGTCGGCTGCGGAAGCTCACTCACACTTTGGAGTCCAGGGTTTTTGTTGGTGGTTGCCCATGGAGGCATGGGATGCCCATGTGACTGACCTTGGTTACTTAACATCCAGCCCCCTAGATCCCCGCTCTGATACCACATGGTCCAAGACCATCAATCACACTATTAGCATAAACCGTCTGAGTGCCCAAGGGCTCACATAAACAAAGACACGCTGAGGCAGCATAGTCCAAGGGCTTAGAGGTCCCAGACCCCAGAGCAAGGGACCAAGTCTTTCCTCAGAGTGTGCAGGGTTTGTATGCACCCCTGTATGCAGGGATGCTAGTCTTGCTCCTTCCTGGAGAATTGGATTGGTTTGGCATGTGGCTTTAAACATGTATATGCTTCTTTTCTACTAAGCTGAAATCTCATTGGCATGCGATATGTGTCAGGCCTAGAGGTAGCTTTGCAAAGAGGAAATTGCACTGGAAATAGGAGAGAAAATATGTGTCACGTTAGAGGGCTGATTCAATTGACTGGAGCCCCAGACAAATCCCCCAGCCTCTTTGGTTCCAGTTTCATCCCATGTCCTATAGGATTGGCAACATTTAATCTACCTTCTGTGAGCAACACCTGTGCTTATCAGAAGGCCCAAACTGGGGCCAGTGCTGTGGTGTAGTGGGTAAAACCACCGCCTGCAGTGCCAGCATCCCATATGGACACTAGTTCATGTCCCGGCTGCTCCACTTCTGATCCAGCTCTCTGCTATGGCCTGGGAAAGCAGTAGAAGATGGCCCAGGTCCTTGGGCCCCTGCACCTGCATGGGAGATCCGGAAGAAGCACTCAACTGGGGAGTGAACCAGCGGATGGAAGACACCCCCCCCCCGCTTCTCCTCTCTCTGTGTAACTCTGACTTTCAAATAAAATAAATAAATCTTTAAAAAATACACAAATGAGATGTCCGTGATTACAACAAAAGTTTGCTATTCAATGAGCTGTCAAGGAAAACAATACCATATGATTCCTGATTGAGAACATGGGTTGGGGGGTCTGGCATTGTAGCATAGCTGGTAAGTTGGCATCCCATAGAGGTGCCAGTTCGAGTCGTGGCTGCTCCACTTTTGATCAAGGTCCCTGCTAATGGTCTGGGAAAGCAGCAGAAGATGGCCCAAGCCCTTCGGCCCCCACACCCACGTGGGAGACCTGGAGAAGCTCCTGGCTCCTGGCTTTGGACTGGTCCAGCTCCAGCCATTACAGCCATTTGGGGGGAGTGAACCCGCGGATCTCTCTCTCTCTCTCACTCTCTCTGTCTCTCTCTCTCCTTGTCTCTCTGTAACTCTGCCTTTCAAATAAATAATAAATCTTCCATTCTTGAAAGAGATTCATTTGAAAACCTCAAAGATGATTCAAAATGTTGTTACAATCCCTAAAGGTTGGAGGCAGAGGGCCTGTTCGTGCTACTCATCATATTCACTGAGTATATGACAAGTCCCCTCATCTTGGGGCTCCTGAATCTGCACTGGTTCAAACGATTCACTTTTGAAATTTCCAAAACAGGCTGGTCAGCATTATTCTTTTACCAATGAGGTCTGGAAGGGGCTGTCCTATACATCTGTGCCTGTGGGGAGCCATACTCTTCATTAAGACACTGAGCTTGCAACACAGGGTCAGGGAATGATAGGCAGCAGAACACCAGGAGGCACACAAATTAACCTATGGCATCCTTTTTTTTTTTTTAAAAAAAAGATTTATTTATTTGTTTGAAAGAGTTATACTCAGAGAGGAGAGGCAGAGAGAGAGAGAGAGAGAGAGAGAGAGAGGTCTTCCATCTGCTGGTTCACTCCCCAGTTGGCCACAATGGCCGGAACTGTGCTGATCCGAAGCCAGGAGCTTCTTCTGGGTCTCCCACGTGAGTGCTTTTACTGCTTTCCCAGGCCATAGCAGAGAGCTGGATTGGAAATGGAGCAGCTGGGTCTCGAACCGGCGCCCATATGAATATGTAGAAAACCTGAACAGACCAATAACAAGTAATGAAATTGAATCAGTCATAAAAAAACAAACAAACAAACAAACAAAACCCCAAAACAACAACAACAAAAAACCTCCCAACCAAAAGAGCCAAAGAAAAGGACCAAAAAGCATCACTGCTGAATTTTACCATACTTTTAAGGAAGAATTAACACCAATTCTTCTCAAACTATTTCAAAATTTTGAAAGGGAGAGAACCCTTCCAAATGCATTATATGAGGCAAGCATTACTTTGTTTCTAAAACCAGATAAAGACACAACAAAAAAAGAAATCTATAGACCAATATCCCTTATGAACACAGATGTAAAAATTATCAACATAATTTTCAACATAACACTAGTAAATGGAATCCAACAACACACCAAAAAGATCATTCGTCATGATCAAGTGAGATTTATCCCAGGGATGGTTCAACATATGCAAATAAATAAACAGTGCATCACATCAACAGAATGAAGGCTAAAAGCATAAGATCATGTCAAAAGATGCAGAAAAGCATTAGATAAAATTCAACATCCATTCATGATAAAAACTATAAACAAATTAATTATAGAAGGAATATATTTCAACTTAATAAAGGCTATTTATGACAAACCTACAGCCAGCATTATATTGAATGGGGAAAAACTGGAAGTATTTCCTCTAAGATCTGGAACCAAACACGGATGTCCATTCTCCCTACTCTTATTCAGTTTACTTCTAGAAAATTTTAGCTGGAGCTGTTAGGCAAGAAAAAGAAACAAAAGGCATACAAACAGGAAAAGAGGAAGTCAAATGATCCCTGTTTGCACATGTCATGATGCTATATACAGAGAAACTTAAAGGCTCCACCAAGAGACTATTAGAACTGATTAAAAAATTCAGTAATGGGCTCTTCAGAAGAGCCCATGAGAGTATTGTAGGCATGGAAAGCCAAGATACCATGGAAAAGAAAAAAAGAAGAAGACCTAAATGAAAGATCTCTGTTAGTGAGATCCCAGTGGAAAGAACGGGGCCATCAAAGAAGGAGGTACCTTTCTCTGAAGGGAGGAGAAAACTTCCACTTTGACTGTGACCCTATCGGAATAAGATCAAAGTCAGCGAACCCTAAAGGCTTCCATAGCCCTGGCAACTCATGACTAGAGCCTAGGGAGATTACTGACGCCATGAACAGGAGTGTCAAATTGTTAAGTCAGCAACAGGAGTCACTGTGTACTTACATCCCATGTGGGATCTGTCCTTAATGTGTTGTCTAATGTGCAGTGATGCTATAACTAGTACTGAAACAGTATTTTTACACTTTGTGTTTCTGCGTGGGTACAAACTGATGAGATCTTTACTAATTATATACTGAATCGATCTTCTGTATATAAAGATAATTGGAAATGAAAAAAAAAACCCTGGTGTTAAATTGGAAATGGCATAGAAAATTAATTTTTAAAAAAATATTATGTAGGATCTCTGCCTTTAATGTGCTGTACACTCTTATTTAATGCTATAACTAGTACTCCAACAGTATTTTTTTTTCACATTGTGTTGCTATATGGGGGCAAACTGTTGAAATCGTTACCTAATTTATACTAAACTGATCTTCTGTATATAAAGAGAATTGAAAATGAATCATGATGTGATTGGAAGGGGAGAGGGAGCGGGAAAGGGGAGGGTTGTGGGTGGGAGGGAAGTTTTGGGAGGGGGAAGCCATTGTAACCCATGAGCTGTACTTTGGAAATTTATATTCATTAAATAAAAGTTTAATAAAAAAATAAAAAATAAAAAAAATTCAGTAATGTTGTAAAATATAAAACCACAAAATCAGGAGCATTTTTATACTCCAATCATGAACTCACTGAGGAAGAAATTATATGAGCAATCTCTTTCACAATAGCTTTGAAAATACTTGAAATAAATTTAACCAGGGGTATGACAGACTTCTACAATAAAAACTACCTAATACTAATGAGAGAAATTGAAGATGACATGCAAATGAATGTAATGCCTTCATTTGTTCATGGAATGGATAAATTAATATTGTTCAATTGTTCATATTACCCAAAACGATTTACAGATTCAACATGTTCTCTGTCAAAATACCAATGACATTCTTCACAGAAATAGAAAAAAACACTTCTAAAATTTGTATGGAAGCACAAAAGTCCCTGAATATGCAGAACAATGATAAACAAAAAGAACTTATCTGCAGGCATCACCATACAAGATTTCATGACATACACTAGAGCAAGTGTAACCGAAAAAGCATGGTACTGGCATAAAAACAGACATACCAATGGTACAGAAGGGAGATCCCAGAAATGAATCCATGAACCTATAGCTAACTGGTCTTTGACAAAAGTGCTAAAAATATACACTGGAGAAAGGACAGAGCAGCATTACAGACAGAGGCAGAGATAGAGATAGAGAGAGAGAGAGAGAGAGAGAGAAAGAGAGAGAGAGAGAGGTCTTCCATCCAGTGGTTTCACTCCCCAAAGGCCACAATGGCTGGAGCACTCCCCAAAGGCCACAATGGCTGGAGCTGTGCGGATCCGAAGCCAGGAGTCTGCAACTTCTTCTGGGTCTCCCACAAGCACTTGGGCCATCTTCTGTTGCTTTTCCAGGTACATTAGCAGAGAGCTGGATGGGAAGTGGAGCAGCCTGAACTCCAACAGGAGCCCATACTGAATGCCGGCACTGCACACAGCAGCTTTACCTGCTATGCCATAGTGCTGGTCCCTCTGTTTGTTTGTTTTAAGATTTGCTTAGTGGGGCTGGCGCTGTGGCATAGTGGGTAAAGCCACCACCTGCAGTGCCAGCATCCCATATGGGCACCAGTTCTAGTCCCAGCTGCTCCACTTCTGATCCAGCTCTCTGCTAATGTACCTGGGAAAGCAGTAGAAAAATTGCTCAAGTCCTTGGGCCCCTGCACCCACGTGGGAGACCTGGAAGAAGCTCCTGTCCTGGTTTGGGATCGGCTTAGCTCTGGCCATTGCAGCCATTTGGGGAGTGAACCAGTGGATGGAAGACTTTCTCTCTCTCTCTCTCTCTCTCTCTCTCTCTCTCTCTCTCTCTCTCTCCGCTCTCTGTGTAACTCTGACTTTCAAATAAATAAAATAGGTCTAAAAAAAGGATTTGTTTAGTTATTTGAAAGTGAAAGTTGAGAGAGAGAGAGAGAGATAGAGTGAGCTCTTCCACTTGCTGGTTCACTCCCTAGATGGCTGCAATGGCCAGGGCGGAGCAGTGAGACAGGGAGAGACAGACAGAGAGAGAGAGAGAGAGAGAGAGAGAGAGAGAGAGAGAGATCTCTGTCCACTGGTTCACTCCCCAAATGGCTACAACAGCCAGGGCTGGGCCAGGCTGAAGCCAGGAGCCAGGAGCTTGATTTGAGTCTCCCACGTGGGTTCAGCGGCCCCTTGGGAGGGGTCCTGGTACTTGTGCCTCCTTTCATTGAATGCTTTAAAATTAAGATTTAACATAATAGGGGCAGCAATGGATATTACAGACATTGAGGACTGGACTAGCAGATAAGAGCTCGCTCTCCTCTCTCTCCCTCTTTGCCTTTAAAATGAATAAAATTTGCTTTAGAAAGTTAAAGCTGTGGGATGGGCATTTGGTACAGAAGGTCTGATATTTTCTGGCTTGCCCACACTCCATGTTTCAGTGTCTGAGTTTGAGCCCAGACTCTATTCCAATTCTGGATTCCTGCAGATAAACATGTGGGAGGCAGCAGGTGATGGCTCAAGCAATTGGGTCCCTGTACCCACGTGGGACACCTGGATTCAGCTCCTGGCACCTGGCTGCAGTGTAGTCCAGCACCAGCTGTTTCAGCAATTTGGGGAGGAAAACAGCGTATAGGAGATACCTGTTTGTTTGTCTCTCTATTCCCTCTGTCTTTCTGCCTTTTATTGGTTGTTTTTAAGATTTATTTTATTTATCTGAAAGATAGAGTGAAAAAGTGAAAGCGGTCTTCCATCTGATGATTTATCCCCCAAATGGCTACAACTGCTAGGGCTGGGCCAGGCTGAAACCTGGAGTCAGGAACTCCATCCGGGTCTCCTGTGTGGGTGACAGGGACCCAAGCACTTGGGCATCATTAGCTACTTTCTCAGACCCAGAAGAAGTTGCAGACTCCTGGCTTCGGATCCGTGCAGCTCCAGCCATTGTGGCCTTTGGGGAGTGAACCAGTGGATGGAAGACCTCTCTCTCTCTCTCTCTCTCTCTCTCTCTCTCTCTCTCTCTCTCTCTAATTCTGCCTTTCAAGTAAATAAAGAAATCTTTTAAAAAACAAACAAATAAATAAATCTTTGAAAAAACAGCCTCAGTAGGAAGCTGGATTGGAAACAGAGCAGCCAGGACTTAAACAGGGTGCTGGTGTCACAGGCAGTTGCCCAAGTCACTGTGCCACAGTGCTGGCCCCTCGGTCATGGAATTTATTTTTTTAAAGATTTATTTATTTATTTGAAAGAGTTACACACAGAGAGGAAAGGCTGAGAGAGAGAGAGAGAGAGAGAGAGAGAGAGAGAGAGAGGAGAGAGAGAGGTCTTCATCCACTGGTTCACTCCCCAATTGGTCGCAACGGCCGGAACTGAGCCAATCTGAAGCCAGGAGCCAGGAGCTTCTTCCAGGTCTCCCACATGGGTGCAGGGGCCCCATCTTCTACTGCTTTCCCAGGCCACAGCAGAGAGCTGGATCAGAAGTGGAGCAGCGGGAACTCGAACTGGCACCCATATGGGATGCCGGCACTGCAGGTGGAGGATTAACCTACTGTGTCACAGTGCTGGCCCTGGTAATATGTATTTTGCGGGAAGTCAAATGTATGTTAAAGGGTGTTTTTTTCTCTTAAAAAAGCGAGGAAGAGAAAGCTTAGCAGGAGAAACCAGATTGGCTGATTCTATTGTGCGGTTAGGAAACTAAAGAGAAATATATATTATGTTCCTGAGTGTCTATGGGCAATGGGCTCCACACCTCTCTGGATTAACTTTTTATTCCCACAATGGCCAGGAAGTTCTTCCAGCTATCTGGCTGAAATTCTTCCTGCTTTATTTTCACCCAGATTTTTAGATTTTTTCTTTTAAAAATTTTTATTTATTTTTCTTTTTTAAAGAGTTATTTATTTTTATTTGAAAGTCAGAGTTTGAGAGAGAGAGAGAGAAAGAGAGAGAGAGCAGTCTATCTACTTGTTCACTCCACAAATGGCCATGACAGCCTGGGCTGGGCCGGACCAAAGCCAGGAGCCAGGAACTTCATCCGGGTGTTCCACATGCATGACAGGGGCCAAACCTTTGTGCTG
Source organism: Lepus europaeus (assembly GCF_033115175.1). NCBI lineage: Eukaryota > Metazoa > Chordata > Mammalia > Lagomorpha > Leporidae > Lepus > Lepus europaeus. The sequence continues at coordinate 100,588,338 of NC_084850.1, read as the reverse complement.
TCTTCTGCTGCTTTCTCAGGTGCATTAGTGGGGAGCTGGATCAGAAGTGGAACAGCTGGGACTGGAAATGGTTCTCGTATGGGATGCTGGTGTTGGAGGCTGTCGGGGCTAGTGGCCCTGGCCCGACATGAGATGCAGCAGGCTGAGGCTGTCCCTTATCTAATCCTGTTTCCTGTGCTTTTGTTCTGTAGGCACAAGATTTTTCATCCCACATTCCTGCAGGCAGGATGTGACTTCTGATGAAGGTGTATGATGTTCTTTGCTCTATCTGCAGAGCTTGTACCCTGATCTTTGCTACCTTGTAAACTTGTTTCCTTCCTGTGCTATGCATGATTGCACACAATGAATGTTATCTGTATGGGGCCTGGGGTATATATCCTTGTGTTTCTTGGTGCTCGTGGCTGGAGGCTGAAGAGTTTCCCCAGGGAGACGGCCTCCAGTCCCTCATTGCCGGGCCCCCTACTTTGGCTTGGAACTCGACGAGGCAATGCTGCATGTCTCCCTGTGGTTTGTCGGGTGGCCTCCGACAGGAGGCGGTGGCCCCTAATTTCTCCTTGCTTTTCCAAGTGTAACTATTCTTGTCTCAGGGAATGGTTTATCAATATCATCTCAGACATTTTTATGCTGGGATTTTATATTGCTGTGATCACCAGGCTCAGAATTTGCTAATTTATTTCCCAGAATTGCCTCTGTCTTCTCTATATTCTTTGTCATTTTTTCTGTTTAGATAAAATGTTTACATATTTAGGATTTTTTCCCCGAGTGTTCCCTTCTTCAGATTTCTTTTTAGTGGCCTAACATTTTTATTTTTTTTAAGATTTTATTTATTTATTTGACAGACAGAGTTACGCACAGTGAGAGAAAGAGACAGAGAGAAAGGTCTTCCATCCATTGGTTCACTCCACAAATGGATGCAACGGCCAGAGCTGCACCCATCCAAAGCCAGGAGCCAGGAACTTCTTCCAGGCCTTCCACGTGGGTGCAGGGACCCAAGGACTTGGGCCATCCTCCACTGCTTTCCCACGCCATAGCAGAGAGATGGATTAGAAGAGGAGAAGCCGGGACTAGAACCAGCACCCCAGGCAGAGGATTAACCTAGTGCCCCACGGAGCCGGACCCCAGCCTAACTTGAATTACTTTCCTAGATCACTGTAGATGATCTGTGTTTCCACATAAAACAGTACCCAAGCCAAGTGGCTCCAGCAAAACCACTCTAAAATCATTGATAGATGGAAAAATGTATGTATCCTTTCTAGATGGGAATCTGAAGGAGACAGAGGGGCTGACCCATTCGGAATCTCCCGGCTGTTAGGGACCCACACAGAACTGGGCAGCGTGTTGGTGCTCCAAACTCCGATGGGGAAAACCTAATCCCTAAGGTGATGGTATTTGGAGCTGGGGCCTTTGAGAGGTAATTAAGTATTGACAGTGGAGCCCTCATGATGGGATTAATGTGCTCATAAAAAAAAGACACAAGAGCACTTGCTTCTTTGCTCCGCTGTGTGAGGATACAAGATGCCTGTCTGCAAACCAGGAACCACATCAGCCTGCACCTTGACCATGCACTTCCGGAGCTGGGAGAAAGCCTATGGTAATTGAGCGCAGCCTGCACTAGGGCCATGGACTTGACAATTCTGTCTTTAGAGTATTCCCAACCGCTTTCTTCAGCCACCCTTGCTGCCTTCCCCTTCTCCTTCTGAGCAACTGTGTTCCTGGAACGGACCCGGGTTACTTTCAGCATGTACTTGCATTTCAGAGCAAGCGTTATTCCTCTCTGGGAGATTCTTGCTGAAACTCCTGTCTATATTTATCCAACGGAAAGGGTTGTTCCATTCAGAGGAAAAGCAGGCACAAATGAGCTGGCACCTCAGGGAGGGTATGGTTTGGGTCCTCTCAGAGCACGGCACATGCTGCCTCATGGCGGTCATGTATTCTGTTTCTCTCTATATCCTCGTCCACACAAGTGATTGAGGCTGTGCAATCAGACACACTGGGTCTCCAAACCTTAGGCCTTCCCAGAGACTGCTGGGAGAGCTTGGGTGGGTTACTCTGAGCCTCAGTGAAGTTGTTTGCTGCCGGCAATCCCTACTTGAAAGGCCTAAATAAGTGGGGCGGGCACTGTGGCGCAAGGGGTTAACGCCTTGCCCTGAAGCACCGGCATCCCATATGGGTGCCGGTTCTAGTCCCGGCTGCTCCTCTTTCAGCTCTCTGCTATGGCCTGGGAAAGCAGTAGAAGATGGCCCAAGTTCTTGGGCCCCTGCACCCATGTGGGAGACCCGGAAGAAGCTCCTGGCTTCAGATCAGCACAGCTCTGGCTGTTGCGGCCAACTGGGAAGTGAACCATTGGATGGAAGATCTCTCTCTCTCTCTCTCTCTCTCTCTCTCTCTCTCTCTCTCTCTCTCCCTCTCCTCTCTATGTGTAACTCTGACTTTCAAATAAATAAATAAATCTTAAAAATAACATAGTGCCCAGACTGCAGGACTCTGTAACTCCCCTTTCCTCCCTGCTTCAAGGTCAAAACCTGGGAGTCTGGCCACGTTTTCATTGACGTCTCTACCTTCAGTCCAAGTCCCTGGGGCACAAAGAAAAGGAAAAGAAAGTGACTGTGGGATGGCTGTAATTTATTACAAATCAATAGGCCATGAGAAATCTCAGATACGCCGCCGGTACTAGGTTGAATTGTGTCCTCCAAACATGTGTGTCCAAGTCCTGAGTGCTTGTGCCTATGAATGTGACTTTACGTGAACGTAGGGTCTTTGCAGCGCTAACTACGTTAAGATGAGATTGTCCTGCATTCAGGGCTCTAAAACGCAATGCTTTAGAGAAAGGAGAGGGAAATTCAAGACTCAGGCAGACAGAAGAGGAGGCAGCGGGAAGAATGAGGCCAAGACAGGAGTGATGTTGCCACGAGCCAGAATATCTGGAGGCACCAGAAGCTGGATGAGGTGAGGCAGGCGTCTCTGCTGCAGGCTTCAGAGGGAGCAGGACCCTGCCAACACCTTGATCTTGGCCTTCTGCCCCCCACCCCCGCCACAATCGGAGGAAATCAGTTTCTATTGTTTTCAGCCATGATGTTTGTGGTACTTTGTTATGGGAGCGAGCTAGGGGAAAAAAGAGCTATGGGAAGCAAATTCAGTGCCTGAAGGAAGGACGAGTCTTCCTGCATGGATATGTTCAGAGAAACCAGTATCTGTGTTTGCCAGAGCATTCCCATCTGGTGTGTCCAGAGCATCAGGAGAGCCAGGACCCCCGCCCTCCCTCCCCCAGCAGCCATCTGGTCTTCTCTCCTTGGCTCCAGGCAGAGTTGGCACCTGCACATGGATGGCCCCACCCCATGCCCAGGGTACGTGTGGTGACATTCCCAACTTCGATGCCTTGCAGCGGGGGCACCTGTGCACCTCCTCCCATGCAGTCAGAATAAACATACAGCCGCCCTATGGCTATTCTTTTAGAAAGGTGTGGCCCAAAGCACAACGGCTGGTGTGGCAAATTCTGCTGCTCCAGGAACACAGATCATCAGCTACCGCAGTGCTGAGCAAGAACTGATACTTTTTTTTTCTTTGACCAACAGATTTCTTGAAATTGCTTTTGATAAAATAGGATCCCCATTCATTTTCTTTCAATGCATGGTGTCTATCAATTGGAATGGAAAGAAGAAAGCCATTGCCAGCTATTGCTTCTATTGAGTATGAGTAGATGTAGATATTTATGATTTCCCCGCGATGCAAATGAAAGGAAGAGTTGCAATGCTCAGTATACATATTTTGAGGGGAAGACAAACAAGAAAAAAGCCTTGGTGGCTCACAGCTCTGCATCTCTGCCTGCTGGGCTCTGGGTGTGTGCGCACCAGGGAGCACTGAATCTTGAAGCCACTTTGGTAGCTCAGCTCTGTAGTTTCGTTTGAGGAGGAGGGAGTTGAACATGTGGAAGCTTTTTGTTTTAATATTTATTTGAGGGGCCTGCACTGTGGTGCAGCTGGTTAAAGCTGGGCCTGCAGTGCCGCCATCCCATATGGGTGCCGGTTCAAGTCCCAGCTGCTCCACTTCCGACATAGCTCTCTGCTGTGGCCTGGGAAAGCAGTAGAAGATGGCCCAAGTCCTTGGGCCCTTGCACTCACGTGAAAGACCCAGAAGAAGATCCTGGCTCCTGGCTTTGGATCAGCGCAGCTCTGGTCATTGCAGCCACTGGGGGATTGAACCAGCGGATGGAAGACCTCTCTTTCTGTCTCTACCTAATTTTATTTGAAAGAAGAGAGAGAGAGAGAGATCTTCCATTTGCTGGTTCACTCTCCAAATGGCAGGGGCCAGGAGCTCCTTCTGGGTCTCCTATGTGGATGCAGGGGCCCAAGCATTTGTTCCATCTTCCACTGCCTCCCCAGGAGCATTAGCAGTAGCTGGATTGGATGTGGAGCAGCTGGGATTCGAAGTGGTCACTCTAATATGAGATGCCAGTATCACAAGTGATAGCTTAACCAGCTGTGCCATAATGCCGGCCACATATGGAAATTTTGATAGTGAATTTAACCTTCTTTTCTCAGAGAGATAAAGGGCCCACGTTCCAGAATGATCCCATCTGTCTGTCCCTGTCAGAGGAGCTAGCCATCAGGGACTCATCACAAACATGGGGTATGTGAGCAGAATCTCCAGCCCGTGTTCCCACACAGGACTCTGAGTAATCCTCATCCTGCTTATGCTTCCATTTAATGCCTTTTAATGGGGTAAACTCACCACTAATAATAAGCAGGAACTATTTGTCATCTTTAACCAACCCCTGGGAGGGTAACCAAAACCTCATTGAATAGAAAGGTTTGGACCGGACTGGGGAAATGAAATCCTCTGTGTATACATGTGAATATATGTAAGTATACTTAACAATCCTATGAGTGCACTGTGCAGTCATACTGGAGGATACAGTGCGTGAGTGCTTACATCTTGTTGTTCATGTGAGATAGCTTATATGGTTGAAAATTGCCATCCCTATAAGTAACGTATTTGTTCAGATTGGACGAAGTATGGACAAGAACCATAAAAATGGTAGGAAGAATGAAGTCAAGGCTCAAAGAATTTTGCACGTGTAGCTCCAGAAAGCTGCTGCTAAGGTGAGGTGGGAATCTGAAGGGTTGTGAAAGAGGGCGCTACTGAGACGGAAATGCACAGAAAGGAGTTGGGGCGTGTCTTAGTCTGCTAGGGCGGCCAGAGCAAAACACCACAGACTGGGTGGCTGAAGCCCCACAGATTTGTTTGCTCACAGTTCTGGGGGCCGGAAGTCCGAGATCACCATCCTGGCCCATCTGGTTTCAATGAGGATTACCTTTCTGACTTTTACACAGCCAGCTTCTCACTGCCTTTTTTTGGTTTTGTTTTGTGAGTACAGAATAGGAGAGCAAGCTCTGTGATGTCTGTTCCTATCAGGGCATTCATCTATTGGATTAGGGCTCGACGCTTAGGACCTTGCTTTACCGTAATTACTGTAATTACCTCCTGGTAATTACATTGAGGGTTAGGGTTTCATGAATGGGGGGAGGTGGAGCACAATTCAGTCCATAGCAGAGTGGATGCTACAGGTAGTTGCACCTTTCAGGAGGGAAAGTGGGGACAATGGCTATTCCTGGGGAAATAAAAGCTCATCGAGCTAGTCCAGGTCCCTAACATGTTGTAGGCAGGGCCTTCTTCCCTTCTGGTCTTTGAAGATGTGGAGGAGGGAAGGGCTGGGATGCCTGGGACATGATATCATTCGATGAATGCTTTAATACGGTAACTCCCACCCCCAGAGGAATCCCAGTGTTTCCTTATTAGGCAGACGGAAAGAGAAGGAGGACTGGAAGAAGAAACTGGAGCCACAATCTCCCATTACTGGCAATTTGTTCAGGTCAGCAAAAGTTCTGATGTCACGGCTATTAAGTAATTTGCCATCAAAGTTTAGTGTGAAGCCAGGTGACTGTGTAAGAACTAATCTAGGGGCCGGCGCCGTGGCTCAACAGGCTAATCCTCCGCCTTGCGGCGCCGGCACACTGGGTTCTAGTCCTGGTCGGGGCACCGATCCTGTCCCGGTTGCCCCTCTTCCAGGCCAGCTCTCTGCTGTGGCCAGGGAGTGCAGTGGAGGATGGCCCAAGTGTTTGGGCTCTGCACCCCATGGGAGACCAGGAGAAGCACCTGGCTCCTGCCATCGGAACAGCGCGGTGCGCCGGCCGCTGCGCGCCTACCGCGGCGGCCATTGGAGGGTGAACCAACGGCAAAGGAAGACCTTTCTCTCTGTCTCTCTCTCTCTCTCACTGTCCACTCTGCCTGTCAAAAATAAAAAAAAAAACTAATCTAGGAACAGAAATAGAATACCTATATATTTTTTTTCTGCCTGAAGAATTTTTTTTCTGTTATTTGATTTAAAGGCCAAAGACTCTTCCCCATGTCACTGAGAAGTCGAAAGCTTTTATGAAAAAGTCATCAAAGTGTTGAGTTGAATGGCTGACAGGGAAGCCAGCTGGGCCGATTTAAATCCCTACCAGACCCAGCTTCCTGAGCGAAAATGACATGTAAAAAAACCCAGCAGCAAAGATCCCACAGAAGCCACCATGCCCGATGCTGCCCTCAAAGGGGATACAAAGAAACATTCCTCTCTTATTACGATTGTGCAGCTCTCATGGGCTTCTCAAAAATGACTCAGGCCACTTTGGAGCCCAGACTGACGCACATAGTTTCTGGCATCTTAGGAGAGACAATTTCCATGTTTGGTAGATGCCCTTTGCCTTCTCGCTTACAAAGGTCAGAGGCTGTGGCTGGCGCTGTGGCGTAGCAGGTAAAGGTGCCATCTGTGACGCCAGCATCCCATATGGGTGTTGGTTCCAGTCCTGGCTGCTCCACTTTTGATCCAGCTCCCTGCTAATGTGCCTGGGAAAGCAGCAGAGGATGGCCCAAGTGTTTGGGCCCCTGCAGTCACGTGGGAGACCTGAAAGAACCTCCTGGCTCCTGGATCTTGGCTTCAGCCTGGCCCAGCTGTGGCCATTATGGCCATTCTGGGGAGTGAACCAGCAGATGAAAGATCTCTCACTGTCTCTCTCTCTCTCTTTCTCTCTCTCACTCTGTCTTTCAAATGAATACAATATTTTCTTTGAAAAAGAAAAGTCAGAGGCTAAAAGAATATTTCTGTTCTTATCTCACCTTCATCCTTGTTTGCTAACCTGATATTTGCCAATTTAGGTCAAAAGGAAAGCAGTTAGAACTTTGACCTTCTATTGTTGGACAAACACCAACCTATGCACCGAGGGCTATCTGAATATTTGTAAATTCATCACTGAGAGACAGAATTGGTACATATTTCCAGATGATCTTCTTCTCTCAGTGCATATATACATTACACACACACACACACACAAAGTCTTCCCTAGTTTTCCTTCGGGGATCGGTTCCAGGAGCCCCCATGAATACTAAAATCTGCAGATTCTCAAGTCCCCTGTGTAAACGGTGTAGTATCTGCATAGAAGTAACACAATCATCCAGTATCCTTTATATATCATCTCTCGTTCACTTATAATCCCTAATGTATAAATGGTATGTGAATAGTTGTTATGCTATATAGTTTAGGGAATACTGACAAGAAAAAAAAGTCTGAACAGGGACGTGTTCAGTACAGACACAACATTTATTTCAAATAATTTTGGCCCACGGCTGTGTGAACTAGCTGTGGAAACTGCAGCTAGAGGGCTGATTGTATATGTAGAAATGAGACGGACAGAAGGCAGGAAATAGAAACCAACTCATCAGTCTATATTATGTCATGGTAGAAAAGGAGATTGGAAAGTAGGTTCAACCTTACTGGAACCCAGCTGGTCTGATCCTAGGGTTGCTCTCACTAAGTCTCAGGGCATCTGTCTGTACATCCAGGGAAGAAATTCATCTAGAACCATCTAGATTCTGCAGTCCTAAGTAGGGTGATAGAACACTCTTACATACTTAGATCGCCACCTGGAGGGTGCATTCTGTAGGTATTTCCCATTTAGGTGATGGGAAATTTGAAGCCATGCACGGTTTTGAAAGGCCCAGAGCAACCAAGGATGGAGTCTCATCTCCAATTCAAGACTTCTTTCCTGGCATTTTGCTGCATTAGTTTAATGAATCCAAGCATTTTAGGGTATATGTTAACATTGCATCGGCCATTCAAAATGCCACTCTGAATGATGTCACTGACTGGGCAAAAATATTACATTATTAAAATATCTGGCAGAGTTTTTTTTTTTCCTGGCACAGTTTTGACAATGAGATTTATACTCCCAGAGAGCAGAGATAATAGCAAGCACACGACGCAATGTCGTTTTGCTTTACTTATTGCCTGTCTATTACCAACAGTTTGAAGCCGTTTAGACTAAAATCATGGGGATATTAATCTTGAAAAACCCAGGAGGAGGTTTCAGAACACCCTGTGGGTAACAAAATATCCAGGAGGAAAATTTGGGCAGGCAATGCTCTGAGAAGCACCTCTAAACTAAGACTGGTGCTAATTAATCTCCCTCTGACCTTTCTTTTTCCTTCTCCCTCCCTCCTTGATTTGTATTAAGTTTTTCTCATTTTTTAATCAATTTTTTTTTCATTCCAATTTTATCTGGTTTAGGGCAAATTGAGCCAGGCTTCTGAAACCTGAAGCCAAAAGCATCCTGAAGGATACATCATTGAATTTGTATGGCAATCCATTAGGCAGGGGCAATTATTAACCCCACTTTACATATGAAGAAACAGAGGCAGAGATGGCTTGAAAATTTGCCTCAAGTCACACAAGTGCTAAAAGGTGGGGCCAGGATTTTGATCAAGGGAGTCTGGGGGCTGGCGCCACCTAGCGATGCCAGCATCCTAGATCAAGTGCCGGTTTGAGTCCCAGTTGCTCCGCCTCTATCCTGCTTCCTGCTAAATGTGCTTTAGAAGGCAGCACATGATGGCCCAAGTACTTGAGTTCTCACCACCCACCTGGGAGACCCGGATGGAGTTTCTGGCTCCTGGTTTTAGTCTGGCCCAGATCTGTCATAGCTATTTGGGGAGTGAACCAGCAGAGGGAAGATTCACTCTCTCTCTTTCTCTCTCATTTTGCCTCTTAAATAAATAAATAGTTAAAAAATAGATAGTCTGAATCCAGTGGCTACACTGTGAATTGTAACACATACTGGAAAAGTATGAAGTCAGACTATGAACAGGATGTGTTGGATTTAAAAAAAAACACATTGATCTTGGCTATTAGACTATGCTATGATGAAAGTGATTATGATCATGATAATGGCAATAACAGTAACAATTTTATAGCTGATTTGTTGAGCTTTAATAATATGCCAAGCATTAGTCAAAGCATTTTTTAAAAAATCAACTCACTAAGTTTTCATGAAAAACTTTATGAAACAAGTACTTCCATTATCCATAGTTTAGAAATATCCACTTTTATTCAGAGTCATAAACTGATGTACAGTTCATTTCCCTTTAACGAGTTTAATGAAGATATAATTCACATACCATAAAATTTCACTTTACAGGGTGCATTTCAGCTATTTTTGGTGTGTCTACCATGTTATACAGACCTTACCACTAATTCGGAACATTTTCGTCACTCTGAACAGAAAGCCGGTATCCATTAGCAGCGTTCTCATTCCCTCCTCCTGCCAGGCCCTGGCAACCACTAATCTACTTTCTGTCGCTATGGATTTACCTATTCTGGACATTTCACATCAATAGAATCATGCAGTATGTGACCTTTTGTGTCTGACTCTTTTCGCACGGAACAGAGAAAAACAGCTACCATTTATTGGTTGCCATGACTACCATGTCCTAAGCACTGTTATTGAGAGCTCTGTGTGCATTATCTTTAATCTTCCCAATAACCCAGTAGCAGACTAGAGCTAGCATCTTCATTTTAATGAGACTGAAGCACAGAGCTGTTCAGTGACTTGTGGAAGATGCAAAAGCTCATAATTGGTAGAGTTAAAACAAACCCAGGTCTGTCTGTATCTCTTTTTAAGAAGCTACAGCTTTTTAAAAAGATTTATTTATTTATTTGAAAGGCAGAGATACATAGAAGGAGAGAGAGAGAGAGAGAGAGAGAGAGAGAGAGCGCTCTTCCATCCAGTGGTTCATTTCTCAAATGGCTACGATGGCCGGAGCTGGGCTTACCCGAAGCCAGGAGCTTCTTCTGGGTCTCCCACGTGGGTGCAGGGGCATAAGTACTTCTACTGCTTTCCCTGGGCACATTAGCAGGGAGCTGGATAGGAAGTGGAGCAGCTGGGACTGGAACTGGTGCCTATATGGGATGCCAGCACCACAGGCAGAGGCTTAACCTCCTACGCCACAGTGCATCTTTTTTTAAAGATTTATTTTTATTTATTTGAAAGTCAGAGTTACAGAGAGAGAGAGAGAGAGACAGGGAAAGGGAGAGGGAGAGGGAGAGAGAGAGAGAGAGAGAGCGAGCGACCTTCCATCCACTGATTCATTCCTCAGATGGCTGCAATGGCTGGAACTGGGCCAGGCTGAAACCAGTAGCCTGGAGCTCCAACTGGGTCCCCCATGTGGCTGGCAGGGGCCCAAGCATTTGGGCCATTTTCCACTACTTTCTCAGGCACACTACCAGGGAAACAGATAGGAAGAAGAGCAGCCAGGACTTGAACTAGCTCTCCGATGTAAGCTGCCAGCATCACAGGTGGCAGCTTAACCTGCTCTGCCACAATGCCAGCCCCAGCTGTCTGTATGTACATCCCATACCCTTGGCACTCCATCCATCTACATCAAGGTCACATGAATATGGGTTAGTAATGTGGTGGCAAAGGAGGTGAATCCACCTGATGGAAAATACAGTGCCAAGCTCTCGCAGACTTGGGATCTTACAGTGGGGTGAGTGCCTGAGATAGAGTATCTCCAGCACTTGTGCTTTTGACCTCAGCGAATTTGTCTATTGAGGTCCTGCTTGCCCTCTGCTCTCTGGAACTCTCAGAGATAGAAGCTGCACCCCTCAGTTTTATTCAATTTGGACATGAAGGTTGAAGGGCTTGTATGGTGAAAGTTCTATATATATTTTTTGATTTGGCTTTGAGTTACATGTGGACTTATGCCAGAGTGAGTCTAGAGTTCTACGAAGCTAAGAGAGAAAAAACAAGCAATGGGATTTCTTCAAGCATTTCCTCAAAGTCTGCAGCTCGGGCACATTTCCTTGTGGGGCTTATTGAATGACACCAAGTCCTCTTCTCTGGATATGTACCGGAGGCTGATGGCTGACTCACGGGAAGAGATTCTGGGATTGCCTAATGGTTTGGTGCACAGAGAGACATGTACGCTGTTGACTTACATTGACACTTTGGCCAACATAAAAACTCTTCTGGGTGTGGCCAGGGAGATCTGGAGGGATGTACTTCCAAAAGAAAGAATTGCGTGTAACTGATCAAACCGAGATTTGCACCACCAAGTGGTGAGAATTATTCTTTGACGGTGTTGAAGGATGTTATGTAAAAGGAGAAAGCTGTATCTTAAAGCACAGACTTAGAATGTTGGAGCTGGAAGCAGCTCACAAAGCTCAGTATTTAGCCCTTCTTCTTAGAGACAAACAAGTTTACCAAGTCCACGAAAGGAGTGTGGCATGGAGGAGGAGCATGTGGCGAATCTGTGGGTGCCAAGGAGACAGTTGAGGGGTTGCTTTACCTAGTAATGCCTTGAATCCAGTGGTCCCTGAATATCAGCGACACAGCAACATACTAGGGGGCCTCACTGATCACCAGTGCTCATTGTGTCACAGACTTTATGCCATTACTGCTGCTGTTGTCACTGGCTCTCTTGGATGAAAATTTGCCTTCTGCTGGGTGGGCTCTAGTCGCTACCAAGAACACGGTAGTGGTGGTGATGATGGTGACAGAAACTCTCCAAAAACCCAGAGAGTAGTGAAAAGTTTTGTGTTCTTGTAATTTGCAAACTGCTACTCCTCCTCAAAGCCATCCCTCTGTCGTGTCTTCTTTTCCCTCTAAAGCACCACAAGGGACAGCAAAGGTCCACGGAGCAGGATCAAAATACACAACACTAGGATTAGTTCTCCCAAGAGCTCTTTCATTTTTACACTGTACGAAAGCAGATGTTTATAACAACCCTTACTGACAATGAAGAACTCAATGGTGTTTTCTGTGTTCACAAAAGTGGAGTCTACTTTTTACAAATAGTGCCTTGCAAAAAAAAAAAAAAAAAAAAAAGTCTGCTTCAGTAACTTGGAAAATGCAGGCCCTGCCATCTCATTTCTCCAGAGGGCTGAACTGATTCGCTGTCACTGCAGCTGGCGGCCTCTAAGAGTCACTGTTGAGTTCTCATGGGAATTAAGAAGCTGGCAGAAAATGAATGAGTTTGGAGGGAAACTTTTACCTCTTCGGTGGCTTAGGTGTTTCTTTCTTACCTTTGTGGTGAGAACGGTACAGATCCCTGTATACTCTTTTTTTAAAATTTTTTACTTTATTTTATCTTTGACAGGCAGAGTGGACAGTGAGAGAGAGAGAGAGAGAGACAGAGAGAAAGGTCTTCCTTTTGCCGTTGGTTCACCCTCCAATGGCCGCCGCGGCCAGCACACCACGCTGATCCGAAGCCAGGAGCCAGGTGCTTCTCCTGGTCTCCCATGTGGGTGCAGGGCCCAAGGGCTTGGGCCATCCTCCACTGCACTCCCGGGCCACAGCAGAGAGCTGGCCTGGAAGAGGGGCAACCGGGATAGAATCCGGCGCTCCGACTGGGACTAGAACCCGGTGTGCCGGCGCCGCAAGGCGGAGGATTGGCCTGTTGAGTCACAGCGCCGGCCAGATCCCTGTATACTCTTCACCCAGCTTCCCCTTGCCTTATATAACCACAACATATTTATCGAAAGTAAGGCATTCATCTAGGTACAATATTCTTAACCCAACCATGAAATTCAATCCAATTTCTTGGTTTTTCCAGTTCAGTCCTTTCCCTGTTCCAGAGCCCAGTCCAGGATTTCACAGTGCATTGGTCATCTCAGGCCTCCTCATTCCCCTGAAGCCCCTGACAGTTCCTAGGCCTTTCCTTGCCTTCTGTCATGACCTTGACAGTTTTGAAGACTAGTGGTCAGGTATGTTGCAGACTTTCCCTCAATTTGGGTTTGTCTGCTGGTTTGTCATGATTAGAATGAAATAGAAGCATCTCAAAATTAAGTTGAAATAAACTGAAGTTAGGTCCCTTTTAGGGTAAAATTTAAGAGAGGGAGAGTCACTTTACTTTGGCCTCCTGCTTCTTCCCTCAGTGTCTTCTGGCCCCATCTCCAGCTCACTACTCTACCTTCAGTGCCAAAACCTTACAAGCACTTGCTCCTGTGTCTAGTCCAATGATGCTGCCTTGGGGCACTGCAGAAGGAAAATTCCTTCTTCCTTCCCCTTCCCGCCCTCCTTCCTTCCCTGCCTCTCTCCTTCTTATTTTCTTTAACAAACATCCTCAAACTCTAGGAAGGCATTCCTATCTCCTACGTCAAAAGGAGCACAGTGCTCCTTTAAAAAATGTGTGGTAGGTTACGCCATAGCCTGCAGTGCCGGCTTCCTGATATGGGCACTGGTTCCAGTCCTGGCTGTTCCACTTCCAATCCAGCTCTCTGCTAATGTGCCTGGGAAAGCAGCAGAGGATGCTTCAAGTGCTTGGGCCCCTGCACCCATGTGGGAGACTTAGATGAACCTTCTGGCTCCTGGCTTTGGCCTGGCCCAGCCTCAGCCATTGCAGCCATTTAGGGGGTGAACTGGCAGTTTGAAGATTCTCTCTCTCTCCCTCTCTCTCTCTCTCTGTCTCTCATTTTCTCTCTGCAACTCTGCCTTTCAAATAAAAATAAATAAAGGTTTGAGCAGAGGGGGGCAGTCTCTCCTACAGCTGTAATTCATCAGTACATTACTTACTGTGTGAAAAATAATCAGGTCCTATTAGCAAAGTATTAAGCCCGCAATGTTTGTACTGGATTCTGGGGGAGCTTCCTGAGGTTGCCCTCCAAGTGGGTGACATCATGTTTCATCACAGTGGTTCTGCTTTCTTCCTGCTATTGGTAGAGGTGAAACAGCAACTCACAGCTTTCTGAAGTTGCCAAAGACACTAAGAACTACATTAATCCCTTCCAAAAGTGGTGCATATGTGATAATCTCTCTCTCTCTCGCTCCTTCTCTCTCTCTCTCTCTCTCTGTCTCTCTCTCTCTGTGTGTGTGTGTGTGTGTGTGAGTGTGTCTCCCTGTCTCTTTGTCCCTTGGCCTTTCAAATAAATATATAAATATTTTTTAAAGAAAAATCCCACTAAAAAGACACAGCTTTGCCATAGTTGTAAATATTAGGAATAATTACACTTTGGAATTTGCAGTTTCAAAGAGAGGTGTCCCACAATGGCTTTGGCACTGGCAACATCACTGAGAACCCCAAATGGGTGTTTTAGGAAGAAGCAAACCCACCTGGAAGTTGAAGTGCTGACACGGCCTCTAAAAACAACCAGACAGAATTTCTCTCCCTCTCCTACTGGTCTATGCGTGTGTGGAGAATGCATTACTAGGTTAATGGGTTATCTCCAGAGTGAGTCTGTTGTAAGAGCCAATTTGACTCTGTCTGTTATATCTATCCCTCTTGTTGTGCGGTGCCCTGCACTGCCTTGGGTCTCTGCACAGAGCAGTTACCAGTAAGAAGGCATGTCCAGAACTGTGACTTGAACAAGACTTTAGTCTTTATAAAGTGCCCAGTCTGTGATAGTCAGTTACAGCAACAGAAAACAGACTAAGATGGGGGTCACCCACCATCATGGATAAAAGGAGACAGAGAGAGAGAGTGAGAGCAAGAGCAAGAGACAGAGAGAAATGATCACCAGGGACCACTTTTGGAAGGGATGAATGTAGTTCTTTAAAGACCAGGTGAGTTTTCTTGAGAGAGGTTTGTTCCAAAGCAAGGCGAACCCCATGGCTGTTTTCCCTTTCGACTTCTCCACCGGGGTGTGACACAGCCATGGAGGTCCTCACCAGATGTGGTTGCTGGATCTAACCTCTGGAACACCGAGCCAAAATAACCCTCTTGTCTTTATAAAGTACTGAGCCTTGTGTGCTTTGTGATAGCAACACGAAATGGACTAAGATGGGGCTCTGTTGTGAATAATCACCAGGGACACCGAAATGGTTTGCCCATTATCTCATTGCCATGGGAAATCACTGAAAATTTTACACCAGAGAAGTAATGCTGAAGACAGTTTTATTATTTTACTATTACATTATTTTAATGGTACATATTCATGGAGTACAATCATTTGTGATAGACCCAATGTACGGTGATCAGATCAGGCTAGGTAGCATTTCCATCTCAAACATTAGAAAAAGCTTTTGATGAACACTTACTAATTCCATATATCATACAGTGTGATATTTCAATAAATGTAGACAATGTGTATTGATCAGATGAAGGTAATTAATACTTCCCTCTCCTTGTCATTATTTTATGTGTGGAGCCTTGGAGCTCCTGTCTTCTAATTCTTCATAAAATATCCACTAGGATATTGTGAACTACAGTCACCCCGCTGTGCTGCAGAACACTAGCACTTATTTCTTTTATCTAACTCTGTTTTGCTAGTTGCTATCGAAACTCCCTGCGCCCTCCCTCCCTGCTGAGGTACAGTCTAAAGGGTTTGCACTGTTTCTCTTTTGTTTTCACAGATGCATTTGTTCTGTTTTTGATAATGCAGCATTGGAGATCATGATTTACAAGTTTTTAGCTGAAAACAACCCTCAGAAGAATGGAGATTCCATTTTATCATTGCATTTTGGGATAAATGATATCTTTGATAGCCAAAATGTCTTCTCAGAGACGATGAGCTATCCAGTCTAAGCCTGCCTTACACTTCTGTCCCCAGGGAAGCAGGAACACTAGAGACAGAATGCTTCTGTTTCTTTTATGGGATTCAGTTATAACTGAGGAGGGCAGTGGGTGTTTGGTGCACTGGTTAAGAGGCTGCTTGGGATGCCCACTTTGTATATCAGAGTGCCCTGGGTTCAAACCCCAGCTCTGCTCCTGAGTCCAGCTTCCTGCATATGGACACCCTGGAAGGGAGCAGATGATGGCTCAAGTACTTGAGTCCCTGCCACCTACATGGGAGACCCAGATGGAGTTTCTGGCCCCTGACTCTGTCCTGACCCAGCTCTGGCTGTTGGAGGCATTTGGGAAGGGAGTCAGTGGATAGATCTTTGTCTATCTGCCTTTCTGTCCCTTTGTCTTTCAAATATAATATGTAAATAAAGAAAAAGCTTCAGGGATGGGATAAAGCAATCTGCTTAACATCTATTTGATAGGAACAAGGTGTATTGATAACTTCTAGAACAAAATCTGGCTCTACTCCTTACCAAACTATTCACCCTTTCTATGCCTCTACTTTGTTACCTGTAGGGATGAGCTAATGAGAGCACTGCCTTCGCAGGGTTATGAGAATTAAATAAGGCAATGCTTTAAAAAATGTTTTGTTTCCTACTTGAAAGAAAGAGAGACAGAGAGTAGGAGAGAGACAGAGACACACAGAGAGAGCTTCCATCTGCTGATTAACTCTCCAAGTGCCTGCAACAGCCAGGACTGTGCCAGGCCAAAGCCAGGAACCAGGAACTCCGTATGGGTCTCTCACATGGGATGACAGGGACCTAGGTACTTGGGTCATCATCTGCTGCCTCCCAGGATGCATTAACAGAAGCTGGAAGGGAAGTGGAGTCACTGGGACTCAAACCAGCACTCCGATATGGCGTGCACGTGTCCCTAGGGGCGGCTTAGCTCACTGAGCCACAACACCACCCTATAATGTGATGTTTCTAAAGTGGAAGTTTTCATTATTTACTAAATGCTGATGGGGAAGCAGTTTTGTTGTGTAGAAAAAAATAAATGCAAGTGGTTAGAATTCTTTTTCATACCTTATACTAAAATAAATCACAGATGAATTAAAAACAAACATATCTTAAGATACCTACTATATAAATATTTACTAATAGGGAAGAAAAAGAATAGAAAAGTGGGTTAAGGACACCTCAGCCGGTTCCCTAAGTACCATATAATCCATCACGTGCAGTACATAGCTCCTTAACTTGGAAGCTTCACTTCTAAGAAGATGGAGATGCACAAGGTTGTACTCATGAGGCTTTCATTTAAATGCTTAACTATACTACTTTGTGGAATTAGAGATGAATTTTTCATCGATCTTCCCTCTCCTCCTTTCCTCCTCCTTCTTTTAAAATACATAGGGATTGCTTGTATTACAGTTCTTTTTTTTTTTTTTTAACAAAACTGGTCCTCCTGGACAAAACCTCACTTTGTGAAGTCTGTTTCCTTTTCCACACTGCCCCTTGGCCTCCTCCATCCCGATTCCCCATATGGTTGCAAAGACTCAGCCCTAACTGTTAGGCACACCTGCTTGCGAATCCAGGTCATGTCTAGTCTCATCCCTCAGCCACTGTGGTGGCTCTGAACTTTACCCACTGCTCTCCCTACTCATTGCTATTAGTTAAAAGAAGCACACATAGTTATGGAAGGCAAGCCCCATGAGTCTACAGCTAAGTTAGAATACAGTTTGTGCTGATAAGGGAAATGGGGTCACTTGTGTCATCCTTGCACAGCAAAGATGCCACTCTGCATTATGGAGAAGTGTTTCACACATTCTGGGTAAAAATGGCACGCTTCTGGATGGATGCAGAATGAGCAACACCCGGCATGCCTGCCAGCAGCCTCCCTGGCTACTCCCTTGGGGACATGACAAGTTTATTATAGCACTCTGCCGCTGAGCCCTAGTACAATCCCAGAATTCCTGAGCACAGTGCTTTATCCTGGCAACTCACAGCATGGCCTTGGCATCACCAGGGAGCTTATCAGAGATACCAATTCTCAGCCCCCCCTCCCCACAACTCCAAATGTACTGAATCAGAATCTGGCCTCAGTTTTGGAAACTCCTGCGGTCCACATAGAGTTGTGGAAGGGAATTACTTTACTGCAACCCAGTCACTCACTGCGTCATTTGGCTGTGTGCAGTTTGCAGTCAGCTTGCATTAATTCACCTGGAATGTTCATTACAAGAGCTGATTCCTAGGTTCCACCCAAGAACATAGAATGATGCCAGAAATCTATACTGTTTAACAAATGCCCTGGAGAATTTTCAAATGTAAACTAATGGGGAAATTCAAATTTTAAATAGCTCATCCTCCGAAATACAGCACACTCATTCTAAATACACAGGATGGACAGGGTAGGATGAGGCTGGGATGTCCCTAATTACATGTTGAAAAATCTCCTGGCCTCACCAAGGTCAGGTCAAGGCATAAATCATCCAGGGTATGAATGTAGAAAGCACAGACTGAGTAGTCAAGTACCATGTACTAGGTGCATATAGCTTGTTGGGTCATAATTACAACATCACGATAATAATCACACTTGACCTGTCACGGGAAAGGTTCTGGCCGAGCCTGTATTTAAAGCTTATAGTGCATTGCAGCCATGCGCATTTTTGCGCCTATTGTGTGTACTCCTGTTTCCACTTATTCACCATTCTGAATCTGTGATCAATAACAAAGCAATGATATAATAGATAATATTCATAGAGCATTAATTAATAGGAACTACTGTATGAATTGTAATACCAAGTACTACGTGAAGCATTTTACATAGGTTATCTCATTTACTCTTCACAAAACCCTGCCAGGGTGATGCTATTATTATCTTCACTTGACAGATAAAGGGAACTGAGACATGGGGAGAGGCCGAACATTCTGAAGATAACTAAGCCTAGACCTTTTCATATATTCCGGGTACCATGAAAGCTTGGTGAAAGTTCAAATGATATACAAGACAAGGCCTTAGAACAAGCTTTTTATCATTTTGGAAGCAAGCAAGCCCCTGCACACAAATAATTATGATGAAGAAGTAACCAGGAATTCCAAAGGGCACTGTGGAGTATCATAAACTTTCCAAGAAAGAAGAGGGCTCTTTGAAGTTCAACCATCAGGGCAGATTTTACGACTAATGTGCCTCTGGGTCTGGGTAGGAAAGAATTGAATGAATTATTACATGGAAAATGTAAAGTTCTTTTTTTTTTAACAAATCAAGATTGCTGGCTTCTCTCTTTTTTTAAAATTTTATTTGTGAGGCAGAGTTACAGAGAGAGAGAGAGAGAGAGAGAGAGAGAGGTCTTCCATCCGCTGCCTCCCTCCACAGATGGCTGCAATGGCAGGAGGTGGGCCCACCCAAAGCCAGGACCCAGGAGCTTCATCCAGGTTTCCCATGTGGTTGCAGGGGCCCAAGAACTTGGGCCATCCTCTACTGCTTTCCCAGGCCATCAGCAGGGAGCTGGATTGGAAGTGGAGTGGCTGGACTTGAACTGCCACTCACATGCAGGCCGTAGCGCCGGCCCTGAGTGTGAAGTTCGTCAATTAGGATCTGGTATAGAGGACATCTTCTATATTTTAATGTAATCTGTACCGTTCTGGCTATTACAAAATGTCTCTACTATTGCTATTACTATTATTATTTACTATTATTTTACAATTAGCCTTAAGGGCGTTTGTGTATGTGTGTGGGTACATGAGTACACAGTTTAAAATGTGAGGGCCTCTAACAGAAGCCATATGGTCGGCTCAAACCCATCAATCTTGCTTTGCTCACTGGTTACCTGTCTCTCCCCTTGGCTTGCCAGTCAAGTTACTTCCCATGAAGATCAGGAGAGGTGTGAAGTCTTCAGTGAAATCATCCACATATTGCTGCCTAACCATGACGTTCCTTCAGACGCTCCTCCCCTGGGCTGGGATGAGGGCACAGAGACTGAGTGTGACATGCAGCTGTTTTTTGAAGGAGGTGTCAGAGAAGAAATCACTATGAAGTTAGGAAGCAGAGAGATCCGAGAGAGGAGAGGGAGTCAGTCATGGGACTATCTGGGGACAAGTGTCCCATGCAGAGTAAGCACCCCAGATGAAAACCCTAAGGTCAGCGTGACTTCCTATCATCACCTCCATGTGGTCTCTGGTCAACTGCCCCCTATTGGCGAGGCCTTTTTTCTGAGCCTGCCTTATCTTTCTACATAGCACTGACACCCTCTAATGTGCTATATATATATATATATATATATATATATATATATGCACACACACACATATATATACATATATGTATGTATATAGATGATGGGATTTCAAAATGTTTATGGAACCATGGAATTAAAATATCTTTATTTTGGTGCAAAACTTTGAAAGATATGCATATTTTTAAAGAATTTTACTTGTTTACTTGGAAGTCGGAGTTACAGAGAGGCAGAGAGAGAGAGAGAGAGAGAGAGAGAGAGAGAGGTCTTCCATCTGCTGGTTCACTCCCCAATCGGCTGCAACAGCTGGAGCTGTGCCGATCCAAAGCCAGGAGTCAGGAGCTTCTTCCAGGTCTCCCATGCAGGTGCAGGGACCCAAAGACTTGGGCCATCCTCTACTGTTTTCCCAGGCCATAGCAGAGAGCTGGATTGGAAGTTGAGCAGCCAGGACTAGAACCGGCGCCCATATGGGATGCCTGCGCCTCAGGCCAGGGCATTAACCCGCTGCACCACAGCGCCGGCCCCTTATTTTATTTTGTTTTTTAACGATCTCTGTTACAAGTTTGGGCTGGTGGTATCAGCCTGTTTTCACAGTGTTATGTGTCTCAATTCTCTGAAGGTCTGTGTCCCTGAGATTGAAGTACATGAGAGCCTTGGTGCTCAGTATGTGGTCATGTGGTCTGTTAACCCTTTGAGGATCTGTTTCAAGGTGTGAGTCTGAATTTTTGAGCACCCTGGACTTTGAATGGGTCAAGGTCCTAATATTTGAGTGTGAAGCATGTGGGTCCATGTTTAGGTTGCAAGAGTCTCTGAACCCAGCAGTAATTTGTATCTTAGATTCGAGTTTGAGCTATTTGGGGGCCTATGACCTGGGTCTGAGTTTTGAGGGTCTGAGTACCAAGTATGAATCTGAGGAATGTGTTCACTGATGTATTGGGGGTCTGCATTTGAAGCTTCAACCCTGACATATTTGGCATCTGTGTTCAGGTGTGTGTGTGGTCTCGGAACTTTTAGGGCATGGGCAAGGCTTTGCATGTCATGTCATGGGTCAGTCTTCAAGGTGTGAGGTCTCTGAACTTTCTAGAGAGTCTGTATCATACGATTGTGGTTTGAAGTAGTTGAAGCTTTGTGTGCAGGGTTTGGGATCTCTGCACTCTTTGGTAGTTTGTGTCCCAAGAGTTGAGTCGGAGTTATTTTGGGGGCCTCTGTTCAGTGTTGGAGGTCTCTGAGCTCTTGGAGGATCTCAGTCTCAAAGTTTTTATCTGAGGGTCTCTGTTCCAACTTGTATGTCTGAAGTATTTGGGAGCGCATGTTTACAGTGTGTTTTATTTGAATTCACTGAGGGCTGTGTTCCAATGTTTTGGTCTGAGGTATGTAGGGGCCAACTTAAGACTTTGAAGGTCTCTGAATATTTATGGGGGCTTTTGCCCCAAAGTATAAATTATGTGGTGACTGAATTCAGGGTGTGAAGTCTGTGATTTTTAAGATTCGTTTCCCCACTCTTCGGTCAGTGGTATTTGTGATCTGTTTTGAATCTAAGGTACTTGGTCGTGGGGGAAGGGCTCTAAAGTACTTTGAGAAGCTGCATTTGAATTTCTAAATCTTTTTTTAAAAAGATTTATTTATTTATTTTTTTATTTGAGAGGAAGAGTTACAGATAGAGAAAGGCAGAGAAAGAGAGATATTTTTCATCTGCTGGTTCACTCACCAGATAGCCCCAAAGGCCGAAGGTAGGTTGATTTAAAAAGCCAGGAGCCAGGAGCTTCACCTAGGTCTCCCACGTGGGTGCTGGGGCCCAAGCACATAGGCCATCTTTCACTGCTTTCCCAGGCCATTAGCAGACAGCTGGATTGAAAGTGGAGCAGCCAAGACACAAACAGGCACCCATATGAGATGCCAGCACAGCGCAGGCCCCACTGAATTTTTAATTCTTGAGTCTAATATATTTAGGGGGAATCTGTATTCAGGGCATGAGGTTCTGAATTACTGAAGTCTTGTGTGCTATGGTGTGTGTCTGCAGTGTTTTTGGGGAGTCTTTTTCAGTGTTAGGTCTCTGAACTCGGGGTGGGGGCTGGGTTTAAACGCTTGGGTCTGGAGTGTCTAGGGGAACAAGTTCAGGGTGTGAAATTTCTGAACTCTCTTGCAGATGTGTCCCGAGGCAGGATTTTGACGTATTTGGGTTCTGTGTTCGGAGTTTGAGGTCTGTGAGCTTTTATATGATCTCTGTTGCAGTACGTAAATTATCCGCGGGTCTGTGCTCAGGGTGTGAGGTCCCTGAATTCTCTGAGGGTTTGAGCTATAAGATTTGAATCTGAGGTTATCTGTCTGTCTATGTTCATGGAGGTGAATCTTCTGAACTCCTGCATTTCAAGGTTTGATTTTGAACTTATTGGCTGTCCGTGTTGAAGGTTGAGGTCTCTAAATTGTTCCAAATTTTGAATATGAGTTTCCTGGGGCAGTCTGATTTCCCTGTGTGAAGTCTCTGAACTCTGGCCACTGTGTTCTAAGGTTTGCATATCAGGCGTTTTGAGGCTGTATTAAGGGCATGGGGTATGTGTTCCAAAGTTTGAGTTTCAGGTGTTTGGGGGACTGCATTGAGGGTCTGAGTTCTCTGTACACTCTGAGGGTCTGGGCTGTGATTTTTCAGTTGAAAGTGTTTGGAGGTCTTTGGTCAGGGCAGGAGAGGTCTGAAGCCTTTTTGGGTCTGTTTCTGGCAGTTTGCATGTATTGTATTTGGGGTCAGTGTGCGGGGTAGGTGTTCTCTGAACTTATTTCAGAGTCTGTCAAGAGTGTGAAGTCTCTTAACTCATTGAGGGTCTGTGTTCCAAAGCTGAGAGCGTCTGAACTCTTACAGGTCAGTGTTTTAAGATCTGAGTCTGATGCCTGGTTTTTCAGCGGCATGCATACTAAAACTGGAATGCTGCAAGGACCCTGCAAGTGAGGAAGACACACAAATTTCTGAAGAATTACGTATTTTTAAGTAAAGAAAAGGAGAGAAAACCATTCTTACCCTGATTCTGTCAGCACACATTGACTACTTGTATTGAATTATCACACTGTACTCTGTAAGTATGCATACTTAAAATAATTTTAGTAAAGTATTTGAGGGGCCAGCATTGTGGCAGAGTGGGTTAGGCCACTGCCTTCGATGCCAGCATCCCATGTGAGTGCCGGTTCGAGTTCCAGCTGCTCCACTTCTGGTCCAGTTCCCTGTTAATGTGCCAGGGAAAGCAGTAGAATATGGCTCAAGTGCTTGGGCCCCTGTACCCATGTGGGAGACATGGAAGAGGCTCCTGGCTCCTGCTTTAGCACGGCCCAGCCCTGGCCATTGCGGCCATTTGGGGAGTGAACCAGCAGGTGGAAGGAAGATCTCTCTCTGTCTTTTCTTCTCTCTCTCTGTAACTCTGCCTTTCAATTAAAATTTTTTTAAAGAAAGAAAAATATTTGAGTCTGAATATTGGGCATCTGTGTTCAAGATGTGATGTCCCTAATATCGTAGGGCATGTGTGTGGGGGTGTTTCCCCAGGTGTAAGGATGCCAAATGCTTGGGGCTCTGGGTTCAGGGTTGGGGGTCTGTGATGTGTGTTTGAAATCTCTGAGTTGTCCAGGAATTTGTGCTCAGCACAAGAGGTAGTTAAGCTCTTCCCGGGGTCTGTGTGGAGTGTGGAGTCTCTGTATTCTTAGTCTGATCTCAGATGTCTCCATGCTCTGGTGATGTGCTCCTGCTTGTGTGTCTGGTTCCAGGATGTATGGTCTGGGCACTGCTTTGTAATTTCTAAGGGACGAGTTCTTAGAGCTATTTTCAGGACTGTGATTTAAGTATAAAGTCTCTGAACATTTTTAGGATCTGGGGCTCAGACTTTGAAGTTTCTAAACTCTTTGGAACACTGTGCCCCCGGGTGATAGATCCCTTAGAGTTAGGGATTCTTTGCCCAGGTTATGAGGTTTCTGTCTTGCTTATGGGTCTGTATTCAGTTTGTGAGGTCTTTGTCAATTGTGTATCTGTATGCCAAGTGGAAGGTTCTTTAGATTTGGGGTGCATTGGTCAGAGGATTAATTATCCAAATTTTTTAAGGTAGCTGAGCAGCATGGGGGTCTGTACCTGGGATGTAAAGTCCATAGTCTCTCTCTCTCTTTAAAGATTTATTTATTTATTTGAAAGGCAGAGTCATAGAGAGGCAGAGGCAGAGAGAGAGGTCTTTCACCCGCTGGTTCACTCCCCAAATGGCCACAATGGTTGGAGCTGCACTGATCTGAAGCCAGGAGCCAGGAGCTTCTTCTGGGTCTCCTATGCAGGTGCAAGGGCCCAAGGACCTGGGCCATCTTCTACTGCATTCCCAGGTCTATTGCAGAGAGCTGGATTGGAGGTGAAGCAGCTGGGACCTGAACTGGCACCTATATGGAATGCTGGCACTGCAGGCAGTGGCTTTACCTACTACCCCACAGCACCAGCCCTTCCATAGTCTCTTTTCGTGGATGGTTTTGAGCTGCTTTAGGGTTCTGTGACCATGTGTGAGTTGTCTGGGCAATTTGACAAAGCAGCCCAAGGTGTAAGATTTCTAAGTTGATTATGGATAATGTTCAAGGTCTTTCACCTGTGTGAAAATCTATGTTTAGGGCTGGCGCTGTGGCGTAGTGGGTAAAGCTGCCACCTGCAGTGCCTGCATCTCATAAGGGCTCCGGTTTGAGTTCTGGCTGCTCCACTTCTGATCCAGCTCTCTGCTATGGCCTGAGAAAGCAGTGGAGGATAGCCCAAGTCCTTGGGCCCCTGCACCCACGTGGAAGACCCAGAAGGAGCTCCTGGCTACGGATTGGCACAGCTCCAGCCATTGCAGCCAATGGGGAGTGAACCAGTGGATGGAAGACTTCTCTCTGTGTGTCTCTCCTTCTCTCTCTGTGTAACTCTGACTTTCAAATAAATAAATAAGTCTTAAAAAAAAAGAGAAAATCTATGTTCAGGCCCAGAGGTCTGTAAATCTACTTTTTGGGCCTTTGCACAGGATGTTAGGTCTCTAAACCAGTTTTCTGTTTCCCAGTGTGAGTCTTTCTGCTTTCTAGAGGTTGGTGTTCAGGGTGTGGTGTCTCTGAGCTCTTTGGGGATCTGCATCCCAAGTTTAAGGTCTCTAAGGTCTTTGGCTCTGGATTCTTGGTGTAAAGGCTCAGAACTCTATAGGGCCCCTTGTCCTAGAGTGTAAGGATGCTGAACTGCTTACGAGTTTGTGTGCAGAGTGTGGATCTCTGAGTTCTTTTACTTATCTGAGTCTATAGGCTCATTGCAGGTGTGGCCCCCGAGCTCATCTTGGGTAGGGTGGGGGTCTTTCTCTTGGAGTACGAATTTTTTGTGTCTAGGATGTAAGCTCTATTTACTCTTTAGTGGTTTGATTCCTAGGTTGAGTGCTGTGGCTTTTTGGTGGTCTGCGTTCAGGGTGTGAATTCCTTGAGTTCTTTGCAGTGTATGTAAAGAGTTTGAGGACTTCAAGCACCAAGGATATAATTGTGAGATTTTTGAAGTGTTTGACAGTCTGTTCTTTATTGCTCGCTTTCTGTGACTCCTTGAAAGGGAGTACTGGGCCCCAGAAGGTGAAGTATCTGAACTTCGGCTGAGTCTGTTCAGTGCATGGAGTCTGTGAGCCTTCTTGGAGGTCTGCTGTGAGAGCATGAAGCCCCTGGGTTCTTTGGTGTTCTGTGTCCAGGGTATGAGCTCGCTGAGTTCATGGGCC